>NC_047679.1:104198331-104858147 GCF_011762505.2 Arvicanthis niloticus
AAGCATACATTTGACCAGTGGCAGCCATATGATTTTACAATAAAATCAATGTTGAATTTATAACACCACATTTTCCTTGAAAATGCAACAATTGTTGTCATGTTTGCTTCTTTTTGTATTCTAAGTTTAATGGGAAGGTCTTACTTATGTGTCTCAGCCCTAACAAAGGTGTTGCTGAAGAAGCTTCACATATGCCATTAGATAATGCCTTAAGAGTAAAAAAGCAAAACCTGATATAATGGAACCTCACCAATGTGGCTTACATTGGCTTGAGATAAGAAGCATGATCATGGAATTGGAAAAAGAGATTCTTTAGTACCTATTGAAATTGGAGGCTGGATAGTGACATAATATTTTCTAGGACAAGGAATTAACTTGGAAAGTTATGCAGAGATGGGAATAGCAAATATGATAAATCTCATGCAATTCATAAAATACTTGCTATTGTTTAGTGTTTACTAGGAGATGGAACTTAATGGTATTTCCTGGTGATCACATCATGATCATTTCTGGTAGCTTCTTCTTTGACCAACTCTACTCTTTTCCCAAAGCTTTTTGCAGTAGATCTCCATGTTTCAGAAAACTCAAGATCATCTCAAGACCTATTGCACGGATTCTGACTACTATATTTGTTTCCTAGCCTCAACAGATGTCTGGAGCCATCAGACAAGATTGCACTACTCATTTTATCTTACACAGTTCAAACCCACAAATATGGTAACATAGACAGTTTTTACTTAAGTTAGAACAGAGATGGACTTACAAGGGAGCAGTTGAATCAGCTTCTTTGGGCTGATCTTCAGGGAAACATTTAGTCACAAAGTTACTTTCAAGGTAGAGGAAATCAAGGAACAGTGCATTCTCAGTTTACTCTCTCCTTTCATATTCACAGTGGACCTTTAATAAGATGGAGGCTTTAGTAGGATATTTTTCAGGGCACCTTTTCTGCTTGCTCAGTTACAAACACATGCTTTCTCTCACTCTTTTAAAATAATTGGTTAATTATTATGATGTGTTTATAGGCTCAGTCCAGGGAGTAGCACTGTTAGAAGGTAAGGCCTGTTGGTGTAGCCTTGTTGGAGTAGGTGTGTCACACTACAGGCTTGGGCTTTAATACCCTAGTTCCTAGCTGCCTGGAAGTCAGTGTTCTGTAGCTTTCATATGAAGATGTGGGAATTCTTAGATCCTCTAGCACTATGTCTACCTAAATGCGTCATGTTCCCACCTTGGTGACAATGACTGACACTCTGAACCTGTAACCCAGTCCCAATTAAATGTTTATAGAGAGTTGCTTTGGTCATGGTGTCTGTTCACAGCAGTAAAACCCTAGCTAAGGCAATTATTAATAAAAATAAAGTTAATTAACTTTGCATCCCAATATCAGTTTCTCCTCCTTATTATTACTATATCCGACCTATCCTTTCCTCTCCCCAGGATTCTCCAGTCATCCTTTGCTCCTCAGAAAAGAGGATGCACCCATGAATATCAACCAGTCTTGGCATATCAAGTTCCAATAGTACTAGATAAATGCTTTCCTATTGTGCCTAGGACAAACCAGCCCCAGTTAGGCAAAGAGATAAAAGGCAGACAAAAGAGTGAGAGTCAGCCCCTGCTCCTGCTGTTAGAAGTCCCACATGAAGCCAAGATGCACAACTCTTACATCTGTGCAGAGGGCCTAGGTCTGTCCCATGTATGCTCTCTGGTTGGTTGTTTAGAATTTGTGAGTCTCTATGGGCCCAGGGTGTCCTTGACTTCTCATGTTCTTCAGTCCTTCCTCTTCCCCTTTTACAAGATTCCCAAGCCTCATTAATGTTTGGCTGCAGGTCTCTGTATCTGTTTCCATCAGTTGCTGGGTAAAGCCCCTCAGATAGCAGTTATGTTAGGAACTTGTCTGCAAGAAGAATATTATTAAAAGTGTTCAGGGGTGGGCTCTCTCTCATAGCATGGGTCTCAATCTGGGTAAATCATTGGTTATCCTTTCACTCATTTTCAGCTCCATCCCTATGCCTGTACCTCTTGTAGGCTGGACAAATTGTGTGTTAAAGGTTTTAGGGGTGGATGGTGTCATAATCCCTCCATTGGAAGTCTTTCCATTACTGGAGATGTCTGTTTTAGATTCAAATTCCCCATTGTTAGGAGTCTTAGTCACCCATAGATTCTGTTACTTCCATTGTCCTAGGTTTCTAGCTATCCCAGAGATGCCCCCACACACAACTGATCCTAGTTGTCTATCCCATTAACCTCCCTCCATCCTCCCCTCCATAGATACCTCCTGCTCCCATCTCCACCCCTTCTCCCACCAGATCCCTACCTTCACAACCCCCAATTTTATTCTATTTTCCTATACTCTGTGAGATTCAAACATTCCCCTTGAGGCCGTTTTTCTTGTCTACTTAGCTTCTTTGGTTCTGGTGATTAAGAGAGTCTATCCTGTTTTTCTGGATAATATCTACTATAAGTGAGTACATACTATGTTTTTCTTCTGGGTCTGGGTTATGTCACTTAGCATGATATTTCTAGTTTCCATCCATTTGCTTGGAAATTCTTGATGTCTTTATTTTAATAACTGAGAAATATTTCATTGTATAAATAACCCACATTAAAAAAATTCCATTCTTCTCTGAGGGACATCTGGATTGTTTCCAGTTTCTGGCTATTTCAAATAGAGCTGTTATGAAACATAGTGGAATAAAGGTTCTTGTTTTATGGTGGAGCATCTTTTGGGTATATGCCCAAGAATGGAATTGCTGTGTCTTGTGATAGAACTATCCCAATTATGTGAAAACTTCATATTGATCCACAAAGTGGCTGTACAAGTTTGCACTCTTACCAGCAATAGAGGAATATTGGTCCCTATCCTTGCCAGCATGCTGTCTTGTGAGATTTGATCCTAGCCATTCTGATTGGGTAAGAATCTTAGAGTCTGCCTTTCTGGTCTGCAACTGTGCCTGGAGCAGCCCTAAGGCTCAGCTTGTTATCCAACCCAAAAATCCAGAGGAGATTGGACGCCCAGGAGTTCTAACACTGCCCAGGAGTGTAGGTAAGTAAGTCACAACCCCCAGCCCCCCCAAACAGGGAGTAATTTGAAACCCACTAGGACCCTGGAACTCCCTCAAGGTCAGTGGCACAGGACTCTTCTGGTATCTGCCTGAGCAGCCCTAAGGCTTCAGCTCATTACCAAACCCACCAAACCACAGAGAAGGCTGGACTCCCAGGAGCTCTAACACATAAGAACATAGGATAATAGAACACAGGATCTCAGGAACTTGGGCACACAGGATTTCAAGAGACTAAAACCAGCCGACTCCCAGAGCTATCAAATCAGGTCTCAGGATCACAAGATCACAGAGATAGCTTGACTCTGAGGAGTTCTGACACAGCCAAGATAACAGGACAGACAGTCCGCCAGTCAGAGACAGTGAGTGAAGGTAGCACTAGAAATAACCAGATGGAGAAAGCAAAAAAGCATAAGAATGTAAGCAACAGAAAAAACAAGGTAAAACTGGATCATCAGAATGTAGTTTGCCCAACACAGCAAGTCCTGAATACCCCATGACACAGAAAAAGCAAGATTCAGATGTAAAATCATGCCTCATGATGATGATAGAAGACGTTAAGGACATAAATAGATCCCTCAAAAAACAACAGTAGAACACATATAAACAGGGTAGAAGCCTTAAAAGAGGAAAACAAAATCTCTTAAAGAATTACAAAAGAACACAAGCAGGTGAAGGAATTGAACAAAAACAATTCAGGACATAAAAACGGAAGTAGAAACAATAAAAGAAATCACCAAGGGAGACTACTCAGGTGATAGAAAACCTAGAAAGAGATCAGGAGTCATAGATGTGAGGAGCCGCATTCGCCATTAAAAGATGGCGCAGGCTTCTGCTCCTGGTTCTTCATCGAAGCTTTACTTGGAGAATGCGCCTGGCGCATGGCACGAAAACCGAGTATGACAATTGATAAGATTTGAGCCAATGAGGGATCTGCCGTTCTCCCAAAGCTCTATTTAAGCAGCGGGCTTCTGAGCTCGGCGTCTTCCCTCCACCTTACCATCATGAGAGTGTTCAATAAATGCTGTCAGAAGAATCCTGAGTGTGGCGTTCTCCTTATCGGCGAGGCTGTGCGCTACACATAGATATAACAGAATAACAAGATATAGAAGAGAGAATTCAGGTGCAAAGGATACCATAGAAAACATTGACACAACTATCAAAGAAAAGACAAAATGCAAAAATCTTTCCTAACTCAAAACATTCCTGAAATCCAGGACACAGTGATAAGACCAAACCTAAGGATAATAGATATAAAAGAAGTGAAGATTCCCCAAATTAAAGAGCTAATAAGTATCTTCAACAAAATTAAAGAAGAAAACTTCCCTAACCTAAAAAAAAAAGAGATGCCTAGGAACATGCAAGAAGCCTACAGAACTTCAAATATATTAGATCAGAAAAGAAATTTGCTCCATCACATAATAATCAAAACACCAAACTCACAAAACAAAGAAATATTAAAAGCAGTAAGGGAAAAAAAGTCAAGTAACATATAAGGCAGACTTATAAAAATTACACCAGACTTCTTACCAGAGACTATAAAGCAAGACGATCCAGGACAGATGTAATACAGACCCTAAGAGAACACAAATGCCAGCCCCAGCTACAATACCCAGCAAATATCTCAATCACCATAGATGGAGAAACAAAATTTCCATGAAAAAAATCAAATTTAGACAATATTTTCCACAAATCCAGTCCTACAAAGGATAATTAGAGGGAAACCACCAAAACAAGGAGGGAAATATATCCCAGAAAAAGCAAGAAAGTAATCTTCTTTCAACAAACCCAAAAGAAGATACACACACAATCATAACTCCACCTCTAATAACAAAAAAAAAATGGAAGCCAACAATCACTACTCCCTAAATCTCAACATCAATGGACTCAATTCCCAAATAAAAAGAATAGAACTAATGGACCTGGATATGTAAACAGGACCCAAACATTTCCTGCATTCAGAAAGCACACCTCAGTGACAAAGACAGACGTAACTACCTCAGACTAAAAGGCTTAGAATACAATTTCCAAGCAAAGGTCCAAGACACAAGCTGGAGTAGCTATTCTAATATTGAACAAAATCGACTTTCAACCAGAAGTTATCAAAAAAAGATAAGAATTGATACTTTGGACTCATCAAAGGAAGAATCAACCAAGATGAAATCTCAATTCTGAAATTTATGCACCAAAAAGCAAGAGCACCCACATTCATAAAAGAAAGTTTATTAAGACTCAAAGCACACATGGCACCTCACACAATAATAGAGACTTCAATACCCCACTCTCATCAATGGACAGAACATGGAACAGAAACTAAACACAGACACAGTAAAATTAAGAGAACTTATAACCAAAAGATTAGTAAATATTTATAGAATATTTCATCCAAAAACAAAGAATATACCTCTTCTCAGCATCTCATGTACCTTCTCCAAAATTGATACAAAACAGGCCTCAACATTTACAAGAAAATTGAAATAATCCATTCATCCTATCAGATAATCACAGGTAAGGCTGGTCTTCAATAATGATAAAATCAATGGAAAGCCCACATACTCGTGAAAACTGAACAATGTTCTAATCAACGAAAAACTTGGTCAGGAAGAAATAAAAGAAAGAAATGAATGACTTTTTAGAATTTAATGAAAAATGAGAACACACCATACAAAACTTGTAGGACACAAGAAAGAGGGAAAACTCATAGCTCTAACTGCTTACAAAAAGAAACTATAGAGAGAGGCACACACTAGGAGCTTGACAGCACACCTGAAAGCTCTAGAAACACAAAAAGAAGCAAATGCAACCCAAGCGGATTATGATGGTAGGTAATAAAACTCAGGGCTGAAATCAACCAAGTAGAAACAAAAAGAACTATACAAAGAATCAAACAAAACCAGGCGCGGTTCTTTGAGAAATTCAACAAGAATAGATAAAACTCGTTACCAGACTAACGGAGGCACAGAGGACAGTATTCAAATTAATAAAATCAGAACTGAAAAGGGAAATATGACAACAGAAACTGAGGAAATTGAAACATCAGATCCTACTAAAAAGCCTATACTCAAGAAAACTGGGAAAAAAAAAATCTGGAGGAAATGGGAGACAATTTCCTAGACAGAACCAGACACCAAGTTAAACCAGGATCAGATAAACCATATAAATAGTCCTATAACTACTAAAAGAAATAACAGCAGTCATAAAAGTCTCCCTACCAAAAAAAAAGCTCAGGACAAGATGGTTTTTAGTACAGAATTCTTTTAGACCATCCAGAAGACCTAATACCAATTCTCTATAAACTATTCCACAAAATAGAAACAGAAGGAATACTACCCAATTCATTTTATGAAGCCACAATTTTGCTCATACCTAACCACACAAAGACCAATGAAAGAGAACTTCAGACCAATCTCCCTTATGAATATTGATACTTAAATAAAAAAATACTCAATGAAAATTTTGAAAACCAAATCCAAAAACACATAAAAAAATCATCCAACATGATCAAGTATGCTTATCCCAGGAACTCAGGGATTGTTCAATATATGCAAATCCATCAATATAATCCACTATATAAACAAACTTTCAAAGAAAAAAATACATGATCATCTCATTAGATTTGGGAGAAAGCATTTGACAAAATTCAACATCCTTTATGTAAAGGTTTTGGAAAGAACAAGAATCAAAGGCCCATACCTAAACATAGTAAAAGCAATATACAGCAAACCAGTAGCCAACATCAAATTAAATGAAAACTTGAAGCAATCCTACTAAAATCAGGGACTAGACAAGGCTGCTCACTCTCTCCCTATCTATTCAAGATAGTAGTCAAATTCCTAGCCAGAAAAAAATAGACAATAAAAAGATCGAAAGAATAAAAATTGGAAAAGAAGTCAAAATACACTATTTGCAGATGATATGATAGTATACTTAAGTGACCCCAAAACTTTTACCAGAGAACCCTAACCTGATAAACAACTTCAGCAAAGTGGCTGGATATAAAATTAACTCAAACAAATCAGTAACCTTTTTCTACTTAAAGGATAAACAGGCTGAGAAAGAAGTTAGGAAAAGAACACCCTTTCAGTAGTCAAAAATAATATAAATACTCGGTGTGAATCTACCAAGCAAGTAAAAGATCTGTATGATAGAACTTCAAGTGCCCGAAGAAAAAAATCGAAGATCTCAGAGAAGGAAAGATCTCCCATACTCAGGATTGGCAGAATTAACATAGTGAAAAGGGCCATCTTGCCAAGAGTAATGTACAGATTTAATGAAATCCCCATCAAATTCCAACTCAATTCTTCACAGAAGTAGAAAGGGCAATTTGCAAATTCATTTGGAAAAACAAAAAAATCCCAGGATAGCAAAAACTACTCTCAACAATAAAAGAACATCTGGGGGAATTACCATTTCCTTACCTCAAGTCTGTACTACAGAACAGTAGTGATAAAAACTGCATGGTATTGGTACAGAGATAGGCAGAAAGATCAATGGAATAGAATTGAAGACCCAGAAATGAATCCACATATCTATAGTCACTTGATAGTTGGCAAAGGAGTTAAAACCATCAGTGGAAAAAAAGGTAGCATTTTCAACATGTGGTGCTGGTTGAACTGGAGGTCAGCATGTAGAAGAATGCAATTGACCCATTCTTATCTCCTTGTACAAAACTCAAGTCCAAGTGGATCAAGAACCTCCATATATAACCAGACACACTGAAACTAATAGAAGAGAAGTAGGGAAGATCGTCGAAGACATGGGACAGGGGAAAAGTTCTGAACAGGACACCAATGGCTTATGCTCTAATATCAAGAATTGACAAATGGAACTCATAAAATTGAAAATTGTGTGTGGTGAGGGACACTGTCAAAGGACCAAAAAAGCCACCAACAGATTGGCAAATGATCATTACCAATCATAACATCTGATAGAGGGCTAATATCCAAAATTTACAAAGAACTCAAGAAATTAGACTCCAGACAATATAACCTATTAAAAATGGGGAATAAACCAAATATTTTGTAATAAAACCATTCAGTGGAAAAAAAGGTAGCATTTTCAACATGTGGTGCTGGTTGAACTGGAGGGTCAGCATGTAGAAGAATGCAAATTGACCCCATTCTTATCTCCTTGTCAAAACTCAAAGTCAAGTGGATCAAGAACCTCCATATATAACCAGACACACTGAAACAAAAAATTTTCAACTGAGGAATATAAATGGCCATGAAATGTTCAACCTTTTTAGTGATCAGTTTCATGCAAATCAAAACAACCCTGAGATTCACCTCACCACAGTCAGAATGGCCAAGATTAAAACTCAGATGACAGCAGATGTTGGCAAGGATGTGGAGAATGAGGAACACTCCTCATTGTTGCTGGGATTTTAAGCTTGTACAACCACTCTGGAAATCAGTATGGCAGTTCCTCAGAAGACTGGACATAAGCATTACCTGTGGATCCAGCTCTTCCACTCCTGTGCATATATTCAAAAGATTCTCCAACAATAACAAAGACACATGCTCCACCATGTTCATAGCAGCTTATTTATAATAGCCAGGAACTGGAAAGAACCCAGATGTTCTTCAACAGAGGAATGGATACAGAAAATGTGGTACATTTACACAATGGAGTATTACTCAGTCTTTCAAAACAATGCATTCATGAAATTCTTAGGCAAATAGATGGAACTAGAAAATATTATTCTGAGTGAGGTAACCCTATCACAAAAGAACCCACATACTATGCACTTTTTAAAAAGTGAATATTAGTCCAAAATCTCACAGTACCCAAGACATAACTCACAGACCACATGACTCTCATGAAGAAGGAAGACCAAAGTGTAGGTTTCTTCAGTCCTTCATAGAAGGATGTAACAAAATACTCACAGGAGCAAATATGAGACAATGTGTGATGCAGAAACTGTAGGACAGACCATCCAGTGACTGCCCCACCAGGAGATCCATCCCAGATGCATTTACAATATACAGACATTGTTGTGGATGTCTGGAAGTGCTTGCTGACTGGAGCCTGGCTTCTGAGTGTTTGAGGACCACCCCTGCCCCATGCTTTGGGGCCACTATGTTGCTGTCCACACTGCCCCACGTGGGGTGCCAAAATGTCCTGGCCTGAGCTGCGCCAGGATTGGTGGCCAAAATGGTCCCGGACTGCTCTGCTGCTCATGTCCGAGGGTCAGGGTCTAGCAAGAGAAAGAGAGAGAGAGAGAGAGAGAGAGAGAGAGAGAAGAGGAGAGGAGAGAGAGAGAGAGAGAGATGAGAAGGGAAAGAGACTCGAAGAATAGAGACAAGCCAGAGGGTCTGTAGTCAAGTTTTGTTTACTGTCTCCCATTGACTTCCCTTACAAGAAAATCCTGGGTGTTTATAAGCACAAGTAGGGGAATATAGCTGAAGACACTTTACCATGTGCACCATGCAGCTGGGGTCACTAAATAGCAAACCAGATATGTGGGATAAACAAGATGTTTATCAGAGCTTCAGCTGTTGTAGGCTGTTGAAAAACAAGTCTCTATCAGGGTATATGGTTCCAGATGGCTGCAAAGATGATCTAGCCGCTTTCTGCTAAAAATTGGCTCCCAACACTGTTCTGGCATGTAGAGGTACATGGAGATAGAGCACTCATGTAAAATAAATAAATCTTTTGAAAAGGTAAAAAATAAAAAATTCTCTCTTTACCCATTTTTAAATTGGGTTATTTGGTTTGTTGGTGTCTAATTTCTAGACATTATACATTTAGATATGAGGACTTTGTCAGATATGGAGTTAGTGAAAATCTTTTCTCAATCTGTAGGCTGCTATTTTGTCCTATTGACAGTGTCCTTGTCCGTACTAGAAAATTTCTACTAAATTTAGTGTATTCTGATTTATGTTGAGGTCTTTGATCCACGTGGACTGGAGTTATGAGCAGGTTGATAGATATGGATCTATTTGTATTCTCTTCTATGCCAACACCCAGTTAGTCCAGAACCATTTGTTGAGTATGCCCTCTTTTTTCATTGTGTGGTTTTGCCTTCTTTATCAAAATCAAGTGTCCTGTAGTAGCTATGTTGGTTTACTTCTGAGTCTTCTGTTTTTATGCATATGTCAATTGGTTTTTATTATTATTACTAGTGTAGTACAGTCTTAAAATCATGGACTATGATACTCCCAGAAGTTCTTTCATTGTACAGGATTGTTTTAGCTGTCCTGTTTTTTCATATTATATTGAGTTTTTGTTCTTTAAAGATATGTAAGAGATTGTGTTGGAATTTTGATGGTAATTGATTGAATCTTATCACTGCTTTTGGTAATATGACCATTTTTACTATGTTAACCCTATGGATTCATGAGCATCTTCTGATATCTTCCTCAATTTCTTTCCTCAGAAAGTCGATATTCTTGTAATACAGGTTTTTAAGTTGCTTGGTTGGAGTTACACCAAGATATTTTACATTATCTGTAGTTATTGTGAAGGCTGTTGTTTCCCTAATTTCATTTTCAGCTAGATAAAGGTGAGCTGAGCTACTGTTTCTCTCTCTCTCTCTCAGTAAATTTTCTACTTAGCCACTTTGCTGAAGGTGCATATCAGCTGTAAGAGTTCTCTGGTAGAATTTTTGAGATCACTTATGTATAACTTCTATGAATAACAAAACTTCAGCATCCTCCTTTCCAATTTGCATCTGTTTTGTCTCCTTTAGTTGTCTTATTGTGCCATGAAGTGTTCATGAACTCCAAAAGAACACCAAGGAGCCTTATCTAATGTAATCACAGTAGGGTCTCTTTATTACAAAGTCGCATTTGGGCTTACTGCTGGCCCACAGAATAGTTTAATGAGGCAGTCCAAACTCTCAAAAGAACAAGGTTTTATAGGAAATAGAAAGAAGTGAGGAGGCGGTCTAGCCTGGTAAGCATATAACTGAATGTCTATTGTAAGCCAACAGGTGGGTGCTCCAAAGCAAGACCATATACAATCATGAAGAGTCTAAAAGTACATCTGAAATATATTTAAAATTCCTTACCAGTAATAAAAATGCTGTTAATACTTATAATGTTTTGTACAAAATTACTCATTTCATTGATAGGCATATAGTTTTCATAGACTTTAATTTCATTTTTACCCAGGGCAATTAGTTTCACCCATTATCTCTCCAGTTTAAACAATTAGGTGATGCAGCTGTAGATCAATCAATATATAATATATAATATATATATATACTCCCTCAGAAGCACTAACCAGTACATCAACTCTTACTTTATTATGGTATTTATCTCTTGTCAATGTATGTTTCATAAAAAAAGAAATAATCTGTAATTTTTTTACATCTTTTTGTTGGGTATTTTATTTACATTTCAGATGTTATCCCCTTGCCCATTCCCCCCACCACAGGAACCCCCTATCCTATTTCCCCTTCTCCCACTTCTATGAGGATGTGCCTCCACCCACCCACTCAAACCACCCCACCCTCGAATTTTCCTGCACTGGGGCATCCAGCCTTCAAGGGACCAAGAACCTCCTCTCCCACCTATGCCCCACAAGGCTATCCTCCTCTACATATACAGCTGGAACCATGGGTTCCTTCCTATGTGCTTGCAGGCTGGTAGTTTAGACCCTGGAAGCACTGGTTGGTTGGTATTGTTGTTCTCCCCGTGGGGCTGCAAACCCTTTCAGATCCTTCAGTCTTCTCTCTAACTCCTCCATTGGGAACCCCATTATCAGTTCAATGGTTAGCTGTGAGCATCAACCTCTGTATATGCCAGACTCTGGCAGACCTCTAAGGAAACAGTTATATCAGGCTCCTGTCAGTATGCACTTCCTGGCATCCATATCAGTGTCTACCTTTGATGAATGCACATGGATGGATACCCAGGTAGAACCGTCTCCGGAGGACCCCTCCTTCAGTTTCTGTCCCACGCTTGGTCTCCATATTTGCTCCCATGAGTATTTTGTTACTCTTTCTAAGAAGGACCAAAGCTCCCACACTTTGGTCTTTCTTCTTCACGAGATTCAAGTGATCTGTGAGTTGCATCTTGGGTATTGTGAGCTTCTGAGCTAATTTCCAATAATTAGTGAGTGAATACCATGTGTGTTCCTTTGTGATTGGGTTACCTCACTCAGGATGATATTTTCTAGTTCCATCCATTTACCTAAGAATTTCTCAAATTCATTGTTTTAATAGCTGTAAAAATGTACTACATTTTCTGTATCCATTCCTCTGTTGAGGGACTTTTGGGTTTTGGCTATTATAAATAAGGCTGCTATGAACATAGTGAAGCATGTGCCCTTTTTATATTTTGGAGCATCTTTGGGGTATATGCCCAGGAGTGGTATAGCTAATAAATAGAAATAAAACTCATAACACATTAATCTGAGTTCAGTGACTAAAATTTCAGTTCAATATCTATAATTTTTCTATAATTATAATCATTGTGGTGTAATTATGCTACCATATCTTTTCTTCTGATGAATGATTATTTGTCCACTGTATTCATATTTTTTAGGATCAATTTATAATTAAAAGAAGAGGTTTCCTTTTAATTGTCAAAGGAGTTGAAATAATGTCAGTGTAGCCTGTTTATTATAAAAACCATCAAAATTTCATTTTAGCTATTGGTTTAGATAACTTTAACACAATCTGCAATTTGCACAATTTCAAATCAATAGAGTGTCTGTTTTTTAATTAAATGAATACAAAAATACCCTCTGGGAAATATTGTAACTGAGACAATAGTTTAAAGTAATGTATTAGTTCTCTACTACTGTGTGGCAAATTGTCTATAATTTAGCAGTTAGAAAATGTATGTAATTAGTTACATCATAATTTCTGTGACTCAGAAAGCTGAATATAGCTTAGATGGACCTTCTCTGCTTGATGTTCTTTCACAAAACTACATGAACACTATTATTTTGGAGATGGGATAGAAGGCTCTGTGGATAACTGCATAAGGTTCTGTCAAATGATCCAAATACCCATAATTGTGTAGCTCACAGTTGCTGTAACTCCAGCACTAATGGATCTAATGCCTCTAACCTCCTTGGAAGTTTACACTCACATGTACTTACATCTACCCCCATATACACAGAATAAAAATAATTAAAATAAACCTTTAAAAATATTTGAAAAGTATATCTGTTATGTATTGGTGGTAGCTCGTTTGAATTTGACCTAAAATACACTTTAAGTGCTACTTACATTGCTAGAAGATGTGGTAGCAATAGAAATTGTCCTTGAAAATATCTATAATTTAGTACATAGACATGTAGATTTGTTGTTAGATGGCAAAAAAGAGTCGTTTTTGAAAGAATTAAAATGGCAACTCAACCATTTTAGATCAAGGAGATTACTATGCCTTATTTGTTGATCTAACGTATGCACAATTCATATTTATAGTAGAGTTAGGGCACAGAATAGCCAGCATGAGAGTAATGCAGATGTGATGAAGACTCAGTTGGCCAAGGCTACCTTTGGTGATAAATAGAATGTGGGGGTAAGACAGTGATAGGATTTTCACTTTTCTTTATGGCTAAATACCAATCACTGTATATCTCATTTGTGTCATCTGATCACATGTTGATGGTCATCTTGTCTTGTTTAATAGCAGAGTTACTGTGAATTATACTTAAATAAACATGACAATTTATGGTGTCTTTGGCATTCAGTTTTAATTTCCTTTGAGCAGATGCCAGAGATAATTCTGTGGGATCATACTGTGGTTCTAGTTTTAGTTTAGAGTTGAAAGAAACTTCTCACAGTTCTCTATAATATCCAAACTAACATATACTATCACCAACATTGTACAGGTTTTCTTCTTACTCCCAATCTTGCTATCATGTATTATTTTAAAATTTTATAGTGGGCATTGTAACTGGAATAAATGATATCTCACTGTAGTTTTGAATTTACATTTTCCTTATGACTAAATATATTGACCACTTACATTTTTATGTTTGCTGGACATTTGAATTTCTTTAAAAATTTTATTCCTGACACCTTTGATTAAAACTTAGCTAATTATACCTGTATGAATTTTATTCTAGATCTTTTTCATTTCATTTATTGGTCTATGTCTCTTCTTTTATTAGTATATTCAGTATTATACTGTCTTTGTTAGTATGAATTTATAGGATAAAGTGTTTTACAAATTTTTAAAATTATTTTTAAAAAGTATGAGGATCAGAGCAATCTGTCCAAGGTCATTATTTCTCTTTGTCAAAGAAGCGCAGAGCTGTCAGTCCAAGGGAAAGCAGTGGTTACATTTCCTCTTGTTCCAAAGACCCTCTGCCCATTGTGGCCATGTTTCTTTATTGATCTATACTTTCTCCAATACAGAGAAGAGGTCCTGATTCAACAGCATCTAAGACACCTGGGAGCTGATGGTACTGGGGCCCATTAGGGCCCTTAGTTTTGCCATAAATTAAAAAGAAAATGTACGTGCCAACCAGCCAAAATGATGTGGTCTGTATTCTCATAGGTCACTTCTGTATTCTGCATCTTACAGAACACCTTGTAGAATAATTCATCCTCTTTATGGCTACTGATAAATTGGGCCAAGAATTTGAAGGGATTACTCTGAAGATTCAGACATAGACAGATCTTACCCTACAGATAATATGAACTGATTGCCTGTCTGTCAACAAACATTTCAGGGGCCCACTGAAAGCTTTGTCAAACCTGTTGATTCCATATTTGGATGCTGGAGGGAATCAGTACCAGGCTATCTGTAGGTTGTACCCTAATTCTAACTCAGCTTTGTAGAAATATTGGTGATCCTCTGCCATTATAACCCAAATTATCTCAGATATTTCCATATACTCCAAGAAAAAAATGAAAGAAACAGATTAATCCCTCTTGAAAGCCATTGCCTAAGGCCATAAGCCTATAGTTGGGAATCTAGAATTCAAATCATGTCTATTTGATTTAGAATCAGAAGGTTTTCGATGTCATGTGGCATGGTAGAATGTGTCATATTCCATGTTTGACAAGCAGAAGATAAGAGGCCATGCTATAGTAGCTGTGTTTTGATGCCAAACAATAGAAATTGTTTGTTTTACTGGAAAAGAAATTTTAAAATGAGTACTTTTAATAGAATTTCACAATGCTAGGGGACAGTTACTAAGTGCAAGTGATTAAGGACATTTCATGACCAAATGAGAGGGATTTCTAGAGATATGACACAATAATAAATTACCTTAGTGGTTTCAAGATTTACTCCCGACATCTACCAAGCTTTTTCTACATGCCTGATCTCCTTTACATTGACTCACCTGAATAACAGTATCAGAGGAGCTAGGATGATATCATTTCAATGTAAAATGAAAGTGATAGATGGATGTGAGAATCTTATGGCAATCTGTTTAATTTCCAGATGTAGTTATATTATAAAGTTCCTTTCAGTCTTTGAGAAATACTAAGAAACAAAATAAAAACAAAAAGGAGGAAATTTTGGATCAGAAACTCTATATCTAGCCATCTTCCACATGATTTACTGCTCACATTACAGGATACAAATAATGGCCATGCCAGCATGTGGAAGCTTAAAATACATTCTAATGAAGATCACATTGTGAACCTTGCCAAAGCAGAATAAAATGCAATCAGGATTTAAATGTGGCTAAAATAATAGCTCCTTGGATTCAAGCATGCTGATTAATGGCAGAGACACTTACAAAGTGCTGTTGTCTGGTCATCAGTGTTATTTCTTGTGGAACATTTTGTACAGGACTCAAAAAAGAGGACTACTAAAGTAAGAGAATGCCTGATTCTATAAAATCAACATGAATCCTGTGAAGTGCTTTAGCTATAGATGA
The DNA here is from genome assembly GCF_011762505.2 of Arvicanthis niloticus. NCBI lineage: Eukaryota > Metazoa > Chordata > Mammalia > Rodentia > Muridae > Arvicanthis > Arvicanthis niloticus. Next base: position 104,214,186 of record NC_047679.1, read on the forward strand.
TGTATATCCTCCAAGACTAAGAGGTTATTAGCATAACTTACTTTGACATATTCATATTCCAAATATTTTTTTGCAATCTTCATTTTCATAGAAGACTTTCTTGCTTTCCTTATATCTTCATATACATGGAAATTTTGTGTTTACTGTGTAGTCAGATGTGTTTTGTGTAGAGCCAAAATTGGCTTAAAATATAGTATATTTAAAAACAGTCATTGAGGAAGAAAATGTGTTTGAACCTATAAAACAACTTGGAAGCATAATTTATAAGACCAAAAAAAAAAAAAGATTTTACTGAATAAAATAACAGTAGTATAGTTCTATGACAAGTGGGTCTATTTTATGAAGCATAAAAGGTTCTATAAAGCAAAGAATACTATCATTCAAGTAAAGAGGCAGCCTCCAAAATAGGCAAAATTCTTTACCAGTTATAGAATAGAAGGTTTGTATATAGAATATTCAAAGAATCTAAAATAACATCAATGCCTAGACACGAACAATTAAGCTCAAAATTGGGGCAGATAAGTAAGTAGAGAATTCTCAGAAGAAATACAAATGACTGAAAAATATATTTTTAATATTCAATATTCTTAGCTATTAGAGACATGTGAATTAAAATTACTTTGAGATTTAATCTTACCCAAATCAGAATGTTCAAGTTTTCTTTTAATTACTGAAAACAATGACATAAGTATGGTGAAATGGAAATACTTAGTCACTTTTTGTGGGAATAAATCCTGGTGCAGATACCATAAAAAATCTATCTAGAGGTTTCTCAAGATGCTAGACCAGATCTACTATAAAATCTAGCTGTACCACTCCAGTAAATATACTCAAATAAACCCATACTCTCCTGAAGAGATACTTGCTCTTCAGTGTCCATCTGTAGTCACTATAGCCATAGAATTGAAATAGTCTGTAATCTTCTCAATTTATGAGTAGACAATAAAAATTGGTTACATATACAGAATGAAATTTTGATAAGCCTTAAAGAAAAATTAACTTATCAAATTTTATTCTAGTGGATAGAACTAGATATAATTATACACAATGAAGTCATAGACAAAGACAATATATTCTGTTCAATATGAAGATAATCATTTTAAATCTTTAGCTATGTATTTAAATTGGAGTAACAATGTAAGTCAGAAAAGTAATGAAGGCCCATGAGAAGTCATAGGTTAGGCATAGAACATTGGTGATAAGAAGGAAGAATGGGACATAATAAAACAGGAAATCTTAAAAGGGACATAGGAGAGGAGAGGTGAGGAGAGGAAGGAGTATGGGAATGAATAAAAGCCACAACAGATCTTTGTTTAAAAATTTAACTGTATCTATATGTGTGTTTGTGGGAGTGGGTATCATGTTAATATGAATGCAGGTATCTACCACATAGGTTAGAAGAGGATATCAGATTCTCTGAAGCTGAAGTTATAGGTGGTTATGAACTACCTTTGTGGCTACTGGGAACTGAACTCAGGCACTCTAGAATAGCAATAAATGTTCTTAGACTTTTGGAAAATCCATATGAAAACCCACTAGTATAGAAGCTTCTTAAAATATACATATATATGAAAAAGTTTAAATGGAGTCACCCTGTAGCAGGAACAAGGCCTTCCCCAGACAACACAGGATACCAAATTAATAGTCAAATGTTCCTACTCCATGAGAGGAGGTGACCAGGAGGAGGCCAGTGAGCTGGATGTTAAATAAATAAATAAATAAATAAATAAATGTGAAATGCCAACTATTAGTTACCTCCTTTTTGTCCCATAATTTTCCTAATATTATAGGCTACTGACATTTCAGTTACTTGCCTTTATGAACTTGATAAGATCCTATATCTGAATATATTGTATCCTAGTAAGGGTCAATATTGTTGTCATGAAATATCATGACAAGCCGGGCAGTGGTGGTGCACTCCTTTAACCCCAGCACTTGGGAGGCAGAAGCAGGCAGATTTCTGAGTTCCAGGCCAGCCTGGTCTACAGAGTGAGTTTCAGGACAGCCAGAACTACACAGAGAAACCCTGTCTCAAAAACAAACAAAAAAAAAAAAAAAAAAAACAAAAACAAAAAAAAAAAAAGAAAGAAAGAAAAGAAAAGAAAAAGATAAAGAAATATCATGGCAAAAGCAACTTGGGGAGAAAGGGTTCATTTGGCTTAACATATCAACATCATTCTCCATTACTGAAGGAAGTCAAGACAGAGGGCAAGATCCTTGAGGCAGGAGCTAATACAAAGATCATGAAGGAGTGATACTTACTGACTTGACCACTCTGGTTTTCTCAGCTTGCTTTCTTATATAACCCAAGACCACTAGCCCATGGATGTCTCCACCCACAAGGTACTGGGCCCTTCCACATCAATCACTAAAAAAATGTTCTTAGAGGCTTGCCTACAGCCCAATCTTATTTAGGCATTTTCTTAATTGAGGTTCACTCCTCTCAGATGAATTTAGCTTGTGTCAAGTTGACATAAATATTCAGCACACATTGCATACTTGTGTAATAGGCCACAAATAAATCAAGCTGGTACTGGACTGATAGGTTAATTCTTACTACCTACTTTTCATTGTGCAAAAAGTAGATATACACAATACCATGGGGGGAACATAATTAACAACTTTATCCATCTATGAACCATAAATTCTAAAATGACTGGCCTAGCAAGACATTCCCACTGGTCCAATCGTGCCACAAATGTTATGAAAGTAACAAACCATTTTCTTTTATACCCTAAAGCCTGCTCCATAAGATGAAATTCATTACTGTTACAGTTATCATGGCCAAGGACCAGTAACTGGGTATATCATAAGCCCCAAGTGAGAGCCTAAGTACTTTGTTAAATGATAATAGTATTAAACTTCTTAAGTACTTATCTTTATACCCATAAAAGAAGCTTCTTTGTTCAGTAGACAACTATTAACACAGATACAAACAACCAGTCAGCATCTTAAGGACAAGACACTGAGACTAGTCAACTGTAAATGAAATATTTATTATTATACCCTATGACTTAAAAAGAGATGCCCCATTACCATAAGTCTGGGTCATTTGAGTACTTACTACCCAGTTGGCAGCTTGTTGGAAAGAGTTAATAGGTGTGACATTTGTTTCACACTTAAAGTTTCAAAAGCCTTTCCCCATTCACACTATAATCTTTATTTTCTGTGAATTACATGTGAGCCCTCACCTGGTGCTTCAGCATTATTCCTGTCTGCTGACATGATGGTGATGATGGACTCTTACCCCTCTGGTGCTATAAACACAAACACTTAATTCTATAAGTTGCCTTGGTCAGAATGTTTTAGCACAGCAATAGAACAGTAACTAATGCAGAAGTTGGTACCAAGAATTGGGCTATTGCTGTAGTAGGCCTGACCTTTTTTTTTTTTTTTTAAATGGATAGCTTTAAAATTTTGGACTACAAATATGGTTGGAATATGTAAGCATTTGAAATCATAGTTTAAAGCTCCATCTTAGTAGGATTCCCTAAAATCTATGCCAAGAACTATGTAGTCTGTGGAGACGTGGTTCAAGAGGCTTAATAGGGACAAAGAACTTTAATAGCAATTGGCCTAGAGGTTATTCTTGTGAAATACTGGCAAAGAATGTGGCTTCTTACAGTAATAATTCTGTGAACTTGTCTGAGGCTAGATTTTAAAAGTTATCTTTGGTAGAACAGTTCAAGACAGCCTAACACTGATTATCATGTGATTATTAGTAATCACAAGCCTATAATGAAAAAAATGTAATTGAGGTGGAAAGAAATAGGAAACATATTGTTTGAAGAGTCAAAGTGCACCAGAAAATTTAACATTGAGAGTAGGGCTTGTGCTGAAAGCAATAAGAGAACTAAAAAAGTGCAGGATTTAAAATAAATTAAAAAGAAGATTGCCATCCAGACAAGTTCCCGCCTAACTAAGCTTTCCACTTGTGAAAAAATAATAAGTCCTAAGGAATTCTCTGTTCAAAAATACAACAGTGAATGAGAGCTGCTGCTAATTTGATTCAAGGAAGGCAGTATCCATTCCAAGCAGGCAGCTAAACTTGGCAATGCCTTCCATATGGCTCTGGTTTTAGAATCCTAAGGCATACATGAGTAAAGGGCTTATGGAATAGTCTTCCACTGTTAAGAATGCCACTGAGGCCAGGAAATATATGCCAGGGAAATCTCTGTATCAGTGGTTTTAAATCTTCCTAATGATGTGACCGCTTAATACATTTCCTCATGTTGTAGTGACCCTTAACCATAAAATTATTTTCATTGTTATTTCATAACTTTAATTTTGCTACTGTTATGAATTATAATGTACACATCTGCTAAGCAGGATATCTGATATATGACCCATGGGAAAGTGTTATTTGGCTGCCTAAAAGATCTTAACCCAGAGGTTGAGAACACTGGTCTACAAGAAGGCAAGTCTCTGAGATGCCACTGTCTAAGCTGGGAAACTGAATCTTGGATTGCATTAAAGATCCCAAGACACTAGACAAGTCAGAGATGTGGGACTTTTGTAATGAGATATACACATAAGAGGGGAAACAGCCCTCCCCAAAAAGATTTAACTTGAAGGCAATGAAACTGTAAGAGCAAAGCCAATTAAGACATTTGACATGGGTCACCAGGCTATAAGATTTAGAATTCCACATTCTGGAATTCAGTATTGTTTGGTCCAGTATTTCCTCCCAATTCTTTGATTCTGTCCTTTCAGAATGGCAGTATATACTCTGTTCTATCATATGTTGGAAGTGTGTTATTTTATTATTATTTTTACTAGAGTTACAATAAATAGATTGCACTGAGTCTCAAAAGAGACTATTCAAGTTTTAAATAGTATTGAAACTGTGAAATATTATGGGAGACATTTGAAGTTGGATGGAATATATTTAGTATTATAATATGGCCAAGAGACCACATTATAATCCATTCCAAGGGATTGAAATATGGTGGTTTGAATGAGATGTCCCATATATCTATTAGAGATCTGAACACTTGGCCCCCAGTGGATGGTTATTTGGCACGGATTAGTAAGTACTGGAGGAATATGACTGGTTACAGATTAAGTTTTCAAAATTCTCCTGCCATCCCTAGTACATTCTGTGTCCTGTTTATGAATAAAGATGTGAGCTCTTAGCTGATGTTATCCTATCATGTCTGCCTGTTTGGTGGTATGTTCTCCTACGGCAATAGATCTTATCCTTCCTGGAATGTAAGTCCATGTTGGGAACCGCACTAGTCCCACATTCGGGCAGCCAAAAATGTTGCAGAATGAGCAAAATGTTGAGGTCCGGGCTGCCCCGCGTTTGGTGGCCACTGTATCCTGGCCCAAGCTGCTGCTCCAGTCCAAGGGTCGGGGTTCAGCAAGAGAGAGAGTGAGGACGGACTCGAAGAATGGAGACCAGACAGAGTGTGATTCAGTCCCGTTTATTCTTCAGTCTCTCTTCCTAGTCCAAGTCCCAAGTCTAACTGTACTCTCTAAATAGTCTCCCTAAAGAGTATATCTCTCTGTTGTCTGCCTCTGCCTTCTATATGTCTCACTTCTAAGCCACGCCTCTAAGTTACACCTTTAATCATGCCCTTAGGTCTTGTCTCTAAATCTGATCTTTAGGTCACACTCTTAAGTCACACACCTTTAATATCACACACCTTTAATCTCACACACCCAAGGAAAGTCCTGGGTATCCAAAGCAAGTTGTTATCAGAGTGTGCTCAGCTGTTGTAGGCTATTGTAATCCAAGTCTCACGTCAGGGTATATGGCTCAAGATGGCTGCAAAGCTGATAGCCACTTTCTGCTAAAAGTCGGCTCCCAACAAGTCCAGAATAAAAAGTTTCTTCTTTAAGTTGCTTTAGTAATGGTGTCATATTAAAGTGATATAAAAGTTACTAAGATACAGCCTTTCATCCCAGGGCTCAGGGATCTTCATCAAGGAGGAAGCAGAAATTGTATAAGAGCCAGAAAAAGTGAGTGAATACAGTCAAAGTGTTTCCTGGATACGAGAAGGCTGTTCCATACATGAATGCACAACCACTCTCAAGGTATACAGAAGACCTGAATGATAACAAGCCAGCCAAAAAATGAGCATGAGCAGAAGAAATACCTAATGAAATCTCTCCTCTGGAGAGGGAGCAATTCACAGTTGATGACTTTTAGGAAAGGAAAGTATGTTTTCTACAGGAATGTGTTCCTTGAAAGGCTACCTATGTACACAGATCTATATGTATACACAAACTTGCAGTAACAAATAGATTTAGTGGTTTCAAAACAAAAGGAGTGCATGGTGTTTGGAGGAATAGTGGTGGTTATAGGTAGGTGTACTGGGGAAGAATTGGAGGTAAATAAATTCATTTATGTACACTGAGGTATTTTAAGTTTTAATCACATGAGATAGTGATGATTGCCTGATAAAGATTCTCTATTAATAAATTTGATCAAATTTCAAGACAATAAGTAACAAACAAATCCACCAAATACATTCTCTTTCATATATATATATAATTTTCTGAAGATAAATTTGTTAAGGTACAATGAGAAAATTGTTTATAGTCATAAAAATGCACTCAAACAATCATCCATTACTGAAAGTGAATTCAAATTAATCAACTGATTCCTTGATGTGCTTTTCATGTAAGACTGTTTTGACTTATTTCACAAGATAAAATACTAACAATGATGACAGAACTTCAGTGTACTGACATACCATTAAGTATACCTCTGATAATACTCACTATTTAACATTGTCTAGCACTGTGAGGAAGGACATGTGGATAGTTAACTATGCTATGGCTTTGATTTAATTTCTAACTAAAATTGTAGTGTTTCTGTTGCAAGTAAGAGTACATTGGAACCAATGAACTGGACAAATCCATGGGTAGAACAAAAGGTTTATAGGGAAACAAACTGCCAAGGCTACCTCTTGGAGGAGAGGAAAGCAGAGAAACAAAATATCCGAAAAGCAAATGGATTTTATATGACAGTTAGCAGGTTTAGGATCTTTGGCCAGAAATTAGATGCACTTTGGACATTGGGGAAAATTAAGAGAGATAATTTTGTTTTGTAAAAACAAACCTACCTTCAGGTTTCTGTTTAAGACATTGTAATCAGTTTCTCCATTTGGGGCAGGGAACAGGTACTCACTTTAGACATAATAGCTGTCATTTGTAATAGGTTCAAATAAAGAAAAAATGAGGAATCTCTGGAAGAAATAGAATATTGCAAGGGGAAGAGTAGATCAAATTCATTTATAATTTTATAAAACAATTATATTTAGCTTACAATGGTATACTATGAAAACAAACTGAAAGCCTACAGACTTAAATTTCAAATTCTAAATAGTGTTACTGTTAATAATTGCTATTTATGACTGAGACCCTGTGACTCAACTTTCCTTTTCTTTAAATGAACTATTGAATAAACATATGCTTCCTCAATCAACATTGCAGTCTATGTGGCTAAAATACAAAGAAAAAGTCTGTTCAAAGTTGGATAGGAATTACTAATTTTGTGAAGTCACTACTAAACTATTTTAGAGAAAAGAATACTTGAAATATGAAGTTTGGCATGGTGTTCATTTGTAAAGAGCTAGGTATACCAGTTTAGGTAACATGCCCTATTGAACAAATAAGCCTTTTAAGAACATGTTATGTAAATGAATAAAAATTAATCTATGTATATTGGCCCTTGGGTTGTTAATTTTTCAAATAAGCTTGTGATTCTTTAGCTTAAGAGCTTTCTGCCAATAAACCATACCCACTTATTTTAAATATATCCCAAAATAAGTACTCTTTCATTGTTTAGCCTGCCTGCTTTGCATACCTGTGAAATTGCACATTTGTTAGCCATAGATAACATAAATCCTAGATGTATAAGGTCCCAGTATACCACTACCTTTCAGGGTTTGTTGACACAGAAATTTCCTGAACTACTCCTGAGTGACATTAATGCTCATGTGAGCAATGTTTTTCCCTTGAAATTGTCATGTCCTCTTTTTCTTCTGTATTAGATGTATGGTATTAGGACACCACAGCCTTTGTGAATTCTCATGATATAAGGAACTTCTCATATGTTTAAACTTATTAACCAGGTGTCACCAAAATGTCATTTAGTCTACAAGCATTATGTGAAGGAATTTCAAAAAACAGCAGGAAAAATGTATACAAATAATGTTATAAATAATAAAACAAAATGTAGATTAATAAGTAATATACCATAATGAAATTACTGTAAATCAAAATAGTATAATATAGGAAAAACATAACCAAGAGTTTTAGAATAAAATGAATATACCTATGAAAGAATGAAAATTGCTAAGAAAAGACATGGGGTATTCATTATATTCCCTTAATATGACCTAATGAAATAATAATGTACTATGAGCAGCATGGTGCCATAAAGTGGGAAAATCAAACAGAGTTGAAAAATTTTTAGGTAGATATTTATACATAAAATTTTTATCATTATTATATTATTCCAAAATAATTGATTTATTCCATTATTCAACTAGAACTAAAAACATGAATTTCATCAAATTGTTATTACAAATCTAGCTTTTCCCAAAGTTATAAGGTCTGTAGCATGTCAAGAGATATACTTTGCAAATCTTTCATGACCAGACAACCTCTTTATCAAAAAGTTGCAGGATATGAAAAAGAGGTCACTTCTTTTTCTCATTCCATAACAATTATATTACTCTGATACACAAAATTGATACATATCATGCAATAAAGGGCAGTAATAAGTGAACCTTGGTTGCATGTATATAAAACTACTGAAAATTTTATAATGTATTTTAAAATTACAATCCAAGTAAAATATAGTTCAGAAACAACATATAGTTCAATACTAGTCAAAAAATTGATAAAACTAAGAGACCAAACAAGTAAAATAAAAAAGCATTTTCTTAACACATATCATACTTATCATATGCAGTCTTAGTAAAAGGATATCAAAAGATATAAAAAGAGTCAGTGAGCATAAATTTATAGTTAAATAGAAGTGAGATATTCTGATTTGTGGTTTGATATGGTAAGTATAGATTGACAATATTACAGTATAAATTTTAAAGACTAAAGAAAAAGTTAGAGAGTTCTTACTCTAACAAAAAATAAATGTTTTAGAAGACACATGTGTTTAATTGGAATTGAATATTGCATTACAGAGTGTTGTAAGTATTGGGTAAAATGTTCCCAGTTTTCTTCATGAATATTTCATTTATTTTATTATATTACCTTGTACACATTTTCTCTTAAAGATAAGAATAAATCAATGTAAGTATGTAACTTATTTTAAATAAAATAAATGAACAAATGGCAATTGAATATAAAAATATACTAGATTGTTTCATTTTTGATTGTTACTATATACCTTTGAATGTGTTATAAATGTTGTTTTAAACTGAGGTCAAGGAGGAGAGAACAAGTTAAAGGTAGGAATATAAGGAAAGATGAATACTAATGACCTTTCAACAATATTCTAGGATATGTGGTATTTGTGTTTTTCTTTAAGATACAAATATAGAGAAGTAGGAAAGTATATTAGATCTAGGAAGAGTTATATGATTAAAAATAACTATAATTTCTAGAGTGGTTGTACCAGCTTGCAATCCCACCAGCAATGGAGGAGTGTTCCTCTTTCTCCATGTCCTTGACAGCATCTGCTGTCACCAGAGTTTTTGATCATAGCCATTCTGATTGGTGTGAGGAGGAAACTCAGGGCTGTTTTGATTTGCATTTCCCTGATAATAAAGGAAATTGAACATTTCTTTAGGTATTTCTCAGCCATTCGAGATTCCTCAGTTGAGAATTTTTTGTTTAACTCTGCCCCACATTTTTTAATTGGGTTACGTGCTTCTCCAGAGTTTAACTTCTTGAGTTCTTTGTATATTTTTGGATATTAGCCCTCTGTGTGATGTAGGATTGGTAAAGATTTTTGCCCTATCTGTAGGTTGCCTTTTTGTCCTATTGACTCTGTCCTTTGCCTTACAGAATCTTTGCAGTTTCATGAGGTCCCATTTGTCAATTGTTGATCTGAGAGCCATTGATGTTCTGTTGAGGAAATTTCCCCCTGTGCCAATGTGTTCAAGGTTCTTTCCTACTTTCTTTTCTATTTGATTCAACAAATCTGGTTTTATATGGAGGTTCTTGATCCACTTGGACTTGAGATTTGTATAAGGAGAAAAAAATGGATCAATTTGAATTCTACACACTTACTGCCAATGGTTAGAGCAGCACCATTTATTGAAAATGCTGTCATTTTCCACCAGATGGTTTTGGCTTCTTTGTCAAAGATCAAGTGACCATAGATATATGGATTTATTTCTGGGTCTACAATTCTATTCCACTGATCTGCTCTGTACCAACACAATGGGTTTATATCATTATAGCTCTGTAGTACAGCCTGAGGCCAGGGATGGTGATTCCCACAGAAATTCTACAACCACTTTGGAAATCAACCTGGTGGTTCCTCAGAAAATTGGAAATAGCTCTACCTGAAGACCTAGTTATAGCATTCCTGGGCATACACCCAAAAGATGCTTCAATATCTAACAAGGATACATGCTCCACTGCGTTAATAGCAGTCTTATTTATAATAGCCAGAAGCTGAAGAGAACATAGATGTCCTTCAACAGAGGAATGAATACAAAAAAATGATACATTTACATGATGAAGTACTACTCAGATATTAAAAACATTGAATTGGAGAGATTCATAGGCAAATAGATAGAATTAGAAAATATCATTACGTGTGAGGTAACCAATCACAAAAGAACACACATGGTATGCACTCACTGATAACTGGATATTAGCCCAAAAGCTCAGAATATCCATGATACAACTCAGAACATATGAAGCTTACCAAGAAGGAAGGCCAACTTGTGGTTACTTCAAATCCACTTAGAATTGAGAACAAAATAATCACAGGAATCAGAGGGAAAGAGGGACGTAGGTGTGAGAGCAGAGGGGCAGGACAAAAAGGGACAAGTCTAGAGGGCCAGGAGAACTAATAGAAATAAGTAGCAGTTGGGGGTGGAGAATTTGGGGGAACCTCAAGAAAGTTGCAGATACCAGGGAAGTGAGAAGCTTCCAGGACTCAGTGGGGATGACAGTCAAAATACCCAACATCAGGGAGATAGAATCTGAAGATACCAACTCCAGTAGGTAGACATGGCCCCCAATGGAGGGATAGGGCCACCCACCTATCTAAAAATTTTTAACCCAGAATTTTCCCTGTCTAAAGGAAATGCAGGAACAAAAATGGAGCAGAGGCTGTCCACAGTATGATCCATTTCATTGTTAGACACCAAACCCTGACACTATTCCTGATGCCAAAATGCACTTGCAGAGAGGGGCCCGGTGTGGCTGTCCTCTGAGAGACTCTGTCAGCACCTGACTAAGACAGATGCAGATATTCACAGCCAACCATTGGACTGAGTCTGGGGACCTTAGTGGAAGAATTTGGGAAGACTGAAGAAACTGAAGGGGATAACAACCTCATAGGAAAAACAAAGGTATCAATTAATTGGACCCCTCAGAGCTCCTAGGGACTAAAATGGCAACCAAAGAATATAAATGGGCTGGCCCCTGGCTCCAGCTACATATGTAGCAGAGGACTGCTTCATCTGTCATCAGTGGGAGGAATGGTGCTTGGTCATGTGTAGGCTCAATGTCCCAGAGGGGTGAGGTAAGAGTGGGTAGGTACGTGGGGAAGCACCCTCTTAGAGGAAAAGCGTTTCTGGAGGCAACACCAGGTATGGGGATAACATTTGAAATGTAAACAAATAAAATGATTAACAAATAAACAGAAACAAAAATAAGTGAACTAAAATACACTTTTTATCAAAGTCTGAAAAAAACTAATAAACTTTAAACATAAAAATAAATATGAAGGCTATCAATGAGCTCATAGAAGTAAAGAAACTCAAACAACATCATGTTGGTTTTACAAGTCCCTCTTTGCTTTATTGTATAATAGCAGGTGGGGCAATAGGGTGAAAAGAAGAGAGAGTACATGGCAAGAACGGAAGCCAGAGAGTTAGTTTTCTAGTCAAATTGGAATTTCTACTACAATTCACTGTCACAGTGACTAATGATGGAGGCACAAGAACTTTTTCATCTTTCTTTAGGGAAATGCTTCTAATAATCTTAATTGTTTTATACTCAAATATTAACTCTTTATGAACACACCATAAATGTAATCTCTGCTTCATCTTATTTTTTATTGATATTAAATAATTTTAGGTAACCCTCAGACCCAAAAGACCATGCATGTTATGTACTCACTGATTAGTGAATATTAGCCAAAAAGTACAGAAAACTTATGATACAACCTACAGACCATAATACGTGTAACAAGCAGAAAGGCCCAAGTTAGGAGGCTTCAATCCCACTTAGAAGGGGGAAGGAAATAATCAGGGGAAGCAGAGGAAGGGAATGATCTGAGTGGGAGAGAAAAGGGGGAGGGGAAAGGGGAACAGCATCAGATGTGAGGGAGAAGGGGCAGGATAGAAGCTCAGAGGGCCAAGAGAATGAATGGAAATAAGCAAGCTGGGGGAGCAGGAGGTAGGGGAACTCTCTAGAAAGTAATAGAGTTCCTGGAGACGAGACACTTTCAGGACTCACTAGGGGTGACTTAAGCCAAAATGCTCAACATTGTGAAAAGGGAACTCAAAGAGTACACCTCCAGTAGATAGGGCCTCAAGTGGAGGGACAGAGTTACTAACCCACAGTCAAAATTCCTGACCCAGAATTGTTCATATCTAAAATAACTTCAGGGACAAAAATGGAGAAGAGACTGAAGGAAAGGAGGTCCAATGATAGACCCAACTTAGGATCCGTCTCATGGGGGACACCAAGGCCTGAAACTACTATACTGTGGTGTGCTTATAGACAGGACCCTGCAATGGCTGTCTTCTGAGAGACTCTACCAATAACTGATTGAGACAGAGTCAGATACTTATACCCAACCACTGGAAAGAAGTCAGAGACCCCTATGGTTGAATTAGGGGAAGGATTGAAGAAACTGAAAGGGAGAGCAACCTCATCGGAAGACTAACAGTCCCAACTAAACCAGACCCCAGGGAGCTCCCAGAGACTGAGCCACCAACCAGGAGCCTACAAGGCCTGGACTGAGGCCCCTGGCACATATGTAGCAGAGGTCTGTCTGGTCTGACCTCTGGAAGAGATGTGCTTAATCCTAGAGCTACTAGAGGCCCCAGGGAAGAGCAAGGCCTGGCATGTGGGGGGTGTACCTTCTCAGAGGCAAGGGGGAAGAGGAATGGGATGAGGAACTGTGAGACAAGATGTGCGACTGATGGGGGGGCGATGAATGGAATGTAAATAAATAAAATATTTTTTCTTATTCTTTAATCTCTTTTTACACTCCAGATTTTATCCCCTACCTAGTCCACCCTCTGACTGTTCCATATCCCATACCTCCTCTCCCCGTGTCCAGGAGGATGTCCCCAGCCCCAACTCACACCCTACCAGACCTCCCCACTCCCTGGGCCTTCCAGTCTCTTGAGGGTCATGTGCATCTTCTCTGACTGAGTCTAGACTTGGCAATCCTCTGCTGTATATATGTTAGGGGCCTCACATCAGCTGTTGTATGCTGCCTGGCTGGAGGTCCAGTGTTTGAGAGATCTCAGGGTTCCAGGTTAGTTGAGACTGCTGGTCTTCTATAGGGTTGCCTTCCTCTTCAAATCCTTCCATCCTTTCATTCATTCAAACACAGGGGTCCCTAACTTCAGTCCATTGTCTTTTTTTTTTCTTTTGAGGTACAAACTGAAACTTTATTTCAGAATGACAATAACAATAAGAAACATTCAGTGATTTCCCCTCAGCTTGGCCTTAGTGCTTGCTGTGTCTTTTTTTAAAAATTGGGTATTCTACTTATTTACATTTCAGATGTTATCCCCTTTCCCCATTCCCCCCAAGAACCCCTATCCCATCCTTCCTCCTGCCTCTTCTATGAGGGTGTGCCCCCAGCAATCCACCTACTCTCCCCTCCCTGCTCTCGAATTCCCCCACACTGGGGCATCCTTCCTTCATGGGACCAAGGAATTGGCTGGTTTAAAAAAATTGTTTTCCATGTTCTTTTTATACATGTTCCTTATTTGTATGTGCATTTGTGCGGACTAATTTTATGTCAGCTTGACACAAGGTAAAGGCATCTGAGAGGAGAGAATATCAATTGAGAAAATGACTCCATAAAATTCTGCGTCAGCCATTGCATGACACTCCAACATGGCCTCCCCAGCAGCAGCTCCTGCACTCAGGTTCTTGTCCTGTTTGAATTCCTTCCTCAACTTCTATAATGGCCTAAAATGTAAATCAAACAAACTCTTTCATCCACAATTTGCTATTGGTCAATCATGATGTTTCATTACAGCAATAGTAACTCTAACTCAGGCATTGCATTAAATTATTTATCCAGTTTGACCTAGACATTTATAAGTAACTTGAATTCATTTACTTCTTTTTTTTCTATATCACATCAAGTAATTTTTACTATATACTTCTAATATGCTTTGGAAGGCAGTAGCTAAAATGAGTTTTTTCTGTTCAAATTAAAATTTTGATAATCCACATCGATAAAATATATTGGATCTGTGAAAATTTTGTATTTATTTTGATATAAACTTTTTAAATGTGGTTTGACTCAGGTTATAAGTAAATTTGATACTTAAATCTGATATTAAGACAATATTGAGGGCTGGTGAGATGGCTTAGTGGTTAAGAGCACTGACTATTCTTCCAGAGGTCATGAGTTCAAAACCCAGCAACATAAAAAATTATGGATGGCTCACAACCATCCATAATGAGATCTGATGCCCTTTTATGGGACGTCTGAAGATAGCTACAGAGTACTTACATATAATAAATAAATAAAAAACCTTTAAAAATAAGACAATATTAAATTTTTGTATTATACAATTATGCTTGTTCTGTATATCTTAGCATTCACTATATTTGTTTAATTAACAAAATGTAAATATAATTTTTCCAAATAGTAGTTATAGATCTTTTATTGGATTTGTTAATATTTGTTAATATTAACCTTATGCATTTTGTAGGACTACAATATTTTGAATTTTAATTGGTTTTAATAGTTTGCACTCATGTATAAAACAGCTACTGTTTTGTGAAAATAATCTTAGGTCAGCCAAGTTGTTTACTGGTTTTAGTATTTGGTCTGAATATACACCTAGAATTAATTAATTAATTAATTAATTAATTAATTAATTTTAGATTCCCAAATCAAGGAATCCTCTTTCTCCTCTCCTTCTAGTCCCACCTGTTCCTTTCTCCTCCCTCCATTCCCACAACCTTTTCTACTCAAAGAATGAGAGGCTTCTAAAATATATCAATCCACCTTGGCATGTCAGATGCAGTAGGACTAGGTACATCTTCTCCTGTTGAGGCTATAAAAAAGCAGTCCAGTTAGGGGAAAAGGATCCAAAGGAAGGCCACAATCAGAGACAGCCCCTGCTTCAGTTAGAGGACCCACTTGAAGACCAATCTGGACATCTTTACTTTTTTTTATTTGTAGGGAGAATATATCCAACCATACCTACTCCTTGGTTGGTAGCTCAGTGTCTGTGAACCCCTATGGGCCCAGCTTAGTTGATTCTGTAGGTTTTCTTTTGGTATCTTTGACCTCTCTGGCTCTTTCAATACTTCCTCTTGCTCAGCTATAAAATTTCCCAAACTCTGCCTAATGTTTGTCTGTGGGTCTCTGCATCTGCTTTCATCAGTTGCTGGATGAAGCCTCTCCAACAATAGTTATGCTAGGCTTCAGTCTGCAAGTATAACAGAATATGATTAATAGTGTTAGGGGTTAGCTCTCTCTCAAGTTGGACCAGTTATTTGTTGCCTTTTTCCTCAATTTCTGCTTCATCTTTACTCTTGCTCATTTTGTAGGTAGGGTAATTGTGGGTTTAAGTTTTTGTGGCTTGGTTGGTGTTCCCATCCCTCCATTGGGACACTTGCCTGGTTACAGGAGGTGACCATTCCAGGTTCCATGACCCCTGTTGCTAGGAGTTTTAGCTGGGGTCACTTTCATGGATTCCTGAGAGTTTCACTTGTTATAGGATTGTGGATCATCCCATCAATTTCAGTTCTCTCTCCTTCAGTCTTCCCCATACTTGGTCACTTCTTTTCCCCTACAAAAATCTCTCCTACTCTCCATCCACTTCTGATATAGATTTTATTTCTCCTTCTGAGTGAAATTCAAGCATTGTCCCTTGGGCCATCCTTGCTACTTAGCCTCATTGGGTCTGGGGATTGTAGCATAGTTATCCTGTATTTTATGATTAAATATCTATTTATAAGTGAGTACATACCATGTGTGTCTTCTGGGTCTGGGTTAGCTCACTCAGGATGGTATTTTCTAGTTCCATCCATTTGCCTGCACATTTCATGGTTTCCTTGTTTTTAATACCTGAGTAATATTGTATAGTATTGTGTAAAAGTACTACATTATTTTTATTCTCCTATTAAGGGGTATCTGAGTTATTTCCAGTTTCTGGCTATTATGAATAAAGCTAATATGAATATAATTGAACAAGTATTATTGTGGGATATTGAAACATCTTTTAGGCATATGTCCAGGAGTGATATACCTGGATCTTAAGGTAGCACTATTTCTAATTTTCTGAGATACTACCAGATTGAATTCCAGGATGGTGGTATAAGTTTGCATCAACACCAGCAATGGAGGAGCATAACCCATGCTTCACGATCTCACTAGCATGTACTATTCCTTGACATTTTGATACTAGTGATTCTGTCTGGTGTAAAATGGAATCTCAGAGATGTTTTGATTTGCCTTTTCCTGATGACTGGGGATAGTTATAATTTATTTTTCTTTTACTTTTTTTTTAACTCTCCTACCTGATGGTCTAACCTGTAGCACAAAATTTTGTTTATAGGAACAGGCTACCTTTGTGATTCTTGTCTGTTTTTTTGTTTGACTTTTTAAAAATGAAGATAGCTATTTGCTGGAAGAGTTCTGAGTAGGCAGAAGACCAGGATTAGGGTGCTGTTCACAAGAAAAACATAAAGGTGACTCAATAGGACTCATCCAGTAGCAGAATCACAGTAGTGCTCACAGATCCCAAGGAAGAGGGTGACAGGCCTGACAAGGCCACCATGTTAAGGCAGCCAGTGGCTGGGCTCATTGGAATAAGAGTGCCTGTGAGTCAACTCCCTTCTTAGGGACAATAACATGGTTAAGAGGCTTGCCACACAAGAGTAAGAATCTGAATTTGGTCCAAGAACCACATGGTAGAAAAAAATGTCTCTCAAAAAGTTGTCCTCTGTTTTCACATGTCTATATGTCCCCATTTCTCACACACACACACACACACACACACACACACAATAATAATGAAAGTTTAAATAAATAATAATAAAGAATAAAGAATAAAAAAAATCTTTATTCAAGTCCATGACATTATTCACACAGTTGTTTCAAACAGTGAGTTACCATGTGTGTGCGTACATGCATGGTGTGTGTGTGTGTGTGATTGTGTAAGATCAGAAATTAATGCTGTATACTTTCTTCAATCACTTCTCCATATGCTTTTCTTAATTATTTTAAGATTTACTTTTGTGCCTGCTAATTTCGTATCTGTGTTTTCAATAGCTGAGTAGTGCTCCATTGTAGAAATGAACTGCATTTTCTTTATATGGAGGATTTTAGTTTGTTGCTATTACTAATAAGGCTGTGATGAACATAAGTGAGCAAGTGTGCTTGGAATATACTGGAGCATCGTTTGGGTATATGCCCAGGAGCAGTATAGTTGGATACTTCCTGAGATAGAACTCTTCCCAATTTTCTGTTGTTTGGTTACTAAAGTTCACTATTATTTTAAATTGGATATTTTATTTACATTTCAGATGTCATTCCATTTTCCCTTTCCCCATCCCCCCCATCCAGGAACCCCCTATCCTATTTCCCCTTTACCTGCTTCTATGAGGATGGACCTCCACTCACCCACCCACTCCTACCTCCCCATCCTCAAATTCCCCCACACTGAGGCATCCAGCTTTCATAGGACCAAGGACCTCCTCTCTCACCTATGTCCAACAAGGCCATCCTCCTCTACATATATAGCTAGAGCCATGGGTCTCTCCCTATGTGCTCCCAGGCTGGTGGTTTAGACCCTGGGAACACTGGTTGGCTGGTATTGTTTTTCTCCCCATGGGGCTGCAAACCCTTTCAGCTCCTTCAGTCTTCTCTCTAACTTCCCCATTGGGAACCCCATTATCAGTTCAATGGTTAGCTGTGAACATCTGCCTCTGAGTATGTTAAGCTCTGCCAGACCTCTAAGGAAACAGCTATATCAGGCTCCTGTCAGCATGCACTTCCTGGCATCCATATCAGTGTCTGCCTTTGATGACTACACATGGAATGGATACCCAGGTGTAACAGCTTCTAGAGGACCCCTCCAGCTTCTGTCTTACACTTGGTCTCCATGTTTTCTCCCACGAGTATTTTGTTATTCCTTCTAAGAAGGACCGAAGCACCCACACTTTGGTCTTCCTTCTGGATGAGATTCATGTGGTATGTGGTCTGTAAGTTATATCTTGGGTATTGTGAGGTTTTGGTCTGATATCCAATTATCAGTGAGTGAATACCAAGTGTGTTCTTTTGTGATTGGGTTACCTCACTCAGGATGATATTTTCTAGTTTTATCCATTTGCTTAAGAATTTAATGAATTCATTGTTTTTAACAGCTGAGTACATTGTGTAAATGTACCACATTGTCTGTATCCATTCCTCTGTTGAAGGACATCTGTGTTTTTGCCAGCTTCTGGCTGGCTATGAATAAGGCTGCTATGAACATAGTGCAGCATACGTCCTTGTTATATATTGGAGCATCTTCTGGGTATATGCCTATGAGTGGTATAGCTGGGTGCTCAGGTAGTACTATCTCCAATTTTCTGAGGAACTGCCAGACTGATTTCCAGAGTGATTGTACCAGCTTGCAATCCCACCAACAATGGAAAAATGTTCTCCAGTCTCCACATCCTCTAAAGAATCTGCTATCATCTGAATTTTTGATCTTAGCCATTCTGACTGGTGTGAGGTAGAATCTCAGTGTTGTTTTGATTTGCATTTCCCTAATACTAAGGATGTTGGACATTTCTTTATGTGTTTCTTGGCCATTCAACTGGAGGTCAGCATGTAGAAGAATGAAAATCCATCCATTTTTAATCTCCTTGTATAAATCTCACGTACAAGTGCATAAAGGACCTTCACATAAAACCAGATCCACTGAAACTAATAGATGAGAAGGTGGGGAAGAACCTCAAATTCCTGGGCACAATGGAAAAGTGTACTCTTATAAAGAACATTTTAATGAAAAGGAACAAGCTGAGAAAGGAAAAATATAATAATTTTCAAGTTCAAATAGTAATAGAAGGGCATCAGGATGTGAAATGGAACTGAATCCTGTGTTCAAGGATATAAAACCATTAAGTGAGTGAGAATTCAGGGCACTATCCCACCAAGCTAAGCTTATTGTTGTGTTTGCAGTTGAACAAGAAACAGTTTGGACTTTTAATATGGAATAAACTACAATCCAGAAATGGATGGCACACTTGTAATCTATAATTTATGGTTGGAAGCCACAGGTTTTTTATCTGGATCTTGAGGAATAGTAGTCATTAGAAGCTTAGGTCCAGGCATAGTGATACATCCTTTCAATTCCAGAAGACAAAGCCAAGCAGATTTCTGAGATCAAGGCCAGCCAAGGAGAGAGAGCAAGTTCTGGGTGAAGAAAAGCTTAAATACAAGTAAGGTGATACATGCCTTTAATCTGAGCATTCAGGTGACAGAGCCATGCAGATCTCTGAGTTTGAGGTCAATCTACTGGCCATGTTCCAGAACGGCCAATCATAGGCAGTAAGTGAGTTGGAAAATAGAAAGCTGGCAGTAGAATAGGGTGTGTGTGTGGGGTGGGGTGGGGCGGAGGAAGGTGGCACAATTCAGCAAACAGCAGAATTTGGTAGCAGCTTTGGCCATGTGGCACTGGTTTTAGAGTTAAGAATAGAAGGAACTATTAGGAAAATTGATGCTGATTAGCTGGAGTTAAGAAATTAATGGTGATTAGGAAGAGACCAGCATCACTGAGGTGAAAATTTTTGAGAACTGTTTTCTGAGAGTACAAAGAATCTGTGTTCTAGAGATAGCCAAGTTTGCATCTCACACTGTAGCTGTACTTGGTAACTGTGTGAGAATCACCCATGTGGTACTATTTTGAAGGTATAAAGGGGTCATGGAGAGCAGCCGAGGCTTGACACTATGAGATGCCAAGGAAAGACACTGGTGAAGCTGCAGCCTCAGTTGTAGTTGATGGCCCAGGAGTGAAAGGGTCATGCAAAGGAGTTGAGGCTTGGCACCATGAAGAGAGCCTATGAGAGCCTCGTTGCAGTGGAAGACCCCAGTGTATTGGAGATGCCAGTGCCATGGGATAAGCACCAAGAACAACAGCAGTAGTGCAGTGGAGTCAACCAAAGTTTTTTTTTTCCATTTTTTATTCGATATTTTATTTATTTACATTTCAGATGTTATTTTCTTTTCCCAATCCCTCTCCCCCCCATTAATCCCCTATACCAACCCTCCTCCTCCTTTTTTGCCTTTATACTGTTTAAATTACATGCAAGTATTAAGGTCAGTTCTAGGTTCATGAACTAGCAATACAATAGATGCAAATAGTCCAAGGAGCAAGCAAGACAATAAACCCACATAGTCAAAGAACACACAGGACAATAAACAGAGTCCTGTGATCACTATTTCTAAGGGCTTATCAGGATGACCAAAATATCGGAGCCTATTTCCCTGTCCTAGCCCTGTCATTTTCATGCCTGAAGCCTATTTCTTTGTTCTAGCTTAAGATTTAGATTTCTGCCTATAATTACTTCTTTGTTTTAGCCTAAGATTTAGATTCCCACCTGAAATTTCTTCTTTGTTCTAGCCTAGGATTTAGATTTCTGCCTGAAATTACTTTGTTTCAGCCTAATGTCAGATTCCTGCCTGCAGTCCATTTCCTTGCCCTTGCTTATGTTGGACTCCTTCCAAGCAGCCCATTTTCTTGTCCTTGGCCATTGTCAGATTCCTGCCATGCAGCCCCAAAAGCTCTCCACATCTCCCCCTCTTTATTACATAAACCAGACTGAGCCTGTCTTAGGTCATTTTGACAAGAAAGCCCTATTTACCAGTCATGGAATATGCATTATCATAAGCAATGCACTTATATTTTAAGTTGGTAAGGTTCTATGCAGAATCTTACCCATCCTGGGCTTGCCAGCCTATTAAATTAATAACTCTGTCTGGAGGTCCATTTTCAGTTTCAGTTTCAGTTTCATGTACTTTAGCTGCCAACCTGTTGATGTAGTTAGAGACAAACTTTAACACAATGGGCAGGAATAAATGTATTCCCAGATCATGAAGGGCTAGCATGATCAAGCTATATATGGCATTCCTGATGTTTGACCAAAATGAATATACTCACCTCAGGCCATGGATAATTTTATTGGCATTATCTGCAGCATCAAAGCTCAACAGAGTAGCATTGTGACTTGGAAGCTGTATTGGACATATGTTCCTGATCCACCTTTTCTTACCTATATCCCAGATGTGACAAGCTGCCTTGCCTAAAGTTTTTAGACCTTGTGAAACAGAGAATCAAAAGGAGAAATTATAATGACTCTTGTATTTTTCTTAAAGATGACCAGGTATTTGGACTCAATCATGTACTGGTCTAGAAATCAATCCAATATTGGAAATAACAGTCTTCATTTGGAAGGATGGTTGTGGACATTTTCAGAGACATATTTGGAAGTTAGCTGCAGTTCTCTATGATGATAAAGTTGGGACAGGATCTGGATTTTAAACAAGTGTTAGTGTATGTTTTAAGGATCTTTTAATTGTCAAGCTAAAGATGGTTTTGTCTCTTCTACAGTATTTATTGTAAGTTGCACTGACTGTATACTTTCTAAACTTTCTAATTGTGTTAGTGTGTTGAAACCTGGCATGTCTGTAACAGGGGTCTATCAACCAGCTTTTGTCTTACTGCCCTGAGTATTAGAAAATCTTGATTCTCTAAAAAAAAAAAAAAAAAAAAAAGCTTGAAAGTGCTGGAAGAAGTGAGTTAGGCTTTAAGCAGAAGTAAGAGGGTAGTGGGCTTGATTATTGTTGATA
The DNA here is from genome assembly GCF_011762505.2 of Arvicanthis niloticus. NCBI lineage: Eukaryota > Metazoa > Chordata > Mammalia > Rodentia > Muridae > Arvicanthis > Arvicanthis niloticus. The sequence continues at coordinate 104,236,393 of NC_047679.1, forward strand.
TAACAGCTTTAATTTCATTAATTGCTAGCACCACCTCTTCTGCAACAGCTTTGGCACAAGGAGTTAAGATGGCTATTTTTGTTAATCATCTGGCAAAAAAAAATGTTACTAATGTACTGAGTATACAAAAGGATTTATATAGGTGTCTGGAACAATGGATTGATGCTCTATATCCTATTCAAATTATCTGAAGGAGGTTCAGGGTTCAAGAGTTATGAGCCATCTCAAGTGTCATGACAAATATCATTGGAGTAGTGTTACTCCTAAAATTTACAATCATTGTCATTATAATTAGAATAAAGTTTAAAGACACCTGTAGGGTATTTGGCATAATCCTAACACTTCTCTGGGTCTTTTAATTTAGCAAAGCCAATAGTTCTACAGAGGGCAGAGCTGAGGTGACCCAAGTCTTTTGGAGGAGCCCAGAAAATCGTGTCTAAATCCCAGACATTGAAACAAGAAGCTGTGGAGCTGAAGTTTCTTTGGAGACCCCAAGATGTCAAAGACACCAGAGCCGTGGGCTATCTGCTTAAGAACGCTGATAACAGGGAACAGAAGAAGCCCAGGAGAAAGAACTTCATTACACTCAACAAAAATGTAAAAGAAGTGGAGATTTGATGACTGCTTTGAGATCATACATGGAGATGCAGAGTTTGCCCAACTGGTTTTCTGTCTTGCTTTGGGGATTACAGTTAAGTGATTGGATGAATCTTAGGTGAGGCTTTGTACTTTAAACTTTAAAAATTTTTGAGATTGTTATAGAATATAGTAACTTTGGAAGTTGAACTTAATGTACATTTTTATAATGGTATGGCTAGGTATGGCCCCAGTAGACTTGGACAAACCTTTGGAGCCAGGGAGTGGAATTTGATAGTTTGTATATGCATGGCCCAGGGAGTCGCACTATTAGGAGGTATGGCCTTTTAGAGTAAGTGTGTCACCGTGGGCATGGGCTTTAAGACCCTTTGCCCTAACTGCCTGGAAGCCAGTCTTCTCCTGTTTGCCTTCAGTAGAAGATGTTGAACTTTCAGTTCCTCCTGTGCCATGCCTTTCTGGGCACTGCCATGGTCCTACCTTGATAATAATATACTAAATCTCTGAACCTGTAAGCTAGCCCAAATTAAATTCTGTCCTTTTAAGAGTTGTCTTGGTCATGGTGTCTCTTCACAGCAGAAAATCTCTAATAAAGACAAGTATACTACATTTCATACTCATCATTCTTGAACTTTAGTAATTTTTTTATGAATGTGGTATCCTTTCATTTAGGAAATATTCAGAATTGAGATATTATCTAAGTGGATTTTTCCTTTGATGAGTATGAAATATAGTACCATATCTCTTCTGATTAATTTTGGTTGAAAGTCTATTTTATTATTAGATATTACATTAGCTACACCAGCTTGTTTATTGGGTCCAATTTCCTTGGAAAATTTTTTACCAGACCTTTACTCTGAGGTAATGTTTGTTTTTGATGCTGAGGTATGTTTCATATATGCAGCAGAATGATGGATTCTGTTTTTGCAGCCATTCTGTTTATCCTGAGTCTTTTTATTAGGGAATTGAGTTCACTAATGTTGAGATATATTAAAGATTAATGATTGTTATCTCCTGTTATTATGATATTGGTGGTGATTGTGTGTGTGTATGTGTGCGGGCGCACGCGCAAGTGCACACATGTGCTTTTTTTCTTTTCTTTTTTCTTTTTTTGGTTGGTTTTACCAGTATAGAGTTATTTCTTTTCTGTGTTTCCATGGGTGTTCTTGACCTCCTTGGATTAAAGTTTTTCTTCTAGTATTTTTTGTAGTTCTGGGTTTTTAGATAGATATAGTTTAAATTTGGATTAGCATGGAATATCTTGTTTTCTTCATCTAAGTGATTAAAAGTTTTCTAGGTGTAGTATTTTGAGTTGATATCTCTTGTCTCTTAGGGTCTGTAAGACATCTTCTCAAGCACTTCTAGATTTTAGAGTCTTTGTTGAGAAGTCTGGTGTAATTCTGATAAGTCTGTTGTTATATGTTACTAGACCCCTTCCCCTTGCATCTTGTAATATTCTTTGTTTCTTCTATACATTTAGTGTTTGGATTATTATATGACAGAAAGATTTTCTTTTCTGGTCCAATCTATTTGCTGCTCTTGTATGTTTATAGGCATGTCTTTCTTTTTAGGTTGTGAGAATTTTATTCTATTTAAAAATGTTTTCTGGACCTTGGAGCTGGGACTCTTCCTCCTTTATTCCTGTCATTCTTAGGTTTGTTATTTTAACAGTGTCCCAGATTCCTTGGATATTTTATGTCAGGATCTCTTTGGATTTAACATTTTATTTTATTTTACCAGTTTCTTTAATTCTATCTTCTACACAAGAATTTCTCCATTCCATCTCATCTATTCTGTTTGTGAAGCTTTCTTCTATAGTACCTCTTCTCTTCTATCCATAGATTTTTCATCTCTAGGATTTCCTCAATTTGTGTTTTCTTTATTGTTTTAACTTCCATTTTCAGGTCTTGGACAGTTTTCTTCATTTTCTTCATGGGTTTTATTGTATTTTCTTGTATTTCTTTGAGGAGTTTATTTAGTTTCTCTTTAAAGGCCTCTTTCATCTTTGTAAGGTTGAGTTTAAGGTCTTTTTTGTGCTTTGCCTGTGTTAGGATATCCAGGTCTGGCTGTGGTAGGATAGCTGAGTGTTGGCACTGCCATTTTGTTCTGACTGTTGTTGATTGTGCTCATTTGCTAGGCCTTAGCTATCTAGTTGTTCCTAATGTCAGGAGGACTCCTTCTGAATTAATGCAGAGCCATAGGATGGACAAAGGAGCTCAGGGGACAGCATGTAGCTCACAGCTGCTGGGTGTACCCAAGGGTGACCTGGCAGGAATGGAATTAAAGGTAGGTGTCTAGTTTGAATGTTGCTAAGGCTGGTATGCCTCCTTTGAAGGAGGACAGAGCAGGGGCCTCAGGGGACAGAGCACATTTCATTGATCTAGAATTCATATTTTTCTTCTTTATTTCTAATTTCTATTTTTATTTCTTTTTTCTTGTGTACTCTATAGAACCTCTCATATATTTAGCTATTACTGAGATGTTTAAAAGGTGCCTTTGAATACTCAGTAGCTTCTTTGTTACCACCATTTTACTCTCATCTGCTGTTAGACTACCTTTCTCAATGTTCATATATTTAATAGTAAAATAGTTTTCTTTGTCTACATTATTTTATGACTTTTACTCAGTTTATTCTTCATGTATGTTGTAGTGAAATATTATAAATACACATCCTCTCAAATCTCCCTTCCATGCATACTAATTTGCATCCATTCTATATGTCTCTTTTATTCATAACATTTTGTTGTTGTTTATTTGCTTCATCACTATTTTTAACTTGGATCATCTGTGTGATCATTGGTTTGTAACTATCTATAGCATCTTGTTGTACTCTTGAATATGTAAACAAGTGAAAACAATTACTACGCATTGCCAGAATGCAATAGTCAGTTGCTCATTAGGGCACAGTGAGTAGAATATGAGATTATGTCTCCATTGACTGTGTCATGCCCAGTAAATAGAATTTAATAGTCCTTCCCCTATATCATGGCTTTTGTATTTTTTTCTACACTACTTCTGTCACAATTTTTTTGAGCAACATAGAGCGTGGTTTGAAGGTCTTGTTTAAGGCTGAGCACTCAAATAACTTTCTCAGCTCATTACAACTGATGAACCTCTGCATTCTCTGTTCTTCATTGTTAAGAGAGATTTCTCTGATTAAGGCTGGATTTGTCTACATGTATAGGTGCAGATATTTATAAGGCAGCTTGGTGCCTTCATGATTATGTCAAGAACAGTAATGTCTGTCTATTGGGCCCAAGATCTTAAGTATTGGTTTTGGACTGGGATTATTGTATCAAGCATGAATTCCTTCTTGTCACTTGGGATTAAATGGAAGCTAACAGCTAATGGTTATCTCTACAACAATCATGCTTTTACCACACCAGTGGGCCTTCTTTTATGTCAGCTTGGTATTGTAGATTGTAGGTTTCTTTATATCCTATTAATACTCTTATCTCCCTACATAGCCACCATATGCTTTTACATGGTGTATATGTGTGTTTATTTAAACAGAAATGCATACATATAAAAAGATCTAGATTTTGCATGTTAGACAGAACATGACAAATTTTAGTCCAGTTTATTTTACTTAACAGGATCTCTTGTTCCATCTATTTTTTGAAAACTCTACAATTTTGTTCTTTATTGTTGAATAAAGTTCCAGCATGTAGTAAACATGGTTGTATTAATTTGTGCTATGCTGACTCTGTGATGAACTGATTTTAAATAGGTGTGCCAAAATGACTTCTTGGCAGGAGAATAGTGTTCTAAAAAATGCTTCTGAATATGCACCAGGATATTCACATGATAAACACCTTATGATTAAGAACTATGCAACTTAAAATAGATATGAACACATAGTACAAAGTATACATCCTATTTACAAAATGAAATTATATTAGGCCACACATGTGATGCAAGTTTCAAAACTTGAAATGAGGATCGGGATTTTAAAGCTCGGATGAACTATATAAGAAGATCCTAAAAGAATGAATAAAAGAAAGAAAAAAGGAAGGAAGGAAGGAAGAATGAAGAGAGAAAATAACCCTGAAAAAATGATGGAAGGGACCATGTTATATATTTACATAGTAAATGATATGCAGTAAAGCAAACAAATGATGCAAAGCTACATATAACCAAATACAAGGGTAACTTTGCAAATATATTGAAGTACAGGAAGCATAAAAGTATTTACCTTAGTTGAATTCATGTATGAAAGATTCTGTAAGTTCATATGTGTCTCTGCCTGGTTGTATCTAGAAAACATACTGTTTCCTGGAAGTTGACTACTACTATTCTTTGTTTTATCTTCTTTCTGCTTTCTCTTCCACATTTATTCTTGTACTTTGTGGTGAGGGGTATGATATAGACATGCCATTTAGGACTGGGGATTCCTAGATCTGTTACTGTCTGTATAAACTCAATCCAAACAAAATCCTAGCATGGTAACCAGCTAGTAGGTACAAAATCTCACTTGTAAGGAACTATTGGCCCTTGATTGCTTCTGGGGGAAAGGAAGATAATTTTATTTATGGACTGACATCTAATGTATATCCCACAAGTGTCACGCTTAAGGGTAATTGACCAACACAAACTGGACTTAGAGAGAGAGAGAGAGAGAGAGAGAGAGAGAGAGAGAGCATGGCATCGTTTTTGGTAGAGAAGTAGAGAAATATCTTGTAGGAGTTGAGAGAAGATGATTTATATGATCAAAATATGTTTCATGAAATTCTCAAAAAATTAATAAAATCATTATTTTTTTAAGTGAGACATGTTATGTTAGTAGCACAGTATCTTTTATGGTATCAGAAAGAATAGCTCTTCACTATTTATTGATTGACTAAATTAAATTAAGCTAGATTATGAAGGCTTGGTTTGTTAAAATAATTAAGATAGAAAAATCCATAGTTGCCTGTCTTACAGCAGTTACTTAAGCAGTTTCTATAGTTCAGGTTGAGAATCACTTGTGTATGCAGCATATGAATAAGCTGAATTTGGTAGAAGCAGAATGAGTATAGAATTAGTATGACCTCAGAAAATTTCTATTTCTAGTCTTTCCAAGAGAATAACTGCTGAAACATACAGACTACTTAACATGGAAAAATTACTTTCAATATAAGTGATTTCCACAGTCACTTCCATCTCTTAGTTTACTTGAAATAACTAGAGAAATGGAAATGTTGGCAGCCAGAAATTTTATTGAGACAACTCGCCCCACACACTTACTTATACACACACACACACACACACACACACACACACACACACACAATTTTTAATAGCAAACATGAAGAAATGGTTAGAAATCCGCCTGCCTCTGCCTCCCAAGTGCTGGGATTAAAGGTGTGTGCCACCACTGCCCGGCCTGCAAGAAATATTTTTGAAGTTCTGGAGTAAAATATACACTAGAAATAGAATTTGGACGACAGTTACTCATAAGATACATTTGCATATATAATACACTAAATGTATATAGATATAGTTTGAATAACATCCTATTTAAATGAAAAAATTTAACATACTAGAGCAAAAAACTTGAATAATTACATTAAGAATCAAATGAACACTATAAATTCTATTACTTTTACATTATTGTGAATGATAATTCCATTGTTCTCATTCATGCTGCCTCTTTATATAATATTTTCCAAATACTGAGGTTTATATAAGATTACATATTTGAACAATTGGAATTCAGTTGGTGGCACTGTTTAGGGAGCTTTAGAGAATATATGACCTTCTGAGGAGAATGTATCCTTGGATGTGGGCTTTGAATGTAAACAGCCTTGCTGTACTTCCAGTTCACATTTTCATACTTATGAGAGATATGATCTCTCAGTTCTTGTTTCCATGTCTGACATGTGTTGCTAGACCTCCCTTTCAAGATGGAGTCTTATCCCTCTCAAATTGTAATGTTCTGTAAAGTTTCTTTGGTCCTGATGATTTAATCATAGCAACACATACAAAGAGCTTATGAAAGTCAACATGGTGGTTTGAATGAAGTGGTACACATAGGTTCAGAGGAATTCTCACTATTAGGAGGTGTGGTCTTGTTGGTATAAGTGTGATCTTATTAGAGAAAGTGTGTTTCTAGTGGTGTTCTTTGAGGTTTCAGTTGCTGAAGGCAGGCTCAGTCTCTCTCTCTCTCTCTCTCTCTCTCTCTCTCTCTCTCTCTCTCTCCTTCTCTGTCTCTCTCACTCTCTGTCTGTCTGTCTCTCTGTCTCTTTCTCTGTGTCTCTTTGTCTCTCTCTGTCTCTGTCTCTCTGTCTTTCTCTCTCCTCTCTCCCTCTTTTTTTCTGCTGATCCAGATACAGGCTTCTCGGTTCTTCTCCAGCACCATGTATGCCTGCATGAAGTCATGCTTCTTGCCATGAAAAGAATAGGCAAAGCCTGTGAACCTGTAAGAAAACCCAAGTTAAATGTTTTCTTTTGTAAGAGTCAAGTATTAATTTTTATGAATAATTTTTGAAACCCTTCTCTTGTCATATCAAATTCATACTTGCTGTGTATTGCTAAAAAGATTTCCTTCAAATTCAGAAGAAGAATGTGTAAAATTAACTTTTATTCTCCTGTATTAATTCTCATCTCAGAGACTTACTGCCACCATCTGCTAACCTAGACCTAGTCTTGTTAGCTTCCGGACTTTGTACAATCTCATCTAGGCTTAGAATATCTTCAGCCTCTGAGACTTACTGCTGAATAAGCTCACCTTTTCTAGTTCTTTCTGAATTCTGTCTGGTTGGTTCAACTCAGCAGTTTTGGTTCAACCTTCTCTCTAAACTGATTGATGAAAATTGGTTTCTTTCAGCTTCTGACTGAATTGCTCTGCTTTGAAAAAACTGCCTTTGTATTCCATGAACTTAACTGCTCCGAAGGCTGTAACTGAAAGGAACTGATTGGAACTGCACAAACTCAACCGAATTCAACTGCATTCAACTGAACTGCACCAAATTGCACTGAACCAATCTGTGCTCACTGATCTGCCCTCACTTTCTGATGAACTACTCTGTGTTGCTCTGAAGTAGTTATGCTTTCCTGTCCGTTCTCATAAGAGTTGGGCATATCTTATCTGTGATTCATTCTGTCAAATTTTTCTGGTTCATCAGTTTGTCTACCCCAAAATTAGACATCAATTTCAAACATGGGTGCTTCCCTCTACAAACTAACTTTAACTTCACTGTTTGGGATTACAGGTGTGTACTAAAGGTATGTCTGTATTCAAGCCAGAGAGATTAAAGGTGTGTGCTAAGGGCTGAGAAGCCCCACAACTATAAACAGATTTTCCCAGAGAACAACACAATCTTTTGGTTCACAGTGTGATCAAACATCTTGCGACAAGGATGTGTTCTGCATTTTATTTCTGGTGTAAAAGGATTAGCTGGACATTTTACAAAAAACAAGAGACAGAGTTTCGGCATGATTGGTATATCTCTCCAAGAGTACAAAATTGTTTTTTGAGGCAGGGTCTTACTATGGAGCCTGGTACTCTCAATTTAAGACAGCATGGCTTTGAGCATGTATTGACCTTCTCACTTCTTTCTCAAGTATCAAGATTACATTTTGTCCTTCCCTGTCTATAAAATTATTTGTTCAGCATAGATTATTTGAGCCTAGGCTGAAGTTTGTTAAACTCTGTAGATTCTGTATTCCACCTCAGCCATTTTACAAAATTAAGCACAATAATAAGTGGACTAATTGGTAAATGAATGAAATAATTATAAGAATGATTAAATGAACATTTTTTCTCGTGAAATGTTACTATAAAACAGACAAAAAGATTATGAATTTGATTACTATTAAAATGTGCATGAATTGTGTATATGTGAATGCAATAAAATTACTATTTTAGTCACACATTTTTCAAAATTATTAGAAATAATATCTTCAGCAAATTCTATCCTTACCTTCCCTATGAATGTGAATCTTACATGGGAGTAACATAGGTAAAGAGTAAGATATACATGTTACAGGTTGTTGTTCCTTCCCTGGAGACAATAATTCAACAATAGTATATGGATCAATTCACTTTATAAGTAGTCCAGTTATTATATAAGGGCTTTGGCTTAGTCCATTCAAACTGAAACAACAAAATAAATAATGAGCTATAGGTTTATAAGCAACATAAGTTATTTTTTACAGTTCTGGATGTTATAAAATATGGCATTGAAGTGTTAGAAGATTTGGAGACTTATGGGGCCAAGTTTCCAATAGTTAATCCCATAGTTAATGTCATCCTTTTATGTCCTCAAATGGTGGCCACAGTAAATAACCATTCTTTATCATCTTTTACAATGTCAGTAATTCAATTATTTGTCATCTCCTAAAAGTCCCACTTTCAACAAACTTCATAGTAGAAATTAGATATTAATATATAAAATTGGAATGGCAGAAACACGTGAACTCTAGATAGCATCCTAGCCCAATTTGGGGTGCCAAACTCAAGTCTTTCCTGTGAAAATAAAAGCAATTATATCCAATAGCATTCAAAGAGTTAAAGCATTCTAAAATTCACTCAAGATTTAAAACCTCACCAAAATATCACCTAAATCAAATATGAGAGAGACTCAAGGTATGACCCAACCTAAGAGAAATTATTCTTGAACTATGAATCTGTGGAATCAAACATATTTATTTCTGTAATAGAAAGGTCACAGGAATAATGTAGATACCAACACTAGAAAATATAGACATATAAACATAATAAAGAAAAAATTAGTGATGCACTTCAAGCAAGTCAAAAATCTTAAGAGCCTGCAATGATCCAGTACTTGATACTTTACAATCTAGATGTACTGGGGCAGAATACTCACCTTCTATACACACTAGGGCTTCATCTTGCCCTTTTGTAGTGTAAGCACTGAACTCTAAGGTGCTGCCTGCTATTATTCCAATGGCTTTACTACACATAGCCCATGCAGTAGCTCTCACAGATCAGAGTGGTCTGACTGCCACTCTCCTAGCATTGAATGTTAATATTTTTACTTGTCTATATATTTTGGGAGTTAAGTAGATACCCACAAATCTGAAAGATATTTGCCTAATAGGAGTGCTGTGAAGTAGCCCCACTCCTCCAGATACTATTTGTCTGGAACTCACAAATCTCTGAAGCATCCTTTTTAAAATATGTGATATCAGTTACACCTCTCAAGCCAATTGAACAGAGATTTCTTTAGAGGCATACCTGGAGAAATCAAACAGCATGGTAAAAGAGTTGGAGGGACAGAGTACATGTGCAGGCTTGTTGGCAGCTATGAATCCTTTGAAGCCATCATTGTTTCAGATATTTGTGCTTTGGTGCTATGATTGTAAGGTCATTCTGTTGATGTATAAAAAGCCATTAATGTCATTTTCCCATTATTTTAATCCCTATATACTAACATCTACTTAGGTGAGTATATTCACTGTCTTAATGAATAGTTGCTAGTTTCTGTTATGCTGGTTAACTCATCAAGTAATATTTTTGGTTACAAATAGTTGTTTGTTCCTGACAATGACACTTATTATAGAATATTTATTAAATATTATTTAGTGTAATCAAAGAATGAAAACTAAATAAATATCTATTAGTAGATGAATGGTTCAAAATAATATATATATATATATATATATATATATATATATATAAACTTGTGTCACATGTTCAGTACATGCAAATCTTGAGCATATTAAGACACTTGAAATATAACAGCTATAGAGTATCAATTATTGCATTATCTGGGGTACTCACACTTGTGGAATGAGAAGTAATGATTGCTGCCAAAAGATAAGGGAAGCAAACAAGGGAGTATGTCTGACAAATCGGTCATGCAAGAAAAAAAATCTCTAGACTTTGTTATAAAAATATAGCTAACACTCTTGCACTGTACACTTACAATTTGTTGAGGATAGATCACATGTATGTAGTTGTAGCAAAATAAAATAAATTTAGCTTTGAATGTACTCATTACAGAGAAGGAATGTTATTTTTCTTACTCTTCGTGTTGTTGGATAATATTATTTATAGTGTGCAAAAGTTTTTTTATATAGAAAATTATTTAAAATATGCTTTTACATTTTCATAGTGTTTTTTATTTTTCAAAGTAAATTGACTTTATTATGGTAACATTACATTTGAACATTCAACATTATATACATGACAAGTTTGACATTTTAAAATCAATTTATTTTGAGTCCTTGAACAGTAGATAAAGGCATATAAATAATTTCAGCATGAGTGGGACATAGATTTTAGGCCAAATTAACTGTGAAACTGTGACTCATTTTTCCAAATCTTACTAAAAAAAAATTGGAAGTTAGGCAAAGAAGAATAATGAAACTTTTATATTATTTTTTTACCTTTCCAAATTTTTCACTTAGAAAGAAAAGACTCAAAATTATGAGCTAATAGTTTAGTTGCCATTTTCATCTTAATTATAGTATTCATTGTGACAATTCATTTCTGACATGACACATACATGTGGTTCATTGTTAACTCCCTTGATTTATTTAAGAAACAGATGACTAACAAATGGTCTAAAATTAGAGACTGACAGATTTTAAAGGAAACAACAATGGCAAACTTAAGGAAAGCAAAGTTTGCTCATGAAACTTTTAATGGTGCTGTGGATTAAGCTTGGTCTTATGTGGCAATTCATCAATGAAATGAATCCATGACACAATATTTACAATTTAGGTTAAAATGAATTATATATGCATTCTCTTATAGATGTTTCTCATTTATTCAATGATGTTTTTGTATTGACTTATGTGATAGGAGCTCAATTTTCAAGAAAGAGAGGTAAAAGTTCATTAGAACTCTAACACACCACAATCTAAGTACAAACTAATTACTCAGTGGGAAAATTTACAGTGGAATTTACAACAGATTTTACATGATCAGGTTGTAAACACCTGTAATTCTAGTGTTCTGGATGCCTGGGGGAAAACAAGCTGAATTTAAATCCACTTTGAGGTACATATGGGGGAATTCATCTTGTACTTTAAACTCGCCCAATTACCCATGGCTGGTAAAGGCACGAATCATAAAAGAGAGCATACTACTACTGCTTTACTAAATCAGTATAAGGTCTAAGTGCATTCTAAATAATTATCCTTACACCCACAAGTAAGTCTAGTGCTCATCCCTCATAAAAGACGCTTTAGTTTTTCAGCAGACATAGACAATTATAGAAATCCCGGCTGCTCAAAATACAAACAAGTGAGCATGGAGGGCCCAGTGCCAAATGATACATCTACAACATAACTCTTGCACTTAAGGTTCAGAGACTATCAGAAAAGAGGAGCTGGAGAGCTTGGAAGAGGCTAAGAACTACTGTGAGTTAGTGTCATCTATAAACAACAAGGAAAACACCCTCATGAAATTCCAAAAATGGTAACTCTTAAACAAGACTGGCAAATGAACAACACCAATTGACACAATTCACTGGAATGGATGAAGGAAGTCTCATAAGGTCCAAGATAAAGAGTGGCAAGCAGGTAAATGTCATTTGAGAGAGTGAGAATCCATTTTCTCAAGGGACAAGCCATGTAATAGGTTATCCAATCCCCAAATATGAATCCTAAACAAATATGCATACAAAAACCAATAAATGGAAATCAGTAGGCTCTATGTATGATATATGATATATTATGATATACAATAATTTAGAATATATGGTATATCATATAATATATAGTATAAATTATATAGTATATAATATATCATATACAGTACAATATCTCATATATTATACAACATTATATATACTGTAAAATATAAAATAACATATGCTATATGTATATGATTCATGATACATTATATATGATATATGATATATTGTGCCCACATTCTTGTGTTACATACATATGTTTGTATACATGTGTAACAATAATTATAGAAGAGGTCATCAATTTGACAGGAAGTTAGGGGAGTAAAGAAGGCAACTTGGAAGTTGGAGAGCAAAAAGTGAAAATGATGATACTGTACTCATCTATGAATCACTAAAAAGTGAGATTTGGAAGAAAGAAGTATTACTGGGATGTTGGGCAATAGTTGAGCACTTGTTAAAGATATTAAAGGCCCCGTGTTTAATTCCTAGCAGTGTAGAAAATAAAAACATATAAAAATGTAAGGCTCTTCAATAGGGGCACAGTTGTATGCTTACTTTTTGGTACTGATAGGCATTTATGTCACAGTGATTTGGTAACGTTTTAGCACCAAGGAAAACCAATAAAATACTAAGCTTAATAGAAGTTGGAACAACATGATATTTTATAAATAATAACTAAAAAAGGTGATGTAGAGAGTAAAGAAAGAGTTGATTAATGCCAGTTCAGAAGCTTTGTGCTGGGTGTGCAATTGTTTTATTTATCAAAAGGGAGACAATACAATTACACAAATTGGAGACAGGAGGGATGGAAGCCTTAAATAACAAGGTTTACTATGTCTTCATCATAGTCTGTGTTATGATGTAAGGAAGAAGATACACTACTTTTTAAAGCAAGATGGTGATAAGCCTTAGCATATTTGAGAAGTTGAGATTTCATTGTGTCAGCAATGTGAGACAGAAAAGACAGCAGTGAAGTTTTTCCAGTAGTTTCAAAAAATGCTTTTTTTTCCTAAGGCTCATTGATCACTTTATATTGATACAACTTTCTAGATTGAAGTTCCGAATATTCTACAACAATTTTGTACAGCTCATGCTCTCTGATCTAGTTTTTTTGTCTTTTAGATCAACATTCAGTTTCATGTATTTTAGTATGTGCTTCCATATTTTACATAGCATTGTGATCAGATTTTATATATGGATTTTTATTATGTCTGAACTTTCTAAACAATAATGTATATGGCTTTATACTCATTTATTATTTATCTGTTACATGCAATGAGTATCATTGCCCATCTTTGTGGGATATTGTGGTGACCGAACAGTTTAAGAAGTATGAGATACCAAAGGTACAGTGATTAAATGCTCAATCTCAGGGATCCAAATGCCTGAATTCTGATACTAATACTGTCATTAACTGTCAAAGTTTGAATAATTTAGTTTATCTTTTCTTAGTAAAGTAGTTCTTCAAAATTTATTTTATGCTTTTTGTTTTGTTTTAGTTGTTTATTTTTGAATTATTGTTTATTGACATGCCACACACCATATAATTCATTTATTAGAAACCATATAATTCATGTATTAGAATATACTAGAGGATGCATTCCTTTATTCACAGATGTGAGCACTGTTATAGAACATATTTGTGTCATGACAAAAGAAATCACATCTCCATTCTCCCAACTTTGAGTCATATCTTATTAATTTACATCATCATGCATTTATAATTCTAGGCATGTTATAAAAATGGCATTATAGACATCTTAGTTATTTTTGGTTTTCAGTTTGGCACAGCACAGTAAGTTGTTTTCTGGTACATAACCAGGCTTAAGATTAGCTAGTCTTTTTTTTTAAAAAAACAAAGTATGTTTACTGGATATTTTATTTACTTATATTTGAAATGTTATTCCCTTTTTTGGCTTCCCTTCAACAAATCACATATCCTCTTTCCCCCTCCTTCTATAAGGGTGCATGCTCCCTCACCCACCTGCCTACTCCCACATCACCACCCTAGCATCCTCCTATGCTAGGGCATTGAGCTTCACAGGACCAAGGGCCTCCCCTCCCTTCCACTGATGACAGATAAGGACACCCTCTATAGCTAGTCTTCTTATAACAACAACCCTGCAACACCTGTCCATAGTTATCTTGGACCTCCTACATAAATTAACGTAATCAAGATAATCTCTGTCCAATGGCATGTCTATAGGCCAATATGATCTAAGTAACACTTCAAGTGAGAATTTCTTAAGTGACTCTGTACTTATTTATATAAGGTCAATTTCTTCAATTTTCCAAATAATAAAATGTTCAATGAGAAGAAAATAATGCAAATATTATAGGAGAAGAAGATTTTTTAAGTGTACAAGATTTTTACAATTTGTAGATATTTTATTTGTCAGGAAAGATTATACAGTATCACAATTCTAAACATTTTATATAAAATTGTTTATATTAAAAATACAACTCGGATGATGACAATGATGAATAGTTTCAATTTTTCTTCAGTATGGTGATGTTTATTCTGCCTGTATTTCTGACTTAGATAGACATCAGTGATAATTTGAAATTTATCATAATGGAGGAAATTGGGAAGTCACTTATGAAATATTATGGCAGTAGTGGTTTGGTCATAAGGAGAAATCATTAATCTCTAAAGTAATATGATGTGTCAATAAACAAAAAGTCAGAGTCACACACTTATCTATTTAGCCAACATTTTGGGGAAACTTACCGTGCACAACAATAAAATATTCTTAATAATTTGAGTTAGAAGCATAAGCTGTTTACAAGAACATAGTATTCACTTCTGTTATTTCCAATTTCTGTTCTTAAGTATATGTACCAAGAAGATAAGGCTTCATTAAAATGAAAAGATAAATATGCCAATATGATTAACTATTCAAAATAAGACTATGTACATGTAAATTAAAAACTCAGGAGAGAAAGTTGGGATATACAAAACTAAAGAACTTCAGGCCTTCATAAAATAGAAGGTGGTTACTGACACATCAGATGATTATGCTTATTTTCCTTTCCTTTTAATCTACTTTATTCTTACTTGTTTACCACCAGTATACTTTTGCTACTCCCTTCTTTTTCTTTCTTTTTTTTGTTTTCTTGTAACCATTACTTATGGTCTGGCAGTAGCAGACAGTGATCCTGTACTGTGCAACTATGTGAAAGTTATACCCTTGCTTTTCCTTCCTGAGATCTTCCAGCAAAAGTATCTTAAAGAGCCTCTTTAAGCTAATGATGGAGATGTGAGGTTTTAGCATCAGTAGATGGGAAGAGAGATAGAAGATTGTGATCTGTTTTCACTGTCCAAATTGCCTGGACTATTTTTACTGATTTGAAAACATAACATAAAATCATCTAATCAAGATTCTTTCAAGAAATCTTTGTTCTTGGGATACAATTTCTAAGAGACATTGAAGAGTTCATATAGCCTTTGAATGCGTCTTTTTTAGGTTAAGCTCTTTTGACTTATTTTACTGGCTGGTTTTTTTTTTTTTTTTTTTTTTTTACTTTTTAAGTTCACATTTAAAACCAATTAAACTACTTTACCTAATATTTAGTATAGTTT
Organism: Arvicanthis niloticus; assembly: GCF_011762505.2. NCBI lineage: Eukaryota > Metazoa > Chordata > Mammalia > Rodentia > Muridae > Arvicanthis > Arvicanthis niloticus. The sequence continues at coordinate 104,252,158 of NC_047679.1, forward strand.
GTGATTCATACTGGAATTAGTATTAGGATTATTATTTCCACATAGTTACTTATAATTTTCTATACTTTTTGTTCTTTCTTTGTTAATTAATTTACAGAGAAGCTTTTAAACTATTCAGTGGTCATGAGAGTTATAGCACAATGGTGTAGATTAAACTTGATAGATTTTTCCTTTTATCTACTCTTTAGTTCTCTTTAGTAATGCTTTGGAAAGTTCTTTTCTCATATTTGAAAGTACACAATTTGACCACCTTCTTAACTTGTAAACCAAAACTGTCTAAGGAGTAGAACACAAAACCCCTCAGAAGTATGAGAAAAGAATTGTTTTATTTTACCCTTATACAAACATTCATTAATATCAGTTATTTATTCATCAATAATGCAGAGATAAAAATCAGTAATCTCTAAAATATAAAGACATTTCTTGCACTATTAGAGGTAAAATGCAATCTGTAATGATAGAAATATATGGTGGTGCTTAAAAGGCACAAATATGTATTTAATTGGAAGAAAACGGAGACAGTAATTAATTCCAGTTAAAGTAGTTTCTCTCCATTTTCTTGTAAATGACAAAATATCACTTCGTGTGTGTGGGGGGGGGGGCGGTAATTGGGGTGTTCCAGTAGTTTACTTAGAAGCATATGAGTTCTTCTCTTCCGAAAATATGGCACTCTTCCCTGCTGAATCATCTCTGGACTTACCTATCCTTGTTGGACCTTCAATAAACTCCTTACCACATCCTTGTGAATGTCTTCCACCTCTACTGACATAAACTATAAGTTTATTGATGGGAAAAGGCTATGTTTAGGGTCATATATCACTTATCTGACCATACATAATAGAGAGCCAGCATATATACATTCAATACAGAACATTTCAGTACAAAAATTGATTCACTTTAAGTGATTAAAGTAAAGATAAAAAGTAACAGATTAAGTTCAACTAAAAATTGTGTTATGTTCTTCTCCTTAATTTGGATTTGTCTATTACATTTACCTCTAACAGAATATGATGGCCTATCCTTTAAACAAGTTCTGTGATGGAATTTTAAAACTCTGAGCTGTGCTTTATATCCAACTACATGGGTAGAGAGAATTTGAAACAACACGAAAGGGCTTCAAGTGTTCATTCAGCTTTCAAGCTAATCCTACCAAGAAGCCAGGCAAGAGTGAAATTGTTCTTTACTCTCCACATTAGTCAAGATGTTAATTGAATAAGGCAACATTACTCCAGTCAAGAGTTAATGAAGTAAAATTATCAAGTAAAATGTTCTTTGTATTCATCATGTTAAATTGGCTATTTAATCAACATAATTTTTAAATAGTTTATTAATTGCTTATAGCTAAAATTTAAGTTTCAAAACTAATTTTCTCACATAAGAAAAATTTAAATGGACAAAATGAACCAATATATTAAAAGTGCTAAACAAACTATTTAGTTTTAATTTCCATATTTATTTCATTACATGGTTCTGTATTAGATCAACCTTTTTTGATCTATAAAAATCTTATTTTCACCTATTTCAAAATAAGTTGCCATTTATATACTTTACTCATAAAATACTTCAGTATTAATATCTATGTTTAGAGTTAGCTATGATTATACATGCATTTTTCTGTATAGTAAAATAGTTTCATTCACTAAAATATCTATATTATGAGTGATCATTTGATGAGATTTAACCTACTCATATACTGGTGTAATCCAAAACTACATGAAGATGTAGAACATTAGCTTAATACCAAAAAACAATTTCTTTATTACACTCAATAACTATATCTAGCATCATTTGTTTCTAGGATTTCTTTTGCTATATTTTGGTGTCATCTAGAAATTCATATTAAATTTGTTATAAATGCTCTGATGATTTTAAGTTCTTTGCAAAAGTAAACAATTTTACATTTGTGACACTAGCAAGTGATGAGTCTAGTTATATTACATCCTTGCCAATATTTATAATTATCAGTTTAATAATTGTAACTAATCTGTCATATATGTGGTGGTATGCCATTGTGATTTTAAATTAACTCTCTCTCTTTCTCTCTCTCTCTCTCTCTCTCTCTCTCTCTCTCTCTCTCTCTCTCCTATTAATCATTCTATTCATTTAAATCTCAAATGATATCCCCGTTCCTGGTTACCAACTCTACAATCCCCCTATTCCATATTTGTCCTCTCCCTGTTCCCCTTTGCTTTTGTGAGGGTGCTCTCCCACCTACCCACCCACTCCTGCCCCACCACTCCAGCATCCTCCTTCCCTGGGTCATCAAACCTCCACAGGACCAAGGGCCTCCCCTGCCATTGATGTCAGATAAAGCCATCCAGTGCTACATATGCAGCTGGAGCCATGGGTCCCTCAATGCACACTTTTTTGGTTGGTAGTTTACTTCTTGGAAGCTATGGGGCAAGGGGGTGTAGTTGGTTGATATTGTTGTTCTTCCTATGGAGTTGCAAACCCCTTCAGCTCCCTCAAGCCTTCCCCTAATGTTCCGCGCACCTCCCGTGTCCTCTTTCGCCCGCGGATGAGAGACACGAGAGGCAGAATTCGGGTAGTTACCACAGCAAGGGTTTAATCTTGTATCAGCAGACGTGAAGAATGCGGAAGGGCCAAAGACAGGAAGAAGCACAGCTTAAATACACCCTAGAGTGACGTATTCACTTCTGATTGGCTGTTCACTCATTACCCAATATTACGCCTCGGGATTGGCCAGTGACTTTGGCGGGCTTTCTGCCTTTGCACCTGCACAGTTAATTGTTTACTAGTGGGAGGACACGATGTCCACGCCATCTTGGAATGGTGGATACTGACATGCTCACTGTGGCTCCCAACATCTCTCCCTGTTTAAATTATTAATATGAAACAGGCTTTTGCCTATTAAGTGTAGCACCAATCAAGATTCGAACTCAAGCCCAATCAAGCAAACTCCATCTTGGGGGAATAAGCGATCAAGAGCTTATAGCCCAGAGATTCTCCCTTACCCTACCAGGTGCAATGGAAACAAGTCCTCTGGGTGCAAGGGCTAAGGGGATGTAAAGAGGAATTGACACCCATCCCTGTGCAATGGAGTATAGCTCCCAGGAGTACAAGGGCTGTCAACCTACTATTCATGTACCACAGCTATTTAGGCAAGGGCTGGCTGGACTTAGACCTCTCATCGAACCCTTGGGGTGCATCGACTGAGGGTCTCAGTCATCGGCTACTTTCTTAGCCTAGATAGCCAAATTTCAGAGGGAGATGCTTGCTCCAAGGCTGCGAGTGCTTGGGTGCTAGCTGCCTTGTCACGTTTTTGTTGGGCTCTGAGCTTACAGACCAACCATCATGAACACCAATCCACAACATAGGGCTGTACCAAACAGGCCTATCCCACCATTTAAGAAAGAAGGAAAAGGCAGAAGAAATTCAAGAAGTAAAATCGCCAAGGGAAACAGGGTCCATCTGTGCTCCATCAAGGCTCGAGATCCGGATCTGCAATTGCTGTTGCACCTGGTCCAACTCCCCAGTCCAATTCTCTTTTAAATAAGCAGAAAGATTATGGCTTTGAATAAATGTATCATTCACAAATCTCAGAGGTGTAATACCTAGATGTGGGGTTGCTGACCCACAGCTCATTTGAACCCCATCTGTGAGCTGCTCCACATGGGCCTGGAGCAAATCAACTCTCTGATTGACCAACAGGATGCCTAATATGCATCCACTTTCTCTAAGATGGTCAAAGCCTTAGAGGTCTTTTCTGAAATTTGATTAACAACAGTAGCTGCTGTAACTTTATTAACCATGGCTAGGTCTAGTGATCCATTCCAGCATTGTGCCAAAAGGCATGTAACATTCTTACAATCCAAGATATATTAGATCATGTAGCTGAAACATTTTGTATTTCATGAAACACACCATTCAACAAGACAAAGGCAGATACACCCTTTTTAACATTCTAAACAGTGGCTACAACACATAATTTAATTGTGTTGAAGCAGGATAAACTCAAGAAAATACACATATGATTTAATTTAGGACTTGCATCCCTTTGAAAATATCAAACAGAGGTTTAAATCCTCCTATGGTAAGCTTAAGATGAGGTTTTAGCCAAATAATATCTCTTAACAACTTTTAAAAATCACTAAGAGCAAATCAAGATTAAAAGTAAACCATTTTCTTTTTGTATGTACACTCACAAGTCAGAAGATGGCGTTAGATCCCCACCACAAATGGTTGTGAGCCACCATGTGGTTGCTGGGAATTCAGCCTTTATATTTTAAAAGTCTAGCCTTTAATGGCTGAGCCATTTCTCTAGCCCCAACTTGTCTCAAATATTGAAAGACACTGTCTTTGAATCCTTTTTTGGAGTAACAAGTACTCTAAAAATTTTTAAAGCTCGTTATATTGGAGCAATGGCTTGCAGAAAAAAACTTCTTTAGAAAAATCCACTAATAAAGTATCACACAATGAATAATATACACTAAAAGATTTAACCTCTTAATTTTTTTTGTATTAAAGCAGCAACAATATTTGTATATATAAAATGTAAAACAATTAACCATTTTCTGAAGCAATTATTTTTAACAAATATCGCTTTATGGGCTCTTAAAAATTATGAATAAATTTACTAACTGTAAATCTCTCACCTTTACCAGAAACATAAAGGGAAGGTATAAAACATCTTTTATATAAGCATTTACTGAAATGGTAGCTGGAGTAGGCAAGTTATGCTGTATAAATCTTAAATTTGAACTTTATTTTGGATTAATTTAATAACCAATCTTTTTTAGTCCAATGAGTATATCGGATAAAAGCCAACTTTATTCTCTAATAATTGTTACATACATTAGAGGAATCCAAGGCATCTCATTTTTAACAACTTGATATAAAGGAATTAGGACAATTTGAACCATACTCTATCAGCAGGCACAGTCACACTCATGGAGGGAAGCAGACACAATTCTAATTTCTCCAGCATAATCATAACTTTTAGCCCACAGACTGCTGTAAAGTCTTTGGTTTTTAGATTTATCCCTCTTCTCACAAGAAACAATGAAGACAAGAGACAAATTCCAGTAAGCACATTTCTAGGATCTGGTTTGAAGACTCAGAACAAAAGGGATGTTAGCACCTGGGCTTCTGTAGCTCAGTTGGCATTGTGTTAATTCAAATGTAAATGTAACCTCCCTCCGGCCTGTTCTCTGAGGCTTGGCTAGTCCTGAACTGTGTGATTTTGACCTTAACTTTAAACCTTAAATTTAAACTGTAAACCTTAAAAGACATGTGTTATATCTTTTCTCTATAAACATAGGCAAATCAAAAAACCAATCTTTAACGATGTAAGCAATCTATTTTCTCTCAAATCAACACCAAGTAGATTACCTTTATGCTGTAAAGTTTTGCTTCCACAAAACCAAGTGTAAAATTTAATGGAAAACTTGTAGCATTGTATAACTCAGGCTGCTGGCCGGTGTGCCCTGAGGACAGGCAACCAAGTAACACTCAATAGCTGTAAACAAAAACAGCATTTGAATGTACTGTCAAGGGAACAGGCCAAGATCTAATTATGTCCCATAGTGGTATACTTATCCCCAAATCGAACATCAGTGTCAGGAGAATCAGGGCCGTAATCTTGCAACCTAGCTTCATTCTTCACAATCTGCACCAGCCGCATAGGGACCCAAATTGAATTGTTTTCACCTATGGAATAAGCACAAACAGTCCCCCTTCCTGGCCATGGTTCAGGCCTATCTCATCCCTGACCTTGGAGAAGGACAGCAGCCCTCTGTAAATTAGCTGCCGCTAGTCCTGGGTTAGTAAGGGTGTCTCCCAAACCACATTCAGCTGTGGCATTTTCAAAGATCATCTGTTCTATCATTGGCATTGCTTGCTCTGGTTCCCCAAAGATTCTGTCATAAAGGTGGATCCTTTTGTCCTCCGCTCTCTCCACCCACCAGTGAAGTTTCCATAAGCTTAATGAGCTCTGCAGTAGCCCTTGTTCCTTTTGAGTACTCTATCTCCTCAGGCTCTTTGCCCTGACCCCCAGGCCCTTTGGCCTGATGCCGGCTAACACACCCTGGTTCTGGTATGCTAGAGTGGCCCTCTTTCTCACAACACAAATAAGTTAAAAAAAAATGCAATGCAAGCAAGAGGGTAGCTAGTGGAGTGGCAGCGGTGAGTTTAAATCCGCTTGCCACAAACACTTCCACCCCAGGCATATCTTCCAGAGGTGTACCTCGATCCTGTAGTCTTTTAACCCGCCCCAAAACTTGGGGGCTTCCACGTCGCCTTGAAACTCTTGGGTTTCAGCTCCAGTTGTTCCGCGCACCTCCCGTGTCCCCTTTCGCCCGCGGAAGAGAGACACGAGAGGCAGAATTCGGGTAGTTACCACAGCGAGGGTTTAATCTTGTATCAGCAGAAGTGAAGAACGCAGAAGGGCCAAAGACAGGAAGAGGCACAGCTTAAATACACCCTAGAGTGACGTATTCACTTCTGATTGGCTGTTCACTCATTACCCAATATTACGCCTCGGGATTGGCCAGTGACTTTGGCGGGCTTTCTGCCTTTGCACCTGCGCAGTTAATTGTTTACTAGTGGGAGGACACGATGTCCATGCCATCTTGGAATGGCGGATACTGACATGCTCACTGTGGCTTCCAACACCCTAACTCCTCCATTGTGGTGCCTGTGTTTAGTCTGATGGTTCACTCCAAGCATTCACATCTGCATTGATCAGGTGCTGGCAGAACCTCCCAAGGAGCAGCCACACCAGGTTCTTGTCAGCAAGTGCTTCTTGACAACAGCAACAGCGCCTGGGTTTGGTGTCTGCAGACAAGATGGATTCCCAGGTGGAGAGGTCCCCGAATGGTCCTTCCTTCAGACTCTGCTCAATTTTTTGTCCCTGTTTTTTCCTTTGGACAGCAACATTTCTGGGTTAAAAACTTTGAGGTGGGTGGGTGGCCACATCCCTCAACTGGGGGCTATGCCTATCTACTGGAGGTGGTCTGTAGAGGTTCTATCTCCCCTTCGCTTTGCATTTCAGCAAAAGTCATCCCTGTTGGTTCCTGGGAACCTCTTATTTCCCTGGCTTGGATGCTCCAGTGGCTGCCTCCAGTTCCTCATTCCCAACTGCTATATATTTTTATTTGATTTTTCTGACCCTCTGTACTTCTCTCCTGTCTGCTCTAGATCCTGCTCCCATTTTTCCTGCCTCTCTTCTCACTCTTTCAGGTTCCCCCATCCTTCCACTTTCCACTATCATCCTATACTCCTTCTCTATTCAGGACTGAAGCATCTACATCCTGATCTTCCTTACTCCTAAGCTTCATATGATCTGTGTGCTGTATCATGGGCATTGTCTTAATGGCTAATGATATAAACGTTTTTGTTTGTTTGTTTAATGGACTCCTTGGCTATTTATATTTCTTCATTTTAAAAACTGTCTGCTCAAGTTCATTTGCCCCCTGCAATCAGATTTTCATTCTTAGGCTCATTAGAGATCCTGAGTATCTTTTTAGTTCAATTGTACTTTGAAAATGTTTTTCACTTCCTATTTATACAGCCATTTACTTTTTCTTTGAATTAAGGGAGGTTTACTTTCACCAGTATTGCTTAATTTTCATGTCTAAAAATCTTTATTACAACATCAATTAATAAAAATTATTGATGCATTTTTTATGTTTCAGATTTAATTTTTAAAGATATGAATTATCTTAAAATATTACCAATAATTATATAAAACGGATGTTAAATAAATTTTTTCACCAATATAAGTATTCAATCAACTCCTTCATTTTCATTTATTGAGAAATGTTTTCACCATTAAATTTACTGAATTTTTAAAAAGTTAACCCATCATAAAAAAAATCTAGAATTTCTACTTTTATTTCTTGACTTTTTTTTTTACTGTCTTAAGCTGCTAAGGATCACGGTATCTTCGTGATCCTTGGAGTTCTACAGTAATTCTTGAAATCATGTAGTACAAATCTTCAAAATATATTTTATGTTACACTGCTCTTTATGATATTGTCTTACTTAGGGTTTTACTGCTGTGAACAGACAATATGACCAAGGCAAGTCTTATAAAAACATTTAATTGAGGCTGGTTTACAGGTTCATTATCATCAAGGCAGGGAACATGGCAGCATCTAGGCAGGCATGGTGCTAGGATGAGCTGAGAGTTCTACATCTTCATCTGAAGGCTGCTGGCAGAAGACTGGTTTCCAGGCAGCTAAGATGAGGGTCTTAAAGTCCATGTCTACAGTGACACACCTATTCCAACAAGGACACACCTACTCCAACAGGGCCATACCTTCTAAAATGCCACTCCCTGGGCCAACCATATACAAACTATCACAGATATCTTGGATCATACATTTTCAAGTCTGCCTATTGAAATAGATAATAACCTGTGTGTGCATGCACATGCACACATGAACACACGTATAGAGTACAAACAAGTCCTTGGAGGAATATGCATACCAAAGATACTCAATATAGTCCATGTAAATGGTAGATCTTAATATTTTAATGAAATTAAAAATTCCAGTTTCTTTAAATTATTATTTGTAATTTAGACTGCAGACATTTGCTTGTATCTGTTATACTCCTTTAGAAATACAGTGTTGTTTTGGTTAAATTCTGAATAAAATTGTATTTTCATACCAAGTTTAAATGTTTCCATTAGAGAGGATTTTATTTCCTTTCTTGAATTCTTCCTAAATAAAAAATTTAAAAGTTAGGCTGTTGTTAAAATAATGCTTTCCTGAATTTTTCTTCAGTGTGTTCATTATTAGGGTGTAAATGTCAAAATTGTATATGTTGGGGCATTTGACACACATTAAAGGACTCTCTTTGTGGTTCTGTACCTTAAATAATACTTATTCTTTGAAGTTTACACACACACACACACACACACACACACACACATGTGGGGAGCCAACAGAAGGCAGCTATCATCCTTGCAGCCACCTTGAGCCATATACCCTGAAAAGAGACTTGATTACATTAGCCTGCAACAGCTGAGCACACTCTGATAACGTCTTGCTTTAGATACGCAGGATTTTCCCTTGGGTGTGTGAGACTTAAAGGTGTGTGACTTAAGGGTGTGACTTAGAGATCAGATTTAGAGACAAGACCTAAGGGCATGATTAAAGGCGTGGCTTAGAGGTGTGGTTTAGAAGTGAGACATATAAAAGTTGAGAGGCCGACAGGACAGTCAGAACAATTTGGAGTAACAGAGAATCAGACACTTCAGAGAGGAGTAGTTAGTAGACATTAGACACTCAGAAGAGAACAACTTGGAGTTAGTTATTAGGCATTAGGCAGTACAACTTAGAGTACAACTTAGAGAACAACTTGGAGTTAGTTATTAGACATTAGGCACTTAGCACTTGGAAGAAGTAACTTGGAACTTGGAGGCACTAGGGACTAGGAACTAGGGACTAGGAACTCAAGACTTGGGACTTGGACTAGGAAAAGAGACTGAAGAATAATCGGGATTGAATCATACTCTGTCTGGTCTCCATTCCTCGAGTTTGTCCTCACTCTCTCTCTCTTGCTGAATCCGACCCGCGGACCTGAGCAGCTAGGGGCAGTGCAGGCTCTAACAATTCGGCCCCCAAGGCTTTTGGCAGTACAGGTAGCAACATTGACAGAGAGGTCCGGGACATTTTGGCCCCCAAACGTGGGACAGCTTGGGCCGCAACACACTCACATTATATTTTTATTACATTCAACTTTTGCTACTTCTTTGTAATGCCGTCACTCTGTTGCACCCCAATTATATGTCTTCTTTTTTATTGCTATTAATAACTCTTTGAGTTTAAATAATGCAGTTCATATGTTGTAAGGGCCATCTGCTGGCAAATATTCAATATAGAGGTCACCATGCTCTTAACAGAGTCTCCCTCCTTCAGCAGCTGTCAACTCCCAATAGCTTCTCTTCCTTTATTAGAGGTGGAGTTTTAGTGGCCCCTCAATTATCCATCCTTGATTTTTTCCAGAGCTTGATCTTATACAGGTCTTGTGCAAATTAACTTAAAGACTGAGTTGATGTAGACAATGGGTATTTTGCTCAGACAGTATTTCTCATTTTGACACTTATATTCTTGCATTACATGTTTCTTCAGATCATTATGGTTTCATGGTTTCTACTCAATTATATCAAGCTCATTTTGCATCGATCATGAATGCCTCAGGCAAAAGCTTTAACATATGAAAACCAGCCACAGTCCCCTTTTTTATTTAAATGTAATTTCCATAAAGTAACTGCTTGTTTCTGCTTGGTCTGTACAGTCTATTTCCCCAGACATGTGGCCCCTCTGGACACTAGGAAGCAAAGAAGGAGTTTTCTATTAACAGAAAGAGAACATTCATATGATTTATACATAAGACACAGAATGGTAATATTTTCTTGACTATTATTAAAGGACTCTCTCCCTCCCTCCCTCTCTCTCTCTCTCTCTCTCTCTCTCTATATATATATATATATATATATATATATATATATACACACAATATAATGTTTTAACCTTACTTATATTGTGTATAGTGATGATTTTTTAATAAAAGTGAGTTTAAATTACTAAGTAATTACAATCTTAAGTGTAAAATTAAATATGATTAAAGATGCCATTTTCAGTATAGATGAAGCACTGGAGTTGAAATCTTCAACACATAATTGTCTTAAAGTAAAACTAATCCCATGTGGTCAGATCTTTTTGACATTTTATGTGTCGTCAAATAAGATTTTAAGAAGCAAAGGTGTTATTCTTAACATTTTGGCACTGTTCATAATATCGTGGAATTCAGAATATGATTCTTAAAATAAGCTCACACTCTAAATTATACATTTTGAGTACATTGTAAACAGGATGTGTTGTTTACAGCTGTTTAAATCCACTAAATATCTGTAGATTTGCTTCCTCAGCTAGAGCAGGAACTTGCTGGCTATAACTCCTGCCTTGTTCAATAACTTCCAGTAATTATCAGGAATAAGATGCAATAAATTTACGTAATAGACTGCCCCTTTGCTATAATATACAATCAGAGGCAATCAATGCTTCTTACAATAAGGAGAAGAATTACAACTGTGTTTTATTTTATAGCCTTGGTGATACAGCTTTGGAAACCACCAGAGGGAGTAGAGTTAAACTTCACTGGTCAAATTCCAATGCCATAAAACATAGCCCCAGGCTGACATTTTACAAAGTAGCGACACAACAAGGGGCTGTGTACTTCTTAGCAGACTATTTTATTTGTTCATGCATCTAGCTAGTCAAAGACCTCTGTGTATTGTTGTTCTTTTTTGGTCATATGCCTGGAATGAAAATCTCTCTGAATGCAATAAATAATAATCAAGTGTAACCTTTGACCACATCATTAAAAGAAAGGAGAGGTAGGTATAACTGATAGCTAAGCTTCCAGTATTGCAGTAGCCCACAATAACTTATTCGTTACAAAGTTATGTTTGTTACAGTTTAAGAAATATAATTTTATTGTGGTTTAAATCAAAGGGTATTTTGAGCCCTGCCTAGTTATGCTTAAAGTATAATTACACGCTACATATCTTGGTAAGTAAATGAAAGGCTTTTCTTGGTTATTTGTTATAAATTTCGCCTCTGCCTGTAGCTAAGTGAAGGCCAGGCCTCTAAAGTGTTTCAAGTATAATGCACACTGAATATAAAACAGTCCATTAATTGGGATAATAGGTCCCAGCATGTAATTGCATTTCTTAGGTACTATGGATAGCAACTGAGTGAAGGGGTATTTATTCAAGGTTGTTAGTCACCCGTGGATAACTTTATTTGTCCACTGATGCTTAAATAAATGCATCATCCATCAGTAACAATATTTATGAAGAAATTTATAACAAAAATCATTATTGCTTCTCAAATTATGAAAGGAAACAGTATATAAAAGTTACTGAAGAATGTCACAATAAAATTTTCTCAGTGCCTATGGTTACTTATTTTTAGGTTGGAGGACAGTAAAATACTGTGAATACTGAAGAATAAATATGTATCAAACATGATGGCATTCTTGATGTGCTACCCAACAAAATATTTGTAAGACACAAAGTAAATTTCACTCAGTCATTTCCAGCCCTGTGAGTCTGCCTAGTTTTGCAAGAAAAATGAGTTCATCAACAGTTTGTGAAAATGTGATAAACTTCTACAATCTCACAAATATTTGGGAAGATATTTAACTGACAGTTATAAAAATGTTTACTTTGATAAAATGTTTACTTTGATTTTCAGTTTCATAGTTTGCTATATGTTTGAAAGCATTAAAAAAAGTATGGTCTATTTTACCATGTGGAGTTATCAACATCTTATTTAAAGAACAGTCAAGAGGGAGGCTGAGATATATGTGATGATGAGTCAAGACTATCCTCTTCCTAAGAAGTCATTAATAGGACTAAACGTAAGGTTGGGAAATAGAATCTAATGACTACAATTGCCATGAGGCTCTGTTACCTATGAAAAATTCACCAATCCCCTCCACATGAATATTTCTATGTTTTCTTTCTCCATATCATCCCAAAACATTTTTCTTAAGTAAGCAGTATGTTTTTATATATTCTTTTTATAGCACACATGGTAGAATTAGTTTTGAATATCTATCAGAGTTAATTAATGGGTTAAGCATTCATTTCTAGAGATGAGAAAAGTTATATTGAAAGAGGAGGCCTTCATAAAACTCTAATTGAAAATGAGTCACTTTCTTCTAGTGATAAGCTTTTAAAAGCCAGAGATTTTCTCTTCTCCTATTCAAATGAAGAATTTTTACTTTTGTTTATGTTATGGATAGCATCATGCCTGTGAATATGGAATTGTCTTATTTATAGCCTTGAGTTCCCTTTTGACATCCCTTGTTAAAATATAATGATACATACTATGTAGATATTCCTTCATTTTTATCATGCTCAATTCTAGATATTGTTTTTTGTATATATAATATAGCCAAATAAAGACTAATTGTCCCCAAATTAGAAAAAAATTGAATTGACATGGGAACTAAATGATTTATACAAAACTGTAACTTTATACTCTTCTAACAGGCTTTCATAAAAATACAAGTAAAGAACTCAACTTGAAGGAAAAACTCTGTTGAGGACTTTTCAAGTTATCAGAAAAATAGTTAATTATTCACTGTTGTCAGATTTCTCATTTTCTTTTCAGCTATGAAAGTAATATGCCAATTATTAGTTACTCAGTAACAAAAGTTTTCAGGTGTACTTTATTTTAGAAAGGAAAACTTATTTTCTATGTTTGCTAAGGGTAAATCTTCTAATTGTAAACTATGCTCACATGCTTTATTATAGCACTATTTGGGAAAACAAATAAATTAAAAACATACAAGAAACTTTGAGGTTAGGCTTTCTTGATAACCTAGCCAAATAGATTTTTATATAATTATTGTTTCTTCACCCTTTCCATAGCATTTCAGGGAGAAGAAGCATTAGTTTATGATATGGTACCCTTCTAACCTCCTGATCAGATTTGTGACATTTTAGGATAAGAAATTAATGTATATTGTATTTTAGAATTATATTTGACTTACTAATTAAGGTAAAAATCTTTTGTCAGGTACTGTATCTAGATTACAGGTTCTTAATATAATTTCATATGACAAATAGGTGAGCAAAATGTACATATTAATTACTAAAATGGTTATAAATTAAGACAATGAAAGTAGCTTTTTCTACATCTTCCTAGTGTAAATAGCTAAAGAAATTTTCAGTGAAACAACTGTTGCTAAACAATATGTTCATGTGTTCCATTGTAGATCCTTTCAATGCCAAGTTTGTTTATTTTCCTCTGAAGCATGAATTGACTTAAATCAACTGTCATAAGATGCATTCATGAAGGACTCAGAATGCCAAAGTCTTTGTGTATGTCCTTGTATTTGACAATCAATTTAAACTATGCATTACTTATTTTCTTAAGAATTCTTTCTCTGTGTTAAAGTGTCATTCATATCAGTATGTACTCATGAACAGAATAGAAATTTTGCAACTATGATTGACTTGAAAATGTATCAATAAAGTTCTTCAAAGAAGGACATGCTTTCCTAGAGGTCAGCTCCTTCTACATAGTACCTCAAAAATAGAAAATAACCTTACTTGAGGTCATATAGTTTTCCACCCCAGAGATTGTTCCTATCCAGTCAGTAACTGACATGTAGTATAAAATTCCAAATGTTTCAATCTATTATGAAGTAAGTCTAATGGGACATATGAGTTACAAAATTAGTTGTAGAATTAATTTATTTTAAAAAATATATAAAATTTTATTAATCTTTTATTACTTCTCCATGTGACAAACTACCTTCATTCTTCTTCTTTTCTATTCTTCTCAGCTATCTGTAAATACTTTCAGCAAATGGCCATTAAGCTCTCATTTCTGTGAATGGATTCACTGGCAATATCATATCTTAGTGCTTTTTTAGATTACTTAATGTTAAAAACATGAATAAGTATGGGCACCACATACGGCAAAGTCATATCAGATTAATTCTTGTCTTCTCTTCCCTAGTAAAAAGATGATCTTGAGGATGGTGTCTATGCTTTAGGTCTGGGAATCCATACCTGAGAAGCAAAGTTTAGTTTCTCACCCTGTCTGGGGTTTCCCTGAAGGCTTGACATAAGGTGTTTGTCTTTGTTTTCACCAGCACAAAATTGCTCACACTGGGGCAGGGAAGGGCCTTAAACCTAAGGCATTTGCCCAAAACATTTAAATTCAACTGAAGCAGATATTGTCATCTATTGTGCAATTGTATCTTTGGAGGAAAACTGGGCATTGATGACTCCATGATTGTGTTGGGAAATATCTAATAAGCAGGTTAGTGTGACAGATGAGGGCACTGAACATAAAATGAGGCCAGAGAATATAAAACTCTATGTGCATGATAGGAGCAATACAAGACAGACATTCTGAAAGATCCCATGCAAGCACTAAGGTTTTATGTATGACTAATATTTAGGCCCAACACAATTAAGAAGAAACAGAGGTAGATTGTTTAAAATGATGGGTTCCTTGTTGGGTGAATGTTCAATCCAAAGCTAACCTGAATATTCCAGGAACATTTTCTTCCCTCTCTTCCTTTTCTTTTCAATCTTCCCTCCTTCTCTTCCATTCTGCTTTCCTTCTGTTTTTATTCCCTATGTGTTTAAAGAAATCTTTGGAAAATTACTAGTTCACAACAACTCAACAAATGAGAATTCAGAGACACAATAACAGTCTTTAAGAGTAGTAAGGAAAGTCACTAATTAAACATGTAAAATTACATCCACAGGAACCACAAACAGTAAATCCAGAGAGGAAAACAAATCTGATTTTCAGACTTAGAACATTATAGAACTGTCCAATTTTAAGTATAGTATTATAAAACATGCAAAGAAACAAGTAGATTTAGCTTATGTCCAGGAAAAGAAACAAATAGAAACTGTCTCTAAGGAAGCACAGAAATGACTGCTCTGAAGAAAAACTTTGAATCATGTATGGTAACTCATTTTCAAGGAAGGGAAAAAAACTGGAATAAACTACAAGACAGTGGGATACATACATATCCACATATACATACACATATACTTAGACAAATACTTGAGATTTATGTATGTATATATTATAATAAACAATATATTGTGATAAATTACATATGTTATATATTACACATTATATTTATATACATTATATATTATATATGTAATATTATATAATATGTTATTATGTTATACATATATAGTAAATCAAGAGAAGGCAAAGTATCTAATTTTCAGTTAGTAGATTTTAGAATTGTCATATTAAATATTACATAAACGCACAAATTAATATATTATATAACTATATAAATTTTATGTGATGTTAAAAGGTTACCAAAGTAATCAAGGAGAAATTTGGGAGCAGAAATGTGTACTAAAAATTTTTACTAGAAAGAACAGTAATGGACAAAGTGCACAGAAGAAATAATTGACTAGTATAAAAACAGATTCATTATGATTATTCAGTTCAAAGAGCAGAAAATATACAAAATCAAGAAAACTGAGCGCAAGAGAAGAATCATGGAACACTATCAAGCACACTAGTTAAGTATATGTGACACAAACCCAATGGTAGAACATATTAACTATAAGATTTTTCAACCTACAGAATAAAGTGATTTGTAGGAATATTGGGATTTAGTTGTGAGGCCCAGAGTACTAATGGAGAAATAAATAATCTTTTGTTTTTCTGGATTTCAAAGCAGACATAATGCTATTCCCCAATGAATGTTTTTCCTTGATTATCCAAGAAAAATCATCTACCAAGAGGTCAATGAAGAGTCACACATGCTAGTGATTCTTCAGAAACTGGTCTAACTGCCTACAGTGTTATTGAAATTGGAATCCAATGTTACTCTAGAATTAGGATCCAAGCCATAATCCCAATGTCTAATTTATTACAAAAGGGTTAGGAAGGAGATTTATCTGGGGAACTCTATCAGGTGTTGTAAGAGCCATGCTCCTGCCTCAATGATAATGGATTGAACCTCTGAACTTGTAAGCCAGCCCCAATTACATGTTGTCCTTATAAGAGCTATTTTTTTCAAGGTGTCTGTTCACAGCAGTAAAACCCTAACTAAGATAGAAGTTTGTACAAGGGACTTAGATATTACTGTGATAGGCCTGACCATGCTTTTGTTTCAAAAAATGTGGATTTGGTGACTTTGGATTTGGAAATCAGTAGAATGCTTTAAGTGGAGTTTTATGGTCCATCTTAGGAATATGGAAGACTTTGTTGCTGAGGGTGATTTGAATTGTGGAAGCCTGGCTCTAGAGGTTTCAGAGAAGAATTTTAATGTGTCCAAGAGACTGTTTCCTGATATTTTGGTGAAGAATGTGACTACTTCTTACCCTTGTCTGAAGAGTCTGCCTGAGGCTAAGGTGAAGAAAGTCAGATTAATTGCATTGACAAAGAAGTCTCAGAAATACCCAACAGAGACTTTGTTCTCTGGTTGAGTCTCATGAAGAACATTTTGAAAAAGCATAGCTAACTTAGAAAGAAAAATATAAAATGTATGGTTCAAGTAATAATAAAGATACACCAGGGGATGAAATGAAGCTGGATCCTGTGTTTAAGGATGTTAAATTGAATTAAGAGAGTGGTGACCTTGGGGCAAGATCCTACCCAGCTAAGTTTAGTTTCAGACATGGTAGTACAAGCCTTTAATCCCAGAAGACAAAGGAAAGCTGCTAGCCTGGAACAAAACAGGCTCTAGGTGAAGGAAAGCTTAAGTCCAGGCATGGTGGTACACACGTTTAATCTTACCTTTACAGGAGACAGGGCCATTCATATCTCTGAGTTCAAGGTCAATCTACAGAGCATGTTCTGGGACAGCCAAGCTTAGGCAATGAGGAAATTGGAAAATAGAAAGCTGGTGTTGATTCAGTAGAACAAGGGACACATTCCAGCTCCAGTAAGCACCAGAATCCAGCAGCTGTGACCAAGTGTCTTTGGCTTTATAGTCAAGACGAGAAGGAGACTACTGGTAAAATTGATGCTGGTTAGCTGGAGCTAAGAAATTAGCAGTGATTAAGAAGAGACCAGCATCATTGAAGTGAAATCTGGGAAATATTTTCTGAGAGCACAAAAATGCTGTGTTCCAGAGATAGGCAAGGTTGTACTTCATGCTGCAGCTAGACATGGTAATATGTAAGAATCACTCTGGTGATTATGGATTTGAAGACATGAAGGGGTCATGAAGAGCAGGTGAAGCTTGACACTGTGAGAGGCCATAGGAGGCCATTGATAAAGTTGTAGCCTCAATTGCAAATGAAGGCTCAGGACTAAAGGGGCCATACAAAGAAACTGAGGCTTGGCATAATAAAGGAGGCCTATGAGAGGCTGTTTGTGAAGCCTAGTTGCAATGAGCAATCCCAGCATTTTAGAGATGCCAGTACCATGGGATGATCACCAGGAACAGCAGCTCCAATGCAGTGGCAGCAACCAGAGCCCAGAGTGCTACAAAGGGCAGAACTGAAGTGAACCCTGCCTTCTTTAATGGCCACAAGATTGTGTGTGGATCACAGACATTGGAGAAAGAAGCTGTGAAGCTGAAGTTGACTTGGGGACCCCACAATATTAGAGATGTTAGAACTGTGGGATATTTGCCGAGAGAAAAACTGCCAACAGTGAGTGGAACCAGCCTAAGAGAAAGAAACTTGTTGCAGTTAACAAAGATTAAACAAGGAATTGGAGATCTGAAAACTGTTTTGACATTCGACATGGAGATGCAGAGTTGGTTTCCTGTCTTGCTTTGGAGAATACAGGTAAGTGATTAGATGAATCTCAGAAGAGACTTTGAACTCGGGATTTTTAACATTGTTGATACTGCTATAAACCATGGGAACTTTGGAAGTTGGACAAAATATAGTTTGCTTTATGCTGTGTATTGTTACGGCTCCCGTAGACTCATAAGTTTGAACAAGCCTATGAGGGCTAGGGAGTGGAATATAGTGGTTTGAGTATGCCTAGCTCAGGGAATGGCATCATTTGGAGGTGTGACCATGTTGGAATAGGTGTCCCACTGTGGGCTTGGGCTTCAAAACCCTCAACCTTGGTCCCTGGAAGCCAGTATTCTGCTAACAGCCTTCAGATGGAGATGTAGAACTCTCAGCTTCTCCTGCACCATGCCTGCCTGGATGTTGCCATGTTCCCGCCATGATGATAATGAACTGAGCCTCTGAACCTGTAAGGTAGCCCCAATTAAATGTTGTCCTTATAAGAGTTGGTCATGCTGTCTGTTGACAGCAGTAAAACCCTAAGACAGCAGGCAATCATGAAACTTAGTACCACCCTAGTGCCTTCAGTATTAAGTAGCAGGCATATGTAGAAGAATAGCTACACACAAATTTAAACATCTAATGCTGAAATAAATACCAAACATCTTCAATGCTCAAATACTGATGCTCACACACAAGGATCAATAATAACCAAAGGATTATGACAGGATCAGTCACACAGAATATTGTGTGAGCTATTGGCCACAAAGAGATTGACAATTCAAAAGTTATTTTAAGTAAGCCAAGCACACTTTAAGGAAATAGAGAGGTGTTATTTAGAAATTTACCAGAGAAATATACTAGGTTGAAATACTATCCCTGAAATCATGCACTACTTTTTTAAAATACAAAAGTTTTCTTTCCAGCACCCACATTAGGCTGCTCAGAACTATCTGTAATTCCAGGTACAGGACTTCCGTGGGCACCAGTTCTCATGCCCCTGACCCCTCCCCACATACTTGTAGGCACACACTCACAAATATAAAAATAAATCGTTAAAAATTATACCAACATTTTTGAATTATATAATAGACAATGTTAACGAAACAATTAAAAACCAACATATTCAGAAGTTAGACAAGGCCCATGTTTGAGAGATGAGGCCACCCATCCATCTCAAAAATTTTAACTCAGAATTGCTCCTATCTAAAGGAAATACAGGGACAAAGAGTGGAGCAGAGAATGAAAGAAAGACCATCCAGAGACTGCCCCACCTGGTGATCCATCCTATACACAGACACCAAACACAGACACTATTGCTGATGTCAAGGAGTACTTGCTGACAGAAGCCTGATATAGCTGTTTCCTGAGAGGCTCTGCCAGAGCCTGACCAATGAAGATGCAGATGCTTGCAGCCAACCATGGGACTGAGCACAGTGAGCCCAATGGAGGGATTAGGGGAAGGACTGAAGGAGCTGAAGGGGTTTGCAACCCCATAGGAAGAACAACAATATCCACCAACCAGAACCACCAGAGCTCCCAGGGACTAAACCACCAACCAAAGAGTACACATGGGGGGACTCATGGTTCCAAAGGCATATGTAACAGAGCATGGCCTTGTTGAGCATCAGTGGGAGGAGAGGCTCTTGGTCCTGTGAATGCTTGATGACCCAGCATAGGGGAATGATAGGACAGTGATGCAAAAATGGGTGGGTGGGTGGGGGAGCTCCCTCATGGAAGCAGAGAGAAGGGGGGATGGGATAGGGAGTTTTTGAAGGAGAATCTGGGAAGGGGGATAACATTTAAAATGTAAATAAATAAAATAACCAATAAAAATAAAAAATAAAACAGCAGTAGTCCATGAGTTTGGATAGAAATTATTTGAAAATACATAGGCAGAGAATAAAAGTAAAAATAATGGAAAGTGGTAAAGAACAATTCTAGGATTTATGGAACACAGAAAAACCAAATATTTAGGTCACTAATATTCAAGAAACCAGAAAATAGAAAAAAGTATAAAACTGATTTAAGTACATGATTGAGAGTGGTAGAGCCATTATTGCAGAGCACAGACCATACTGCTGAACATCCCATGTCTCTCATTGTACATTAGTGTTTCCAAAAGTTTTAAAGTTCAAGATGGTAACCCTCAAGGACCATCATGATTAAAGGTCACTATGGGATCAAGGATGATGTCTTCCTCAGTGTCCCTTGTGCTGTCAGGCAAAATGAAATTTCAGGTGTTGTGAAGGTGAACCGGACTCCTGAAGAGGAGGCAGTTTTGAAGAAGAGTGCAGTGATGCTCTAGATAATCTAGAAAGTCCTGCAGTTATAAAGTCTTCCTGGTGTCCTAGCACTGTCCAATCTGCAACAGGATTTCTATGGAGACCACAGAGTACCTCCTCATCTGAACTGTGGATAATGAAGTATTAAGGTGGTCTGGGGAAAACCTCAGTTCCCACAGCTCTACCCTGATGCTAAGTGGTACTTGGGTAGTAGTAACATGGTTAGACAGTCCCATTGTGTCTGAGACACACTGACAATTGTGTGTGGGCTTCAATTGTCCTGTGAGCCTGCTATGTCCTCTGTACTAAGCACCTTCACCAAACATGTCTATGCCAATGAGTTCCCAGTTGGTCATAAGTCGGCCCACCCTAGTGTGTAAGTCCCTTATGCATGTATTGTATATAAATGTTGTAAATGATATTTGTGTACTATAAGTGTTTGTGGGTGTACATTGTAATATTATATAAAAAAGTAAGTTCTGCACATGGGTGGTGCAGCTAACTACCCAAGTGTCATGCCAATGAAAACAAGAAATAAACCTTGAACAGTGGAGCAGGGGAAGGAAATGATTGCAGAAGATTTTTAAAACCTGAAGAAATATCAAAATATGAAAGTACAAGAAGGTCAAAGGCACCTACAGAGATAATGTATCTTTAGATATTTTTTTCATCATTATAGCTGGTTAAACATCAGAACCATTAGGAGGCTTTGACTTATTTCTGCTTTCTTATGTTTTCCCCTCCTATGGGTTGAAGTTAAATTGTGACTATTATTTTGGAATGCCAATATTTTTGTAACTATTTCAGATCATTTGTAGACTCAGTCTACACATAAACTATAATAAACACTCATTGTTACTAGACAATAGTAGAACAATATTGAATAAGTGGTAAGAAACACTTGATCACATGCATTGTGTCAGGCACTATATGCTACATTCATGGCTCCTTCAAAACTCACATTCAGCCGAAGAAAAAGAGCTTTATATTAACTCCTTTTTTTCAGAAGGAGAACTTGAAATATA
Organism: Arvicanthis niloticus; assembly: GCF_011762505.2. Classification (NCBI taxonomy): domain Eukaryota; kingdom Metazoa; phylum Chordata; class Mammalia; order Rodentia; family Muridae; genus Arvicanthis; species Arvicanthis niloticus. Next base: position 104,273,703 of record NC_047679.1, read on the forward strand.
GAAATGAAATAAATTTAAGCCAGTTTACAGAGCTTGTTTATGAGAGAGCAAGAATTTAAAGCCAGGATATTTGGCCACAGAGTGTTAGCTCATCACATTTAGGCACAATTAGCAACATTATTAATATTATAATAATTAATTATAAGTATTTGTTCAAAAGTGTTATATTATTTAGTTTACTTTTGCTTAAAACAACTATCCCACCTAAATAAGTGTAAATAATAAATTGGCTCACAAAGCTATCAAAGGTAACAAATCAGATTCATCAAAAATATGATTGCCATTATGCTATAATTAGACTTCCCAAAACAAAATCCTTAGCACAGGAAGAAAAAGGAAAGTTTATGTGATGGTTTATATGTGCTTGGCCCAGGGAGTAGCACTGTTTGGAGGTGTGGCCTTGTTGGCATAGGTGTGTCACTGTGGGCGTGGGATTTAAGACCCTCATACTAGCTGCCTGGAAGCCAGTAGTTTTCTAGCAGCCTTCAGATGAAGATGTAGAACTCTCAGCTCATTCTGCACATTCCTGCCTGGATGCTGCCTTGTTCCTGCCTTGATGATAATGGACTGAACCTCTGAACGTGTAAGCCAGCCACAATTAAATGTTGTCCTTATAAGAGTTGCTTTCCTCAAGGTGTCTGTTCACAGCAGTAAAACCTTAAGACAGAGGTTGGTTCGAGGGACTGGGGTATTACTGTGATAGGCCTGACCATGCTTTTGTTTCGAAAAATGTGGATTTGGTGACTTTGGATTTGGAAATCAGTAGAATGCTTTAAGTGGAGTTTTATGGTCCATCTTAGTAGGAATATGGAAGACTTTGTTGCTGAGAGTGATTTGAATTGTTGAAGCCTGGCTCTAGAGGTTTCAGAGGAGACAAATTTTAATGTGTCTAAGAGACTGTTTCATGATATTTTGGTGAAGAATGTGGCTGTCTTTTGCCCTTGTCTGAATAATCTACCTAAGACTATGGTAAAGAGAGTTATATTAATTGCATTAACAAAGGAAGTCTCAGAAATGCCCAACAGAGACTTTGGTTAAGTCTCATAAAGAGCGTTTTGAATAATCATAGCAAATTTAAAAAGAAAAAATATAAAATGTATGATTCAAGTAATGATAAGGGTACATCAGGAAATGAAATGAACCTGAATCCTGTGTTTAAGAATATTAAATTGAATTAAGAGAGTGGTCACCTTGGGGCAAGATCCTACTCAGCTAAGTTTTGTTTCAGACATGGTAGTACAAGTCTTTAATCCCAGGAGGCAAAGACAAGCAGTTCTCTGAGTTCAAGACCATTTCAGGAAAGAGCAGGTTCGAGGTAAAGAAAAGCTTACATCCAGCTTAAAGGAAATTGGGAAAGGGGATAGATAACTTTTGAAATGTAAATACATAAAATATCTAATAAAATATAAATAAATTATATATTTAAGAAAGATACACACATTTAATCCTAACTTTATAGGAGACAGAGCCATGCAGATCTCTGAGTTTGAGGTCAATCTACAGAGCAAGTCTAAGACATCCCAGTTTAGGCAGTGAAAGAATTGGAAAACACAAGGTGATAATGTAATACAACAAGGGGGGGCATGTTCTAGCCCCAGCAAGCAGCAGAACTCAACAGCTTTAGCCATCTGGCTCTGGCTTTAGAGTCAAGAATAGAAGGGACCACTAGGACAACTAATGCTGGTTATCTGGAGCTAAGAAATTAGTGGTGATTAAGACAAGACCAGTATCACTGAGGTGAAATCTTCTGGGAAGTATTTTCTGAGAGTACAAGGAAGCTGTGTTCCAGAGGTAGCCAAGGTTGTAACTCCTGCTGCCTCTGGACTTCATAATATGCAAAAATCACCGAGGTGGTGCTGGTTTTGAAGGCATTAAAGGGTCATGCAAAAGTTGAGGCTTGGCACTGTGAAAGGCCATAGAAGGTTGTTAGGAAGGTACAACCTCAGTTGCATTTGATGGCCTAGGACTGATCGGGTCATGTAAAGAAGTTGAGGTTTGACCTCATAAAGGGAGCCTGAGAGGCTATTGGTGAAATCTAGCTAGTTGTAGCAGAAGAACACAGTGTATTGGAGATGTCAGTATCATAGGATGACCACGAATAAAAGAAACAGCGATAGAGACTTCTTTAAAGGAGACCATGATTTCATGTTTGTATCCCAGACATTTGAACAAGGATCTGTAATGTTGAAGTTGCCTTGGAGACCCCAAAATATTTGAGATGCCAGAACCATGAAATATCTGCTGAGGAACACTTCTAACAGGGAGTAGAACCAGCCCAGATAAAAGAAGTCTGTTGTAGTCAACAAAGATGAAAAAGGACTTGGAGACTTGAAGACCACTTTGACATCAGACATAGAGATGCAATTTGGAGATTGCCCAGCTGATTTCCTGTCATGCTTTGGGTATTATAGTTAAGTGATTGTATGAATCTCAGAAGAGACTTTGAACATTGGACTTTAAACATTGTTGAGACTGCTATAGACTGACTATAGGGACTTTGGAAATTGAACCAAATTCACTTTATACTGTGGCTAGCTTGGTATGGCCCCCATAGACCCATGTATTTGAACAAGCCTATGGGGGCTAGGGAGTGGAATGTGATTTTTGTATATTCTTGGCCAGGGAGTGGCGCTATTAGGAGGTGTAGCCTTGTTGGAGTAGGTGTGTCACTGTGGGTGTGGGCTTTAAAACCCTCAATCTTGTTGCCTAGAAGCTAATAGTCTTCTAGCAGCCTTCAGATGAAGGTGTAGAACTCTCAGCTCCTTCTGCACCATGCCTGCCTGGATGCTGCCATGCTCCTACCTTGATGTTAATGGACTGAATCTCTGAACCTGTAAGGTAGCCCCAATTAAATGTTGTCCTTATAAGAGTTACATTGGTCAAGGTGTCTGTTCACTGAAGTAAAACTCTAAGATAGTTTAACATGTATTTAAACTATAAAATTGCTGGAAGCTCACTTCACACAAAAAATATTATATGAAAAATGGAGTATTATGACATTTTCAAAGTCCTGAAGTGAATAAAATGACACCCAATATTACCATATCCAGAAACTTTACAAACCCTTGAAATAAATTTCAAGGTGAATATTTTCTATATAAATAAAAGCTGTGGTTTTTTTGTTCATTGTAGTATTTCCTCTTTATTGAAAATAGATTGTTTTCTCATATAATATATCCTAATTATGTTTCCCCTCCCCATACTCCCCCAATTCCTGACCACTTCCCTTCTCATCCCCATCCTCTTCCTTTCTGTTAATAAGGTCTATCTTATAAAAATGCTAAAGGGAATTATTCAAGCAAAAATGTATATTAATGGGACAGTGTTAAAGCATAAAACTTACTGTTAAAGAAAGCACACTGCCAGGTTAAGAATATTCTAAACACTGTAACCATGGTGTGTAGATTTTATTTTGATTATAATAACTATGATAATTATCTAAGACCTTTATAACATAAAATAAGTACATTAGAGCATATGAACTCAAAATTAAGGTAGAGGATTTAAAAAAAAGCATTTAAGACCTTTTTCACTTGCAATAAATGTCATGTTGTTTTTAATTTCAAGCTATATAATTATGTTTTATAGAAGATTCCTGGCAACCATGAAGACAATCCTATGATAGATAAAAGAAAAACATAAAACCCCCTGCAATATAGCAGTTCTTTTTTTCACAAATGCAAATGCTGAGAGAATAGAGAACAAACTAGCTAAAAGCAAATAGAGAAAAAGAAACTGAGTGGAAGCAGTAAGTCCCTGTCTACTAATAATGCCATTGTATGTATAGAGATGCAGTTCTCCAGTTACAAAGCGAAGAATGGTGGACTAAAGTTTGGAAAGTGCCAAATGTATGCTACAATAGACCTCCTACAAGAGACTCAGCTAACTTTCCATAGCTGCAGAGATTTTGGATCCTGGAGGAGAATGTACTACTGGTACTTTCCTAAACCAGTATGTTCCCTAATTGTATTCTAAATATGTATACTTATATCTACAGATAAGTGTAGCTTTCATCCCTTCTCAAAAGGGCTCCTTTTGCAACAGATGGAGATCATTACAAAAAGTTATAACTATTCAAATTTCAGAGAAAAACTGGTAACAAGATGTTCTTCCACAATTGATACATCATATAACACTACCCCATAGCTAAGGATCAGGGAACTCTGATCAAGAGGGAGCAGAAAGACTGCAAGAACAAGAGGAGCAAAATATTTCCTGTGAGATAATGCCTTTCAATATGGTAGCCTTAACATTACCTTTATTATGAAAACATTAGCTGGCATGTCAACTTGGATGCAGGAAAACTCATAAGGACCCACACGTAGATGAACTGTAGATACTTAATTGCTTCCCAATAGGGATTATCAGCATCATCCAGAAAGAAACCCTTTAGAGGTGATACAATCAGTGTGTGTGTGTGTATGTGTGTGTGTGTGTGTGTGTGTGTGTGTTTAACTACAATAATTAAAAAAGAAAATGTCCTTTGAGAAGGCATATAGAGAATACAGGAGGGGTTGGGGAGAGAAGAAAGAATACTCATGTATGAAATTTTTACCAAATATAAAAAAATTAAAAATTGTATGGAGGAACTGGAAAAGACTGCGTGCAAGTAAAAACCAAGAGAATAGCAGGAGCTGTATTTCCATAGTCCAAAAACCTCTGTAAGTTCAAACTACAAAAGTGAGACAGAAGATTTTTATATACTGATAAACTGACCAATTCAGCAACTGAGTTTATCAAAATTCAATAATATTTTACACACACACACACACACACACACACACAGAGGAATCTGCATTTGGAAAACAAATATTCACATATCCATATCTACTGGGGTAAGTTAACTGCTGTCATTCAATAATGGACAGTTTATTAAAAGTATTGTAAAGACAAGTATGTTTGCCTCCATCTGTTCTTTTCAACATTGGACTGTCAATTTCTAGTGTAACCAATTTTGGGTCAAACTTCTTGAGTTCTTTATACATTTTGGATGTTAGCCCTGTATCAGATGTAGGGTTACGCAAAATCTTCTCCCAATCTGTAGGCTGCCACTTAATCCTATTGACAGTGTCCTTCACCTTAGAGAAGCTTTTCAGTTTCATGACATCCCATTTGTCAATTGTTCTTCTTAGAGTCTGAACAATTGTTCTGTTCAGGAAATTTTTTCTCTGTGACAATGAGTATTTCCCACTTTTTGTTCCTATAGTTTCAGTGTATCTGGTTTTATGTTGAGGTTCTTGATCCTCTTAGACTTGAGCTTTGTGCAAGGTGATAAAAATGAAGACCCAGCTATACTGCTCCTGGGCATATACCCAAATGATGCTCCATTATACCACAAGGACACATGTTCCACTATGTTCATAGCAGCCTTATTCATAATATCCAGAAACTGAAAACAAGCCAGATGTCCCTTAACTGAATAATGGATACAGAAAATGTGGTTCATTTACACAATTGAATACTACTCAGCTCATTAAAAATGAGGACATCATGAAATTTGCAGACAAAACCAATATTACCTTGAGTGAGGAAACCCAGACCCAATAGGACATGCATGGTATGTACTTACTGATGAGTGGATATTAGCCAAAAGACTCACAGACTTTAAGAAGTTTAACAAGAAAGAGGGTCTAATTGAGGGTGCTTCAGTTCCACTTAGAAGTGGGAACAAAATAATCATGGCAGGCAGAGGAACAGAGGGGCCTGGGTGGAACAGGGGAGAGGGAGGGAAAGGGGGGGACAGGAACAGGTATGGGATAAGACAGGACAGAAGCCCAGAGGGCCGGAAGAGTGAATGGAAATATGTAGCTTTCATGGGAGACCTCTAGGAAGTCCCAGAGACCTGAGATGTGACAGGCTCCCAGGACTCAGGGTGCATGACCTTGGGTAAAATGCTCAACAGTGGGGAGACGGAAACTGAAGAGATCACCTCCAGTAAACAGATTGAGCCTCCAGCAGAGAGATGGGGACACCAACCTATCTTCAAAAATTTTGATTCAGAATTGTTCCTGTCTAAAAGAAATCCAGGGACAAAAATGGAGTAGAGACTTAAAAGAAAGTCGATACAGTGACTGGCCAATGTGGGATCCACCTCATGGGAAGATACCAAACCTTGAAAGTATTACTGATGTTATGTTGTGCTTGCAGACAGGAGTCTACCATGGCTGTCCACTGAGATGCTCTACCAGCAGCTGCTTGAGACAGATGCAGATACTTAAAGCCAACCAACCATTGGACTGAGGTCAGGAACCCCTATGGAAGAGTTAGGGGAAGGACTGAATGAACTGAAAGGGATGGCAATCACATAGGAAGACCAACAGTGTCAACTAACCCAGATCCCTTAGAGCTCCCAGAGACTAAGGCACCACCCAAAGAGCATACATGGGCTGGTTCGTGGCCCTGGCATATATGTAGTAGAGGACTCTATGTCTGGCCTCCATGGGATAGGATGTGGCTAATCTTGTAGAGACTTGATGATCCATGAAAGGGGTATGGACAGCAGTGGGGGTGTGAAGGGCTGGGGAGTGGGATGTGATAAGTTGAGGGGTGGGCAGGGGTTGTTGGGGTAGGTAGCACCTTCTCAAAAGCAAAGGGGATAGAGGATAAGGTGATGACCTCTGGAAGGGGGACCAAAAAGGAGTCAACATTTGGAATAAAAATAAATAAAATATTAAATAAATAAAAAGAAAAATAACTTCAAGCTATTGCTGGAATAAAGAAGACCTGAATAAGTGTAAAGACATCCTGTATTTTTGTGTTGAAATTTCTCAAAGACTAAAATCTACCATCTTGGAAAGAAGCTCTGTAAGACACAGTGCATTATAGGGGAAGTGAAACAGTAAGTTATATTAATATACAGGGTATTGACTGGTTGGTGAAACAACAGGGCATCCTTAAAGCATGTGCAATATTCCTACAAAGACCTCCTAAAACTCAAAAAATAAACAATTTAAGATAGCTTCAGGAAATATCTGAATACAAACAAATCCACTGGGGCTCTTATTCTACAAGAATATATATAATCAGTAAACATTGCTGAGAGTCACACTCAGAAAAAATAAGATGTCTAGAAGGTGTTGAATAAATAGAACTGTCTGGTAAGGAAACTCTCAGATTTGTGCTGTCTACACATTGTTCAGTCTTCTCCAAGTTTCCAGTTCCTGAGATCTGTCAAAGATGCTAGCATGGACTTTGGTGATTTAGCTGTATTTGAGTAATTTCTGCTCGTGTATGCAGGCCCTCAGTGTCTTTTCCTTAACCCAAACATAAGTCATTGTTTTGCCAAGTTGAATTTTATGGTATCTGCATTGTACTCCATCATGGTTCACTATCATGGCTGAGCAAAATTTTGTTCACATGTTTCCAGGACAAGTATCACATAACATATGTTCATAAATGTAAGGCAGTGTGATGGAGAGGAAAATATACTCCCTAGTGCTATAATGATCCAATACAATTACTGTTGTGGTACTGACATGTTTGATAGCAAAACAGAAAACATGATCTGAAAATTGGTATTCAGTGTTAAAGGACAGATAAAAATCAAAATTGTAACCTAAATGAAACTCATGGTATACTCCCACTTACAGTATTCAAAACTAATTTAGTAATAAAAGTGATACTTTAACAAGTACAGTCATACACATGAATGAGATATTGAGAATCTAGAAGTGAACACACATATTTAAAATCCCTCTTTTTTTACAATTTTGCTAAGAACATTCATTGAAAAAAATAACCTCTTCAACAAGATGTCTTGGTTAACAGGATATCCACATGTAAAAGACGGAAGAGTACCCCTCTTCTATGTATCACAGAATTATCTTGAAATCAATTAAGAATATAGATATAGGTGCTAAAAAAATAAAAGCTTTAGAAGAAAGTAGATTTTTTATCTTTGCGATTTTCAACTGAGCACATTTATGGCACAAAAGTTGTGGTAACACAGATTCCCAGATATGATTTCACCTAACATAAATGTTTTTGTTTCAAAATGATAGCATTATGATAGTGGAAATGGTAGAAAAAATTTGCCAAATACAAATGATATAAAATCTAGTACTTAGAACATATAACTAACTAAAATCATAACAATAAAAAGATAAATTTCAACATTAATAATGCTGAAATGACTTATACAGATATGTTCTCAAAGATACAGAATGAAGTACAAGTATACTAAGGTATATATTGCCATTGGTCCCTAGGAAGTACACATAAAAATCATGTACTAACACCAGTGAGAAATCATCCATGAACACATCTAAAGACAAATCTAATGCATACAATAAATATTTAATCTATGTATGCAAGGTATTTAATTCTTTCATAACATTTTTCACTAATAAAAGTCTTGTAATACATAATCAATTAAACATTTAGTGACTGAAAAGATACAAAGTACGCTCCAGTAGTCAGGCAAGACCCCCAGTGGAAGGATTGGGATACCAATCCACCTAATAAACTTTGATCCAAAATTAGTCCAGTTTAAAAGAAATGCAGGGACAAAAATGGAGCAGAAACTGACAGAATGGCCGCCAAGTGACAAACTCAACTTGGGATCCATTCCATGTGTAGGCACCATTCCCTGATACTATTACTGATGCTATGTTATGCTTGCAGAGAGGAGACTAGCATGACTGTCTTCTGAGAGACTCTACCAGCAGCTGACTGAGACAGATGCAGATGCCCATGCCCACAATCAAGCATTGGATGGAAGTTGGGGGCCCCTAAGAAAGAGTTAGGAGAAGGATCAAAGGCCCTCAAAGAGATGGCAAACCCACAGTGTCAACTAACTTGGACCCCTGGGAGCTCCCAGAGACTGAACCACCAACAAAAGAGCACTGAGGCCCTGGCATATATGTGTGACCTCAGTTGGAGATGTAGGGGAATATTTTAATGGGGATTACCCTCTGAGAGATGAAGGAGATGGCAGATGGAGGGAGACACTCTGTGAGGGGGGACCTGGAAGGGGGCAGCATTTGGTATATATATATATATGTGTGTGTGTGTGTGTGTGTGTGTGTGTGTGTGTGTGTGTGTGTGTGTGTGTGTTTGTGTGTATGTGTATCATTGATTCAAAGATTCAAAGATATCATTGAAGAAACTGATGGCTTGGCAATTACATTGGAGACCTACAGTAAAAAAAAAATTGTAGTTTGACTTTACACAACTTTGAGTAACATTCTTTTCCATGTTCTCAAAGAATAATCTATGAATGTATATATACATGCATGTAATAACAATTAATGTGTAAAGAGACCATGCATTTGAAAGATAGCAAGCAAAAATATATGGGAGGGTTGGGAGTGAGAAAATTGTAAGGATAAATACTGTAATTACATATTAATTTTATAATTTTAAATTTTTTCTACTAAAGAATAAAAAATTTGAAAGCCAAAAATGAATAATTAATTTAAATAGACATTCAAATCACTCATTCCCGCAAATACTATAATGATATACTGTTATTTTCAACCTCTTCTCTGCTATTTAATTTTATTTTTTGCTGAATGTCTGGAATGTTACTGGTCTACTAAGCATCATACATGTTCTATAAAATCATAGAGTGTCTATGGAAACCACGAGATTCTGGAATACTAAATGTGCTGGAGTTATACTTAAGCATGGAGTATTAAAATTTGATGCAGATAGAGAGAACTTCGTGGAATCAATACCAATATTGTTCTGAGGGGTCCTGTGAAGAAGTATGGAACTGATTTGATAAAGTTTTTGTAAGTTTTCAGTATACTCTGCTTTACTAATCCTTTTCATTTTCCCCATGTGAGCAGAAGATAATAGATGCAAATTCATAATTCCTTAAAGCTTTCTGGTAACTTTAGCTTTTTCATTCTTCTTGACTTATATAACAGAAAAATAAATTAATCCCCAGGAGGAAAACTTAAATGTTATTTTAGAAAAAACTGCATGGCCTAGAGGAGAAAGCAGAGACTTGAAAACCTTATAGAACTTTCACACTATTCTTGAAGTTTTTCTCCTAAAAATACCTAACAAAGCATTTGATTATTACTGAAATTACTTTTGTGCTTGGATAAAAACTTCAAGAATATAAATATGAATATAGAAGAAAATGCTAATCATCTATCATAACTTTATTTTGTTTCCTTTGGTCTGCTTGTTCAATATAGTTGAAATTAAAATCCATATAAAATGTTGTATCTTATTTTAAATTTATTCATGTTTTTAAAACAACAAAATTAAAGACACAACTAACACCTAGGGACTTTGTGATTAAATTATTTGTGGTATTATAACATAAAGAATTAGGTTCAGAGAAAGAATTAAATTCAGGACATAAGTTGTCAGAAGCTAAGATTTGGAAATAACTTTTTCTAGTTTATAAAACAGTATTCATTTTATTAAGGAACTCTTCAGTTCAATTAGTGCTAACTATATATAATGCCCATAGGCGTGGTGACATTGACTCAGGTATAGATAATCTAAGCCATATTTCCAAATTTAAGTGAGCTTTTCTACATTAGTCATGGATCTCTATAGAAACAGATGTTATGGAATGAATGGACAGGCAGGATTTATTAGAATGACATACAGGCTGTGGTCCAACAGTTCCACAGTAGCTGTCAATCAATAGAAACTCCAAGAATCCATTAGTTGTTTAGTTCATGTGGCTGAATGTCTCAGCTGGTTTTCAGTATAAGCCAGAATCCAAAGAAAGTAGACTCTAATGACAAGGAATGAATGGACTTGCTAATGAGATTGAGGGTGAGCTGTCAAAGAGAGAGCAAGTGTCCTTCTTCTATGTTCTTTATATAGAATGCCAGAAGGTATGGCCTAAATTAAAATGGAATTTCCACCTTAAAAGATAGATTAAAGGTGTATCTTCCCACATAAAAAAATCCAGATTAGAAATGGGTCTTTCCAGTTCAGCTGATATAATTAAGAAAAAAATTCCTCATAGCCATTTGAATTTTAGGTAATTCCAGATGTAGTCAAGTTGAATAATAATCACACACTCTCTCTTTCAGCAGCCAATAACTGTCAATAGATCCTCTTCCAGATACAAGGACTTCATAGTCCCTCCTTCACTCATGCTGAAATTGTGACTGGCTAGTTTTCTGTATTTTTTTTTTTTTTTTTTGCAGACAACCCACCACAACACAACGATGAAAACAACAGCAACAACAGCAACTACTACTACTACTACTACTATTTGAGTATATGAAGTCAGGATGGAGATAGGTTAAAGGGTCCCAGGAAAGTTGGAAGGAAGTAATGGAAAGCAGACAATATCAAAGAACATTGTATGCATGCATAAATTTTAAAAAAGCATAAGTATTATGAAGAAAACACCTATTTTATAACTAACTATTAAAGGAACCATATCAGACTATAAATAAATAGACAAGGGGATCAGCTTTACTTATGGATGAACACTATTTAAAATAAAAACTTTGCTACATAGATGTCTACAATTTTCAGGTTTGGAATAAAGTCTTTAGTAAGAACCACTCTTCATTTGTAAAGGAAATACAAAAGAAAAATTCATCCATGTTATACATACTCTAAGAAGATAAATTAGGCTAATTTACTAATGTATTTGCTTCCCAGCATCAGGATATTTTTTCTGATTTGACATGGATGTTGCTGAACAACAATAACAAATTCCCCTATGTATAGAAAAACTTTTTACAGTTTTGTCCCTATATATAGGGATTTTTACAGTTCTTAACTTGTATATTAATAGAAAAATATCGATCATTAAAAATTAGAAATTTTCTGTCTCCAGTCCATTTTTACAGAATTCAGGATCCCCTGCATAGGAAATCGTGTCATTTACAGTAGGAGAGCCTTCCTATCTGAATTGATGTAATCAAGGTAATCTCTTACAGACATTCCCACAGGCCATCCCTAATTGAGAATCTATTCCCAGATGATTCCCACATGTTGACAAATTCAAGCATTGCTGCTACATCTCTAGCTCCAGTTAATACCAGTTAATACCTGAGTTAAAGGTGTGAGTAAAGATCCTTTCAGGAGGGTATATTTATTATAGAAAAGTGCATTATTTACATTATAGTAGGAAAGAAAATAACAAAACAACCATAAATTTATAAATGAGGCAAGGAGATAATAGATTGGACTCTTTATAACATCTTTTTTAACTTTAGTATTCATTGTTCATTAAAGTCCGAACATGCATAGCAGGAAGGAACAGAGGTATAATAATTTCTGCCATATCTTTTGCTCACTTGATCCATTCTTACGAATGCACATTTTTCTGTGTTTAAGTAAAATGCTGATTTCTATTTAAACGTGTTTATGCACGATCCACCTGTTTTCTTGCTCTTTTATGTCATTTACCTCCTGTCTCACAGGTTTCTTCAGAACATTTTGGGAAGTGGTATTTAAAGTCACCTACTTTTCTTTTACATTACTACCTTTAATTCTCACAACTTTAGTCTGGAAGTGAAAAATAATGTAGGTTACAATTCTTCAATGTGACTCATTCGTACATCAATTCCTCACATAACCCATATTTACTCTTTTATAACTTGTGCATCTAAAATAAAACATGTTTCTTGTTCCCCCTTGTTATTTTATGTCTGGTAGAGAACAGACTTTTCTAGGAAGACAGGTGGTGGATATTCTTTAAGGTTTATTGGTGACTAAATGGTGAGGGGATGAATAGTGCACTAGTGTTATGAATGTGGTCAAACACAAAATACCCAACACTGAACAGATAAGAATGACAACAATTACCCAGCTACATCCATAGTCTTCGAGAAGAGAAAAGTCCTCACCATACAAAACTATATAGATTTTGCAGTTGAGAACAGAGTGGACATTCATGGGCTTTGTATTATTAGGAAAATGAGACATCTATGTCTCTCATAGAAGGTTGGTCTCAATTTTCTTGAACTGTTCTTCGAGACTGAGAGGGATCTAAAACCTAATATTCAGAGACAATCAAAATAGTCTTTCTTGTACCTAGGGGTTCAAGGAAGATTATTCATATACATTCATGTTTTCCACATGTCAAAGAAGTACATAATATGTACTTTCAGAACATAAAATACATCCAAAATGCCTCTCCTAACAGTGGGTGATGAGAGAATGAATATGACCAAAATACATTATTATTATACAAAATTGCAAAAAGATATGCACCCATATATTTGCAAGCTGAGGCAGATGGTGAGAAAGTAACTGGATGAAGTATTCTTAGTGGCCAGGGGAATAGACTCAAGGAAGGGCCAGGTATTATTATATCAATATTCTGATTAAGGGATGGAAAAATTCTACCAAGTACCATTTATTAAGATATGTGAACATTCTGTTATGTAGTCAAGTTAAGAGCTGCAGGAGAAGGTATTCATAAGCTCTATTACTCACTGAGGATCTACATGCAAATAATGATTGTTGAGAAACAGAGAAACATTTTGTCTAGTAATGTAGCATCTAGTAAGTTGCCCATGGACCTGTAATAACTGCTTTCTTTACCATGGCTCCAATAATTGACCCCAATTAAATCATCAGTACATACAAACACACATACATACACACACATATACACACATGCAGAGAGAGAGAGAGAGAAAGAGAGAGAGAGAGAGAGAGAGAGAGAGAGAGAGAGAGAAAGGGGGAAGTGGACGGGGAGGGGGAGGGGGAGAGGGAGAGGGAGAGAGGGAGAGGGAGAAGGGAAAAGGGAAAGGGAAAGGGAGAGAGGGAGAGGGAGAGGGAGAGAGGGAGAGGGAGAGGGAGAGAGGGAGAGGGAGGAGAGGGAGAGGGAGGAGAGGGGGAGGGAGGAGAGGGAGAGGGAGGAGAGGGAGAGGGAGGAGAGGGGGAGGGGGACGGGGAGAGGGGAGGGGGAGGGGGAGAGAGAAGGGGAAGGGGAGGGGGAGGGAGAGGGAGGGGGAGGGGGAGGGGGAGGAGAAGGAGAGGGAGGAGAGGGAGAGGGAGAGGAAGGAGGGGGAGAGGGGAGGGGGAGGGGAGGGGGGAGGAGGAGGGGGAGGAGGAGGATGAAGGAGAAGGAAAGCAGATTAGAATAGAATCACAATTAAGAGAGCAATTTAGAAATTTAGAGACCATATAGTCTGATATGTTTTTTCCATTTTACTTTCCCTTTCCCTTAGAAATAAAAAAATGGAAATCCTTTTTAAAAAGTGTCTCTTTTTTTACTCTTCCTGTGAGCAACTTTCATGAACTGACATGGAGGTAAATAAACTCTCAGCCTTAAGGCACAAAGAGAACCTGTGGAGAAAAGAACAAAGTACCTCTTCACTTAATCCCCCACTGTTAAGGGACAAGTGTTAATTCGACCAGAAACCTGCATCTTCAGGCTTCAGAGTAACTTAAAGTCAGGATAGGTAAACGTTATTATTATTTTAAAAAGCAAACTTAATTTCTGTCAAAACCAAGCCTGCTGACACTCCTTCCCTTCAAGAGAACCAGAGCTCTAGAGCTGGCTTCAGGCAGGTTTTCTTTCAGGGTATAGGCTTCAAGTAAAATCAGACATTGTTTGCTCACTCCTATAGGTTTTGTGCTACCTTTGCCCCGGCACCTCTTATGTGCATAACAGATTTTAGGTGAAAGGTTTTTTTGGTTGGTGTCCAGGTTTCTCTTTTAATAGCCTGAACAGTACTCTCCCAGGCCAAAGAAACTAGAATGTAGGGGTAAAGGTTTCATGCAGGCACCAGCTCAACCTCTCTATGTTCAATGAGCACTATGAATGTTATCCTTGGAAATAAGGTTCACTATCACTTTGTGGAGAGTGACCCTCTGTCTTTGCACCAGCCTGGCTTGTTTCGAGATCTCCACAGGACTCCCTCAGCTAACAACTTAAATGACTGCAACCCAGTCTCAGGACTGGAAGCCTTGCCTGGCTGCAAAAGGTGGCTAAATCAGACTCTATGTCTTCCATTAGTAGAAGTCCCCACTAGGATCACCCTCATACATTCCATAGATTCCATATGAGGATTTCATAGATCCTCATAGATTACAGGAAGTTTCACTGCACTAGGTTTCTATACTGGCCCCAAATGCACCTCAATTCCAGATATCTCTCCTTGCACTCTCTCTCTCTCTCCATCTCTTCTGTACCCACCTGATCCCCCCCACTATAGTCCTCACTTCACCCACTCCCAGTCCACCCACAAAATCGTTCTATTTCACTTTCCCAGGAAGATCCATATGTCCCCCTAGAGCCCTACCCCCACACCTCTACTTTACCTAACCTCTCTTGGGCTGTGGACTGTAGGTTGATTATCATTTCCTTAAGTTGATATCCACTTATAAGTGAATACATACCATATTTGTCTTTCTGGGTCTGTGTAACCTCACCTGGAATGAAATTTTGTCTATTTGCATCCATTGGCCTGCAAATTTCATGGTGTTAGTTTTTTTAAACAGCAGAGTAATTCTCCATTGTGTAAATGTACTATAATTTTTCTTGATCCAATCTTTGATTAAGAGACTTGTAGCCAGTTTCTGGCTGCTATGAATCAAGCTACAATGAATAGAGCTGAGCAAGTATCTTTGTGGTAGCATAGAGTGTCCTTTTGGTTTATAATCGAGAATGGTATTAGCTAACACTCCTCCATTGCTGGTGGGAGTAAAAATTTGTACAGACACTATAGAAACCAATATGATAGTTCCTCAGAAAATTGGGAATCAATCTGCCTCAAGACCCAGCTTTATTTTTTAATTGAAGTTCTGTCCTCTCATATGACTACAGCTTGTGGGAAGTTGGCATGATACTAGGACAAATGGAAATTCACATCCACAATGAGAAGGGGTTTTGCACTGAAACTTGTTAACAAATAATTCCTTTCTATTTCTAGATAAAACTGGACTATGGGCTATTGTGAATATGTACGTTAATATTTGAGAAGGTTGCCTATATTGCCTATGTAACAGGTTCTTTTTGAGGAACTGGATACCACATTTATTTCTTTCCTGTAGTAGTAATTAGGTCCTAGTTTTCTACAAATCTCACAAAAGTCTTTAACAGTCCATTCCAAGAGGTCTTTAGTTCTATGCAATGTCAATTTGGTAATGGTAATGAGGACAAAGGGATGAAGAGAATGGAGAATGTTATAGTTCACTAGAAAACAGAAGACTTCATCTGTGCTTATGGTTTGCTTGTAAAATTTATTTGGTGATAAAAGCATTGTAGGTTGGAGAAAAAGAGTAACAGCGAACGAAGAAAACAGAGGCCTGCTCATGTGAGAATATAAGTTCATAAGCAACTATTATGTTTACTGCAGGGAGTATTCACCATGTCGTAGAGCCAGGTAACTTGAAAACTCAAATAGTATTCAATAAATGTTTTTGGACATGTTTGGGCCATTTTGATCACGAGAACAATTGTTTCAACTGCCTTCTACTTATTTCTTTTAAGAGATAAATTTCTCTTTGTCTAGCATTTCTGAACTGTCAGATATATAGAAGTGGACAAAAAGGTTTGCTTGAAGGCTCAATGGTGTCATAAGCAGGCCATAGGGAAGAAAATATAGCATACAATTCAAGGATGTCATGTGATTACTCTAGAGAAGAGAGTGGACAAATATTGGCTGTAGGAATGGAGATTTATAATATAAATACCCCCTTATACAGGAAAGTGTGATTGGCTTATTTGAATTGTTCTGTGGGCTGTCAAAAATGAATTTGATTGTGCAGGGTTTAGCAGGAACTGCTATCTGGTCCTTTGGATAGAGAGGGTTGATTAGCAATAATTTAGAACATTTAATTTAAGGAAGGATTAAGGAGAGATGTTAGATCAGGCCATTGGGGCCAATTCAAATTTTGGTATATGATAGAGCAGAAAATTTTACATACTCATAAGTTTAGTCCTTATAACAGGAGGTATAAGGACTCTGATACTTGAAAGAGGAAAATTTGATTAAATCTGAGAGGAGCTTTGTTGATGAAAGTGGTACCTTGGCAGGTGGTTAAATTTCCTCACACTGGGTTGTTTGTGAAAGTGGATAAGACTGAATTCTTTTCCTTGATCCAAGAGTAGGATTTTTGATTGGGTGAGCCCAGAAGTATAGCATTCTCTCCCAAATATATATATGAGTTTAGTACCTCATCTAGCAGTTATATAAATTGATCTATAAAGGGATTAAAATTTAATATCCATTTTTGGGGCACCCTCTTTCTGTAAGTTGCTCTCCTTGGCACACTGTATCCTATGTAACTGCTCTGATTTCTTCCACTTACCTCTCATTATAAATGTTACAGTCCCATTTCTTTTCTTCTCCTGACACTGTCTCTGGGTTTCCTGGGGAACAATTATTTAAATTTAAAAACTGATTTTGTTGTATCAACCCTCTTTACATGCTGATAGGACAAAATGGAAATAGGGTCTCCTCTCGTTCCAAGAGAGCATATATTCATTTAAATGTTGCTTTGCAGAACACTCCCCCTACTTTTGCTAATCAGATGAGGAATGAGTGCTCCTCACTAGTTAAATGTTGTCCAGCCAATATTTTGAAGTCATTGATATAGCTGTGGATTTGTTAAGGTTCAGATGACATTAGATAAGCTACTTACAGCTTTTGTAGTTTTGTTTCTATATTTGGAATTGGGGGAAATAATACTGAACATGTGACACTCCATATATCTCACATATGAACATAGTTATTATTAGTATATCTAATAACAAGATCTTATTTTTAAAATATTAGAACTGATATTTATTAAGAACTTATGTGCTAAAACTTATCCAAAGTGTTTTTTGTTTTGTTTTTATTTTATTTTTTATTAGATATTTTATTTACACTTCAGATGCCATCCCCTTTCCCCATTCACCCCCCATTAGAAAACCCCTATCCCATGCCCTCTTTTCCTTTTTGCATTTATACATTTTTTAAAAATGTTAATCAAAGGCTTTATAAGTTTGGTATTGTTCAATCAGAGGTGTAACCCACTGACCAACCTAGATATAACAACTATCTTTGACTGGTGGAGATACATGAACATCTGCCTCCCTGTCTCCCCCCTCTTTCTCTCTTTCGTCACCTAGCTTCTCCTCTGCTTCTTCTTCTCCTCTTCTTACTCTTTTCTTCCTCTCAGTACTCCTCCTACCTTAGCTCCTCCTACACATCACCCTTCCTGTTAAAATAAAACTTTTCTCTCAAAATACAATTAGAACATAATTATGCCAATTTGTACCAGTGAGGTACAAGATAGTCCTAATACCCAGTCCATCATTTTGTTGACTAACCAGCACCTCTGTCATCTATCCTAACTAAAACATTTAGTTCTGAACCTGGCTTTAGGATGAATGTCAGCTGACGACCATCCACTCAAATCTTTTCTCTCAAGGTAAATAGTTATAAGTTTTCAACCCCGTCAGAAATCCAGAATGACTGAGTTAACTATAATTGTGGGAAACACAAATCATAGTTTCTAAAACTTAGCCAATTTATAGAGACCTCTGAACACCTGGACACTCGCTCTACTTCAAAACGTTTGAGCATCTGTTCTTCTGCCTTCTGGCCCAGGATCATCTGACAGACCTTAGTGCTGCAGAATTATTAAGGGCTGATTACTCTGATATTATCAGTCATCTATTCTGCAAGTGTGTCCTTTTCTGGACAGTAATTTGTCTGTAGAAGGAAAGAGGCAATTCTTGCCTAGTGGCTGTCTCACCACAACTAGAGTAACTCCAAGGATGCTCAATTTTTTCTTGGAATTCAATATAAGAAGCTGTCAGGAGCAGACAGGTCTCTAATGAAAATGAACATTAATACAGAAATGTTTGTCATGTCAATTCTAAGGATTTCTGATGTTTTGAAAACCAACTATCCATGTAAGGTAATCTGGACTGTTGCCTGTTAACTCCACTCAGCTATTTCTAAATAAAACATAGAGAACACCCTTATAATAAACTCCAAGCCATAAATTTGCTATAGTCCCTTAACTCACAGGCTGACCATCTCAAATCAGTTTAAAAAGTTAAAGAAAGACTGGGTCTAAGCCTTGTATTCCTAAATGTGTTATACTGGTACAATGCCTATGGGAGTAACAATATTCATCTCACTCTTATATCACTAAGAAGCTCATGCCAATGAAAACCTTAAAATTTGTAATCAAAGTAAATTGGTGCCATTTAAGAATTTATATCTTCATCTTGATACTAATTATACAGATTTCTACTAATAGGTTATGGCTATGCAATTAACCCCTAGCTAATCCTCTCTATTCCCACAAAACCACTACTTTTCCCTAGAAAGATAGTCCAACATTTACCACCTTAGTCCCCAAGCCCAGGGAATAGGGGCGCTGACTCTTCATTAGCTTCTTCAAGCTGATTATGGGCATTGAGATATTAGAAGAGGAGTGGGGGGGATGAGCAAATTGACAAGCCTCTGATGCTGTGCCTTCACTGCCTCCAGATGGAATTCCCAGACCTCAGAGTTTTGAGCAGGTCTGCCCAGCTTGCTTGTTGAGTTGATACACCAAGGCTGATCATTCTGCAATATACAATTCTCAAAACAAATTTTAGTATCAAGATAGTTTTTTTTTTAAAGAGGGCTGACATTTTATTAAGAATGTTGGTTCTAACAGCTTTTCTTTTTTCCCCCTCTTTTATTGGATATAATATTTACATTTCAAATTTTATCCCCTTACCGCAATTCCCCCACCACCCAGGAACCCCTTATCCCATCCCCCCTCCTCCTGCTTCTATGAGGGTGTGCACCCATCTACCCCCCACTTCCCCTCCCCACCCTCAGATTCCCCCCCCCCCTCAGTGCTCAGTCTTCAAGGTACCAATGACCTTGTCTCCCTCCTATGCCCAACAAGGCCATCCTCCCCTACATATATAGCTGGAGTCATGTGTCTCTCCATATGTGCTCCTAGGCTGGTGGTTTATACCCTGGGGAGCTCTGGCTGGTTGGTATTGTTGCTCTCCTCATGGGGCCACCAGCCCTTAAGGCTCCTTCAGTTTACTCTCTAACTCCTCCATTGGGAACCTTTGATCAGATTAATGGATAGCTGCAAGTATCTGTCTCTGGGTATGTCAGACTCTGGGGGACCTCTAAGGAGACAACCTTATCAGGCTGCTGTCAGCTTTCCCATCCTGACATCCATATCAGCCTTTATTTTTGGTGACTGCCCATGGAATGAATACCCAGGTGGAATGGTCTCCATGCAACCCACCCTTCAGATTCTGTCCCACACTTTGTCTCCATATTTTCTCCCTTGGGTATTTAGGTACTCCTTCTAAGAAAGACCTAGGCATCCTCTTTCTTCTTCATGAGCTTCATGTCGTCTGGTAGTTGAATCTTTGTTGTTTCAAATTTTTGGGCTAATCTCCGCTTATCAGTGAGTAAATACCATGTGAGTTCTTTTGTGATTGGGTTATCTCACTCAGGATGATATTTTCTAGTTCCATCCATTTACCTAAGAATTTCTCAAATTCATTATTTTTAATAGCTGAGTAATATTCCATTGTGTAAATGTACCACATTTTTTGTATCCATTCCTCTGTTGAAGGACATCTGGGTTCTTTCCAGCTTCTGGCTATTATAAATAAGGCTGCTATGAACATAGTGGAGCATATGTCTTTGTTATACGTTGGGGCATTTTCTGGGTATATGCCCAGGAGTGGTATAGCTGGGACCTCAGGTAGTGCTATGTCCAATTTTCTGAGGAACCGCCAGACTGACTTCCAGAGTGGTTGTACCAGCTTGCAACCCCACCAAAAATGAAGGAGTGTTCCTCTTTCTTCACATTCTCGCCAGCATCTACTATCACCTGAGTTTTTGATCTTAGCCATTCTGACTGGTGTCAGGTGGTATCTCAGTGTTGTTTTGATTTGCATTTCCCTAATGACTAAGGATGTTGAGCATTTCTTAAGGTGCTTCTTGGCCATTCGAGTTTCCTCAGTTGAGAATTCTTTGTTTAGCTCTGTACCCCATTTTAATGGGGTTATTTTGTTGTTTGGCATCTAGTTTCTTGAGTTCTTTGTATATATTTGATATTAGCCCGCTATCAGATGGGAGGTAATGATCTTCCAATCTGTTGGTTGCAGTTTTGTCTTGTTGACAGTGTCCTTTGCCTTACAGAATCCTTGCAATTTGATGAGGTATCATTTGCCGGGTCTTGATCTTAGAGCATAAGCCATTGGTGTTCTGTTCAGGAACTTTTCCCCTGTGCCTAGGTATTTGAGGGTCTTCCCCAACTTCTCTTCTATTAGTTTAAGTGTATCTGGCTTTATGTGAAGGTCCTTTATCCACTTGGAGTTGAGCTTTGTACAAGGGGATAAGAATGGATTAATTTGCATTCTTCTACATGTTGACCTCCAGTTGAGCCAGCACCACTTGTTGAAAATGCTGTCCTTTTTCCACTGGATGGATTTAGCTCCCTTGTCAAAGATCAAGTGACTGTAGGTGTGTGGGTTCATTTCTGGGTCTTCAATGCTATTCCATTGATCTTCCTGTCTGTCTCTGTACCAATACCATGCAGTTTTTATCACTACTGCTCTGTAGTACAGTTTGAGGTCAGGGATGTTGATTCCCCCAGAAGTTCTTTTATTGTTGAGAATAGTTCTTGCTATCCTAGGTTTTTTGTTATTCCAAATGAATTTGTAAATTGCTCTTTCTATCTCTATGAAGAATTGATTTGGAATTTTGATGGGTATTGCATTGAATCTGTAGATTGCTTTTGGCAGGATAGCCATTTTTACTAAGTTAATCCTGCCAATACAGGAGCATGGGAGATCTTTCCATCTTCTGAGATCTTCTTCAATTTCTTTCTTCAGAGACTTGAAGTTCTTGTCATACAGATCTTTCACTTGCTTGGTTAGAGTCACTCCAAGATATTTTATTTTATTTGTGGCTATTGTGAAGGGTGTCATTTCCCTAATTTCTTTCTCAGCCTGTTTATCCTTTGAATAGAGGAAGGCTACTGATTTGTTTGAGTTGATTTTATATCCAGCCACATTGCTAAAGTTGTTTATCAGGTTTAGGAGTTCTCTGGTGGAAGTCAGGTTTAGGAGTTCTCTGGTGGAAGTTTTAGGTTCACTTAATTATACTATCATATAATCTGCAAATAGTGAAATTTTGACTTCTTCCTTTCCTATCTGTATCCCTTTGACTTTCTTTTGTTGTCTAATTGCTCTACCTAGGACTTCCAGTACTATATTGAATAGGTAAGGTGAGAGTGGGCAGCCTTGCCTAGTCCCTGATCTTACTGGGATTGCTTCAAGTTTCTCTCCATTTAGTTTGATGTTGGCTACTGGCTTGCTGTATATTGCTTTTACTATGTTTAGGTATGATCCTTGAATTCCTGATCTTTCCAAGACTTTTAACATGAAGGGATGTTGAATTTTGTCAAATGCTTTCTCAGCGTCTAGTGAGATGACCATGTGGTTTTTTTCTTTGAGTTTATTTATGTAGTGGATTACATTGGTGGATTTCCAAATATTGAACCATCCCTGCATTCCTGGGATAAAGCCTACTTGATCTTGATGGATAATTGTTTTGATGTGTTGTTGGATTCGGTTTGCGAGAATTTTATTGAGCATTTTTGCATCTATATTCATAAGAGAGATTGGTCTGTAGTTCTCTTTCTTTGTTGGGTCTTTCTGTGGTTTAGGTATGAGTGCAATGGTAGCTTCATGGAACGAATTGGGTAGTGTTCCTTCTGTTTCTATTCGATGGAATAGCTTGAAGAGGATTGGTACTAGGTCTTCCTTGAAGGTCTGAAAGAATTCTGCACTGAAACCATCTGGCCCCGGACATTTTTTGGTGGGAAGATTTTTAATGACTGTGTCCATTTCTTTTGGCGTTATGCGACTGTTAGATGGTTTATCTGCTCCTCGTTTAGCTTTGGTACCAGGTATTTGTCTAGAAAATTGTCCATTTCATCCAGATTTTCCAATTTTGTTGAGTATAGGCCTTTGTAGTAGGATCTGATGATTTTTTTAATTTCCTCTGTTTCTGTTGTTATGTCTCCCTTTTCATTTCTGATTTTATTAATTAGAATGCTGTCTCTGCGCCCTTTGGTTAGTCTGGCTAAGGGTTTGTCTATCTTGTTGATTTTCTCAAAGAACCAGCTCCTGGTTTTGTTGATATTTTGTATAGTTCTTTTTGTTTCAACTTGGTTGATTTCAGCCCTGAGTTTGATTATTTCCTGCCATATACTCCTCTTGGGCATACTAGCTTCTTTTTGTTCTAATGCTTTCAGGTTTGCTGTCAAGTTGTTAATGTATGCTCTTTCCAATTTCTTTTTGTGAGCACTTAGAGCTATGATTTTTTCTCTTAGTACTGCTTTCAGTGAGTCCCACAAGTTTTGATATGATGTGTCCTCATTTTCATTTAAATCTAAAATGTCTTTAATTTCTTTCTTTATTTCTTCCTTCAAGTTATCATTGAGTAGAGCATTGTTCAGTTTCCAAGTGTATGTGGGCTTTCTGTTGTTTTTGTCCATGTCAAAGACAAGTCTTAGTCCATAGTGGTCTGATAAGGTACTAGGGATTATTTCATTCTTTTTGTATCTGTTGAGGCCTGTTTTGTGACCAATTATATGGTCTATTTTGGAGAAGGTACCATGAGGTGCTGAGAGGAAGGTATATTCTTTTGTTTTAGGATGAAATGTTCTATAGATGTCAATTAAGTCCAATTGGTTCATAACTTCTGTTAGTTTTATTGTGTCTCAGTTTAGTTTCTGTTTCCATGATCTGTCCATAGCTGAGAGTGGGGTGTTGAAATCCCCCACTATTATTGTGTAGGGTGCAATGTATGCTTTAAGCTTTAGTAAAGTTTCTTTTATGTATGTGGGTGCCCTTGCATTTGGGGCATAGATGTTCAGAATTGTGAGTTCCTCTTGGTACATTTTTCCTTTGATGAATATGAAGTGTCCTTCTTTATCTTTTTTGATTACTTCTGGTTGAAAACTGATTTTATTTGATATTAGAATCACTACTCCAGCTTGTTTCTTGGGACCATTTGCTTGGAAGATTTTTTTCCAACCTTTTACTCTGAGGTAATGTCTGTCTTTTCAACAGAGGTGCGTTTCCTGAATGCAGCAAAATGTTGGGTCCTGTTTACTTATCCAGTCTGATAGTCTATGTCTTTTTACTGGAGAATTGAGTCCATTGATATTAAGAGATATTAAAGAAAAATGTGTGTTGTTTCCTGTTATTTTTGTTATTGGCAATGGAGATATGTTGTGTACCTACCTTCTTTTACAGTTTTTGGAAGATTACTTTCCTGCTTTTTCTAGGTTGTAGTTTCCCTCCTTGTGATAGAGTTTTCCACCAATTATTCTTTGAAGTGCTGGATTTGTGTTGAGATACTGTGTAAATTTGGATTTGTCATGGAATATTTTGGTTTCTCCATCAATAATGATTGAGAGTTTTGTTGGGTATAGTAGTCTGGGCTGGCATTTGTGTTCTCTTAGGGTCTGTATGATATCGGTCCAGGATCTTCTGGCTTTTATGGTCTCTGGTGAGAAGTCTGATGTAATTCTTATAGGTCTGCCTTTATATGTTACTTTGCCTTTTTCCCTTACTGCTTTTAGTATTTTTTTCTTTGTTTTGTACATTTGATGTTTTGACTATTATGTGGCGGGAAGTATTTCTTTTCTGGTCTAAACTATTTGGAGTTCTGTAGGCTTCTTGTATATTTATGGACATCTCTTTCTTTAGGTTAGGGAAGTTTTCCTCTATAATTTTGTTGAGGATATTTACTGGTCCTTTAAGTTGGGAGTCTTCCCCCTCATCTATTCCTATTATCCTTAGGTTTGGCCTTCTCATTGTGTCTTGGATTTCTTGTATATTTTGGGTTAGTAGCTTTTTGTATTTTGCATTTTCTTTGACAGTTGTGTCAATGTTTTCCATGGTATCTTCTGCACATGAGATTCTCTCTTCCATCTCTTGTATTCTGTTGATAATACCTGTGTCTATGACTCCTGATCGTTTTTTAAAGTTTTCTATCTCCAGGGTATTCTCCCTTTGTGATTTCTTTATTGTTTCTACTTCCATTTTTAGATCCTGCATGGTTTTGTTTAATTCCTTCTCCCTTTGGTTGCATTTTCTTGCAATTCCTTAAGGGATTTTTTGTTTCCTCTTTAAGGGTTTCTATCAGTCTACTAGTGCTCTCCTTAAGTTCTTTGAGAGTGTTATTTATGTCTTTCTTAAAGTCCTCTATCATCATCATGAGAAGTGATTTTAATTCTGAATCCTGCTTTTCTGGTGCGATGGGATGTTCAGGGCTGCTATGATGGGGGAACTGGGTTCTAATGATGCCATGTAACTTTGGTTTCTGTTGCTTACGTTCTTGTGCTTGCCTTTTGCCATCTGGTTAATTCTAGTGCTACCTGTACTTCTGTCTTTGATTGAAGCCTGTCTTTCCAGTTATCTCGCTTGTGTCTGATCTTCTAGGGGTCCAGATGTCTCTGTGATTTTTTCCAGCTGCACTGATTACAGTGGTACCTCTAGGATGCCTCAGGATATGGTGCCTCCAAGGTGGCAGTCCAGCTAGGTGTCTGCTGTTCTGGGTGCAGTGTCTCCTCTTGGATATCTCAGAATATGTTGTCTGATGCTCTGAGTTCAGTTGTTCCTCTGTGGCTCTGGGTTGAATGGACCTTCCAGTATGTCTCAGGCAGAATCCGGGGTCCACACAACAGCAGACCTGGCAGAGGTCTGGTCCAGGCCTCAGATCCGGGAGATGGGCAGAAGGGGGGTGCTAGCCAGTAGGGCCAGGGGGGGTGGGTATCTGCTGGAATCTGAGCACTCACAGCACCCAGCTATGGGCTCAGGGCATTATATGGGTTTTCCTACCTAACACTAGCTGTGGGATCCGTGGAGCCTCCAGAATGTCTCCGGCAGGATCCGGGGTGCACACACCAGCAGGCCGGACAGAGGTCTTATCCAAAGTGTTTTAATGCACTTCTCTGTAATACTTGTAACTCTTAAATATATTATCTGAATGATAAAGCAATTAACTTCTCCAAGATTCTGTTTCACTATTAGTAGAAAAGAGATAATCATATTCATTTTATAAAGTTGAGATAGTTTTGAAACCTCACAAATATAATGAGATGATAAAATATAATTTGGGTAACATATTATCTTGAGCACATAATACATGTTCAATAAATAGTGCCTATGAGTTAATTCCATGGTTTATTCTCAGAGTACTGTATTACTCAGGGAGCCTAGGAAGTTCAATATCATGATACAAGCAAATTTGGTGTTTGAAGGTTTACTTTTTCATGGTAAGTATGATCTGTATATCTTGTTACATGAAAGAGGGCTAAGAAACTATTCTTCTTCTTTTTCCTTAAGGAAATTCCTTCCTAAAGGCACCGACTCCTAATAGGTTCAGTTTGGGGTTAGGATTTAAAAATATGAATATTGAGAAACTATAATACTTCTGACCATAACATTTGGTGGATACTTACATGGCAATCCTTTCCTTTCCACCTTGTATCCAATATTGTATTTTCTCAACACCTATTACCACTCAGACAACTATCCTGAAACATTAGGCTTTCCAATGTGATAGAACGGCCTTAAATTACAACACTCATATGAGACAATACTTGATATAGTAGCTTTTTAATTTTGAATAATCGACATAATCATATATTAATAGTAAGTTCAAAGAATGACATGAAAAGAAGTATCAGTATATTCTGAGAATGCACAGTAGCTCTGAAAGGATTCTAAGAAAAACATTTCAGGAACAACCTGTAATGTATTACTCAGAGTATAAAAAGAA
The DNA here is from genome assembly GCF_011762505.2 of Arvicanthis niloticus. Lineage (NCBI taxonomy): Eukaryota > Metazoa > Chordata > Mammalia > Rodentia > Muridae > Arvicanthis > Arvicanthis niloticus. The sequence continues at coordinate 104,300,420 of NC_047679.1, forward strand.
TAAAAAGTATAAAAAGTATAAAATAATCTAATATTAACAATAGTTGTGTACTTATTATATGGCAGATACAATAAAATGTTTACCATATTATGTATCTTTTCCATTTCTCTTAGCTTTTCTATTGACACAGCATCATCTTATTTTGTTAAAATATTTTATTTTTGAGTTTTTATTTTTATTATTTATTAATTTAGTTTTTAAATGCCAGATTTTATTCCCTCTCCCAGTTCACCCTCAGACTTTTCTACATCCCATACCTCCAATCCATCCTCTGTCTCCATGAGGATGTACTAACCCCTCACCCCCAACCCCACATGACCTCTAAACACCCTGGGGCCTCCAGTCTTTTGAGGGTTAGGTCCAACATCTCTGATTGAACACAGACCTGGCAGTCCTCTGCTGTATATGTGTTGGGGATCTCATATCAGCTGGTATATGCTGCCTGGTTGGTGGTCCAGTGTTTGAGAGATTCTGCTGGTCCTCCTACAAGGTTGCCCTCCTCCTCAGCTTCTTTTAGTTTTTCCCTGATTCAACCACAGGGGTCAGCAGCTTCTTTCCATTGGTTGGGTGCAAATATCTGCATCTGACTTTTTCAGCTGCTTGTTGGTTCTTCTGGAGGGCAGTCATGATAGATCCCTTTTGTGAGTACTCCATAACTTGATTAACAGTGTCAGGCCTTGGAACCTTTCCTTGAGCTGGATCCAATGTTGGGTCTGTCACTGGACCTTCTTTTCCTCAGGGTCCTCTCCATTTTCAACCCTGCAGTTCTTTCAGACAGGAACAATTATGGATGTGGGATAGCAATTCCCTCCCTCATTTGATGCCCTGTTTTTTTTTTTTTTTGCTGGAGATGGACTCTACAAGTTCCCTCTCCCTACTGTCAGGCATTACATCAAAGGTCCCTATCTTTGGGTCTTCAGAGTCTCTCAACTTTCAGGTCTCTGGCACATTATGGAGGCTCCCCCCGCCCCCAACTTCCTACCTCCCTACATAGCTGTTACCAGTTTCCATTCTTTCTGCTGGCACTCAGGGCTTCAGGCTTCAGTCCTTTTCTCTCATCCAATACCAGACTGGGTTCCCATTCTACTCCCCCATCCACTTTACCTCCCATATCCTTCCCTCCCTTCTCACTTGTGATTGCTTCTTCGCCCTTTCAAGTGGGACTGAGATGTCCTCACTTGGTCCCTTCAGCTGTTTGACCTGTGAGTTCTGTGGACATTATCTTGGGTATTTTTGTGGCTAATATACACTTATTAGTGAGTACATATCATGCACGTCCTTTTGGGTCTGAGTTACCTCACTCAGAATGATATTTTCTAGTTCCATTCATTTGCCTGCAAAACTCAGGATGTTCTCATTCTTAGTAGATGAATAGTATTCCATTGTGTAAATGAACCACATTTAATGTATCCATTCTTCCGTCATGGGACATCTGGGTTGTTTCTAGCTTCTAGATATCACAAATAAGCCAGCTATGAGCATAGTGGAACACGTGCCCTTGTTGCATGGTAGAGCATCTTTTGGGTATATTTCCAAGAGTGGTATTGCTGAGTCTTTAGGTAGATCTATTTCCAATTTTCTGAGGAACCTCCAGATTAATTTCCAGAGTGGTTTTACCAGTTTGCAATCCCACCAGCAATGGAGGAGTTGTTCCTCTTTCTCCATATCAACCCCACACAATAATAGTGAGAGACTTTAACACCCCACTCTCACCAATGGACAGGTCATTGAAACAGAAACTAAACAGACATGGTGAAACTAATAGAGGTTATGAACCAAATGGATTTAAGAAATATCTATAGAACATTTCACCCTAAACCAAAGCAATACACCTTCTCAGCACCTCATGGTACCTTCTCCAAAATCGACCATATAATTGGTCACGAAACAACCCTCAATGGATACAAGAAGTTTGAAATAATCCCAAGTATCCTATCAGATCACCATGGCATGAGGCTCTTTTTCAATAGAAGCAAAAATAACAGAAAGCCCACATATATGTGGAAACGTGGCACAGCATTATTATCACAATTTATTTCAAAGACGATAAAATTTAAAAAGCTATATTATGTAACTTGACCAATATCTTTTTATTGGTTATTTTATTTATTTACATTTCAAATGTTATCACCTTTCCGTCTTTCCCCTCCGTAAACACTCTATCTCATATCCCCACCCCTCTGCTTCTATGAGGGTGCTTCCCACCCACACCTGCCTCACCTTCCTTGCATTCCACTACACTGGGGAATTGAGCCTTCACAGGACCAAGGGCCCCTAGGTGGGACAGTCTCTGGATGGCCTTTCCTTCAGTCTCTGCTCCACTCTTTGTCCTTGCAATTCCTTTAGACAGGAATAATTCTGGGTTAATATATTCAAGATGGGTGGGTAATGGCCCCATCCCTCAACTGAAGGCTATTTGTTGGGTATCTTGGCTAATGTCATCCCCATTGGGCCTTGGGGACATCTTACTTCCCTGGCATCTGGGACTTTCTACTGGCTACCCTGGGTCCCCCCCAAGGCTATACACCTCAAGTCAATTTCCTGACCTGAATGAGGTAGTCCAGTCACAAAAGAACACATATGTCATATACTCACTGAGAAGTGGATTTTAGGCAAAAAGCTTGGAATACCCATGATAAATCTCACAGACCATATGAAGCTCAAGAAGGAAGACCAAAGTGTGGATGCTTCAGTCCTACTTAGAAGGGGGAACAAAATAATCATGGGAGGTAGAGGAAAGAGGAACCTGGGAGGAAGAGAGAAGTGGGAGGGCAAAAGGGAGGCACAACCAATGTCTTAAACTTGTAAAACCTAGTATTTCTGTCAGAGTCAAATTACTGTTTTTATAGTTTACATTCTTTTACTCCAGTTTGATTTGGTTCTAATCTGCTTTTCCAATACATGACTTAAGTAAACAATAAAATCATAAATAAAACAAAAATATTGCTTTCCCCAAAAACATTAAAATAAATTTGCGTCTTGAGCTCTGAGAACACTGTCAAGACTCATTTTAAAATTTTGAATTATGAATAACAATAGTAGAACAAGTTTATTATTTTATGTTATCTAGATTTAATTTAATGTATCTTTTCAACTATTTATGTGGAATGTCAGATATATGGAATAACATTTGAAAACACTGTTATATGTTCAAATTTGTGTTGAAAACTCTGCAGTCTTCATCTCCATTACATTTACTATCCATTAATGTTTTAAAGAAGTCTTAGGTTAAAAGATTATATTTAACTGTGAATGATTTGAAGTACATACGTTCATGATAACTTTTAAGATCACAAGGAACTAAAATTATAGAAGTTGTGCTTTTGGAAAGAATGACATATGTTGATAACAATGGTTTTTGATCTTTTAGTGAGACATGACAGTCATGCCAGAAATTATTATAGTCTATGATTAATATATAAATATTATGTTTGTTAAAAAGTTAATCATAAAGCTTTATATTATAACCTGTGTTTCTTTACCAGCACCATTTTCTCACAGTGTAAGAAGGAATAATTAAAACCATACTCTATTGTTCTCAGAACAAACTTTATATAATTTAAGTATTTTAAACTTATTGAGCATTGCCTTCTTGCCTCATATGTAATATATATATATATATATATATGTGTGTGTGTGTGTGTTCTTCATAATTTGAAAGAATTTATATGCTACTGTTTGAAGGTGACTGTGCATCTGGATTATATCTCTAATCATCTGTATAGTTGTTTAGTTCAACTATAGAATGAGGGATTAATATTCTGAGTACTTTTGTTTTCTCATTAGGCTATATCTGATTTCACTTTATTGAGTTTTTGTTCTGTTGCAATAAATAAAGATGCTTATAATTTTTCTCTTTTCCTCATGGATCAGCAATTTTATTCCTAATCTCTATTAACCAGTTTTTGTTAAATTTAGTCACTTTACTATTTCTAGGATTATTATTCACCCATTATATTTTTTCCTATTTTTATTTTTAGAAAATTGTATTTTAAAATAAATTCTGTCTTAATGTATTGTTTTTAAACATAAATGTACAAAATATAAGTAACAGTATGAAAATTTGCTTTCTCATGTTAAATTCCTTATTATCTTCTCTGTTACCCCTTTCTCTTCACACTGCATATTTTTCTTCTCCTAAATAGTATTACTTCTACTTCCATATCCTATACTCTAGATTTCACATATGAAAGAAATTGAAATATTGATCATTTATATTTTCTTCTGATGTTTTAATAGTACTTGCCACATGGAATTAAATTAATATTTAGTTATACAAGTATATTTAAAATGTCAAACTATTATAACTACTATACAAAACGTTGTTCCCATATTAACCCACTAAATACCTACTGTTCTGTGGTCTTGTTTTACCCACTATAGAGATATTTTATATTTGTTTACAATATTTGTAATTAATGAAACTGTCAAAGTAGAACAAAATAATTATTCTAAAAGATATATGCTTATACCATTTTAAAATATATTTGTTTCTATTTTGTGTGTAAATTAGGCATGAGTACATGTCTTACACCATGTGCATGCAATGCTTGCAGAGCTCAGAAGAAGGTGATGGATGCTCTGCAAGTAGATTGTACCTGAGTTTTAGGCAAAAGCAGGTAGTGATAGTAACCACTGAGATATCTCCCCAGCTCCAATTGTTACAAGCTTTTACATTGGTCAATTAAATGAACACTTCTGATAACATTTGCTTTTTCAATTTATTTTGATTTGATTTTTTTAAAGTATCTTATCCTTTCAGATAGAAACATTCTATTTATCACAATATATATAGCAAGTTTGCTAGTAATAACTTTTCACAGTTTTTTTTAATCTATTTTGGAACATCTTACATATTAATTACTTTATGAACTATAGTTGATGGATATAAATTTTTTATTTATGTTTGAACATTTTGAATATACCATTTACTTCCTTATGATGGCTATGATATTCAAAAAGAAATTGTAAGTATATGAACATATTTCATACATAGTAATGCATAATAAATATTCCTTATAAGTGAAAAACTTGTATTTTCTTGCTCCTTTAAAAACTTTGTCTTTCTGTTTAGACTTTTACATTTTAGGTCAGGGCCCAGATATCTTTCTTATCATTCCATCTATTACTTGTTTGACTTCTTTGATGATAAATTTTATTATCCCTCATAACTAAGATTTTTTTCACATTCTTTTTAGCTGTTATTTTCTTTATCTTTTTGTTTGTGTTTATGATGGCATCCCTTATGTTGCTTAGGCTAGCTTAATTTTTCTTCGCTCTTTTTTTTCTTCTCTATGTGCAAAAAAAAATTTCACATTGACTATTTTCTCATTTCTGATTTCTCTGCCCTTGACAGTGATTTTTCCATTGTACATTTCACAATTTATAGCATTTACATTGTTACCTGGTTCATTTTAACTATCTTGTTATATAAATTATAGTCTTTATGAGTATGATGATTCATCCTTAGTTCTGTGAGGTTACTTTTAGTTAATTGAAAATAGTTAATTAAGCCGGTCAGTCTTATGCCTCTTTCTTAAAGACAATTATTGATTGATTTTGTTATATACATTCTTCATATATGATTTCAGTTGCTTGCTTGATAACTTTTCTAAATTAAAATTTTTGTGGTCATTGTAATTCTTACTAATGTACCCTAGTAGTTTGCACTTAATGGGTTGTATTAACAGTTCTTTAAATACCCCTTCTTTTAAGATTTTTTTAGTGTTTGTCAAATAGTTCTAAATCTTTACTGAGATTCACCATCAATATTCAAATATGTTTCTGAAGACTGTTTTCACTCTTGATTTCCTACTTGTTCATAGGCTCAGCATCAGCCAATGCTGAGAAATGAGGATCTTCTGAGACCTTCTTTTAATTAGAACACAACTCTGAGAAATGCACAGAAACTCATAAACAATTGTGTTAAACTTTTAAAAGTTATTATGTCTGGGTCATTTGCAAGCTTGTCATTTTAAGCTGTTTGGTATTTCCTACAAAGTTTTATCTTCTGTGTTAGGAAATAAAAACAGCAAACAATTCCTGAAATTGTTTTGACCAAGGACTTCAGGGAAATATATTTTATATAAGTTTATGTTCCTTTAAAAAAAAAAGGTATGTTGAGATTTCTAACATTGAATGAAAAAAAGGTCATTTTCAAGAGATGAAACTTAAAAGAATCTCAAGCTCAATACTAGTTCTTCCACAAACTTGCCAGGCTGCTGATTTTCAGCATGATTATATGGTATTGTTTTCAAGAGTATTGCCAATCTAGGGAAAAGTAGATTATGATATAGTAAGTTCAAATATCATACATCGTTTTGTTATTGCTGAGATTTAGCTGATTTTTCTTTCTAAGAATGAGCACCAAATTCTAGTGACTAGAATAGCCTCAAATCAGTGGTGTTCAACATGTGGGTTGCAACTCCAAAGACCACCAGCAAACACAGATGAACCTTACGATTCATAACAGTAGCAAAATTACAGTTATGAAGTAGCAACAAAGTCAATTTTATGGTTGTGTGGGTCACCAAAACCTGAGGAACACTATTAAAGAGTTGCAGCATTAGAAAAGTTGAGAACCACTGCCTTAAATGTTTGAGTGATTTTCAGAGATCTGAAAAACATGTAGTATGATAATATTTTTCTAGGTGTCTCATTAATTGTTTTGAGATAAATTTGTGGAGGTCTTTTTTAACCAATTCATTTTACCGACTTCACTTTAGAATAATGTCTTTTTCTTTTAGTATATGCACCTAGTAGTAGATCTTACAATATATTGCAAGTGTTTTCCTTTTTACATGTCTCTAACATTCTTACAATCTTAATATGGCAATGTTTTTATTCTAAGTTTTCTGAACAACCTATTATTTACCCCTAACTGATACCTGTGCATTAGGAAATAAATCACTAACTTAACGTAAACTTATTTGTTAACTATAAAATGCATAATAATTTATTTGTGTATTTAAAATATTTACTTGTTTTAATTTTATATGTATAGGAATTTGTTATATATGTTAGTGCAACATATGCATGCCTATTGCCCATGAATGCAAGTAGAAAGTGATGAATTCCTTGAAACTGGGTTATAAGCATGTGGGATCTGGAAACTGAAACCGATCCTCTTTAAGAGTGGCAAGTGCTCTTAAACAATGACCCTTCTTTCTCATCTTAGATAAATTTTACAAGTAAGATTTAAAGTATTAAAATATTTTAAAAATTAAAGTGAAATGGCAATATTTTTACTACTGTAACCAGTTATTATAAGATTCAGTTTCTAAGGCTCAATATATCCATGTGCAGAGCTTAAAACTTTAAAGTTCATAATGTAAAATTTAAAGAATTTATTGAATAATATTATGCTCCAACTATCTCAAGATATTATACTAGAAATTAGTGATATTCTTATCTAGGAATTATTAGAAAATTGTTTTGAGGAAATTTCTTGCATGTAATTTAATAAGGATGGTTAAAGGCCCTTGATATTAGATATTTAAGTTAAGACCCAAGAGAAAAATATAATAATATTCTATATCTATCTAATATTAAGGAAGCATTGAACAAAGTAAAAAGAATTGTAATAACTATTCATATTAAAGAACTTATCAACTAACCAGAACCCCCCCTAGAGGTCCCATGGACTAAACTACCAACCAAAGTATATACATGGAGAGACCCATGGATTCAACACTGCATATATAGCAGAGGATGACATTATCTGGCATCAATGAAAAGGAGGCCCGCCGGGCAGTGGTGGTGCATGCCTTTAATCCCAGCACTTGGGAGGCAGAGGCAGGCGGATTTCTAAGTTCGAGGCCAGCCTGGTCTACAGAGTGAGTTCTAGGACAGCCAGGACTACACAGGGAAACCCTGTCTCGAAAAACCAAAAAAAAAAAAAAGAAAGAAAGAAAGAAAGAAAGAAAGAAAGAAAGAAAGAAAGAAAAGAAAAGGAGGCCCTAGGTCCTGTGAAGGCTTGATGCCACTGCATAGGGGAATGGTAGGGTGATGAGACAGGAGTTAGTCGGTGGGGGAGCACCTTCATAGAGGCAGGGTGGGGGGTGAGATAGTGGGTTTGGGGAGGGGAAACAGGGAAGGAGGATAACATTTGAAATATAAATAAATAAATAGGTCTACCCAGAAGACCCAGCAATACCACTCTTGGGAATATACCAAAAAGATGCCCTAAATAGGTCTACCCAGAAGACCCAGCAATACCACTCTTGGGAATATACTCAAAAGATGCCCTACCATGTCACAGAGCTACACATTCCAGTATCCTCATAGTGGCCTTATTTGTGATAGCCAGAAGCTACAAACAACCCACATATCCCATAATGGAAGAACCGATACAGAAAATGTGGTACATTTACACAATGGAACACTACTCAGCTATTAGGAAGGAGGAGATCCTGAGTTTTGCAGACAAATGGATGGAACTAGAAAATATCATCCTGAGTGAGGTAACTGAGGCCCAAAGGAAATGCATAGTATATACTCACTAATAAGTGAATATTAGCCAAAAAAGTACAGAATAACCAAGATACAGCTCACAAAACTTCAAAAGGTCAACAAGCTGAAAGGCCCAAGTGAGGATACCTCAGTCCCCCTTGGGAGATAAAAGAAAGCAATCACAAGGCAGGAGGGATGGAGAAACATGGGAGAGAAAGGGGACTGAGGTAGAGAGGGGAACATCACTTGGTATTGAATGGGAGAAAAGGACTAAAGCCCCGAGGACCAGCAGAAAGAATGGAAATAGGCAACCTCGGGAGGTAGGAGGTTGGGGGGGGGGGCTTCAGAATATAGCAGAGATCTGGGAGGTGAAATACTCTCAGGACTCCAAGGGAAAGACCTTAGATGAAATGGCCTACAGTAGGGAGAGGGAACTTGTAGAGCCCATCCCCAGCACAAAGACAGGGATTCGAGCTAGGGACAGGTTTGCTATTCCACAGTCAAAACTCTCATCCATAATTGTTCCTGTCTGAAAAAACTGCAGGGATGAAAATGGAGAGGAGCCTGGGGAAAAGGTCCAGTGACCAACCCAAAGTGGGATCCAGCTCAAGGGAAGGCACTAAGATGTTATCTCCTTTTCCCATTTTCCCCTCCACCCAGGAACCCCCTATCCTATCCCCTCTCCTCCTGCTTCTATGAAGATGTGGCCCCACCCACCCACTCCCACCTCCCCACCCTCGAATTCTCTCACACTGAGGCATCCAGCCTTCATGGGACCAAGGACCTCAAAGAGGACATTTATATCACTCACTTATCCAAGACTCACAGAACATTACCGAAGAGGAGGAGGAGGTTATAAGTATTGGAAGCTGAAGAACTATTACATACAGATCATGAAGGGATAAACAAAACTGACTTTATGTGTAGATGTCTTGACAATGTAACAAATTCCAAAAATACCTTTATAAATCTTTATAAAACTAACATGTGAGGCCCAGAAACAGGGCTCAGCCTTTAAGAGCAGTAGCTACTCTTCTAAAGCATAAAGGTTTGATTTTTTTTTTGTACCCACATGATATCTTACAACTTTCTATGTAATTCCAGTCCTAGGAGATCTGATGACCTCTTTTGGCTTCCATGGACACCAGGCATACATATGGTACACAGACCTGCATGCAGGTAAAACATTAATGCACATACAATAAAAAAGAAGTAAAATAATTTTAAAAACTAATGTTTAAGTTTAATAATGTCGCAGGAAAATACATAATAATCATATTTTGGCATGAGAAAACATGAAAGAACTGAATGCTGGACAAAGAAAGGACAGAGAAAATTTTAAAAGTGAAAAGATATGTTATGTTAATAGATCTCAAGAGTCAAAATAGTAACAAGTATCAATTTTTACCAAATTGATGTATATGTTCAATGTAAGTACTATTAAATATCAGGATAATTATTTTGAAACTGAGATAAACAAGCAAATAATATAAAATAGCTAAAATGACTATGGAAATACTAATTAGTATCCTTTAATTTAAAAGTCATTATATTGTTGCAGTAACAAAGATTTGGGTAGTTATTGATGGATAGATATATAAATAATTAAGAACAGAATCAAAAATTCATCGGTGTACTGACACCAGTATGCAAAATTAATTTTGGGATAATAGGTTAAGTGCTTGGGCAACTGAATACCTCCATAACCAAAAGAAATTAAATTTCATTTAAACCTAACATCTTATAACTTAAAAAGCTAAATTATAATAACATAGTTAAGGAACAAATATGGGACTATACAACCTCAGAAAAAAAATTAAAGAAAAAAAAACACCTTGGGTTTTTGGTCAATAAAAAAGTTCTGAGAATGACATAAAATACATGATGCTCCCAAAATATCAGTAAAGTTGTCTTTATTGACATAAATATCACTCCATGTAAAATCCCTTTTAGATTAAAGGCAATACACACACACACACACACACATACACACACACACACACACACACATATTAAAACTCACACCCAAAGATGGCTAGTGCATGGAATCTAAAACAAAACTCAGCAGTAAAAAAATAAATAAATAAATAAATAAATAAGTAAATAAAATAAAAAAGAAAACAATTACTAAAACATCTAGTTAGAAACCTGAGCAAAATCTTGTACCTCACTGATACAAATTGGCATAATTATGCTCTAATTGTATTTTGAGAGAAAAGTTTCATTTTAACAGGAAGGGTGATATGTAGGAGGAACTAAGGTGGGAGGAGTACTGAGAAGAAGAGAAGGAGTAAGGAGAGGAGGAGAAGAAGGAGAGGAGAAGCTAGGTGATGAGAGAGAGAAGGGGGGGAGACAGGGAGGCAGATGTTCATGTATCTCCACCAGTCAAAGATAGTTGATATATCTAGGTTGGGTAGTGGGTTACACCTCTGATTGAGTAATACCAAACTTATAAAGCCTATGATTAACATTTTTTTAAAAAATGTATAAGTGCAAAAAAGAAAAGGGGGCATGGGATAGGGGTTTTCTAAGGGGGCAGGGAATGGGGAAAGGGGATGGCATCTGAAGTGTAAATAAAATATCCAATAAGAAATTTAAGAAAAAGAAAAAGAAACCTGAGCAAAGTTCAAAGATAATGTGAGGTTGCTCAATCTTCTTATCATTAAGTTAATATAAATAAAAGCTACAATATTATTATTAAATATCTACCAGGATGAGTATATTTAAAATAAAAATGTCAATTGCAAATCCTGTTTTGAGAACCTAAAGAATCCAAAAGTCATTCTGGAAAGTGCACTGGCAATATTTACAGAACTATTTTTTCTTTTGCTACAAGAAACAGTTGCTCTCCTGGCATGTATTTCATAAAATTGAAAACAGATCCACAGAAAATGTTTATATCAGATGTATTCATAATATCTCTAAACTACAACTTGTCCAGAAGATCTTCAGCAGGTGACTAGTTACATGAATTGTGATACATTCAATCTATGAAATACTATTTCAGTATTAAAATGGTAAGGGCCATTGAGTTACGGAATTTACTCAAATTGATTATCTACACAAGATCTGCACAAGAAGGGCCATCAGCAGTCTATCATAGGAATGGGAGGACTTTCAAGTTGGCTACCTTCTCTGAGGAGCTATAGTCAGGTAATAGTTGATGGCAAAGGCATAGACAATTTCTTTAGATGGTATAATGGTCATCTTCAGGGAAGTTGTAAATAGTCTTGCGAATAACCTTTCATGCTACTAAGTGCTACCCTGATGAAACTTGTGGTAGAAAGTAGAAATGAGGTCTAGTTGGGAGGATGAGTATCAAGGAAGTACACGGACAAGAGATGGTAATGCAGATGACTATGACCAAAGTACATTAAATGCATGTGTGAAAATTTCATAATGAAGCCTATTTTTATTTACAATTAATAAATAGTGATAGCCTTAAAAAAATTCACAACCGTTTCATAGCACTGCAAATATATGAAAATGTCTATGTCACTCCAAAATAAAGTGATTTTTAAAAGGAATTTAGAATAGCACAAAGTAAAAAATTGGAAACAATCTTTTTGGAGATAATTAGTACAAACTGCATGTCTGTAAATATCATACTGAATATTGCTAATATGGGAAGTTATTATGGTTAGTAATAGAGGATAATGTTTCAATTCTGTTCAGAAAATGTTCAAAATACTATAGTATTATTTAGTAATTTGTGACTGTTTCCGAACTGCACCCATTCTATGCATGCAGATTTCTATTTGCTTTTATGTTACTGTAAATGTTTTTTAAAATTATCTTTTTTTACTGTTCGGTCATTATCTCCCTCTGGGTCAACCATCTGAGTGTTCCTCATCCCATTCCTCCTCCCTCATCACCAAGAGGATGTCCCCACCTCACCTCCATCCCACCAGACCTCCCCACTCCTTAGGGTCTCAAATCTTTTGAGGGTTAGGTTTGTCTTTTTCTCACTAAGGCCAGACCAGGCAGCCCTCTGCTGTATATGTGTTGGGAACCTCATATCAGCTGGTGTATGCTGCCTGATTTGTGGCTCGGTGTCTGAGAAATCTCGGGGTCCAGGTTGATTGAGACTGCTGGTCCTCCTATGGGGTTGTCCCCTCTTCACCTTCTTCCAGATTTTCCCCAATTCAACCACAGAGTTCACCAGCTTCTGTCCATTGGTTGGGTGTAAGTATCTGCATCTGATTCTTTCAGTTGCTGGTTGGGCCTCTCAGAGGGCAGCCATAATAGGCTCCTGTCTGTAAGCACACCATAGCATCAGTAACAGTGTCAGGCCTTAGGACCTCCGCTTTAGCTGGATCCTAATTTAGGGTGATCACTGGACCTTCTTCCCCCAGTCTTTTTTCTATGTTTGTCTCTGCAGTTCTTTTAGACAGGGACAATCATGGGTCAGTGATTTTGACTGTGGGATGGCAACCCCATCCCTCCACTTGATGCCCTTTCTACTGGAGCTGGACTCTACAAGTTCCCTTTCCCCACTGTTGGGCATTTCAACTAAGGTCCCTCCCTCTGAGTCCTGAGAGTCTCTTACCTCCCAGGTCTTTGGTACATTCTAGAGGGTCTCCCACCTCCTACTTCCCGAAAATGCCTGTTTCCATTCTTTTTGCTGGCCCTCAGGGCTTCAGTCCTATTCCCACCCCAACACCTGATCATGGTCCTCTTTTCCCCTCCCTGTCCCCTCTCCCATTCAGGTCCCTCCCTCCCTATGCCTCCCTGCTTGGTTGTTTTCTTTTTCCTCCCAAATGAGATTGAGGCATCCTCACTTGGGCCCTTTGGCTTGTTAACCTTTTTGAGTTCTGTGGATTGTATCTTAAGTAGTCTCTACATTTTGGCTATTATCCGTTTATTAGTGAGTACATATCATGCATGTCCTTTTTGGTCTGAGTCACCTCACTAAAGATGATATTTTCTAGTTCCATCCATTTGCCTACAAGACTCAAGGTGTTCTTTTCTTAATAGATGAGTAGTATTCCATTGTGTAAATGTACAACATTTTCTGTATTCATTCTTCTGTTCTGGGATATCTGAGTTGTTTCCAGCTTCTGTCTATCACAAATAAGGTATTTTAAAAGTTTCTATCAGTGTTGGATTTTGAGAACACCAAAAAATAGAAAATAAATCATTTATGTTCTCATTAGAGTCTAAATGAAATCTAAAGACTGCTAAAGAATCTCTGAGAATTATTAAATATTAGATTACATGAGGCAATGTTCAAATGTTTAAAAAGCACCCATAATTAAAGACTATCTGTTGCAGAGAAGATATTAAAATGCAAGGCAAGAAAACACATACTTTGCAAAATTGATATGAAAAAATGGTAATTTATTTTCTAAGCAGACTTATAAATGAAGTTCTTATGACATAAAGCAAGGAGAAAGTTAACATGAATTTAAAAAGTATCCGTTTATAAAGCAGTAAAATAATAATCTGATTTTGTCTAATTTTAGACCAATTTTATGCAGAGCAACTGTCAGCCATTTAATTGAAACAGAATGATAAAGAAACTCAAGTAATTTAGTTTTGCTCATTTTTATTCTAACTTAACTTTGGCAGAAGTATGGCCATCTGTCAGATGAGTGTAGACAATAGTGGTATACAATAATAGACATGCTTATGAAAGAAACCAATAAAAGTTACTACAAAAGTAAAATTTGTATCAGCATTTGGGGCACACAAATGGCTGTGGAAAATTTATAGAAAAACATTGTGTAAGTAAATTTAGACACTATGTCAATGGCCAACGTCAAGAACTTGAAAATGAATTTTATATAAAGCAAAAAGTATTTGTTTTATTAAATTTTATGAGGATCAAATAACTGGCATATATAAGAGAGTTACAACTCAATACCCACTAAGATGTCTATCATCATCATCACTATCATCATCATCATCATCATCATCATCACAGTCAGCATCATCATCAAAAGCATAATTTAGAAGCAAAATAACAAGGAGCTATAAATATATGGAGAGATTTTAACTTAGGCATTGTCAAAGGAAATGCAAAATAATGACCCTACTTTGGAAAATAGTGTGATAATTTCTAATTAAGCTAAATATGGAATTCCTATAGAGTCAGCAATCTCACTCTTACACACACAGAGAATTGATTAAAAAAAAAACATATTCACACAAAAGTTTGTGGATAAAATTTTTTAGCAGAAGCCAAAATATAGACAAATATTCATGGCAGCCAAAATATAGACACATCAAACACCTATTCACTGATATATGGACAAACATATTGAATATCTGTAAAATTCCTTCAAAGAACATCATAAAATCCCAATTCATTTTTGGAACATGAAGAAAATTTGCAGACATTATGCTATATATGAAAGTCAAACCCACAAAAATCCACACATTTTTTTTGGTTACAGTTGCAGGAATATCCAGAACAAATAACTCTACCATGACAGAAAGTCAATTAAGGATTCTGTACTGTGGAAAATAGTGTGATAATTTCTGAGAAGCAGCAACAGCAATTAAGAAAATTCCTCCATAAAATTGGCCTATAGGTCAGCCTGTAGAACATTTTCTTAATTGTTGAAACATGTGGGAGGGTACCACACCTGCACAGGTGTTCCTGAGGTATATAGGAATGCAGGTTGAGAAAGTCACGGGGAGCATGTAGCATACCTCCATCCTTTCTTCTTTGGTCTCTGCCTTCAGGTTCTATCTTGAGCTCCTGCCCTGATTTCCCTCAGTAAGCTGAAACATCAAATAAACCCTCCAAAGTTGCTTCTGGTAATGGTCTTTATCACAGAAGTAGGAAGCAGACTACAGTAATGAGTACAGCCTTTATTTTGTGTATGATGGAAAAAAGGCATTTGTAGAAAAGGAAGCAGCTATACAAAATTAAGACTGTATTAAACACCACTAAAATAAAAGTACGATTTCAAATGGTGAATGGTTCACTTTATGTTATGTGAATTTTATGTCACTAAATCATGAGACAGATTATTTTATAGAAGTTCTCAAACAAAGAACAAACACTTTACAGTCATGTTTTACTTAAATCTTCTTGGCTTGTACTAATTGTATATGAGTCCAGGCTTTACCAAAATGGAGCCATATAATTGAAGATTAGTTATATATCTCCTTTCTGCCTTGAATGTATTTATCTGTTCTAAAAGATTGCCACTGTTTTTTTAATATAGAGGAAAGGTATTATGGCTATGACTGAAGTGAATTAGTACAATAAAAATCTTCAGAAAATAGAACCAGAAACTGAGCCAAGATGTAGAAAACTTAGAAAGCAGACCTTTCACACATGCTTACTGGGTCTGTTTTGTATGAGCTGCAAGTATATGATAGAACCTGAGAACTGCATGAAGACTGATGTTTGAAGAAGCATTGCATTAGCTTGTTAAAAAGAATCTCACAAATTGTTTGGTCAACCCAAGAAAATGATTTGTGTTATTGTCAAAAATATACTAGATGATTATGGCTAATGAATTTTTGTCAGTGCTACCAATTCTTTTGAGAATCAATTAGAATATATATATTTTCTTTCTTGTTTGATAAAAATTTTTAAAAATTTTTAAAGGTTTTTTAGTGTTCTTATGAATGGGCTGGCTTCATCAGGAAAGTAACCAGGCAATATCCCATTAGGAACTTACTAATTTGCAAATGAGCTTACCTATAAAGAGCATCATTCGTTTTTCTTCTGACTTTCTCCATTCATTTTTTTAATATAATGTTTGAAAATTTTTATAAATATTGTACACAAGTCCAAAGGCCATTGTTAGTATTGGGTACATTTATGTCAATAATTATAAGTAAGTAAACACCTCCCTCCTGCGATTTTTGAGTAACAACAGACTCATTTTCTAGTCTAAACCTGTAGAGTGTTGTATTATGCTTTCAGATAGCTTCTGGTTTCAAACCCAGAGGTGACTACATTTCAATGGAGAGTGACAAGATTAAAGTGTATATTCAGGAGAAGTGACCCTGCAATCAATTTTTACAAATAACTCCTATTGAAGTTAATGGGAGATGGTGCATGGACTGATTGCAGATTTTATAGCACTATAGTTTGTTGACTGACTTTTTATATTTTTATTTGAATAATAATGAATAAACATAACACTATATCTTTTAGGCTATCCTTCAAAAAATTGTAGTCTAGCATATTTTGCAATAAAAATTTATATATATATATATATATATATATATATATATATATATATATAATGAGTTGGATAAAATATAATAAACAGTTAGAAAAGGTATTATTTTTCTGTATTTTGACATATATATATAATGATATAAATGGAGACATTAACAGATTTCATGTAAATTAATTATTTTAGGCTAGAATTAAGTTTTATATGATTATAAAGTCTAAAATTCATATTAACTTAAGTTTCACTGTGTGAATAAAAAAGTATAGAATTTACTTCCTAAAAGTATTTTGAGTTCTTAAAACTTGTTTCCTAAATATTTTTCCTTGAATATGTAATTTACAGAAAAACATGGAAGTCCAGTTTTGATAAGAAACTTCAAGACTACAAATTGAATTGGATGTTCAAAGAAAACTCTAGATGTGTAGGGATAATTTCAAAGGATAGTAGAAGCTTAGCCAAAGCATAGTATAGATTCCATGGCAAGTTCCTTTTCTTATCCTTAGGAAAACAAATTTGCAAAGGAGGTAAGAAGTGCTGTGATTATAGGAGAGTATAAACAAAAATAAAAAGGAAATATATAGTAATATTTAAAGAAGCAAAAGCTAAACAACTCATAAGAGAAACCAGTATGAAAGGAAAAATATTCACCAAGAAAATACTTTACAACATTCAAATATAAATGTTTTTTTAAAATGTTCCCTGAAATATTTCTCAGGCAAAGAATGATACAAACTTTGAAAGTATATATTAACATAGTGGTCTGAAACAACATAATTTTCTTCTTGAATCTGTACTTCTGCATCCAGTCACCATTTTAAACACACAAGTATACATTTAAATGCTTAAATTATACTAAAGAGCTTGGAAAAGAATGAATGAAGCCAGTGGAAAGGGAGGAGAGTGAAGAGAATAAAGTGAAGGGAACGACCAACATTTACTGAGCTCATACTGTGTGCCAGACAGAATGGCTTCTCCTCATCTGTTGACACACTGGACTCTGGACTCAAAACCATCCCTGTTTGTGGGTAGTCTCACGAAGTCTTTCCTGTGAGCCTGTTGGCTGGCCTTTGAACCTTTCCCATCAATGTGGAAACCCAGTCCCAATGCCAGGATTTCTTGGTACAGGTCCTGGGAGAGGAGGCTGGGCCAGCTGCGTGTGACTCTAGCTCAGCAAGGCACTGCTACTGCCATGCCAGAGTGATTGTGCTAGCATCCTCTTCAGCCACATGCAAGAACAGACAACGTCCAAGAGCTGTATCAATAGCTTCTGCATTTTTAAGGCCTTACAAGGGACTGGGTAAACACACCTGACCAAGGCCTCCTGAGAGACTCTGAAGTGTAATGAAAGGAAATCACACCACATCACAGCATATCAACTGTAAAAAGCAAAACACGGGGTGGGGGAGGGGAAGGGAGGTAAGACCAGAAGTTTAAGTCACATGTAGAAGGTCCAAGGAGAATGGCACAGAGTTCTCAACAACAGCAGGGGAAGCCAGGAGACCATGGAATAGTGCTTTCAAAATTCTGAAAGAGTTGCCAACCTAGAATTCCAAGCTAGGCACCCTGCTGTTCTAGAAGCACTGTGGAACAAGGGAGGTTTTTTTTCCTTCCTTTCTTTCTTTCCTTCTTTTCTTTTCTTTCTATTCTTGCTTTCAAAGTTGTAGCTCCCCCTGTGGCTGTGTTCTAATGCCCCACACGCTCTGTCTGCCCTTCATCCCACCCTGGGCCCCAGAGTCACTCCGGAGAGCATCAGCCAGATCCCTCGAAGGCAAGCTTTGGGTTGTGCTTAGCCCTAAGTCAACAATAGGCACAGGCAGGAAACCAAGAGATGCTGAGTTACTTGGTTTCTCTGATTTTTTTTCCCTGCTGCCAGAGGCATTTCCTTCCTGCGCTGACAGCAGCATTCCTTCGAGGACCTTCTCCCACAACTAAAACTCTTAGCTGCGAACTTCCAGAACCCTCCCTGTTGCCTCAGAGTTTGAGGGTAACAGCTTTCTGCTGATGCTGGCCTCAAGATAACAGCACATCAGGGCTCTTCTTAGAACTCTCTTCAGCTGCCTCTTTCACAGTGGCCACGAGCTTCTGATTGGATCCTACCCAAACCACCTCCTGGGCCTACACTATCTAAAAAGAACAGTCAATGCAGAGAGATACACGAACTATGGAAAACAGAGATAACATCTCTTCCCAGTTACATAATGGTGGAGCCCAGGGTGAAGGTCATGAAGAATGGACCAGCTAGACAGAAGCTTTAGTATGGACTGAGCCAAGAGAGTGAAGCTGGCAGATCAGCTAACATGTTGGAATTTATTAAAAGGAACTCTGACCGCACTGGAAAAAAAAATTATACTAAAGAGTTTACATTTTATTTTTTAATTAAATAATTATTTTTATTTACATTCCAATTGTTGCCCCCTTTCCCAGCACCCCCATTTGCTTTTAAGGGTATTCACCCATGCACCCCACCTACCCCTACCTCAATACCTTCAACATCCCCCTTCCCTGGGGCTTCAAGGTTTTTACAGGATTAGGCTCACCCTCTCTCACTTGAGCCAGACAAGGCTCTTACATATGTGCCAGGACCATGGACCAGTCCATGTATGCTCTTTGGTTGGTGGCTTAGTCTCTTGGTGTTCCCAGGGGTCTAGTTTAGTTGACACTGTTGAAATTTTTATGAGGTTATAATTATCTTCAGCTCCTTCAGTCCTTTCCCTAACTCTTCTATAGGGGTCCCTGACCTAAGTCCAATGGTTGGCTGTATCTGTCTGCATCTGTCTCAGTTAGCCGCTTATATAGCCTCTCAGAGGACAGTCATAGTAGGCTCCAGTCTGCAAGCACAACATAACATCAGTAATAGTGGTAGGGTTTGATCCCTTTGCATGGGAAAGAACTCAAGTTTGTGTTGGTCACTGTATGGCCTTTCCTTTAGTCTCTGTTCCATTTTCCTTTAAACAGGAACAATTCTGGGTCAAAAATTTTGAAGATGGGTAGGTGGCCCCATGGCTCAACTGGGGGCCATGTGCATCTACTGGAGGTGGTCTCTTCAGGTCCCATCTACTCATTGTTGCACATTTCAGCTAAGGCATCCCATTGAGTCTTGGGAGCCTCCCTTATCCCAGGTCTCTGAGATTTTCAAGAAGTTGCCCCCCCAACCCCCACCTCCAGCAGCTGCATATTTCCATTCATTCTCCTGGTTCTCTGGGCTTCTCTCCTGTCTTCCCCCTATACTGGATCCTGTGTCCCTTTACCTTCCCCCTTCCCTTTCCCATCATGGTCTCTCCCTCTTTCTGTCTCTTGTGGTTATTTTGTTTTCCTTCTAAATGGGAATAAAGTATCCACATTTGGGCCATCCTTTTGTTAAGCTTCATACAGTCTGTACCATGGGTATTCTGTAGTTTTTGGTTAATAGCCATTATCAGTGAATACATACCATGCATGTCCTTTTGGGTCTGACTTACCTCACTAATATTTTCTAGTTTCATCCCTTTGTCTGCAAAATTTATTTGTAATAGTTGAATAGTATTCCATGGTGTAATTGAACCACATTTTCTGTATTCACACTTTGGTTGAGGGACATCTGGGTTGTTTCCAGCTTCTGGCTATTACAAATAAGGCTACTGTGAACATAGTAGAGCATATTCTATGTCTGTAAAATGAGAGTGGTATTAATGTCTACTTTTCTCATTCAATACCCTAAGATATTTTCAAAGATCATTTTTAGATATTATATAGATTTAGTCTTATAGTAACAATGTAAAATAGTTTTTATACTTTTATATATATGTTTTGTTTTGTTTTCCTTGCTTGATTCTATTTTCTATAACCTGGGATAATCTCAAACTTTACTGATGACCTGGAATTCCAGATCCTTCTTCTATATCCTAACTGCTGAAATTATGAGAGTGTGCCCTTACACCCAGCTCCATAATGTAAAATCTGGCTGACCTTATGCTGCAGTTGTATGCTGATCTTTTTTTTTTTTTTTTTTTTTTTTTTTTTTTTTTTTTGGTTTGTTCATAGTTGTGTTTTGTCTTCATCAGAATTCACATCATCCAAATGATTGAAAAATTATCATGAAGCTGGCAAAGAGTGAAAGCCAGTTCTTTAATATCCAATATCATGTAGAGGGACTATAAAAATTTTAGTCTATTAAATATTCAACATAATTAACAAATACATATGAATAATATTTATACTCACTTTATATTCATTCAAATAATTTTTTATCTTGGTGATATGTTGTCTAATACATTTCAGTAGATAACATTTTAAAAAGTAGCAAAAATTATTATATGAGGTAATTAAATATGTCTGCCTCCATATAGAAGAACACACAGAGTCTAGAGAGGTAACGTTGTCTAACTAACAGATATGGATGGATGATAATAATGTTTCCCTTTTAGCTTTCTGTGCATCTGAAAGTGGTGTCTTAAAGATAACATGTACCTCTGCTTTACCCCAGGCCATTCTCCAGCCACTGGTACTTTCAGACATTTCCTTTGAAACACAAGCATCTGTCTGCTTCTGTTGGAACAGGTCTATTTATAATTACAGAATCATGGCCTTTGCTGGATGAAATATTCATGTGTGCTCCACTGCCAAACTGCACTTATGGCCTAGTAAACTGCAGACATTATCATATTAAAAGCGATTTAGAAACATGGTTCATGCCAACTTAATAAAAATGTCATTTTCAATATTGTTTAAGAGCACTAGTTTAACACCTTTTACAACACTGGGCTACCAAAATATATTTATTATCTTCAGGATATTTGCAAACCTGAAAATGGAAATGAAAAGGAAATGGTTGAACTCAGTCCTGTAATGCCTAAGTAATAAAAAAGTGCTAATAAAGGGTCATTTACAGGAAGCCTTAGAATATGGAAATAAGTTGAAGAGTTTGGATTGACAACTAAACTTCAGCTAGTATTCCCTGGCACACATATGCACTACACTGTCTTCCTATCTATTAAACTACATAAAGGCAACAATGGATAAATTGACCTGTTTGATGGGAAGGCATTTATCAAAAAATATTGCCAGGAGGTGCTATCTTCTATACTGACATTCTGAGTAAACCTCTTTTTGTTGTTCAAATGGGCCAAGTAAAATTTTATATAACAATATACATATTTCAATTTAAAATTTTATTATGGATAATCCAGGTAAAGTCATGACTTTTTAGATTATGCAATACAATTTTTATTTAACTTTTTACTGAATCTTTTCATATTATACACCTCAATGTCATTCATCTCTCTTTCCCTTCATACCCACCCTTTGCCCTTGTAACCACCCCTTCAAAAAATCTCATAGTAGATGCTGTAGTGCATGAAGGTGTGTAAAAAATGGGATATAATTTCATAATAAGTTATTTCAAAAATTAAGTGCTTTCACACTGCAGTTTGAAAAGTATAAGTTATACACTCTTAGTGATAGCATTTTGATTTCCCTTGCCTTGTACCTTTTTGCTTTTCGTTGTGCTTCCTTTTTGGAGGTCATTTAGAGTAACAGAGTACAGAGTCATCTACTGCAAAATAGAAGTTGATGGGCAGAAAGAAAATTTCAGTTTGCACTTTGTGTTCTGAACAAGAAAAGTTCAGTATTATTCCATCAATCATTTTCACTAAAAATATATTTTATTTTTTATGTATATAGCTGTTTTGCTTGTAATTATGTCTGTGAACCAAGCCATGTATGATGCCCACAGAGGCCAGAAGAGGTCATTGGATCTCCAGATGATTGTGAGCCACTGTGCAGATGCTGGGAATCAAACCCAAGACTTTGGAAAAAGCAGTCAGTACTCTTAAACATGGAGCTATCCCTTCAACACTTTGCTTGGATGTCTTAAGAACCATCTGCAAACCAAATGCTGAAGATATAAAGACTACTTAATCAGATAGTTTCACTTAAGCAGATTCTTAACTGTTTTAGTTGTTTCATGAGATTCTAGAATTATAATGTACTGATTAGCAGATTTGTTTTTCTGAAAGGGAAGTAAAAATTTTTCTTAATTCAAATCATATATATTATATAGAGCATAATATGAGGTATTAATTAATATATAACAGATTCATTTATAATAATTTTGAATTGATCACACAGTGAATGATTATTCTTCAGTATTTACTCAACTACTTAGGAACTTCTTGCAGGAACTGCTGTGTTTAATAAATGTAGTGAAAATTTGTACTATATGACTTTCATGTTCTACATTTCAAAAAGAATCATATGTGTTTCAAAAGCAAAAGCAAAATCAATTTGACTCTTGTAGATAAACAAAGTTATGTTAAGAGAAAATATCCTGAATTTGTAACTATGAGAACATATCATTTTTGTGACATGGAAAGAAAATAATATATGATAATATGATTCTAACCTGCATATATATTTATCTGCATAATAAATAGCTGAAATTCCCTTCAATGTAGTATGGATTTCTTTTCAAATAACAATACAATTTAGAAGCATAGATACACTGCTGTAAATATTCAGATTTTTATTTTCTACATGCCCACTAAATTTCTTTAGCAATTTTGTTTATTTATGTGTCAGATCCTGTATTTCTGAAAAAGAAAGAATTTAGTTGTAACCATCTTCAATACCTCAGCTACTCTGCTATCATTTGGAGATAAAATGTTCTCAAAAGACCTGTATGTAAAAGTCTTGGACCCCAGCTAAATGTTTTTGGAAAGTAGTAATAAATGGTGCTTGGTAAAATATCCTTAAGTTATTTAATGTATTCTGTTGCTTAGAGGAAACTCATTTAAACAAGTCGATTCTATAAGGACACATACATCAACAGTCAAATACCAGGAATGTCACTTGGAGTCTGCTTATCACAAAAGAGATAGAAAAGGGAAATTGTGCTCTGCTATTTTTTTCTTTTCCTTTCCTTTCTTCATCTTTACCTCGTCTTTGTTTTCAACCTCATTGCCACTCTGTTTTTCTCCATCCTATCCTTGACCCTTCTCTCTAATCATTTTATCTTTCACCAAAAACATCATTGCAACTGAAATATTCTGGTGCTCTGTTTAAATGTTTAAAGTATATAGTTATATTAAAGTTGATTTATAATGTCAATTACATGTAATGTTTTGAAGATAAATAATTGGTTCTCTGCTTTAATAGAAGAGGGGATACTAATGACATTTTAAAATCTGTGCCTGGATTTTAGTAATGTCTATAATTATGTGAAAAATTTTTTGTTCAGAATACTGCCTTGAATTGTAACGTTACAATGCTGCAATTTTTTTGTGTGAAAATTGATTTGTTCTTTTAAACATATTTTCAATTATATCAATACTTATAGACCTCAAATATACAATATATAAAATATATTTAACACTTTCAAAGTTATTTTATTTTACACAAAATTTTCAGCTTTAGAAATCTTTTGGGCATAATTTTATCACTGTTTCTATTTTAGATTTTTGTATTTTGTAACAAAACTATAAAATTAATTAGCAAAATGAAAAATTTAATTGGTCAAATGATAAAACTGAGCATGTTCTTTGTATATTTAGTACTGTGTGTGTGTGTGTATAACATTAATTAAAGAAAAGAGGTCAAGGAGGCACAATAGTAGAGTTGAGAGGGAGACAATGTTCCAACAAGACATCTTATTCCACTAAGTAAAACCTTCTGTGCCAACAACATATTATATCTTGTTGAATCATTGGCTGAAAGGGCACCATAGAAACTCCCAAATATTACAGGCTATTGACAAGGTATGCTGGCTAGTGAAGTTGACAAAAGTTAATATTGGAGAGGATAGAACCTCAGTTGAGAAAACACCTCCGCAAGACAGGGCTGCAGGGAAGCCTGTAAGGCATTTTCTTAATTAGTTATTCATGTGGGAGGGCCCAGGCCATTGTGTATTGTGCCTCCTCTGTGCTGGTGGTCCTAGGTTTTATATAAAAAAAAAAAAAACAACCTGCATAAGCCATGAAGAGTAACCCACTAAGCAACAACCCCTCTGTGACCTCTATATCATCTCCTTCCTCCAGATTCTTGCTCTTTATAAATTCCTGCCTTGACTTCCTTCAATGGTGGATTATGATGTTGAGTATAAGTGGAATAAACCCTTTCCCTGCTCACCTTGCTTTTGGTTATGGTGTTTCATCATAATCATAGTAATCCTAAGTAAGACACAAGGCTATTGGTTACTATCCTCAACCTGAATATAAGGCCATATTGCTAAGGATAATACATACATACTTTGATGAACACAGAAAATTCAAACTAGTGTTGAATTAGAAGCTCGACCCCACTGACTTATACATGGTACTGGAAGGTGTTCTGCACTCTACTCAAAAAGTAATCATCAATATCTCCCACCTACAAACCTTGTCACCTACATCAGTGAGCTGCCAGAACTATATACTGGATAAGTATTGACACAAACATTATGGGAATGAATAATCACTTTCTGATTAGATTTAAGGCCTGCTCCATGAAATGGAACACATACCTAAAATTATTAAAGTGGTTAACTATGTAGGACTAGATGAGTCATGCTCTAGGGAAAAATCTAATACTATTCTGCTAAAGGAACATAGCAATAAAATGACTCCTAATGATATACTCATGCACATAGTTCAGGGCCTTGTTCAGCCTTCATCAGAGAAGCTTCTTGCTGTAGATGAGACTTAACAGAGAGTCACAACTAGACAAGGTGCAAAGAGAGATATTGAAGCATCCAGTCCTATATGTGATAACTTCATTAAAGTCCTCCCCTCAATGTTCAGAGATAAATATGGAAGAGGAAGTAGAAAGATGATATGAACCAGAGGAGATGAAGGATTCCAAGAAAACAGTGTGTTACAGATACAATAGAAATGATACCATATGTACTCTCAGAGACTGTGATTTCATGTAGAAACTTTGTGCAGCTTCAGGTCACATGGGGTTCCTAGCACAGAAAGGAGGCAGTAAACATAGGATCCCACACCTGACCAAAAAGCTATCTGCAATTAATATATGCTGGCAAAGAAAAGAGAAATTTTCTCCAGTGGAGTCTCACTGGCTATGTTAACCGCATTTCAAAGCAGTCTCCATGCCCAGAGTAGTTAGCCAACACAAAACAAACTCAATGGAATTTTTATAGACTTTTGTTTTATTTTGCTTTCTTTGAGTGTATTTTGTACTATTGGACTTACATTTATTTATTTTGATTTCACATTTGTGTTTATGTGATGTGTGTGTGTGTGTGTATTTTTAGTTTTCATTGTTGTTTGTTTGTTCTAAAGGGAAAAGAAACAAAATCTTGCAGTTTTGTGGAATGGGAAAACTTGGAAGAAACTATGTTAGGGAAAATAAGATCAAAATATATTGCCTGAAATTTATTTTCCAATAAAACAACATGTATACAATTGTATTGTTTATGAAAAGTTAAAGAGAAAAGAACAGTCCACTGACAGTGTATTCCCAATTTAACTGTAAATTTTAATTAATTTTAAATTATTAGATAAATCATGTGCTTCAATATCCTATAAAAATAGGAGTTATTATTAAATTTTCAATTGTTAACATAAGTTTATTTTATTTATGTGGCCCAATTTTGATCTAAAGATTTTAACAGCCTATATTTAAAAATATTTTCTTTTAAATATTTTAAAATCTATACTTTCAAAAGAAGTGTAATTATTCTGAAAACTATTTTTTCTAAATTTACTGAAAGATATACAAAAGCATATCAAGAGTATTTCATATATTCACTAGAATTAACCTAAAATAAAGGAAGATATAGTTATTCTGAAATAAAAATTGAGTAAATTCAAATACATTTTGGCAATAAAATTTGGAAAATAACATAAATGACTTGTCTTGTGAAATTTCATTATTAAATTTTGTACATTATATCTCTTAGTGTTTTGCTTTTTGAAGGATAGGAGTTATTTTTAAGCAGGAATTTAAGATGGAATTTCTTAGATTCTGTTTTGATCTGTGTTCAAAATATTTTTTATCTCCTGCTTCTCTATTTTCATGTTTTTAACTTCAACAACAGTGAAAAAATTTAGTTACCTTATTAAAGATCATATAACTTGAAGTCTATAGTTGTTTCCATCAAGGTGAATTTAGAAAAAACCTAGATTGAAATTTTTGTGTAAGTTTGTGGGTTTTCACATACAAACCCAATTACATGACTTTTAAATGGAACAGGTATAAGTACATCTATAAAATGAGGTATAATTAATGTAAAAGAAACAAATGAAGTAATATCAATTTTAAACATAGTTAACATGTCTAATACATGAAAAAAGAAAGTATATTGATGTCATGTTTATGGATTTATTTCAAGTAAGAGCTGTCTTCACCCATTCTGCATATTTATAATAATTTTGTACAGAACAAAATAAAACAAAATACAGTTGGCATATAATGTATCTACCTTTTTTCAAAATAAAGTGTGTATTAAAAATAACAAACATAGCCCATATTTACCTTCTGTCTCTGTTATAAAATAACATGAACAAAAGCAACATGTAGAGAAAAATGGTTATTTCATGTTTATTTCAGGTTCCAGTTGAAGTCTACCCACATAGAGAAATCGAGGCAGGAATCTAGAGGTAGGAACTGAAGCAGAAATCATGGAAGAATGATCTTACTGACTCACATACAGTGTGTTCCACATATTTCAGTTTATATTCAAAGTTTATATTAAGTTTATATTCTTAGTATATTCTTTTATGCAGTTTTGTATTGGTTTTGAGTAGTTTGGTTTTATCAAGACAGTGTCTGACCATATTGATAAGGCTAGTTTCAAACTCACAGTCATCTTGCCTCAGAATTCCATGAGTCTACAACAAGTTAATTTTGTATTTTGGTTTCTTGAAAATCTTGTTTCACCTCCAGAGATTTTCTTTATCAGGAATGATTAGTAACCCCATACTACTCTATTGTATTAGTAGTATACTAATTAGTAACCCCAATACTACTCTATTGAACTGGTTATATTTCATTTCTTGTTCTTATCAAATACTACATTCAGATCTCAACTTTTTCACTATGTTACATCTTCATTCTATCATTTAAGAAGAATTAGTTATCTGGAAATATCAGATTTCTCATCAGTTTTGTGCTAATTTTTTTCTGTACAGGGGAGTTGCCAAATGATTTTGTAATACAAGTATAGATGTTTCACTGTTATTTTGAAATAATTATCTCCTCCTGGTGATGACTTCTGTGTTTGTTACAGAACATTCGATTTTTGAAAAGATCACTTTCTGTGATTTGAGTTGGGGTAAATCCTTGCAAGTCCTAGAAACTGTACAGTGATATATGAAGTTTACAGTGATATAATATATCTATATCTATCTGTATGCACACACACACACACACACACACACACACACGTGTATGTGAAGGGCAGTTGTCTAATCTAGAGACTTGGGGTTAAAACTCCAACAGAAAATTCTGCCCTTAGGATTTAGAGTTATACTAAGGTTTGTGTTTGAGTGCATTCTTAGGTGTTTCACAATGCAAATTTATTTGTTAACAATATGCCTTTTCTCCCCTATGAATTCTCTGGTGGATGAGTTTCCTGATGTTTATAAAGGTAATAATTATGTATAAAAAGCTATTCCCTAGATTGATGCAAGGTTTCTTTAGTGTATGTGAACTTGAGAACTCTATTAGAAGACTCTTCTATTCACTGCATTTATTAAGCTTCTCTCCACTGTGGATTATCTCATGCTGAATTATGACATAGCTTTGATGAAATACTGTCCCACTTTGCTGATCTTTCTGTAGTGTCTATCTACCCTCAAGTCCTAAAGAGATTGAACTGAATGTGCATATAGCATGATTAAAGGTATCTGTCCCCTGTGTGAGTTCCTCTGTGTAAACCCAAATCATTTCTGTTGTTGAAGTGGGTGCCACATTCTTTATGTATATAAGGCTTCTCCTAAATGTGAATTTGTCAGTATATATAAAGATGAATATTCCTTCATTTTCAATTGCTTATGGCTCAAATTGTTCCTAAAGTTCTTTCCATATTGATGACATTTATGTAGTCTCACATTAGTATATATCAGCCAAATGATAATATCTAAATGTTCTTATGCAGTGGTTATAAATATTTGGTTTCTTTCTTAGTTGATACATGTGTATTTAAAGTTGAGTTGTGTCAAAATTGTCCTAGATTCGTAGAATTCAGAGGCTTCACTTTATTGTTAAATCATACCTACTGACAGGTGGGTCATTTCTGAAAGTGTCCTGTATAGGTGTCATTTCATGGTTTCTAGTTTCACTTTTGTGTTTGAACTTGCCATTCTTTGAAATCTCCTTTTCTCAATCTACCTCTCTTCTGGAAAACTCAAAAATCACCTAACAATTGATTCATTCTGGCACCACAACTCTGTTGTTCCCCTGAGAAGTGCTCAGCGGGACTTATATCTCCTCAATAAAGTCTAAAGTCACATCCTTATAGGACAGTAACTGCTACAAATGTATTCTCAAGAACTCTGTTGTCCATTGTGTTATCATCACTCAGAAGCCCTCTGAATTCTAAACAGGAAAATCAGATCCAGAGAGATGGGGAAAGAAGTATTATAGACATCCAACTGAAGACATGTTTATATAGTCTCTTACTCTGTTTGGGAAAACCTAAATCAATCTTTGAAGTTATTAACAAAACTCTGGTAATAGCTACTATTTTAAGTAATTTAACTTAAATACTGGACTTTTAAATAGCATGCATACATTTTAAATGGCATTTTACTAATTTGCAAAATTACATTTTTATTGTTTGAGGATTTATACAATGTATTTGATTATATTTACTCCTTTGCTCCAACTTCCCCCATACCTACTCTCTCTCCTTTATATTCATCCAACGTTGCATTTTCTTTTTAACTATTAACTCCAGTTTATGTTGCCCAGCAACTCCAAAGAGTATCACTTACCTTGCAGTATGGTTGTTCTGTAAGGAATAACTCTGTCTTTGCTCAAGATATCTTTTTCAAGGACTTTGCTACATCATGCTGCTGAAATATTCTTTCCATTAAAAATATAAAATTGCTTATTATGAACAAAATTATATAATCTACATTCAGTAGCTTATTCACTTTGTTAAATATTCACAAAGATAGAATTGATAAATTTCAGTACTTGAATATTGTCATCAGTCTATATTTTTGGCTTTGCAAGGTTTTTTTTTTTTTAATTTCATCACTATTTAAATGTCCATGGTTATAAAAGATGTTTCATATACAGGATTGATAAGAAAAGAAAAATAGGGAAGTATGTTTGTAAACATCATGCCTAAGGCACAAAGCAATCAAATTTGAAAAATCTCAGCAAAACAGACTTTAAAACAATTGTTGTTCCTCTTTATCCCCTCCCTCTCTCATTCTTTTCTGAGAGGATGGAGCTGCCTTGGGTATCCCGTCACCCTGTCACACCAAGTCTCTGCAGGATGAGGCACAGCATTTCCCACTGAGGGCAGGCAAGGCAGTCCAGCTGGGAAACAGATTCCACAGTCAGGCTACAGCTCTAGGGACAACTCTAGCTCTACTTGTTAGGGGATCCACATGGAAACTGAAGTGCAAGTCTGCTACATATGTGCCAGGAGCTTTGGTCTAGTCCATGTATGCTGTTTTATTGGTGGTTCAGTCTCTAAGAGCTCCCATGGGTCCAGGTTGGTTGACTCTGTTGGTCTTCCTGTGGAGCTCCTATTCCCTCTGGGGCTTTAAATCCTTTTCACAGTTCTTCCATAAGCACCCCAGACCTCTGTCCAGAGGTCCTGGAGAATGAGTGAAAATCTGCAGCTCCAGGGGGTTGGGGAATCTGTAGGAAGTCCTAGAGACCAGGGATGGGAAAGGCTCCCATGAGTTAATATTGGTGACCTTAGCCAAGATACCTCACAGTGGAGATATGGAACCTGAAGAGGCAACCTCCTGTAACTAGGCAGGACCCTCAGTGGAGGGAAAAGGGCACCAACCTATCCAGAAAACTTTTAAGTCCAAATTTGACCTGTTTAAAATAAACACAGGAACAAAGATGGAGCAGAGACTAAAAAAGTAGCCAAGCAATAACTGACCTAACTTGAGACCCATCCAAAAGTCAAATACAAAATCTGTTATGCATATGGATAGGAGCCTAGTATAACTTTTCTCTGAGAAGGTCTAACCAGCAGCTGACTCAAACAGATACAGATACCTATAGACAAACATTGGACAGAGGTCTAGGGCACTTATTAAAGAATTGTGGGTAGGATTAAAAGCACCCAAGGGAATAGGAACTTGACAGGAAGACCAACAGAGTCACCATTACTATCTAAATGCCTTCCTCTGGAAAGTGTGTTAATTAATACTATATAATAACATATATACATTATTGAAAAGCTGTAGATAGGTACACATGATAGCATTCTGAACAGAATACCAATAGCTCAGACACTAAATCAACAATTAATAAATGGGTCCTCATGAAACTGAAAAGCTTCTGTGAAGCAAAGGATACTGTCTATTGGACAAAGCAGCAGCCTACAGAATGGGAAAAAAAATTCATCAACTTCATATCACATACAAGACTAATATCTGAAATATATAAAGAACTCAAGAAACTAGATATCAAAAAATCCCAAATAATCCAACTTAAAAATAGGATATAGACTGAAAGCTATTGTGGATACCAGGAAGTGCTTGCTGTCAAGAGCCTGAAATGGCTGTCTAGAGGCTCTTCCAGAACCTGACAAATATAGAGGTGGATGCTTGCAGCCAACCATTGGACTGAGTGCAGTGTTCCCGATAGAGAAGTTAGAGAAGGGACTGAAGGAACTGAGGGGTTTTGTAGCCCCATAGGGGGAACAACAATGTCAACAGGCCAGACCTCTCAGAGCTCCTGGGACATGAACCACCAACCAAAGTGTACACATGGAGGGACCTTTGGCTCCAGCGGAATCTGTGCCAGAGGATGGCCTTGTTGGAAATCAGTGGGAGAAGCAGCCCTTGGGCCTGAAGGTGTTCAATGCCTCAGTGTAGTGGAATGCCAGGGTGGGGGAAGATGGGAGTGGGTGGGTGGTGGAACACTCTTATAGAGGCAGGATGAGGGGGAATGGTATAGGAGGCTTCTGGAGGGGAGACCTAAAAAGGAGATAACATTTGAAATATAAATAAAGAAAATATCCAATAAAATAATATATAATATAATATAGAATATAATATAGAATAGAATCCAAAGACAGGAAGCTGTCAGGAGCAGACAGGTCTCTAATCAAAATGAACATTACTACAGAAATGTTTGTAACTTCAATTCTGTGGACTTCTGACGTTTTGAAAACCAACTATTTATGTAAGGTAATCTGGACTGTTCTCTGTTAACTCCTCTCAGCTATTTCTAAATAAAATATAGAAAACACCCTAACAATAAACTCAAAGCCATGAATTTGCTATAGGCCCTTAACTCACAGGCTAACTATCTCAAATCAGTTAGAAAAGTGATTCTCAATTCCTATTCTGTTATACTTGCCATGGGGCCTGTGCATGGGTCTGTATCAGGTCCTCTACATATATGTTGTGTCTGTTAGCTTGGTGGTTTTATGGGACTTCTTACTATGGAAGCAGCTGTTTCTCTGATTTGTTTATCTGCTCTTGGGACTCTTTTCTTCATGTTGAGTTGCTTTATCCAGCAAAGGTGTCAGGGAATTTTCCTTGTCCTTTTGTATTTTGTTTGGTCATGTTTGATTGTTGTTTCTTGGATGCTTGCTCTTTTCTGAAAGGAGGAATGGATGCAGGAGAGTAGGGAAGTTTGTAGGGTGACTGGTAGGACTGTTGAGAGGGAAAAGTGTGGTCAGGATGTATTACATGGAAGAAAAATCTATTTTCCATAAAAAATAAATAAGAACCATTCAACTAGTACCGTATAAAGTATTTTGCAATTGGTTTGAGAACTAAAGAAATGGAGTAGAAGCAAACTTTTTTTTTTAACATCTTTCTATTTGCTTTTCTAGTGTTTCCCTAAATTCATCAGAAATGATGAGGATAAAGAAGAGTAAATCTCATGACCTCTAAATTCCTCTGGCATTTCTACTTCAGGCTTATTTTTATTCTGGTTTTTAGATGACACCAGGAACCTTTAAATTAATTATAAAATTTATTTTGCATTTCAAAGAAGACTTTGTCATGATTCAGACTAAAATGTACATTGTTTTGGCTTTAGTTAAGAGTCTTCAACTTGGTAAAGGCAATAGAGCAAAGTGGCTTAGCGATGCATCAAAGGCTGAGTGATTCATGGGAAGCTTTAGTCTACTTCAGCATCTAAAGTAAAAAACTGTCAGAATTTATAGGCCTTTAATCAGAATATCTTTCTACAAGCATCACTTAAGTCTCACTTTTTGAATATTTTTTATTTATCTTATAAACTTAGTTTGTTCTATGTAGTTAGAAGAAGATTTACTTCCTTCTCCAGAATAGACTAAGTAAATATGCAGGAATGTTAACATACCTACCTAGGGGAAATGATTCTGATTTGATATCTGTCCTCTTAATTTAACAATTAGTGAACTTTTCTTCAATTGGTGTCAGTATCTTCCATTAGGTATTCATGTTCTTATTTTTGTCATCATAGTTACTTTATCCCACTTCCCTTTTTTCCTCTCCCTTATGTGCATTTTGTGATGGCAATATCTTTTGCAATGCAAAATATCAGAACCCACAATGCATTAACATTTTCACATGTGTCAAGAGCTGATCTTTGACTACCTCTTCACAAAAGTCTGTGTGGAGGGACTAATTATCCAGTTTCCTTCTATTCTGTTTTCATCTGTGCCTTTCATTGTCTTGCATAAAGTATGATTCTTGTATAAAGTATAATAAAGGGTCTTTGTGATGGTCTTAGTAATGTATTCCATGGACTGATTTTTCTGTAATTAACATAATGTCACTTATTGAAAATAGCCCCATAGTCATTAAAGAAGTAGGGAAAGGAGAGACCATTATATTGTTATTGTTACTTCTGTTATTGTGGGTTTTTTTGTTTTTGTTTTTGTTTTTTTACTTAATGTGAGAGAACCAACAGTAATAATAGTAGGAATAAATATCATCAGGTTTCACATGTAACATACATTGTTTTGGTATCATATATTTTTAAAGATAAAAAATATTTTAAATACATTAATTTAATTACTCATAAAAGTTGTTAAATAAATATTGAAACTTGCATATCCATATTGACATGTTACTATTTTAATCACTATACTTAGCATGCTTTCAATTAGTTGAAATAAATATCTAGCAAGTTTTTATAGTTACCTTGTTTACTGTGATACCAAAAAATGTCCTCTCTAACACATAATGAAGTCTTTGATAGTCCAGTCAGTATTTCAATAAAAATAATAGGTTATGTATATCAAGTCTTGTGATAACTTAATCTATAATCAATGAAGAAAAGGTAAGTTTTTGACACCATGTTTAATAAGGAGAAGGTTCCCATACATTTCACTGAAATTAAGGAGAAAACTATTCATCATGAAAGGAACAGAAATTTATAAAAACAAGGTGACTGAGGTAGGTATCGGTGTTCAATAACATTACCCAATTACCAACTTGACTGTTAAATTTACCTTAGGGCTTACTTTGAATAAAAGCCATAGCTAATGGAACAGATGTTGATTTCTCATTTGTCAGTTTAAAAAAATGATTAGGGCAGTTAAATTTGATTTTAACTATAGACATGTGCATTTGTTTTCAGCCATAATGCTATGCCTCTGTGACAGTTAAAGGATTTTCCTTTTGATTCCTATGAACAGTCCTAGAAATTATTATGATTCTAGCTGTACTGAAACCAGAAACTTCTCCACAAGTGACTGTGGATCTAGTGAGGATTAGAAACAATCTCTGGTCTCAAGAATATAAAAGTAGTAGGTGCTATATACTTGGTATAATTGATACTTTTTACTGAAAGGGGAAATTGATTTAAAAAATCAGCAATCTGGAGTAAAATGATATTAACATTAACAACTAAAAACTAGACTTAAATGCACTACACATGATAGAGGAAAAAAATACCTGTTATATGACTTTATATCTGCAACTATATGAATATACAAGTGTGCACATATGTATATATTGACATATATTATTGTTGGATAGTCCCCATTATTCACCAGATGATTCAAAGGAGTATTTTTATTCCTTTCTATAGACTCATGTGCAAGTTTGGTTTATGTAAAATTGCACTCATCATTTGTGTATGCTATATATTGCTATGTGACAAATTAACCCTATGATTTGAGACTTAAAACAATAACAACAAAGCTGTCATGACTTTACTTGATTTTGGATAGGGACTTGGGAAAACCTTAGCTGAGCAAGTCTTCCATGAAGTTAAAGCTTTGATAACACCAAAGATTGCAGTCATCATTGCTAAAGAGGCTTCATCCAAACTTATTCACAATACTGTTGGTAGAACTCCATATATTCCTCTGTAGTTTTTAGCCAAAGATTTCAGTTTTTCAGCATGAAGTCTTCAAGTTAAGTTTCTTCCTCAATGAGTAATTGTCACCTTCTAAAATGAAAGATGAAAGGAGAGAGAAGAAACTTATAATTCAAAGTAATTTTTGTGAACTATTCTCAGAAAGAACAGAGTTCTTTCTGTTCATTACATTTACATCACTATTCTAGTACACACTTAGGGGAAAGAGAATTAACCTGTCTGTCTAAGTGATTATTATCAAAGACTTTGTGAATATATAGTGAAAGTACTATATCATTGATCACTTATTCTCCTTTATAATGCTGAAACATCATTAAGACTGCCAGAAGAAAGGGTGATTTTAATTTCTCCACATTTTCAATGGCATTAGTAGAAGTAAGTACGTTGATTTTAAAATGAATTCACTTAGTCTTATTTTATTCATATGGGTGTTTTGCCTTCATGTATGTCTGTGAACCTGGCCACTATGGATGCCAGAATAGGGTGTTAGATTCTTTCCTGTTGGAATTAACAGATGGTTTTAAACTGTGATATGGGTGCTGGGAATCTAACCCAGTTCTTCAGCAAAAAAATACCCAGTGCTTTTAACAGCTAAGCCATTTCTCCAACCTCATGTGTTGATTTTTTTCTGCCATTTCATTTATATTTTAATGTCATTCTATACTTTATTAAAATGTCTCTAAATTAACTCTTAATCATCCTTCCTGGGTTTCTATACTCACATTCAGAGCAATTATTTTTATGTTTCACAGATCATACTTATCTTATCCATTCTCTGTTTAGTTTAACATTAGTGATTGTTAGTGTTTCCTCAGTTATATCACAGAATTTATCCTTTTATGATACCACTATCATATTATAATTTTGATGATCATCAGAAAAATATTTTACTATAAATGACACAAAATAATTAGAACACTGATTTTGTCATGATTAGATCTATAGATAATGAAGTTAAGGATATTATGTTAGGACAACATGAAAATATACTGTGAGATTATTTGTTGTAAATAACTCAGAAAACATATAAAATTATACAGATTATTGTCTAGAGAAAAATATGAAGAATACATAATTAAACTTACCTAATTTAAAGGTAAACAAACTGAGTTCCTTAGTTCTGGCATGAAGAACTCTGGATTGTTGCAAGATATTTCAAATACACAAAATACTAATAATTGAATTTCACATAACTGAAAATTATACCTTTCTTTATATTGTCCTCAAGACTTATGATAATATTTTAAGCTACATTAGACATATCTACATACTGCCATTTTTCATGTGATTGGTGGACATATTTTTTAATTAAGAATTTATTACTGAGCCTTCTAGTCTGGGCCCGAGTAATGAGCAGTTCCAGAAGCTGCAGCTGTGCCCCCAATCTCACAGAACCCAGAGGAAGCAGGCCTCCCAGGAACTCTAACCCAGGCAGTATCTTAGGTAAGGGGACAGCAACACAAGCCCAAAACAGAAAGTAACTGGAACACACTAGGACCTAGGAATTCACTCCTGCCCCAGACCACTGGTTCTATCCTGTCTGCACCTGAGCACTGATCAGATCTTGGCCCCAACTCTAACCCCAGTAGTAACATCCACCCCACAGACTTCTGATACAACCAAGATAATAGAAAAGACGGGCTCCAATCAGAGACAGGGCAGGTAGCACTAAGGAGATTCAGATGGTGAAAGGCAAGAGGAAGAACATAAGCATCAACCACCCAGGGTACTTGGCATCATTAGAACCTACTTCTCCCACACAAGAAAGTCCTGAATTCCCCATATTACTAGGAAAGCAAGATTCAGATTTAAAATCACTTCTAATGATGATAATAGAGGACTTTAAGAAAAACATAAATAACACTTTCAAAGAATTTGAGGAGAACACAAGTAAACAGGTAGAAGCCCTTAAAGAGGAAGCGCAAAAATCTCTTAAAGAATTACAAGAGAACACAACCAAACAGGTGAAGGAATTGAACAAAACCATCCAGGACAAAAATGATGGATGTAGAAACAATAAAGAAATCACAAAGGGACACTACCCTGGAGATAGAAAACCTAGGAAAGAAATAAGGAGCCATAGATGCAAGCATCACCAACAGAATACATGAGATAGAAGAGAAAATCTCAGGTGCAGAAGATACCATAGAAAATATTGACACAACTGTCAACGAAAATGCAAAATGCCAAAAGTTCTTAACACAAAACATCCAGGAAATCCAGGACACAATGAGAAGACCAAACCTAAGGATAATAGGTATAGATTAGAATAAAGATTCCCAACTTAAAGATCCAATAAATATATTCAACAAAATTATAGAAGAAAACTTCCCTAATCTAAAGAACAAGATGCCCATAAACATACAAGAAGCCTATAGAGCACCAAATAGACTAGACCAGAAAAGAAATACCTCCCATCACATAATAATCAAAACACCAAGTGCACAAAACAAAGAAAGAATATTAAATGCAGTAAGGGAAAAAGGCCAAGTAACATATAAAGGTAGACCTATCAGAATTACACCAGACTTCTCACCAGATACTATAAAACAGATATGACAGCTGGACAGATGTCATATAGACCATAAAGAACACAAATGCCAGCCCAGGCTACTATACCCAGCAAAACTCTCAGTTACCATAGATGGAGAAACCAAGATATTTCAAGACAAAACCAAATTTATACAATATTTTTCAACAAACCCAGCATTATAAAGAATAATAGTGGGAAAGCTCCAACACAAGGAGGGAAATTGTACCCTTGACAGAGCAAGAACATAATCCTTTTCCAACAAATTCAAAAGAAGATAGCCACACAAAGATAATTTGATGAACAGAGAAAAAGACATAGTTTGTGTAACTTTTGTAAATTCTTCTGCAAAATATTTTTAATTATTTTAGCTAAATATTGTCTTTGGAGATATCTGAAACATGCATTTTAGCATACACTATATTAAAGAATAAATACACATCAAAATTCTTTTTCCATAAATGAACATGTATAAATAATTTCACATTAAACTTAAAAACCTAATGAGATCATGTATTTGAAAAATATTTTATTTATATATATGTTGGCTGGATATTTGTCTTGGTCATTAAGGTGTCAAAAGCTTAAAAGGCAGAATTCATTGGAATTTAATTATAATGAAAGGTTTTTTGTATTGTGGTTTTAAATAAAGTTTGTAATCCACTGGACACAGAGAACAAAATTGCCCTGAGAAAAACTATTTCATAAATTAATAAGGGAATAGGAAGTCAGGGAGATGTCCAGGTCATAGTAAGAGGGAATGGAGTGGCCAGGTCTTTTGTACATGTGATATGTAACACTTCTACATTGCAGGAACAGGAACCTTGCAGTAAAGAAGCACACTTATATAAATGAGTTATGGTACAAAGTCTGAGTAAGAAAATATTTTCTTTGAAGATATATTTTTGTCACAGTTTAAAAAAAGTGTCAGGGAAATTTGATATGATATATATATATATATATATATATATATATATATATATATATATATATTATAAGTTACACACACACACATACACACACACACACACACACACACACCAAGTTCTGCACATTCAACCAAGAAATAAATTCTCTTTGTTCACTTTTAGTCAGCTGCAAACTGTACATCCTGTAGTTGCTTGCAACTATGGTTACCAGGTTTTCCTGAGATAAAGCTTGGGAATTAATGGGAATGGAGGGCGAGAGAAATGTGGGGCCAAGACAAAGTATTCTGATCAAGGCCCGAAGTCTAATAATTTGCTTTCACATATAAAGGGTAAGCTCCACCCACTAGAGTCTCTTTCCGTTCAGCCCAGGGGCTGGGTAAGGAGATAGCAGTCTGGAAGGTGTCAAGGCTAGCTCAGCAGGCAGTCCATTCTTCTTAGCTCAGGTAGCAGGCTCCAAGGCTCCAAGGCTGGTAATGCAATGCATCTCAGGTCCTACTATTGTTTGGTCTATTGTGATAAAAGACTTGCAGGCCTGCTCAGGCCTGGGGGAAGGGCACAACATCACATAAGTTGAAGGTGGTGGTGGCAACTGGAGAATTGGCAACTGGACAGATGGGGCAAAAACACATTGAAATGTTCCTTGACCCCAAGGCTTCTGCACAAGTCCCAAGTCCTGCATGAGAATCCATAGCATACTCAACACACATGTGTCCAGACCATCACAGCCTGTGTTCACTGTGTGTTAGTTGTTTTAAGAAGTCCAACCGCAGTTCAGAACAGACCACTCCAGACCACACGGTTCCAAGGGGGAAGAGGTTTATTCAGGAGATGGGGCAAAGGTGGGGAGAAGAAGGTGGAAGGATAAGAGAGAGGAGAAGTAGAGGCCGGCCATGACCACGTGGAGAGAGAGGAAGTAGGGGAGGGGGTAGCAAGGGTAAGAGACTAAGAGTAAGAGAATAAGAGTAAGAGAGTAAGGAGGAGGCAAGCAGCCCCTTTTATAGTGGATCAGGCCTACCTGGCAGTTGCCAGGTAACTGTGGGGAGGAGCATACCTGGCTGTTGCCAGGTAACTGGGGAGGTGGAGTTTAGATAGAATACTAACACTGTGAGTTACTAATTTAGTGCAAAAGCTCTTCTATTCTGTTTAACAAAACCAAGAAGAATTCCATGGCCTTATTGCTTTTCTCCAAGTAAGGAGAGAAACCCAGCCCCTAAGGTTTCTGTGAGTTCATGGGTCGATGGTCTGTCCTGGGCAAGAATTTCATGTAAACATACAAGCAGCACCACCCCCAGAGTCTGTCTATTCCATAGAGCTGGGCGGGTATGAGGGCGAGGGTGAGGGCAGCCAGTGGCAGGTTGCAGTCTGCCCCTCAGCAGCCTCCCCTCTGTCTGGCTGGATTGTCCATGATTCTGTCCTGTCTTCTTCTTCTTCTTCTTCTTCTTCTTCTTCTTCTTCTTCTTCTTCTTCTTCTTCTTCTTCTTCTTCTTCTTCTTCTTCTTCTTCTTCTTCTTCTTCTTCTTCTTCTTCTTCTTAATTATTTCAGAGCCTTAGGAAAATACCCTGAGGTAGTGGTGACCATTCAGAGCCTCACACTGATGCAATGACAGTCATGAGGTGGGGAGAGATGCTGGAGATGCCTGGTCAGGGGCCAGCCCAGAAAGATGAACTCACAGGAGTTCTAGAGAACTCACAGGATGGGAAGATCTGCAGCACATAGACAGGCTGATTGGAGCCATGGTTGGAAACTTTGATGATCCCTGCTGCTTGCTTGGCCTACAGGTAAGTGATGAAGGCAGCCTTTCTGTTATACCAAACATACTTCTTTGCTGTAATTTTCACCAAGAATTAGTTTTGAGTTTTGAGATTATCTCACACTCTGGGTCTTTGGTATACTCTAGAGGGTCACCTTGCCTCCCACATCCAGAAATTGTATATTCTTATTCATTCTGCTGGCCCTTAGGGCTTCACTCCTGCTCCCCCAATACCTAATCATGTTCCCCCTTTCTCCTACCCCTCTCATTCTCCTCTCTCACCCAGTTCCCTCCCTCCCTCTGCCCACTGTTTTCTTCTCTCTTCCAAGTAGGATTGAAGCACCCTCACTGGGGCCCATTGACTTGTTAGCCTTGAGTTCTGTGGGTTGTATCATGGGTATTGTATAACAATTTTTGGCTAATATCCACTTATTAGTGAGTATATACCATGCATGTCCTTTGGGTCTGTGATACCTCACTCAGGATGATATTTTCTAGTGTCATCTCTATTTGCAAGCAAAACTCATGATGTCCTCGTCCTTAATAGTTGAATAGTTTTCCACTGTGTAAATAAACCACATTTCCTGTATTCATTCTTTCATTGTCAGACATCTGGGTTCTTTCTACCTTCTGGCTATCACAAATAAGGCCACTATGAACATCGTGAAACATATGCCCCTGTGGCATGGTAGGGCATCTTTTGGGCATATTCTCAAGAGTGGTATTGCTGGGTCTTCAGGTAGATATATTTCTAATTTTCTCAGGAACCTCCAGATTGATTTTCAGAATCATTGTACTAGCTTGCAATCCCACCAGCAATGGAGGAGTGTTCCTCTTTTTCCACATCCTTGTCAACATGTGCTGTTCTCTGAGGTTTTGCTCTTAGCCATTCGGTTAGTGTTAGATGTAATGTCAGGGTCATTTTGATTTGCATTTCTCTGATCACTGAGGACTTTGACCATTTTTAAAAGTGTTTCTCAGCTATCTGAGATTCCTCTGTTGTGAATTTTCTTAGTTCTATGCCCCAATTATTGATTGGGTTGTTTGGTTTTCTGGAGGTTAGCTTCTTGAGTTCTTTATATATTTTGGATATTAGCCCTCTATTGGATGTGGAGTTAGTGAAGATATTTTTTCCAATCTGTAGGTTGCTGATTTGCTCTATTGACAGTGCACTTTGCCTTACAGAAGCTTTGCAGTTTCATGAGGTCCCATTTATTAATTCTTGATCTTAGAGACTGAGCCATTGCAATTATGTTTAGGAAATTTCTCCCATGCCCATGAGTTTGAGGCTCTTTCCCACTTTCTCTTCTATTAGATTCAGTGTATCTGGTTTTATGTTGAGATCTTTGATCCAATTTGACTTCAGCTTTGTGCAAGGTGACAAATATAAATCTATTTTCATTTTCCTATATATTGACTGCCTAGGACAGGGAACTTGTATAGCCCACCTCCAGTAGAAAGACAGGGCATCAAGTGGAGGGATGGGGTCGCCATCCCACAGTCAAAGATTCCGACTCAGAATTATTCTTGTCTAAAAGAACTGCAGGGACAAAAATTGAGAAGAGACTGAAGGAAAGGAGGTTCAGTTTCAGGCCCAAATTGGGACCCATCTCATGGGGAGGCTCCAAGACCTGACACTATTATTGATGCTATGATGGACTTACAGGCAAGAGCCTAGCATGAATGCTCTCTGAGAGGCCCAACAAGCAGCTAGTTAAATCTAACCAATGGTCTGAAGTCAGGGACCCTTATGGTAGAATTGGGGAAAGGCTGGAAGAGGTTGAAAGGAAGGTCTACCTCATGGGAATACCAGCAGTCTCAACAAACCTGGACTCCTGAGCTCTCTCAGATACTGAGTTACCAACCAGGCAATATACACTAGTTGGTCTGAGGCCCCCAACACATATATAGCAGAGGACTGCCTTGTCTGACCTCAATGAGAGAAGACACACCTAACCCTTGAGAGACTTCAGGCCACAGGAAATGCTGAGGCTTAGCAGGGCATGGGGTGTGTGAGGATGTAGGAACATGGTCTTAAAGACAGGGGAGGAAGAATAGATTGAGGAACTGTCTGAGGGCTGACTGGGAGGGGAATAATGACTGGACTGTAAAAGGAGATTAAATATAATAATAATTATAAAAAAATAATTAGCCTTTTCTCATTAATAAT
Source organism: Arvicanthis niloticus (assembly GCF_011762505.2). Classification (NCBI taxonomy): domain Eukaryota; kingdom Metazoa; phylum Chordata; class Mammalia; order Rodentia; family Muridae; genus Arvicanthis; species Arvicanthis niloticus. The sequence goes on from NC_047679.1 coordinate 104,342,836, forward strand.
TTATTTGTGGTCAAAAATCTTTTAGAATCTATTAGGACATAGAACATACCACCTTCCCTTTCTTTTATTTTAATATAAACTTTTGGATCCTATGTTGTAGGTGACTTTTATTCTTAATAATTATGGCTGAAGAAGTCAAGAGAATCATTGGGAGCCTAAGGCCAGCCTAGTCTCTATAGAAAGATACAGATCAACTTGGGATTCATTGGAAAACCTGTCTCAATATATACCTTGCAAAAATATGTGCTATAATATAGAAAATATCTTATTGATGGTATTCATATCATTAATCTCTATAATGGGTGACTCAGTTGTTAAATAGACAATATAGTAAAGTTAATTGTGATTTGTTGTGTATATCCGTTGTATTCAAGAAAAAAATTTCCATTCAGATATCATAAGTATTGTGTTTCAGCTATTAAGAATACACCAAGAAAGAAGATATTATACCTTAGTCTTTCTTTCAAGTTAATAATCAGTGTTTGTTCATTTGATATATCTAAGAACATTATAACATTAACTGTTTATTTTGTTAGGAGTTCTAACCTGGTGGTAGAGTACCTACTTAGCTGCACTTGGCTCTGAGTTAGAATGCCAGTTTTATGTTCTTTACTATGTTTTACCAGATCCATTGCTTCTATTCGACTGATGCCATTATTAGCTCATTTCTCTTCTAAAAAATAATTCAAGAAACTGACAAAATAAATATCTATTCAAGATGGAAATTACTTCTCAAAACCATGGTTTATGACACCACTGAAAATTGAAATTTGATGAGAACTTTTGCAGAAAGGGAAAATCATGAATATTGTTATTTAATCAGCTTAAACATTTCAGAGGTTTATTTTGAGTGAAAGGTATTTGAATATGTGATTAAACATGTGAATATATTGCGCTTGTTAATATTTTCTTAAAATTCTACAAAGTTCACTATATAAATTTCATGTTGATGGTAGAAACTTAAAAAGAGGTAGTTTTAAAAATAACAACATTTATAAATAATATACTATGTACTAGTAATTAGTTATAGTTATTATAGAGTAGAGGTTTCTCCCACCTTATAATCCTGTGCTTTAGGTTTTATATTTGGCCTAAAAAGGTATCTTTGTACTAAACAAAATGTTTTGAAATAAAAGCAAACTATGTAAATATAAAAATTTCCAAAAAAATCCCCGTATAACAGTTTTCAACACAAGTGGGTTTCAGCATGTTTAGTGGCAAAGATTAAGAAAAATCTTGTGTCACAAATCACTTTGTCAGCAATTTAAAGAAAATGATTACTCTATTATCTTCAAATATTTAAAAGTTTCCATCCCAAAGTAGCTCTTTAAATGGTCATTTTCTAAAAGGTAAAAGGCATATAAAACCTAATGTTTCTTAGTTCCAACAGTACCATTTGCTCAACTTGTTCTGTTCTACTCCCAACTGAAACAAGGAATGTTATGTAAAAAGGTGGTGAAAGCCAGCAATGGTGACACATGCCATCTTTATTTCCAGGAATCTGAAGGCAGAAGCAGGAGATTCTGAGTTTGAGGTCAGTCTGGTCTACAGACTGAGTTCTAGGACAGATAAGACTACACAGGGACATCTTGTCTCAAAAAATGAAAATCCAAAAATTAAAAAATAATTTTTAAAGGTAGGTAAAATACTTGATTATGTAAGTTTTACCATAACAGAAATAAATAACGAAGGTTTAATTTGGAAGTTTGCAACCAATAACTTTAGATGAAATCAATTTGAATTTAAGTAAGGTCAGGCCTAATTCCTGTGGCATATTTTGAACTAACACCAATGAAATACTTCACATTAGCTGAGAAAGTCATCTAATATCATTCAAGGGTGAATTTTCCTTTGTCATCAAGTAAGGTTTATAGTTTATAGAAGGATTAGACTATGAAGTTAATCAAGTCATTGATCAAGTCTTTATCTTAAAAGATCAAAGTGTCTATAAAGGGCTAATTGAGAAGAAGCACAGAGAACTCATTTGGAAACGTTTAAGAATGCAGCCCTCCTCATGAACATTCAGTGTGAATCAGTGTGAAACATTGCTGATAAAAGTCACATGAAATGGAAAAAAAAGATAGAATTGTGGCAGAAAAATTTTGCCTAATATAAACTAAAGTTGTAAACATGCTCGAAGCTTTAATATAATAGGAAAACATTTCATTTAATTTGTCAAATTAAGTGGCTTTGCTAATCACTTGTCAAGAAGAATGAGCATAGGAGTTATCATATTGCCATGGCCACACATCCTTAAATCACAACAGTACACTAGACCCATAACCTCACTTTTATTGATGCCAGTTTTGCTAAACAAAACATGCTAAAAGGAAGTACAATACACTTTTTAAAATTAATTATTTATTTATTTACATCCCAAATACTGTCCCCCAGTGCCTCCTTGCAGAGTTCCTACACCATACCCCTTCCCCTTGCCTCTGAGTGGGAATCTGAGTGGGAATCTCACAAGTCTCACAAAGATTAAGTGCATTTTCTATTAGTAAGGTCATACATGGCAGTTCTCTGCTGCATATGTGCTGGGGGCCTCGGGTTATGAATATCATCATATTTTCTGTAAATGTACCTCTATGGGTTAGTCTCCAGTTGTATTTATATAAGCAAACTTTGAGGGTAACTTTTCTTTATAATGTTCAACAGCTCCACTGTGCCAATATGACTAATCTGGGGCACTAATTTCCAAGTATGAACATAAAAGAAAAGAGTTTATAGCTGAACTCATGGGCCCAAGTTATATTTTGTAAGCTGTGGTTTGATGTGCTTAGTGAAAAATCTCACCCTTTGGAGTATGACTAATCATAACATGCCTGTCACATTATGCCTAGTCCAAATAAATGTTTATTATTTTGTGTTAGCCAGACTACTCAGGTTGCCATAATAGTAATTATATGTAATTAGAAATCATTATATTCATATAGTTTTTGTCAAAACTAGATAAGATATTATTATACTTTCTGGCAAGATAGTATAGTAAAACTTCATTTACTTAAGACTTAAAATTATTTGAAATTAATGTTTAGTTCAAATCAAACAAAAAAATAAACTTTGTATATATGCACAAAGGACCTATCTTTAGAGATAATAACATCATACAAATAAGTGACAAAGGAAAGTATCCATACAAAACAAAATCTACTTCTTATCTCAAATTGGACACGTCATGCAAAATCTTAACCTTGTGAATGAAATATGTTTTGAGTAATACATAAGTACCAGACTGACTCCAGACACTAGAATCATAACAATTTACATTTAAGTTGTTCTAAAAAAAAAAGGTGGTATGTACCACACATATTTTTCAATTTACATGAAGTTTATATGTATTTATTTTTTACTTACATTTAAGATTTTCATTTAAAATACATAATAATTTTCATGCTGTTCACTATGGTTGTTCCAGTAATATGCAGTGACTTCTGCTTACAATTAATCAAAAATGGATAAAATTTAAATTCATTTTTTCCACTGTGCTAGCATTTCACATGCTTCATAGCCTGAAATCAATCATCACAGAAAGGTCTATTGTGTAATGTCGCCACAAATAGAATGCAATGTTATATCAAAAGCATATATATCTTGAGGAACTTAAAGGCATTTCTGAGAATTTACATTTCTACTCACTTTACAGCACTTGACTTTCAGAGGAAAGGCTCTTTTAAACATTGACCAGTCTTGTCTGTCTATAAAACACTTCTATCCTTCATTCTAATGAAAAACAGGATATGTTAAATTAACACTTTTCCACTTCATGCACTTTCAAAATTGGCCTTCGAAAGTTCATCGATCAGCTATCCTCCAAACTGATGACAAAGCTAAAGAGTATGAGCAAAAGATTATTTTATATAAGTTTTCTTACTGTGCATCCATTACTGTGATTATCTCATAGCTCTAACTTTATTTAATACATAAGAAATGAGGATGTTATATTAGTCAAGGGTCTCCAGAGGAACTAAGCAAAGCAAATAGACTATATACTCTGTGTGTGTGTGTATGACATAGAAGTAAGTATTTAACTGCAACTATTAGTTTATGAATATCTATATGTGTATACATATATGGGTATATGTAGATACACACATATATATTAGATATGGATGATTTAGTATATAGTCCTATAGACAGATATAGGTATGGAATATATTTCATTTTGGCTCAGTTTCTCTGGAGGACTCCCCTGATATACCATTCATACTTCTGTTTGTGAATGAGACAAGAACTAGTCAGTTACTGATAATAATTATGGAAAAATCAGAAACATTATTTATAATATCAGTTTTTAAATTTTCAGCCATGTAATTAGTTCAGTGTATAGCTTTTTGAAAAAAAGAGTGACTGTAAATATTCTATTTTATTATCTTTAAATAAAAACATTATATCTAACTATGTCTATATCTATTTTGTGTTTATACAAACACACATATATGTATGATATATTTTTTCCTGTGTAAAGTACAGAAATCATGATCTTGTGTATATTAGGCCCACATCCTACGAATGAGTTACATCTGTAGTTTAGGTATAATGGGTTTTTAAGTAATTGTACATGTAGCTATAGGAACTGGCAATATGAAAACAGATGTACACAAATTGGAAATTCAGATAGAGATGGATCATTGGAGTTGTGAGACAAAATGTTTTTTTCTTTCTGTGAGACATTATATTTTATTGTTAAGGACTTTGATTGATTAACGGAGATTCACCCACTGACTTCATTTAGAGTCAGCATACTTAGGAGATTAGTCATATCTGCAGAATTTCTTCATAGCAATGCTTAGGTTAGTGGTTGCTTAAATGACTAGACTTGCTAACAGACACCTTCACATATGGTAATAGTATCCTAATTCTTTGAAATGGGACTGGAGTCTGAGGAAAGTATCTTTTCAAGAGCGAATGCATTGAAGTTACTTCAAGAGTTTCTATCACTTAAAACAGGGGTAGAAGCACAAAATTAGCATTTCTACAACAATAATCTAGGTAACATTGTGCATAAAATTGAACTTTTAAGTTTCCACACTTGTGCAATTGGATTCAGAATCTGTCTTCAGTTACCTGCCTATACTCCTACTACCAAAACTGTTTTGAGTTTTGGTTTATTATTTCTTGACAAACCATGGTGAAAATCATCTTAAGCAACTGTGCTCTACCCTCTCTTGTCTCAGCTTGATACTTTATTACTACATTTATTGACTTTTTTCCAGTGTCCTTTTTCAACTTTGTTCTAACTTGGGTTTAGAAGCTTAACTGTAGCTATACCTCAGGAGTAAATGTTTTTTATACCATTTCTACATAAACACTGTGGATTGAACCCTATAATTTTGTACATTCAAAGTTACTAGTAATCAAGATACTTTTTTTCTTTTGAAAACTGGCATTTTAACAATTTCCATTAGATGTACATGCTTCTCACAGTTCAATAATTTATATTCTGTAGTTTGGTGAATATTCATTTAACATTTTTCTGGTTAAAAAAACTAAAACAAGAGAGAAGCTGAACTTTCTTCAAAATTTTACACTGAAGCTCAAAGAACATACCACTTTCTCCCAAATAGACTTCATATGCATATGCCTCTGAACTAATGTGCAGAAACTTTTAAAGATTGTCCTTTATGGTAAGATTACATTACAATGAGAATTATACAATTCCCAGATTCTCAGTTATATGCTTTCCAAATTCCAAATAAGAACGTCAAATTTACAATGTGGCCTGGCAATTGCTTTATAAGATAAAACGGGGATGATGAATAAACACAAGGTTATAATCATTCACCGAGAAGGTCCTTACTGACATCATAAAACATGAAAGCACAGTTTGAACAGCCTCTATATGCTAGAAGATGCCCATGAGTGATTTGCAGCTACTACTCATATTGTTGCACTTGATATATAAATGGTAAGTTTATTAGTCCTTCAAGTAGCCTCCACCAGAAACTGTATTTTACCAAAGCAAAAGTGAAAGCATTTTCAGAGAAATTTATTTTAATAACATTTCTCATTGCATTTGTGATGTACACTTAAGAAATATTATCTTTATCAAGAGTATACAGTATATTAAATATACAATAATTAATGCAATGGAATCTTGCCCCTGGAAGAACTTAAGACAATAGAAGTGTAATTTTATATAATCTGTGTTAAATTTATACCCATTTAGAATTTATAGAAGTCATCCAGTCTAACTTGTATTTTACCATAATCAAAACACTTGATATATTTTATATGATTTTTTTTTTAACTTGGAATAAACTTAGATGTAGAGAAAAGTTAATATTTAATACAAAAATATGGTTGTTAACTTTATGTGTCAACTGTATTGGGTCATTAAGTGCCTGTAGCCGCCCGCGGCCACAAGTCAACTGGATTCACCTGAAAGGGGGGCTGGGAATGAAAGGGGAAGGAGATCGAGAAGAGATGAGGCCAAGACAAAGTTCTCTGATCAAGGCCCCAAAGCTTTAATGTTCAGCTCTCAATTTAAAGGGGAAGACCCAACCCACAACCCCTCCTGGTTTCAGATGGGTGGGATAATCCATAGTCCATTCCAGGTCACGACCAGAGATGTCTCAAGGCAAGCCCGGGGGCAGTTCTGCTGTGTTCGGGGCAGCCAAGGTGGGTAACTCCACCTAGATCACTTGACCTTGTTGTGGCAACCAAGGTCTCTCAGTCCTGCTCATGGGGGGGAGAGTACAAGTGCCCATATATTTGGGCAAATATTATTGTGGCTATACCTGTAAGCATTTTCCTAGGCATGATTAATTAAATTTATAGACTGAGCCAAACAAATTGTCCCTTCAAATATAAGAAAACTCCATCCAATTAATGAAAGGCTTGAAATCGCAAAAATACTGACCCTTGCATAAGAAAGAGGGACATCTTTCTTGCTTGGATGCATTGAACTTAGACACTGGTGTGTTTCTGCCTTCAAATTCATAATGGAACTATACATTTCATTTTCTGGGAAACTGGCCTTGTTACATGCAGATATTGGATATTTCAGTTCCCATAACTCTATTTCATTTCTTTAAAAAATATTGGTTTTACTTTTATTCCCAACTCTGATTAATAAAAAAATTATCTCAGTAATAGTGAATTGTTTTATCTGTATTAGTAAACTGCATTTAACTAAAAATGATAGGGTATGATTTTCAACTAAACTATTGATGTAGGATGAACTTCACCTTTATGTAATTTTTCTGTTCTAGAAAACTCTCTATGTAATAACATGGTGTTTGTTGTTACTATCCTTTGATTAATGATATCTATACCAAAACTCATGTTAAATGTTGAGTTTCAATTTAATAATATGACAAGGTATAAACCTGGGAGTTCTTTATGCTATAGGGAAGGTTTACTCATTTATTGTTAGTGGATTCATAATATGCCTAAAGCCTGAAACAAAGATCCTCTTGCCTTTTCATCTATTCTGTTTCATTAGAATAAAACATTTCTCAGTATCATAAAACTTAATAATGTGCCATCTTTTAGAACCTTCACATAGCATAAATACTATTGAGAGGATATGGTTTCAGATTTACTAGCTTCCAGAACTGCAAGAAGCAAATTTATAATGATTATATATGATCAGTCTTAAATATTTTGTTACAATACTATGAAAAGAAACAGTTTACCTGTATGCTTATCCTCCCCAGGACTGTGATAAATTCATACAGTCTTACCTTGCTTTTGATGATACTGATAATTTTGAAAACATATCCTGGAGAACACTGTCTAGAATTTTCTGATTGTTTTTAACTAATAAACTCAAATTGTATATTTAGAGGATAAATATACAATAGTATAATATTGAATAGTCATGAAGTATATAGTATAATATTGAATAGTCATGAAGAGAATGGGCACCTTTGTCTTGTTCATGATCTTAGAGAGAATGCTCACAATCATTTTACATTTAGGATAATAGTGAGGTGTGGATAGCCTGGCCTTGTAATTTGATACTAATTCCCCTTTCCTGTGAAGAACTACAGAGGAGGTGTGAGTCATTACACAGGTGATTTCTAGTGAACCTTCTGCCCGTCTTAATTTGTAAAAATAAAGGCTGAAGCCAGTGACTGGGCAGAGGAAGGGGAGGTTGAGAAATAAAGGCTGGGGAAAGAAGAGGGGGAGGAGATCTACTGGAAGCAGGAGGTAGAAGGACAAACGCAGGGTCTGAAAACCCCTCAAGTTATAAGGGTCTCATAGCTGGGGAACAGAATACTGTAGGGGTATCTGCCCAATCTAGGCTTACAGAATATATTCATAATTACTGAGTTGTACTTTCATTGACTGGTTATATTTGGGTTGGAGATTTAAATATCCCCCACTGGCCGGGCGGTGGTGGCGCACACCTTTAATCCCAGCACTTGGGAGGCAGAGGCAGTCAGATTTCTGAGTTCGAGGCCAGCCTGGTCTACAGAGTGAGTTCCAGGACAGCCAGGACTACACAGAGAAACCCTGTCTCAAAAACAAACAAACAAACAAAAATATCCCCCACTACAAATTGGTGCCCAATGTATTGATTAGAACTCAACTAACCTCAGGTAAAACCCCCATAGAGAGCTGAGTGGGTCTGGGGGTCCTACAGAGTGGCAGAGAGGTTTCCTTCCCCAACCCCCAAAGGGAGAGCTGTGGCCAGAGTCATGAACAGCACTTGACCTGCAGCTGGGCTTGATTTGCGCCCTGTGAAAACAAAAGGGAGGAATCGGTGATCCTGGAACACATCAGCCTAATAGTTTTCAGGCAGAAGCAGTTAACTGAGGGCTCCATACCAGGTAACTTTGATTTAAAGAGGAGATATACAACCTTATGATACTTGAAGGTGAGAAACACCTTTTGAGCTTTATGAACAGTTTGACAAGGATTGACTTAAAGAAAATTGTCACTGACTCTAGAGTAAAGAGTACAGAGTACAAGTGGAAGCTGCACAGGAATACAGAGCCAAACACATAGGTGGTATAAATAAAAAACTGTTCTAGGCAGAGGGCCAAATAGAAAGTGTAAACCGGGTGTGTTCGGATGATATAAAGTAATATTGCCTCACAGGAGACTCGGGTTCTATCTAACGTGGGCCCCACGGAAATTCTGGGTTCATTTCCTGCTTGGCAAAATAGGGAAGGAAGATGGGTGTGATTTTCAGTTTTGTGGTTATATTGTTCCTCTGGGAAAGAGGTCAAGATAAAGGCTTTTCTGGTTACTGGCCAAAGAATATTCTGTTTAGGGAAAAAGGTTTTGTCTGTATGTTTTCAGAAGAGACATTTAAGATATTTCTACCTTCCAGAATTGTATGAATTATACATGACAGAGGCAGGCCACAAGAAGACTAGATTAAAGAATTCAAACAAAAAATTACCTTGATACTAAAATGTCTTTTGAGAATTGTATATTGCAGAATACACAGCCTTGGTTTATCTACTTATCAAGTAAGCTCAGCAGACCTGCTCAAACTTTTGATGTCCTGGAATTCCAGCTGGGTGCAGTGAAGACACAGCATCAGAGGCTTATGAATTTACTCTTTTCCCCTGCCCCTTTTCTATTTATCAATGCTCATAATCATCTTGAAGAAGTTAATGAAGAGTCAGCACCCCAATTCCCTGTGCTTTAATATTGTTACTCTTGTGGCCATTGTGCCTATATAAAACATTTAGAAATATAAGGCTTAGACTCAGTCCTTCTTTAATATTGTTAACTGATTTGATATGGTCAGCCTGTAAGTTAAGGGAATATAGCAAATTCATGGCTCTGAGTTTACTGATAGGGTGTTTTCTAGATGTTAATTAGAAATAGCTGAGAATAGTTGGTTTTCAAAATCATCAGAAGTCCATAGAATTGGCATTACAAACATTTTTGTATTAATGTTCATCTTGATTAGAGACCTGTCTGCTCCTGACAGCTTCCTGTCTTGGATTCTAAGAAGAAATTGAGCATCTTTGGAGTTACTCCAGTTTTGGTGAGATAGCCACTAGGCAAGAATTGCCTCTTTCCATCTACAAATTACTGTCCAGAAAAAGACACATTTGTGGAATAGTTGACTGATTATATCTGCCAAGACAGAGTAATCAGCCCTAAATATTTCTGCATTACTAGGTCTGTCAGATGATCCTGGGCCAGAAGGCTGAAGATCAGATGTGCCAACATTTTGTAGTATAGGGACTGTCCAGGTGTTCAGTGGTCTCTATAAATTGGCTAAGTTTTAGAAGCTATGCTTTGTGCTTCCCATAATTTTAGTTAATTCAGTCATTCTGGATTTCTGATGGGGTTAAAGACTTATAGTCTCATAGCCAATCCTGGCTATTTACTTTTAGAGAAAAGATTTGAGAGGATGATTTTCAGCTGACATTCATTTTAAAGCCAGAAAAAAAGGCCAGGTTAAGAACTAAGTCTTGGCAGAGGAGATTCTTAGTCCCATGAAGGATGAACACAGAGTGGGGGGGGATGTGAGGGTGGGGAAGGGGGAGTAGGGGTGGGGGGTAGGTGGGGGCACAGCCTCATAGAAGCATGAGGAGGGGGGATGGGATAGGAGGTTTCTGGGTGGTGGGGGGAAGTGGGGTAAGGGAATAAAATCTGGAATGTAAATATAATACCCAATTAAAAAATAAATAAATAAATACATCAGAAACCAGAAAAAAAAAAAAGAACTAAGTCTTTTACATAGGAAAGATTACAGAGGTTCAATTTAGTTAACAAAAATGATGGACTGGGTGTTAGGTCTATATTGTACTTTAACAATTATAATCTGGTATTATAGTTGTGTTCAATTTCTATCTAGGGAAAAATGTCTATTAATTGGACAAAAAGTGGGAAGTGTTGTGGATAGCCCAGCCTTGTATTTTGATACTAATTCCCCTTTCCTGTGAAAAACTGCAGAGGAGGTGTGAGTCATTACACAGGTGATTTCTAGTGAACCTCTGCCCATCTTAATTTGTAAAATAAAGGCTGGAGCCAGTGATTGGGCAGAGGAAGGGGAGGTTGAGAAATAAAGGCTGGGGAGAGAAGAGGGGGAGGAGGACTGGAGGAAGACAATGGAGGAGGAAGATGATGGAGAAGATGACTGGGGAGAGAAGAGAGAGGACAACTAGAAGCAGGAGGTAGAAGGACAAAAGCAGGGTCTGGAAAACCCTCAAGTTATAAGGGTTTCATATCTGGGGAACAGAGTAGTGTAGGGGTATCTGCCCAATATAGGCTTACAGAATATATTTATAATAACTGAGTTGTGATTTCATTGACAGGTCATATTGGGGTTGGAGATTTAAATATCTCCCACTACATTGAGGCATATCTGTCCCTAGTGAATCAAAAGTTTGAGAGAGTATTAATTTTTATCATTTTTTTGTGTTTGTTGAGATTATCATGTTATTTCTGTTAGTGAGGTGAGCTTATATGATGAAGTGCATTTGTTGATTTCTTTATTTTGAGCCATCCTTGTATTCACAGAATAGATCCAAATTTCTCATGATGGATGATTGCAGCAGCAGGTATTAAAAACAATGCATCCAGCTTGGTGCCCAGCTTAGACACCAAGTTCCAGCACTAATACCAGGAACACCAGGCAGCCTCAGTGGTGCATGCAGAATCCCCATGTTGGTGTGGCCTCTGCCTCCACTGGCCAACATCCTTAGCTTCCATAGCTATAGGCCTGGCCCCAGGCCAACCACACCTCCATAGCACTAGTCTTAGTCCCATGCAATAATAGCTATCCTCATGGTTACATATCAAGATACCCAGTAACCTACTTAAAAAAAAAAAAAACTTCATTTTATTTTTTTTACTTTATTTTTAATTGAATATTTTACTTATTTACATTTCAGATGTTATTTCCTTTCCAAATTTCCCACCCAGAAACTCCTTATCCCATTGCCGTTCTTTTACTTCTATGAGGGTATGCCTACACCCATTGACCCACTTCCCCCTCCCTGCCACCAAATTCCCCCACACTGGGGCATCCAGCCCTCATGGGACCAAAGACCACCTCTTTCACCAAAGCCTGACAAGGCCATCTTCCAATATATATACAGCTGGAGCCATGGGTCCCTCCAAGCATGTTCACAGGCTGGTGGTTTAGACCCTGGGAGCTCTGGTTTGTTGGTATTGTACCTCTTCCAAAAGGGCTGTGAACCCATTCAGCTCCTTCAGTCTTCTCTAACTTCTCAGTTGGGAACCCCATGATCAGTTCAATGGTTAGCTGCAAGCATTCGCCTCTGGGAGAGGTTCTCAGGAGACAGGTATATCAGGCTCCAGACAGCATGCACTTTTTGGTATCCACAACACTGTCTGCATTTAGTGACTGCACATGGGATGGATCCCCAGGTAGGGCAGTGTCCAGACAGCCTCTGCTCCAAGCTTTGCTCCACACTTTGTCTCCTTGCTTCCTTCCATGAGTATTTTGTTACTCTTACTAAGAAGGACTGAAGCACCCACACTTTGGTCTTCCATCTTCTTGAGCTTCACATGGTCTGGGAGTTATATCTTAGGTATTGTGAGCTTTTGGGTTAATATCCACTTATCTGTGAGTACATACCATGAGTGTTCTTTTATGATTGGGTTACCTCACTCAGGATATTTTCTAGGTCCATCCATTTGCCTAAGAATTTCATGAATTCATTATTTTTAATAGCTGAGTAGTACTCCATTGTGTAAATGTAGCATATTTTCAGTATCCATTCCTCTGTTGAAAGATGATTGAGCTCTTTCCAGCTTCTGACTACTATAAATAAGGCTGCTAAAAAACATAGTGGAGCATCTTTTGGGTATGTGCCCAAGAGTGTTATAGCTCGGTCCTCAGGTAATGCTATGTTCAATTTTCTGAGGAACCAACAGACTGATTTCCAGAGTGGTTGTATCTGCTTTCAATCCCAGCAACAATGTAGGAATGTTCCTCTCTCTCAACATCTCACCAGCATCTGCTATCCCCTCAGTTTTTGATCTTAGCCATTCTGACTGGTGTGAGGTAGAATCTCAGGGTTGTTTTGATCTGCATTTCCCTGATGACTAAGGATGTTGAACATTTCTTTAGCTGCTTCTCAGCCATTCGAGTTTCCTCAGTTAAGAATTCTTTGTTTAGCTTTGTACCCTATTTTTAGTAGGGTTATTTGATTGTCTGGAGTCTAATTTTTTGAGTTCTTTGTATACTTTAGATATTAGCCCTCTATCCGATGTAGGATTGGTAAAGATCTTTTCCCAATCAGTTGGTTGCAATTTTTTCTATCTACAGTGCCCTTTGCCTTACAGAAGCTTTGCAATTTTATGAGGTCTCATTTGTCAATTCTTGATCTTAGAGTATAAGCCACTAGTGTTCTGTTCAGGAATATTTCTCCTGTGCCCAAGTATTTGAGGTTCTTCCACATCTTCTCTTCTATAAGTTTCAGTATATCTGGTATTATGTGAAAGTCCTTTATCTACTTGGACTTGAGCTTTGTACAAGGAGATAAGAAAGGATCAATTTGCATTCTTCTACATGCTGACCTCCAGTTGAACTAGTGCCATTTGTTGAAAAGGCTGTCCTTTTTTCACTGGATGGTTTTAGTTCCTTTGTCAAAGATCACGTGACCATAGGTGTGTGGGTTCATTTTTAGGACTTCAATTCTATTCCATTGATCTTCCTGCCTGTCTTTGTACCAATACCATGCAGTTTTTTTTTCACTATTGCTCTATAGTACAGCTTGAGGTCAGGGGTGGTGATTCCCCAAGAAGTTATTTTATTGTTGAGAATAGTTCTCACTATCCTGGTGTTTTTTGTTATTCCAAATGAATTTGCTAATTGTTCTTTCTATCTCTATGAAGAATTGATTCAGATTTTTCTGGGGATTACATTGAATCTGTAGATTGCTTTTGGCATGATAGCCATTTTTACTAAATTAATCCTGCCAATCCATAAGCATGGGAGATCTTTCCATCTTCTGAGATCTTCAATTTCTTTCTTCAGGTACTTGAAGTTCTTGTACAGATCGTTCACTTTCTTGGATAGATTCACACCAAGGTATTTTACATCATTTGTGAAGATTGTGAAGGGTGTCCTTTCCCTAATTTTTTTCTAACGCTATTTATTCTTTAAGTAGAGGAAGGCTACTGATGTGTTTGTGTTAATTTTTTATCCAGCAACTGTGTTGAAGCTGTTCATCAGGTTTAGAATTTCTCTGGTGGAAGTTTTGGGGTCACTTAAGTATACTATCATACATCTGTAAAACGTGATTTTTTTTCTTCTTACTTTTCAAATTTTTTTTAGATATTTTATTTACACTTCAGATGGCATCCCCTATCCCCATTCCCCCCCACCCCCCTTAGGAAACCCCTATCCCATGCCCCCTTTTCCATTTTGCATTTATACATTTTTAAAAATAATGTTAATCATAGGCTTTATAAGTTTGGAATTGTTCAATCAGAGGTGTAACCCACTGACCAACCTAGATATAACAACTATATTTGACTGGTGGAGATACATGAATATCTGCCTCCCTGTCTCCCCCCTCTTTCTCTCTTTCATCACCTAGCTTCTCCTCTCCTACTTCTTCTCCTCTTCTTACTCCTTTTCTTTCTCTCAGTACTCCTCCTACTTTAGCTCCTCCTACATATCACCCTTCCTATTAAAATTAAACTTTTCTCTCAAAATACAATTAGAGCATAATTATGCCAATTTGTACCAGTGAGGTACAGGTTAGTCCTAATACCCAGTCCATCCTTTTCTTGACTAATCAGCTCCTCTGTCATCTATTCTAACTAAAACATTTAGTTCTGAACCTGGCTTTAGGATGAATGTCAGCTGACGACCATCCACTCAAATCTTTTCTCTTAAGGTCAATAGCTATAAGTTTTCAACCCCATCAGAAATCCAGAATGACTGAGTTGACTATAATTGTGGGAAGCACAAAGCATAGTTTCTAAAACTTAGCCAATTTATAGAGACCTCTGAACACCTGGACACTCGCTCTACTTCAAAACGTTGGAGCATCTGTTCTTCTGCCTTCTGGCCCAGGATCATCTGACAGACCTTAGTGCTGCAGAATTATTAAGGGCTGATTACTCTGTCTAGGCAGATATAATCAGTCGACTATTCTGCAAGTGTGTCCTTTTCTGGACAGTAATTTGTCTGTAGAAGGAAAGTGGCAATTCTTGCCTAGTGGCTGTCTCACCACAACTGGAGTAACTCCAAGGATGCTCAATTTCTTCTTAGAATTCAATATAGGAAGCTGTCCGGAGCAGACAGGTCTCTAATGAAAATGAACATTAATACTGAAATGTTCGTCATGTCAATTCTAAGGATTTCTGATGTTTTAAAAACCAGCTATCCATGTAAGGTAATCTGGACTGTTGCCTGTTAACTCCACTCAGCTATTTCTAAATAAAACATAGAGAACACCCTTATAATAAACTCCAAGTCATGAATTTGCTATAGTCCCTTAACTCACAGGCTGACCATCTCAAATCAGTTAAAAAAAAAAGTTAAAGAAGGACTGGGTCTAAGCTTTGTATTCCTAAATGTGTTATACTGGTACAATGCCTATGAGTTACTTTTCTATTTTTATCCCTTTGACCTATTGTTGCATAATTGCTCTAGTTAGGACTTCCAGTAATATATTGCCTAGGTAGGGAGATAGTGGGCAGCCTTGTCTAGTCCCTTGTGATTTTAGTGGGATTGCTTCAAGTTTCTCTCCATTTAGTTTAATGTTGGCTACTGGTTTGCTATATGTTGCTTTTACTGTGTTTAGGTACAGGCCTTGAATTCCTGATCTTTCCAAGACTTTTACCATGAAGGGATGAATTTTGTCAAATGCTTTCTGAGCATCTAGTGAGATGACCATGTGGTTTTTTCTTTGAGTTTATTTATGTAGTGGCTTACATTGATGGATTTCCAAATATTGAACCATCCCTGCATTCCTGGGATAAAGCCTACTTGATTATAATGGATAATTGTTTTGATGTGTTGTTGGATTTGGTTTGTGAGAATTTTATTATTTTTTCATCAATATTCATAAGGGAGATTGGTCTGAAGTCCTGTTTCTTTGTTGGATCTTTGTGTATTTTATGTATGAGCATAATTGTGGCTCTATAAAATTAATTGGGTAGTGTTCCTTCTGTTTCTATTTTGTGGAATAGTTTGAAGAGAGTTGGTATTAGGTCTTCTTGGAAGTTCTTATAGAATACTGTACTAAAACCACCAGGTTCTGATCTTTTTTTAGTGGGGAGACTTTTAACGACAACTGCTATTTCTTTAGGAGTTATGGGACTGTATAGACAGTTTATTTGATCCTGATTTAACTTTGCTACCTGGTATCTTTCTAGAAAATTGTCCAATTCATTCAGATTTTCCAGTTTTTGTTTTTTTGAGTACAGACTTTTATAGAAGGATTATGATTTTTTGAATTTCCTTGGCTTCTGTTGTTATGTCTCCCTTTTCAGTTCTGATTTTATTAATTTGGATACTGTCTCTTTGCCTTCTGTTTAGTGCAGCTAAGGGTTTCTCTATCTTTTTGTTTTTCTCAAAGAACTAGCTCAGAGTTTTATTGATATTTTGTATAGTTCTTTTTGTTTCTACTTGGATGATTTCAGCCCTGAGTTTGATTATTTCCTGTTATCTACTTCTCTTGGGTGTATTGCTTCTTTTTGTTCTAGAGCTTTCAGGTGTATTGTCACGCTGCTAGTATATGCTCTCTCCAGTTTCTTTTTGTAAGCATCTAGAGCTATGAGATTTCCTCTTAGCACTGCTTTCATTGTGTCCCGCACGTTTTGGTATGATGTGCCTTCATTTTCATTAAATTCTAAAAAGTTTTTAATTTCTTTCTTTATTTCTTCCCTGACCAGGTTATCATTGAGTAAAGTGTTGTTCAGTTTCCATGTTTATGTGGGCTTTCCATTGGTTTTGTTGTTAATGAAGACCAGTCTTAGTCTGTGGTGATGTGTTAGGAGGATGCATGTGATTATTCCAATTTTCTTGTATCTGTTGTTCCCTGTTTTCCGACCAATTACATGGTTAATTTTTCAGAAGGTACCATGAGGTGCTGAGAAGAAGGTATATTCTTTTGTTTTAGGAGGAAATAGTCTATAGATATCTGTTAAATCCATTTGGTTCATAACCTCTCTCAGTTTCACTGTGTCTGTGTTTAATTTCTTTTTCCATGATCTGTCCATTGATGAGATGAAGTATTGAAGTCTTTCACAATTATTGTGTGATGTACAATGTGTGCTTTGATCTTTAGTAAAGTTAATTTTATATATGTGGGTGCCCTTACATTTGGAGCAAAGATATTCAGAATTGAAGTTCATATTGGTAGATTTTTTTCTGCTGATGAATATGAAGTGTCCTTCCTTATCTTTTCTTATAAATAGAAAATTTAGGTTGAATGTTGATTTTCTTTGATATTAGAATGGCTACTCCAGCTTGTTTCTTGGGACCATTTGCTTGGAAAATTGTTTTCCAGCCTTTTTACTCTGAGGTAGTGTCTGTCTTTGTCACTGAAGTGCATTTCCTATATGCAGCTAAATTCTGGGTCTTGTTTACATATGTAGTCCAATTAGTCTATCTCTTTTTATTGGGAAATTGTGTCTATTGACTTCAAGAGATATTAAGGAAAATTGATTGTTGCTTCCTGTTCTTTTTGTTATTAGAGGTGGAATTATGTTTGTGTGGTTATCTTCTTTTGGGTTTGTTGGAAGAAGATTACTTTCTTGCTTTTTCTAGGGTATAATTTCCCTCCTTGCGTTGGAGTTTTCCTTCTATTATCCTTTGTAGGACTGGATTTGTGGAAAAATATTGTGTGATTTATTGTTAAGTGCTATTTCTCCAGCATCTACATTATTATGGGGTTTTAAAATAAATGGTGATCAATTAATAGACAGATGACTGTGCAGGTGGATGTATAGGTATTGAAGTACATGGATAAATTATATAATTAACAAATTAATAAAACTGACTGAAAATCAACAGTTAAAATAGTTCACAAGCATTACTAGATGAGGTCAAAATTCTGTGCTCCAAGAAAAAATATTTCTGTACATTATTAAATGGCCTTTTAAGATTTGAACTTGACATTATCATCAAATCAGTAGATACATTTTAAGAAATAATACATGATTTTGACCTTTTTTATTGTAGGCACCAAACCATCAGTCTGCTTGATTAGCTTGTCAGCTCTTTCCTCTTCAGACAGTGAGCTATGCTCTATGCAACAGAAGCATTTAAAATGGATTAAAAAAAAAAAAACTATGATAAGGTCAGGATATATCTATAGGAAAAGCAGATCAAGATCCTTTATTTTATTTTTCTAAAAGAAACTGACTGAAAATTGGTTAATAACCAACTCTTGACACTGTTCTAAAAATTATGAGACCTGAGTTTATTTTTTACTGTAATATAATGACACTTGACCTTTATGCATCCAAATGACAGTAGCAAATATAAACAGTATCATCTTTTCCAGAGTATAAGATTATTTAATATTTCATGATGATGTTAATTTTTCAAAGAAGATGAATAACAAATCAGCAAATAGTTAAAATGACTATTATAATACCTTATTTCTTTAGTTCTCTTATAATTATATCATTCCATCCTCTCACTCACTCCAACACTTATCCATATCACCCCCCCCCCATATTCCCTCTCAAACTCATGGCCTCTTTTTATTTATTTACATTAATCATTTAGTTATTAACACAAATTGTATTATCACAACTTTGTTGAGTCTGTTTAGTACTTTTGTATGTATCTGTTTTATTTTATATTTTCTTATTATTTATTCTTTTTTTTTACAGTCCAGTCTTTATCCCTCCCCTGGTTTGCCCTCTGAGTGTTCCACATCCCATACCTTCTCCCCACCGCAAACTCCAAGAGGATGTTCCTAACTCCCCAGCCCTACAGCACCACTGCATCAGACTTCCTCCACTCCTTGTAGCCCCGAGTCTCTTGAAGGTTAGGTACATCTTCTCTCAGTGAGTCAAGACCCGAAAGTCCTCTGCTGTAAATGTGTTGGGGGCCTCATGTTGGCTGGTGTATGCTGCCTGGTTGGTGCTCCAGTGTCTGAGAGATCTCAGGGGTCTAGGTTAGTTGAGACTTCTGGTCCTCCTACAATGTCACCCTCCTCCTCAGCTTCTTCCACACTTCCTAATTAAACCACAGGGGTCAGCAGCTTCTATCTATTGGTTGGGTGCAAATATCTACATCTGACTCCTCCATCTGCTTTTGGGCCTTTAGGAGGACAGCATGTATCTGATTTTAGAGAACGGAATTGCAAAAATATTTAGAGGGCTAATTCATGGGGAAGACTAGTTCCTTCTTTCTCAGCAATCATTAGTTGCCTGTAACTCTTTATCCACTGATGGGTCCCTGTGAACTTTCCTCCATCAACATTGCCATGCCTTCTGATGTTTTCAGTTTTCATGTCTTATTTAGGCAGTCATATTGTTGAAAGATCCTGTGTTTAGCTTTCCTGTAATATGTATAATGGAGTCTCCTAGGAGTCTTTCTGGTTCTCTGGCTCTTACAAAACCTACTCTTCTTAGTGCCATTCTCTGAGCTTCAGATATAGGCATTAAGTTGTAGATAAATTAACTAGAGTTGGACATCTCATGGACAGTGATTTGCATTTTGAGTAGATGTGGGTAAAAGTATGTGTTATTAGTCTTGAAAGCTTCTAGCCTCCATTTAATCTTATCTAGGCCTAGAATATTTTCAGGCTCTAAGAAATTTCTTATTGCTGAATGAGCTCATTTCTTCCTAGTTCTTTATGATCCCTGGTTGGGTGATCCACCTCAGCTCCTCTGGCTCAAACTCCTCTCCAAGCTTAATGATTGTATCTTGTTTTTCTCTTGACCTCAGACCTTTTTCTCTGCTTGGCCTCAAAATAACTCTGGCAATCTCTTCTAATCCTCTAGATCCTTCTCATTCTGTTGTTTATTCTGTGTCTAGCTTGTTCTCCCTTCAACCTGTTTCTGTAAAACTCTCCCAGTAAAACTACCTTCTACCTTTTTCTGCACCAACCCTCCACTATCTTCCAGTTCCTCTCTCTTCTCATGAGAGTTAGGCACACCATATTCTGTCAGACCATTCTCTAATTCATCACTTTGTTTGCCCCTCAATTAGATATCACTTTCAAACATGGGTGCTTCCTTCTACAAACTAATTTTACCTTCACTCTTTGGGAGAAAAAGTGTGTTCAAAGGGCTGAGTCACACCACAATTAGGAACAGTTTTTCCAATAAACAACACAATCTTTGAGGTCACATATCCTACAAAAGATGTGGACTTCTGTAATATTCTCCATATGATGCACAAAGAAGCTTCTTTGCTGGGGTATAAGAGCTCATTTAATGGTGGGTATAAGGATTATTAGCATTTGTAATGCAGTTAAGAATTATACTGGTTTAGGACAATGACAGTACTTCATTCTTCTCTAAGATCTATGAGTGCTTGCATAAGTTTCAAATACCAGACTGACTTTTCCTCCTGTTGAGCAGTCCAATTAGATAGTTATTGATTGTCCCAAGACATAAGTGCCACCATTGTACTTTTGAAAATATCTTGTCATGATGTCCATTATTGTGGTTCATAGGCATGCCAGATGGGACTTAACATATCACCCACTGGTACTTGAAAGTAAAATCAACCTGAAATTCTTCATTTCTAGTGGTCAATCTGTATGATGACTTTATAAATAGGGAGTGAACTTCACATTCTAGGAAGAAGTCAAGGCCAACAGCAGTGTACTATAGTTTTGGAGTAATCTCAAACTCCCTTAACCAACAGCTCAGAAGATCATTTTTCATGTTTGGTCCTGATGTTTGTTAGACAGTCTATGGAACTTGGAGAGGACATTATTATTTAAAATTGTACAATTTTATTTAAAAATATATGCTATAAGTTTAAGGGACTATAAAATATTTTTACTCCTTTGGGTATTTCAAACATCATTAATGTTATTTATTCCTCCTACCTCCCTCTCTATATTGATCTCTCCCATTAAAACTTCTTTCAAGTTTTATTTCTTCTCCTTTTTATATCAATTATATACTGCCATTTCCCTCCCTAGCTGTCTCCTAATGGACTTATTTACTTGCAAATCTCATTTTTATTTACAAATGAATAATATTCCATTGTGTCTATATATCATAGTTTATGTATGTGTCCATATCCATCTGCCAAAAGACAATTAAGTTTTTTCCATTTCTAGCTATATTTTGAATATAACAGAAATGAATATTACTGAGCAAATGTCTTTGGAGAATGATGACAAATCCTAGCAATAGCTAGGTAGACATGGCTTGCTATAAAAGGGACTTTTTGTCCTCTCACTTTCTCTCTCTCTCTCTCTCTCTCTCTCTCTCTCTCTCTCTCTCTCTCTTTTGTCTCTCACTCTCCTCCCTCTCCCCCCCTCTCTCTTCATATATTCCCAGCCTGCCTCATATGCCATACCTTTAAGCATATGCCTGATGCCTGATATGTTTTGTAAAGCCAGTGATATGTTCTGTAGAGCACAGTATAGTGTGGTGGGAGGGGTGCCTCAGCAAGCCCGTGGTAAAGCCGTTCCCCTCATGTAGTACCAGCCATACAATGGGTCTAATATGAAATGGAGTTTATTTGGGGCATGGGCAGAGTTGAGAAAGGAATAGAGGCAGAGAAAGAGAGGAGAGTGTTGAGAACCGCACTAGCCCCACGTTCGGGTGACCAAAAATGTTGCAGCCCGAACAAAATGTTGAGGCCCGGGCTGCCCCGCGTTTGGGCAGCCACTGTATCCCGGCCCAAGCTGCTGCCTCGGTCCGAGGGTCAGGTTCAGCAAGAGAGAGAGGACGGACTCGAAGAATGGAGACCAGACAGAGTGTGTTTCAATCCCGTTTATTCTTCAGTCTCTCTTCCTCTAAGTGTCTCAAGTCCTGTCCTACGTTCCTAGTCCCTAGTGCCTCCAAGTTCCAAGTTACTTTTTCCAAGTTCTCTTCCAAGTGCCTGCTTCTCTGTCTTCTCTCTGTTGTGTCTGATTCTCTCTAGAGCCAAGTATCTTCTACCTAATGTCAAGTAATCTGTTACTTTCTCTGTCTGCCTCTATCCTTTTATATGTCTCAATTCTAAGCCACGACTTTAGGTCACGCCTTTAATCATGCCCTTAGGTCTTGTCTCTAAATCTTATCTCTAGGTCACACTCTTAAGTCACACACCTTTAATCTCACACACCTTTAATCTCACTCACCCAAGGTATTTAAACCAAGATTATCAGAGTGTGCTCAGCTGTTGTAGGCTATTGTAATCCAAGTCTCATGTCAGGGTATATGGCTCAAGATGGCTGCAAAGCTGATAGCCTCTTTCTGCTAAAAGTCGGCCCCCAACAGAGAGGAGACAGAGGACAGAAAGAGGAGGAAGAGGCGAGCTGGGGATACATGAAGAGAGAGAAAGAGGGGAGATGGAAGAGAGTGAGAGACAAAAGTATGGGGGGGGGGGGACACAAAGGGTACCTTTTATAGCAAACCAGTCCTACCTAGCTATTGCTAGGTAACTGTGTTGGGTGGAGCCAAGAAGGAATACTAGCATGGTCACAATACCACGGAAGAGTATACCTAGATTTTACAAGATAATTAACTAATTTCTAGAGTGGCTACATCACTTTGCATTCCCACCAACAGTGAATGAGTCCTCTTCTTTCACTACACCATTACCAGTATTAGTGGCCTTGTTGATCTGGGACATTCTGAATGGGAAGATATGAAATCTTAATGTATGTTATTTTATTCTTATTTTTAATAGTTATTTTATGGACTTTATGGATAATATCCACTTATAAGTGATGGAATGCTATGCATGTCCTTTTGAGTCTGGGTTATATCTCTCCAGATGATACTTTCCAGGTCCATCCATTTTCCTACAAAATTCATGATGTTCTTGTTTTTAATAGCTGAGTAGTATTTCATTGTGTAAATTAAACATATTTTTGTTATCAATTTTTCTGTTGAGGGACATCTAAGTTGTTTCCACTCTATTTCTATAAAGTTTTGGGCGTTTTGATTAAGATTACATTGGATCATTAATTCATTTTTGGTAGAATAATTATTTTTATAATATTAATACAGCTAATCTATGAAAGTGGGAAATCTTCATTTCCAGTATCTTCTTCAATTTTTTCCTTAAGTACTTGAAGTTTTATTTTAGGGTTCCTTTTCTAATTGTTTATATTTATTCCTAGACATTGTATTTACCCAAGACTATTATTAATTTTTGTTTCCCTTTTATTTTCTCTTTTAAAAAATTGGTTATTTTATTTATTTACATTTTATAGGAACGACACAACTTGGAGTTCTTCTCAACGCAGTTTTATTTAGGATCCTTTACTATCCTCTCTCTATGGAAGCCCTTCTCTCCTCTCTTTCTCTGGATGCCCTTCTGTCCTCTCCTTTCTCTGGATACCTTTCTGATCTCTCCTCTCTCTGGATGCCTTTCTGATCTCTCCTCTCTCTGGATGCCTTTCTCCTATCTCTCTGGATGCCCCTACTCTCCTCTCTTTCTGGAAGCTCTTCTGATCTAGTCCCTTAACGGCCGTCCTTTTTATACCCCTGCCTGTCCCAATCAGCACCTGCCACGTAGGCATGCCTCATTGGTGCACCTCAAACAGCCTGATCCTGCATAGCAACGAGTCTGCGCATTATGGCTCAGTTAGGGAAAAAAACTCACAGTGCACAAACTGCCAAGAAGCATCACTGGAGTGCACCCGCTCCTCACAATTCCCTTTCCGGTTTCCTCTCCACAAACCCCCCTCCTCCTGGTTCTATGAGGGTGTTCCCCCAGCAACCCACCCACTTCCACCACACTGCCCTAGCATTCCCTTACAATGGGGCATTAAGCCTTCAGAAGAACAAGGGTCTCATTTCCTATTGATGTCTGACAAAGCCATTCTCTGCTACATTTGCAGCTGGAGCCATAGGTTTCTACATGTGTATTTTTTGGTTTATTATTATTATTTGGTGGTTTGGTCCTTAGGAGCTCTGGGGGATTTGGTTGGTTGATAATTTTTTTCCCTATGGGGTTACAAACCCCTTCAGCTCCTTCGTTCTTTCCCCTATGTCCTCCATTGGGATCCTGGTGCTTAGTCCAATAGTTAGCTGCAAGCATCCACATCTGCCTGAGCCTCTGAGGTGACAGCTTTATCAGGTTCCTCTCAGCAAGCACTTGTTGACAAAAGCAATAGTGTCTGGGTTTGGTAGCTACATATGGGATGGATCCTCAGGTGGATCTCTGTATAGCCTTTCCTTCAGTCTCTGCTCCACTCTTTGTCCATGTATTTCCTTTAGACAGGAGCAATTCTGTGTTAATATCTTTGAGATGGGTGGGTGGCCCTATCCCTTAACCAGACGCTGTGCCTAACCTCTGGATGTGGTCTTTACAGGTTCTCTCTCCCCTTTCTTGGGTATTTCAGCTAATCTCATCCCAGTTGGATCCTGGGAACCTCTTGCTTTCCTGGCATCTGGGATTTTCTGGTGGCTACCTTTTGTTCCCCATCCCTCACTGCAATACACCTCTGTTCAATTTTTTCACACTCTCTACATCTCCCCTGTCTCGTCCCACATCTGATCCTGCCCCCTTTTCCCCTCCACCTCCTCTGTTCCTCCCAAGTCCCTCCCATGATTATTTTGTTCCCCCTTCTAAATATGACTGAAGCATTCACACTGTGGTCTTCTTTCCTCTTGAGCTTCATATGGTCTGTCAGTTGTATTGTGGGTATTCTGAGCTTTTTGCCTAATATCCACTTATCAGTGAGTACATACCATGTGTGTTCCTTTGTGACTTGGCTAACTCACTCAGGATGATATTTTCTAGTTGCATCTATTTGCCTGTGAATTTCATGAATTCATTGTTTTTAATATCTGAGTAGTACTCCATTGTGTAAATGTAGCATATTTTCTGTATCCATGCCTCTGTTGAGGGACATCTGTGTTGTTTCCAGGTTTCCCTCATTTCTCTACCTGTCGCTCAAGCACTCTATTGAAAGAATTGGTGTAACTTATTATTAGCTTGTAACTTATTATTCTGTTTATTCTAACTTGAGTTGAGCCATGTGGCTAGCTACTTCTCTTTAGTTTTATCTATCTTGACTTCCTCAGACTCTTGGTGGCAAGTACTTAGCCTCTGCCTATCAAAGTTCCAATTTCTCTCCTAGAACTTCCATCTTCTACTTCCTGCCTTTCTCCAATAGGCCATTAAATTTTTATTGACAGGTGATGCCTCTTCAAAGTATACAAGATATAATCCCTACATTAGTTTACAGCCAATATTCTTCCTGACTTTAATTGGTTTTATTATAGTTTTTTTTCCATTCAAGATGTTTGCTGATGGTTTGTCATATATACTCTTTATTATGTTGGGTATGCTCCCTCCTGCCTTACTCTCACTAGGACTTTTATCATGAAGAATTTGACAAAGGCTTTTTCTGCATTTACCATGCTTTATCTTAAAGTTTAAAATAAAAGTAAATTATCTATGGTAACCACAAATAGGATAAGCAATATTAATGATTCTGATTTTAAGTGCCCTTTGTTCAAGTGTCCTTACTTATTAGAAAGGTCAGTCTCCTAATATAAGACATTATTTATTTTCTTGTATTTCTCATTGTATTTTTTAACAATTAAGTAGAAAATAGCAGGGTTTTTAAAAAGGAAACTAAGTATTAGAATAATTAAGACCCCTTTCCTTGGAAACTGGCATGATGCTTAGAGGTAACAATAAAGCTAGTTCTCAAGATGGAGGGTTTCAGGTCAGGTCTAGGTCTTCGGGTTCCTGTATCTGAAGTACACCATGTATTCAACAGTTGGTATGTACCTTCTATCTCTAGGGACCAACCTAGGGTAACAGTAATAGTCTGTAATGTTTTGGGAGTCTCTGTAGACAATCCTGAACAATTCAAAAGAAGGATGTCCATATCATACCTGGTGTTGGGAATTTTTCTAGCCGTTGTCTGTGGCTCTTAGGAAAAACACTGCCAGCCCAGATGGGAAATTTCATTTAAACTCTGTATAAATAGGTACACACAGACTTAAGTATATTGTAAGTATTTTAGGTAGATAGCTAGTACTATGATTACTTTTCTTTTCTTTTACTTGTTCCTTTGCAGAATTTAGTTTACTTAATTGATTTAGAATATGATTTTTTCTTGTTTTATTATTAATCAATCAATTCATTTACAATTCATTTATTCATTTTAAATAATATCACACTTCCTGATTACCCCATCCACCAACCCCCAACCCACACCTGCCCTCCTTTTTGCCTGTATAAGAGTGCTCCCTTACCCACCCACACTGTCCTGCCTACCACTCCAGCATCACCCTACTCTGGGCATTTAGTCTCCCAGGGACCAAGGGCCTCCCCCCTATTGCTGTCAAGCAAGGTTATCCTCTCTACCTGAAGCCATGGATCCTGCCAGGTATACTCCTTAGTTGGTGGTCTAAACTCTAGGAGAACTGGGTGGTCATGCATGCCTATGTTGTTCTTCCAGTGTGGATGCAATCCTTCTCCAGTCCTCTAGTTCTTCTGCCAGTTCCCCCACCAGGTTCCCTAAGCTCAGTCTGATACTTGTCTCCAAGCATCCACATTTGCATTGGTCAGCTGCTGGCCAGACCTTCCAAGGAACTGACACAATAGGTTCCTGTCAGCAAGTGCCTATTGATCACAGCAACAATGTTGGGTTTCCTGTCTGTAGACATAATGGATCCTCAGGTGGGGCAGTACCCGGTTGGCCCTTCTTTCAGTCTCTGTTCCATTTTTTGTCCCTGTTTTTCCTTTGGGCAGAAAAATTTCTGGATTAAAAACTTTGAGATGGATGGGTGGCCCCATACTTCCACAAGGGGCTGTACCTATCTACTGGATGTGGTCTCAACAGGTTCTATTTCCCCCTTTTTTGTGCATTTCTGCTAAAGTCATCCTCATTAGGTCCTGAAAGCCTCACCTATCCCTGGTGTCTGGGACCCTCCAGTGGCTATCTCCAGTTCCTCATCCCCCTCATACATATTTTTGTTCAATTTCCTGACCCTCTGTACCTCTCTCATACTTCCAGTTCCTGATACTGCCACTTTTATTTCCTCCCTCTTCTCTCTCCCTCCCCAGTTCCCCTCTCCCTGTGCCTCCCAAAATAGTCCTGGTCCCTCTCAGTGCAGGACTGAAGCATTCACACCCTAGTCTTCCTTCTATGCTCCACATGATCTGTGGGTTGTATCATGGGCATTGTGAGCCTTTGAGCTAATAATCCACATATCAGTGAGTACATAACATGTGTGTTCTTTTGTTGCTGGGTTACCTCACTCAGGATGATATTTTCTAGTTCTATCTGTTTGCCTGTGAATTTCATGAATTTATTGTTGTTAATAGCTCTGTACTCCACTTTTTAATAGGGTTATTTGGTTTTCTGGAGTCTACCTTCTTGAGTTCTTTATATATTTTGGATATTAGCCCTCTATTGGATGTAGGGTAAAGATCTTTTCCCAACCCTTTCAGCTCCTTCAGTCTTCTAACTTCTCCATTGGGAACCCTTGATCAGATCAATGGGTTGCTGTAAGCATCTGCCTCTGGATATGTCAGACCTTCAAGGAGACAGCTGCATCAGGCTCCTGTCAGTATGCACTTCCTGAGATCCATATTGGTGTCTATCTTTGGTGACTGCACATGGAACAGATATCAAGGTAGAATGGTCTCCTGATGGCCCCTCCTTGACTTTCTGTCCCACACTTTGTCACCTTATTCTCTCTTGAGCATTCTGTCACTCCTTCCAAGAAAGACCGAGGCATCCACACTTGGTCTTCCTTCTTCATGAGCTTCATGTAGTCAGCTAGTTGAATCTTGGCTATTTCAAGCTTTTGGGCTAACATCCGCTTATCAGTGAGTAAATACCATGTGTGTTCTTTTGTGGCTGGGTTACCTCACTCAGGATGATATTTTCTAGTTCTATCTATTTGCCTGTGAATTTCATGAATTTATTGTTGTTAATAGCAGAGTAGTACTCCATTGTGTAAATGAACCACATTTTCTGTATCCATGCCTCTGTTGAGAGACATCTGGGTTATTTCTAGCTTCTGGCTTTTATAAATAAGGCTCTTATGAACTTAGTGGAGCATGTATCCTTGTTATATAAGGGAACACCTTTTGGGTATGTACCCAGTAGTGGTATAGCTGGGTCATCAGGTAGATCTATTTCTAATTTTTGGAGAAACGCCCATACTAATTTCCAAAGTGGTTTTACTAGGTTGCACTTCCACCAGCAATGGAGGAGTGTTCCTCTTAATCCACATCCTCACCAATATCTGCTATAACCTGTGTTTTAATCTTAGCCATTCTAACTGGTATGAGCTGGAATCCCAGGTTTTTTTTTGATTTTCATTTCTCTGATGACTAAGGATGTTGAACATTTCTTTAGTGCTCCTTGGCTACTCGAGTTTGCTCAGTTGAGAATTCTGTATTTAGCTCTGTACTTCACTTTTTAATAGGGTTATTTGGTTTTCTTAAGTCTTCCTTCTTAAGTTATTTATATATTTTGGATATTAGCCCTCTATTGGATGTAGGGTAAAGATCTTTTCCCAATCTGTTGGTTACAGTTTTGTCCTATTGACAGTGAGTACTTTGTCTTACAGAAGCTTTGCAATTTTATGAGGTCCCATTTGTCTATTGTTGATCTTAGAGCATAATTCATTGGTGTTCTGTTCAGGAAATTTTCCCCTGTGCCAATGTGTTCAGGGCTCTTCCCAACTTTCTCTTCTATTAGTTTCAGTGTATTTGGTTATATGTGGAGGTTCTTGATCTTCAGGACTTGAGCTTTCTAGAAGGAGATAAGAATAGATCAATTTACAGTCTTCCACATGCAGGCTGCCAGTTGAACCAGCACCATTTGTTGAAAATGTCTTTTTTTCCCCCAGTGGATGGTTTTAGCTCCTTTGTCAAATATCAAGTAACCATGGTGTGTGGGTTCATTTCTGGGTCTTCAATTCTATTCCATTGATTTTCCTGCCTGTCTCTGTACCAATACTATGCAGATTTTTATCACTATTGCTGTATAGTATAGCTTGAGGTCAGGGATGGTGATTTCCCCCAGAAGTTCTTTTATTTTTGAGGATAGTTTTCGCTATCCTAGGTTTTTTGTTATTCTAAATGAATTTGAGAATTGCTTTTTCTAATTCTATGAATAATTTAGCTGGAATTTTGCTGTGGATTGCACTGAATCTGTAGATTGCTTTTGATAAGATGGCCATTTTTGCTACATTAATTGTGCAATTAATGAGCATGGGAGATCTTTCCATCTTCTGAGGTTTTCTTCAATTTCTTTCTTCAGGAGTTTGAAGTTCTTGTCATACAGATGTTCCACTTGCTTGTTTAGAATCACACCCAGATATTTTATATTATTTGTGAGTATTGTGAAGGATGTTGTTTCCCTAACAATTTTTCAGATATCCTTGCTGTTAGTGTATTCTCTTCTTTCCTTCTGTATTTATTTCTTCCCTTCTGTACATATAAATTGTCTTCATGTTTTTCCCCATTTCCCCTTCAAATCAAAAGTAGCCAATAGTCTTGCTCAGCTATGTTACCTATGAACCACTACAGTGATTTACACGGAACAGTAAACCCAATAGTTCAGTTGCAAAGTGAGTATAATGGCAGTATCAAACATCTTTGTAATTGCAACTAAAGTCCACTTAACAATGGAGAAATCACTCCTGCTACAGGAAACCTAGCCATCTACCCAGGGCTAATGAAACTTTGGATCTTGGAGAACCAACAGATAAGTGTAATTCTCATCCTTTATCAAGAAAATTTCACTTTGGAGCAAATGGAGACCATTACAAAAAACAACACAACTGATCAAAATACTGAGTCATCAAGCCCAGTCCTAGTGGATAAATCTACAACACAACTCTTGTACCTAAAACTCAGGGATCATTATAGAAGAAGGGGCAGAAAGATTCTAAGATCCAGAGTTACAAAAAGGTTGCTATGAGATTATGTCTTCTAGAAATGTCAGAAGGTATGCCCATACCCTCATAGAAGCAGGGTTTGCGGTGGGAGAGGGGGTTTCTGTGGTGGGACTGGGAAACTTGATAACATTTGAAATGTAAATAAAAAATCAAATAAAGAACAAAAGAAAGAAAGAGAAAGAGAGAGAAAGCAAGAGAGAGAGAGAGAGAGCAAGAGAGAGCAAGAGAGAGAGAGAGAGAAAGAGAGAGAGGGGAGAGAGAGAGAGAGAGAGAGAGAGAGAGAGAGAGAGAGAGAGAAGTTTCAACATAACTGCCTAACATGACATAACAAGGAAGGCCCCCAATAGACATGCTAATTTGGGTGAAAGAAAGCTCATGAGGTCTCAGCCCTCAAGAGAGGACTACAGCCAACTAAGAAATGTTGAGATTTGCCCAGGCAAGGGGCTCCTTGGACACACACACACACACACACACACACAAACACACATGAGCCACAGTGGCACTCTAACTAGAGTGGTGAAATTGTCTTACTTCTACCTTGTAGAAGGACATAAGCCATTCCTCAGATTCTCTGACCTCTTTTAGCACATTCTGCTGAGACTCAAAGACTAGTCCTGTCAAAGACACTCACGAAATGGCTCCAGGGCCCCAAAGGTCCCTTACTTATATAGGTGTGGTGTGTGGAGGGATGAGCCTCATTCCCTTTCTCTCCTGAAATTGCAAGGACTTTTAATTGCCCACCCTATTGTGGGGCAGTGGACAGTGCCACCTGTCAGAAAACCTGGTAAAGTCAAGTAGATTCAGGAACCCAGGAAATTCTCAAAATTGAAAACAGTAGGCATTTGAAACTACTCACGGCCAGGTTCCTGTCTTAGAATATGTGAGCATGACATCCCATTGGGAGGATTGTAATAATCAGTCACATAGGGACAACACCTGAAGTCCTTCCACATGCAAATGAGGCATCACTAACATTTTAGATTGAGTCAATAAAAAACATCTGCCTCTAGATCTCAACCCGCCCTCAAATGTTAATAAGTTTCTATCCACAAGGAATAAAAGTGCAGGAGTTTTTCACCAAAGGTCTTCTGAGGGTTTCTGTTTTATTAAGCTGTAACACTCCAGGGAATAGTTTTGTCTCCTGAAGCATTTATTGTTGGACTTGGGCTATGCTCAGAAAACTGGGTGTGTGCTTGCTCAAGGCTGCTCCCTGCTTGGCAACTCCTGCTCCAGCTCCTGGTTTTGTGAACTTTTTATCAGAATTTGCCTAGCTACAGAGTTGGCACTACCCTCCTTAGGTATGCACATTTGGGGACTTGTTTGGCCTATGAGCTATTTTGTGTGGTTCTTGTGGGTAGATGGTTGTTTCCCTTATGTATGTAGGGTATTGAGCCCCTAGCTACCCTTCTACATCTATGTAAGTAAGAGACCTTAGGGTTCCAGAGCAATTTTGTGAGTGTCTTTGATGTGACTCGTCATAACTTCTCAATAGAACTTGCTAAAAGGAGATGAGAGGATCTTGTGGTGGTAATGGCTCCTTGCCAGGGTAGATAGTCCTCAAGTAAGACAGTTTTACTACTGTGGTTAGAATGTTTCCAGACATGGTAGCTCAGGACACATTTTGTGGTTTCTTGCATTTGTATTTTAATTCAGTACATACGTTGCACAAATGAGCCCCTATTAAACTTGCCTCATCTTTATCTGGAAATTGTAGGGGCATTGGAGCCATATTGTTAAGTTCCCTGTGATAGGCACTCCATCCCTTTTGAGCACTGCAATATCCAATGGGTCTTCTTTTTATGAGTCTTTTGCCTGGTTGTGCCCTGGGTATAATACTGCTCTTTAGAATGTAGTTGGTTCCCTCATAATAGCTCCTCTCTCTCACTCTTGTAGGGCTTGAGAGTGAAATGCTGAAGCTGTAGTCTATAAAATATGTCACTAAATGGTAATATCACTGGGTTGTACTTGGAGGAATGAGACTCTTACCCTTCTTCCAATGCCCTCAGTAACTAGGAACCATTTGGCAAGATCAGAAAGTATAAATTCCAAGTTTTCTTGTCAGTCAGGTTGAGATCTGAGTATGTTGTACTATCACCTTCCTCAGACTAACAAGCTGAGGTAATCATGCCATGTTGTATAGTGTTGACAATGCTGAACATTATCAAAGCTGGAATGTAAAAACTGAGTCCCTTCCTAAGCTTCTGTGTCTGCTTTCTGGGACTTGGGGTACTTGGAGCCATATGTTGAGGTTACTTAGTGCTTACTTGTAGGAATGAGCACCTTTATTTGCATATTCATATGAGGTACCTTGTGGGGATATGGCAAAATCAGAGTCAAAGTTACAGAACAAGCTCATCTCCAGAGACACTTTCAAATAGAGGGTTTCACTTGATGCAGCCTGGCACTGAGTATAATATCAGTATATGAGTGAGATTGTTCATAGGTGGATTTCTATCAACACTAGTAGGACGTGCTAATATTGACTAAATTCTGTTTACCTTTGTATCAGGCTATGGCATGTGAGGGAAGCATGGGATTTCTTTTGAGGCGTAAGGCCTGAGATCTTCAGAGGTAAGGCACTAGGACCCTCAAATGGGTGAAAAGGGCCTGCACTGGAATACATATAAAAGATGTTCTGTTGTCAGCCAAAGCTGATTCTGGTGAAAGCTACAGACCCAAAACTTCCAGTTTATGGGTAAGGTGGGCATCAGAGTGGCCTGGGTCTGAAAGTTGTACTTGAGGGTCAGCAGCCTTGTGATGAGTAAGAAACATTTCAGAATCCACAAGGCAAGAGGTATGTCCCGATGAGTAAGTAGTTCCAACTTAACTTCTGTCTCCTCTTTCAGGAAGGTGGGCC
Source organism: Arvicanthis niloticus (assembly GCF_011762505.2). NCBI lineage: Eukaryota > Metazoa > Chordata > Mammalia > Rodentia > Muridae > Arvicanthis > Arvicanthis niloticus. The sequence continues at coordinate 104,375,618 of NC_047679.1, forward strand.
TGCAGAGGGAGGAGTTATCTATAATGTGCAGGTAGAAACAAGTGATATTGTTATAGGAAGGTGTCCAGTACTATTCAAGAGAGTAACCATGATGATAACTGAATGTGTGAAGGAACCCCCATCTAGAATGTAACAGGGAGCCTGTGGTGCACCTTTGCTGATGCCTTAGAGAAACCAAGATGGGTGGATTCGGAGCCTTTCTTTCATTTAGGCTGCATGACATGGGTTAAAGTTTCATTAGTAAGTGATGATCTTGGTACTTCTATTGATGGCAGTTCAGTATAAGGAGTCCGAGATGAAGAGTAAAGGCATTCAATGTATGGACGTACCCTGAGGGAAAAAAATCTGAAGCCAAATTAAAAGGGACTATACAGACTGGCAATGACCTAGAGTCAGCAAGCAGAATCATTTATATGCTTTGCTTTCTTAAACTATCAGGTAGGAAGTGGGGAGTCTTTGGGAGAGATAAGGTCTTGTATAAAGGAGATATCTCAGGAAGGGCAGACAAGTTGAAGAAGCTTTAGGTAGACTCAGGGAAACACTTTATTATTGGAAATGATCACAGGTCATGTGGACATCACTAGAGATCACATATGGGTTGAAGGGATGTGCCACCAGCTCCTGCTTGTTTCCTTTGAGTATTTTCAGGAACTTATGGGAGGTGGGAACTTGACAAGTGTTGGAGACTTTTTTAAGTACATTGGTTCTAGGTTTTGGTAAGTTCCAAGGAAAAAGTTCCAAGGAGGATTGAAGAAAACTGCAGTCCAGAACACAGACAGGGTTATGAAAATAAGTCTTCCCTGATATGTCACCTAAACAGTCCTGAACAGTTCTATTAGTCTGAGTTCCATATCTTGTTTCCAGGAATAGTCTAAGAGAGATGAAGAGTGAGTTGAGAGCAAGTTCTCATATGTCAGCAGACAATGAATTTTGTATGTCAGTACTGAAGGTGAGAATGCAGAGATTCCCCACCAGCCAAACCCAAGGAGAGCCATAGTCTCTCAGCCCTGTTTTCAGCACTGAGGTAAAAAAAAAAAACAAAAAAAAACAAAAAAAAAAAACCTAGGCACTTTGGGTGGATTTCCTTCCTTCCCAGTCTCTTTCCTCTGACTCAACAGAAATAGTCCCCTGCCATAGTGAAGGTCTACACAGCAATCACACAGATGTTTCTAAATTTTACAATTTATGAATGTGATAATCAGGCTGGTTTCCCACCCTGGGATTAATGGACCACTCAATTGAGCTGCTGCTATCAAGGCAGTTACTACTGAACAGTTGTAATTATTTTTAAGGTGCCTTCACTGATTTCTTTTCCACCTTAGACTCATAGAAATAAATTTGTTCTGAGACTCTGTGCCACTCAAGAAGAGAGGTAGACCCTGAGGAACCATGTCTCTTTCTTTTTCAAGGGGACCATGGAAAGCAGAAATTATTTGGCCATAGAGAACCACCCAAGCTAAATCCTGTAACAGGACTATTGTAGTTGAGGGTTGCCCAGTGAAAAACTATCAGAATCCACTCACCCTCTATCATTTTTCCTCAGACTAGTAAATCTTCCTTGCTGTGACTACACATCTTCCTTCCTGCTGTTACCTGAGGAAGTCAGGATTGATCATGCTTGTTGGGAGCCAACTTTAGTAGAAAGCGGCTAGATCAACTTTGCAGCCATCTGGAACCATATACCCTGATGAAAGACTTGGTTGTCAAAAGCCTATAACAGCTGAAGCACACTCTGATAAATATATTGTTTATCCCACATAGCTTGTTTTGCTGTTTAGTGACCTCAGCTGTATGGTGCACGTGGTAAAGTGTTTTCACCTGTGTTCTCCTGCTTGTGTATATAAATACCTCACAATTCCCGTCAATAAGAGAGACTTGAGAAAATAGAAGAGAGACTTGATAAGAGACTTGAGACTGAATCACACCCTGTCTTGTCTCCATTCTTCACGTCTCCTGCCTGAGCAGCCCCATTCTCTCTCTTGACCAGAGCACTTAACCCCAAAGCATTGAGGCAAAGCATTGAGGAAGAGTAAAGGCCACAACACATGCTGAGACCAACTGTAGCTACAATCTCTCAAACAGCCTACAGGCCCATGGAGAAGAAGTGGGGGAAAAGTGTTCAAGTTGACACTCTTAAAGCAATGGAGGCAGAGACCACTGCCATGATCTCATGAGAGGTGTCTGGTGAAGGAACATAAATCTCTTCCCAGTGTTCTCAGAAAGCCTCGTCTTCTGCAGGGACACTATCTTGTAAGGCCTCTCTGGTAAGCAAAAGGAGGACATAGAAAACCCTATTTCCCCTCAGAGGCTACATTAAATACAAAGATAATTGAAATGATGAGATTTCTGCCCCTCAAGTATCATAGAAAGCATCTAGCCAGTGAGACAGATGTGTTGGATATGGTTGTCAGAATTATGAGGAGTACTATATGATCTTCAGTAAGGCATGTGAGTACACGAGGTTGATCTTTGGCATTGGTGTGATAGAAGTGTACCCTGTTGACTAATATGTCCTTGTACTCCCCTGGGTATCATATATGCTAGGATGTTGCATTGTGCTCAAGACATATCCTAGACAGGACTGTTAATCATTCTCAACATCATCTTCATAGAGAGCAACTGTATCAGTGAGGAGAAACTCTGGCATGTACTGAATAACATGGGGATGTATGCTGGGAAGCATCATTTCATATTTGGGAAACACGAGGAAGGTTCAGTGACAGGCCCAAAGTGGGATCCTGCTCAAGGGGCAGTCCCAAGGCCTGACACTATTACTGAGGCTATGGAGCACTCACACAAAGAAACCTATCATGATAGTCCTCCAAAAGACCCAACAAGCAGATATTTGCACCTAACCAATGAACAGAAACTGCTGAGTTTGGAGGCCACAGGGAGTTTAGAGGTCTGGTAGGTTGGGGGTTGTCAGTGAGGACATCCTCATGGAGACAGAGGATGGGAAGAAGGTATGGGATATGGAACAGTTGAAGGGTGGACCCAGGAGGGCAATAAAATTTGGGGTTTAAATTTAATTTATTTCATTTATTAAATGAATACATTAAAAAATAATTTTTGGTTGTCTTACTATGTTTAGCCTCTCATATTAGTTAACTCATAAAAATTAAAAGTAAAGCACACTAAATAGAATCTCCTTACATTTCAAGGGTATTTGTTAGCAGTACGACATGGGAGAAGCCAGATCTACCCTTCTTTCCAATACCTTCACTGACTTCCTCACATTTCAAGGGTATTTGTTAGCAGTAGGACATGGGAGAAGCCAGATCTACCCTCACAAGCAGAAAGGGTGGATTCAGGAAGAAATAATTCTGTCAGGAAATCTTCAGTTCTTTTAGGTCACTGGTACAGGAGTAAAGGGAGCAGAGTAGAGAGTAAGAGCATGTCAGTGTCAAGGTCTTGAACCAAGGCAGTTTGACAGCCTCAAAAATGAATGTTCCTGTGGGGGAGTTCAGTTTAATAAAACCGAAAAGTAGAAAGTGCCTTGCCCTTGGATGGTATGACTGACTGAGGGCTGAGAGAGGGGAAACCTCTTCTCTCCATATCCCTTTGGACAAGGTAGAGAGGAATCAGGCTGGTGATATGGGCGATTGGTACAACATGTGCAGTAATGTCCATTCAAAACACCAAGAAAAAGTATAGAGGGCAATTCTGTCTTGTGGCACAAAGGAGATTTGCAGGGGAACATACCACACTTTATGTCCATCCTCTGAAACAGATTTCTGGCACATGAAAGAATCACAGGAAACTGAGGCCTAGGACTCTTATGGCCTACATTGCCTTCCTGGTCATGAGAGACAAAGGTGTTCTTTAAGATAATAACTCAGCATTTAAGAGCATTGGCTTCTCTTCCCAAGGACATGTGTTCAATTCCCACCTAGGACCCACCTGGCAGCTCACAACTCTCTTCAACTCCATTTCCACAGGATCTGGAACACTCACACAGACATACAAGGCAGGCATATAAGGAAACATAACTTTAAATGTAATTTATTAGGTATATGAGTATGGTAGTGCAATATATATGTCTCTGATGCCTAGGGAGGCCAGAAGTAGGTGTCAGATCCCATGGAACTAGTTATAGACAGTTGTGAGCTTCCATATGTGTGCCAAAACCTGGTGGATTGCAAGAATGGCAAATATTCTTAACAGATGAATATTCTCTCAAGCTCCAGATAACTTTAAACTAAAATAATAATAATATTAACAACAACATTTATGTGTCAATACACATGTATTAGTGTGGGTACATGCCATAGCTCAAGTATGGATAGCAGAGAAAAACTTTCAGTTTGGTTCTTGCCTTTTACCTTGTAGAGGCATGATCTCTGGTTGTTTCTGATGTACTATGTACAGGTTATCTGACCTGATATGTTCTGACAAATACTCTTGTTTCTGTCTGTCATTTTGCCAAGGAACAACAAGGATTACAGATTCATTTCCCGCTATTTGTTCTAGGGATATCATTCAAATCAGCAGGCTTGAGCAGTTAATACTTTTACCTTATAACATCACCCTGACACTAAGGAAAATCTTCATTTGGTTACCTCCAGTACAGTTTTGCCAACTCTAACAGAAACAGGGTTTGGTGATTAATTGAAAACAAAGGCTTGACTAGAGAGGCAGGTCATAGGAGAAGAAAAAAACTGGTCCTTGACTCACATTCTATGAGATTCTATTTTAGGGAGATTAATTAGCACCTAGATTTCATCATGTCCAACAAGAATGAGGATTTGGTGACTTTTATTCATGAAATTTTATTGTGGTTGATTAGCTACTCTGTGTCCTGCTGATATTATCTGATATGTTCTGGAGAACAGTAGCAGCAGTATCACCCCAGGGTAGAAGGAGCTGCAATTATCTACCACCTAACATTCACTACAGTTCCTCCCACTCAAGGCACTTCAGTGAGAATTTAGGTGCAGAGTACATAGTCCAGGAGTCCTAATTGGCAGGTTTTACCAGACTTTATCAGGCTTTGTCACATTTCCCAGGTTAAGATCCTAGAGACTCCCAGTATTGGGGATTTACATAATCCCCTACTAATAAGCAACAGTTCTAGGAGAGGACCAGAAGTCTGCATGCACCTGTAACCTAGGTAGTTCTCAACCCTCTGAGACCAAAGCTAAACATCTGATTCTTAAGAACAGGGCTCTTCTTGGTTCTTCATAATATCCATCAAGCCACAAGTAGAAGAAATCTCCAATGTCACTGAAAACAGCATTTAACAAAAACTTAAATGCATAGATTGAACACAATTTGGAGATTGCCTTAGGTATGGGAATTTCTGTCAAGTTCCTGTACTCTCCTGTGCCTCTTTCCCTAGTTATGCCCCAGCAGTCTACCTCCTCTGAAGGCAAGAAAGAATATTTCACCCTCTACATGACTGTATTTTACAGGGACTAATGCACCTGTTGTGGTATTTAGGTGAGAATGATCAGGTCAAATGCAGTGGATAATTACAGGTGAAAGTTCATGGCTTCATGTAAAAAAATGAGGGTTCTCAGCCTACCAGAGTACAACAGAATTTTCAAGAGCAGTATAGAAAATTCCATTGACTAAAGAATCAATCTTGGGTCCTCTGAAAAAGTAACTAGTGGCTGAAAGGTGAGCTATCTTCCTATTTGTCTTGGTCAAGCTTCCTCTAAGTCAATACTTGCCTTGAAATCACATATTCTCAAGCACCCATGTCACTTGAAAGTCATCATAGGAAAGCTAAAAAACATTTTAAAATATGAAAAATTCAAAATGCCCCACCAATTACAGAATTCCTTCATGAGGTGGTCTCCTCTTCAAGGTCATTCCAATTCTCTTTCTGCCTAGCTCTTCACTAACTTTCATTACTACTACTCATCCTTTCATTCCAAACAGCATATTGTTTTAGTCTATACTCATAAATTTAACCCTATAAAGACTTTTAAAAAATCTGGTATGATTGTGTGTGAGCAGGCATTCTAACCCTTGAGGCATTAAGAACTTATGGATTTTCCATAAAAATATTTCATTGTGTTATAATCATCTTTGTTAATGTTTATGTTAACATTATGTTACTGTAATAAAACACCATGAGCAAAACCAACTTGAAGATGAAATGATTTACTTCATCATATTACTTGTAGCCCATAACCCAAGGAAGTCAAGGTAGGAACTCAAGGTGTGAACCTGAAAGGAGAACCTGGTACAGTGTTCATGGTAGAGTGCTACTTATTGTCTTGCTGCTCACAGATTGCTCATCCTGCTTTTATATAGCCCTAGAGAACGCCAGCCCAAGATTGGCAGGATCCACAATGATCTAAGCCCTCATACATCAAAAATCAATCAAGAAAATGTTCCACAAGCTTGCCCACAGAACAATCTATTGGGGACATTTTCTCAACTGAAATTCCCTCTTCCAAAATGACCCTACCTCGTATTCATTTTACAAAAGTTAGCCAGCATACACAAATTCATCACTGTTTAACCATAGCATTTCAAAATAGACTATAGACTTCTAATTAAAATTAATCAGAAGTGATAAAGAAGAAAACTTCATTCTAATCAAGGAAACATTTAACCACATAGATATTACTATCCTAAATATGTATGCATCAAACTCTGGTGCACTCATGTCATTAAAAAAACCAATGCTTTGCTGAAATAAGACACAAAATAAAATATAGTAGGTGATTTCAATACCCTACTTTCTTCAACAAAAAAGCCATATATGAACATAGATAAAGAGAAAGATTAGAGTTAAATGACATCAAACATCAAATAGCCTTAACAGATTTATACAGAATATTTCATGCAAAGTCAAAAGAATAAACATTACAGCACATGGAAGTTTCTCTAAATAAACCATATTCTAGGAAACAAAGCTTTAAAATTTAGAAAGATTAAAATAATTGCATGTATTATATATGTAAATGATGCTAATAAGACTGTATATTGACAACAAAGAAACAAACCTGAAGTAAGTGCACAAACTCATGGAGATTAAACAACTCAGTTCCAAATGAGGAATTAGTCAAAGAAATTAAGAAAGACATCAAAACATTTTCTTGGAATTAAATGAAAACACAATACTGCAAAACCTTGGAAATACACTGTAATTAGTTCTAAACGGGTAATTTATAGTTACCTTGCCTACATTTATAAATGAGAAAGTTCATAGATAAATATCTTAATTATTCAACTCAGAAATTTGGCAAAATAAGAACAAACAAAATTAAAATCTAGTGGACAGCAATAAATAATAAAATTTAAAGCAGGAATTAATGCAATAGAAACAAAAGTACAAAGAACCAATGATACTTTGAGTTGCTTTTTAATAAGTTAAATATCTTTCTAGAATTATAAAAAGTGTGGGATAATATTTTTACTGTCAACCTTCTCAAGTGAGTCTACCTAAGACTGCCGACAAAGGCACCCATAAGATAAACACATTAACATACCTGTGGCTCAACTAACCACAAGGAAGTGAGTACTCAATATAATCAGAAATGAACAGAGAACTATGACAACAGACATTGACAAAATTCAGAAAAAATAATAGAATATTTTAAGAATCTGTACTCCATTTCTCCATTCGCTTGGAAACCCTAATAAAAATGGATGAATTTCTAGACTCAGCCAAACCATCAAAATTACATCAAGAAGAAACCAACCAACTATCCAGAGCCATAATAAAAGAGGGAGTTGAAATAGTAATTTCTAACAAAAATAAATGACAAGGTAAGATGGAGTCACGGCAGAAGTTTATCAGACTTTCAAAGAAGATCTACAGCTAATTCTTAAACTACTCAAAAGAAATAAAATAGAGAAAGGTAGAAAGGAATAAAGGAAGGAAGGAAGGAAGGAAGGAAGGAAGGAAGGAAGGAAGAAAAAAAAAACAAAAAGGAAAGGAAACATATTGAGTACTCCTAAACTCAATCCTGAAGTCAGTGTCATGCAAATACCCAAAGAACATAAAGGTATAACAATAAAACTATAGACAATATCTCTGATATTTACAGATTCAAAAATGCTCAGTAAAATACTTGAAAACCAATTACAGACATACATGTCTACATTAATTTGCTCTCCATGCATGACCAAGGCAATGTATAAAAGATATCTCTTAAATGAGAGCATGCTTACAGTTTCAGATAAGTCCAGTCCATGATCATTGTGGTGGGCAGCATGCCAGCAGTAGGCAGAAATGGTGCAAGGGTAGTATCTGATTCACAAGCAGGAGCTATCTGGGTCGGGGGATGGAGACTGCTATGGGTTTTTTAAACCTCAATGCTCACATCTACTGACACACCTTTTTTAGAAAGGTCTCATCTATTGTCCAGCCTAAATCACTAAATCAGTTGGGCAAGAAGTATTCAAATCTATGAGCCCACTCTTCTTGATCTCATTTAAACCACTAGAATACATTAAAAATACTAATAAATAAATAAATAAACTATCTACAATGACCAAGTTGATTTATGCAAGGATAATTCAATAAATGCAAATAAAAATTTAATAAACTACATCAGGGGACCTAAATATAAAAATACCATGATAAACTCAATAGATGCAAAAAAGGCTTTCACAAGAGTCCAATATACCCTTGTGATAAAGGTTATGGAGGAAGTAAGACTAGAAGGAACATATCTCAATATAATAAAGGCTACTTTTGAGAAACCCACAGCCAACATCATCATACCTGAAACATCCTACTGAAGTTAGGAAAGAGATAGGGAAGTCCCTATCCTTACTCTTTTCATCATTGTACACAAAGTGCTGGCTGGAGCAACAGGGAAAGAGAAAGAAATTAAATGGATACAAACAGGAGAAAAAGTCAAAATTCTTCTAATTTACAGATAAAATAATATATACATAAGAGATCCCACAATTTTTGTCAGAAATCTTCTAAAAATTTTAACAATCTAAACAACATGACAGGGTATAGTGTCAGTTTGACTACATCATGTCTGAAAGAAAATATTTTTAAAACATTCGATTTCTTAGGGTTTTATTACTATGAAGAGACACCATGACCAAGGCAACTTTTATAATGACAAACATTTAATTGGGGATGGCTTACAGTTTCAGAGGTTCAGTCCATTATCAATATGGTGGGAACATGACAATTTGCAGACAGACATGGTGCTGGAGGAGCCGAGAGTTCTACATGTTGACCCAAGATGTAGCCAGAAAGGGATTCTCCTCTGCAGACAGCCAGAAGGAGACTTAAATTACACACTTGGCAGGGCTTGAACTTAGAGATCTCAAAGCCAACCCTCACTCTGACACGCTTCCTCCAACAAGACCACACCTCCCCCAATAATGCCATACCTTTTAATAGTGCCTCTACTCCCTATGAGCAAGCATTCAAATACATAAAACAATGGGCCAAACCTATTAAAACTACAAAATTACCCCCTGTTATTGCATTTTTTGCTCCTTTTTTTGAAGTGTTTCAAGAGACATACAGTCTATTATATAGACTTACCATTTATGGTTCATGTTTTAATTGTCATTAAATTTAATTTTCAGTATGTTTTGACCTGATATGATGCTATGTAGTAACTTTTGCCTACTACAAAAATAAATCTCTCTAACCAAAGTTGATGGCAAAAATCATTAAAGGACATCATAAACAAAATATATACAAAGGAATTTGAGAGGCATGTAATGTACATTTAGAGAAATGTAGTACAATAGGCTCTTTTGCATCCTGAACATGGACTTTTGATCAGGTTTACCAAACCAGACACAAATTTCCCTCTATGTAGGTATTAGCCTGAAATTTAATTGGAATGCACTTGGTTTGTTCCACTACAGAATGGACACAATTGTAGTAGTAGGAATTTCTTGCATGAGCAAATGATAATGTATTTGCCAGGGTCAACAGTTGAATAAACATAATTGATGACAGTTCTCACCAGCAACCTATATAGTAGTACCTTTGGGCATTTTGAGGGCTAGCCAATAAAGAAGAGGTATATAGATCATTTCTACATTGATTTAGCTATGCTTTGTGATCATAGCGTGTGATAATTGAAACAGTCAGTCTTAGGTTTAGTCTTAGTAGTCAACTAGTAAAAATGGCAACAACCTACATTGTTTTGGAGAGACAGTGAAATTCATAACCAAAAATCCATAGACACTGAGGTTTTCATTTAGTAATCACTGTCTCCTAGTAGTAGTTTTATTTACGCATGAAGAATATCTGAAAAAAAAAAAAACCAGATTCTTTCTCTGTTCTACTTTTAATTTATATAATTTAAAATCTGAAAATTTCATGTATTTGTATATAAGTCTGAATACATTTTGCTATGTATTTCTAAATACATTCTAGATTATACAAAATAAAAATTCCAACAATGATGGAAAACTAAATTATCAGGACTACTGTTTCTCAAATTATGTAAAGGTATATATAACCAGAGATAACCCCAACTAATACATGATATATAACACAGGCAAATGTGAATGAATTGAAACGGTGTGTTAAAGTCAACATTTTTGTTAAATTGCCATAGATATTCTTCTGTGGAATTTAAGCTTCATTTAATATTATAAAAGATGTGTTCAAATAGCCATCTAACCATTTAATAAAATTTTTGAGAAAAGCCCAGATCAGCATTTCTTCATTTTACTCAGCTTATAGAACAATATATTTAATTTTCCACATATTATATACTTTATACTCTGACTCACATTTCAGTGCCCTTTCTAACATAAAACACTAACACTCATAAAAAAATCTACCATGTTAAAAATTTGGCAAACCTATGAATCCAGTTTTTCCCCTTGTGATAGCATTTACAACATTTACTTGTGCTGTGATACTTAATGACTGTTCATTTAGTTTGATGGTACCATTCCTTTGTATGAATGTACAATTATTCATTTTTCTTTTTATAGCTAATAGACATTTAATTACTTCTAGTATGGAGGATTATGAACATAGCCTTATAGATATTTATGTATATGTTGTTTGGTATGTATTGGTTTGCATTTTTAATGACAGGGGAGGAAGTTTATATTAATGCTGTACATTTTCCACTTACTTGTGTTGCCTTAACTTGTGTATTTCTAATTTAGTTTTGCATAAAATATGCTAATGCTAATATTATGAGCATAAGCAAAGCACTGTGATCTAGCTTGAAAATAAGTTAGCTTTTAGTAGCCTCACATTTGTGCCTCAAGTGAGATTCATTTAAAAGTTAAGATAAACTTAATTTTATGCCTTTGTGGCCACATCATTTTGAACCGTATTTACTTATGCATAACCTGCCATCATTCACTTTCTGCCTAAGGTTATAAACATACAGTTTAAGGCTTTCTATTTATGTCCTGTAATTATATCTTTGCCCAACCCTTCAACCTATATGTCTTCTTTGTGAAATGAGAATAATATAATGTAACATTTAGTGTTGTCATGGGGATTGAATAAATATGCTAATTTGAAAGCACCTGCTGCATAATTTTCTGTGAATTTCATTGCCCCCTGACACTATTATCCTCTTATGGACATATCATATATCTCTGTGTCCCATAAAACAATATTTTTTATGTTTCTATATCTGCATGTATATATAATATATTGATTCTTTGAAAGGGAGATTGCTCTGGTATGAAAGAAATTCTAAGGTTAAAACCCCAACCCTCTGGGGCCTTCAGCATGGCTGAGTAGATAAAGATGATTGTTGGAAAAACTTAAGGTCCTGAGTTTGATCCCTAGAACTTACAGTGGAAGAAGAAAACTGAATCCTCACAGCTTTCTCTTAGATGACTCATAGATGTGCAGTGCTACAGACATACAAATATACACTCACACACATATGGACAAATAATATCAAATAACATAATGATAATCATTAATATTAATCACAATTATGATTATGATCAGTTATGTTTATTATGATTATGGTTAATTGTGATTATTATGTTAAAATTATTACTTATTATTAAATATTGAGAATCATAGTTATTATTATTTTATAATTGCAAAAAACTGAAAAACAACCTTAGATCCCAAATCATAGTATTAGGAGGGAGCACAATTTAGTAATAAACATTTTATAACTACCATGCATTGGTAAATGGATTAGTGCCATTATGTAATCAATTCAAAGTGGCTCATTTCTCCCTTTAAATTTGTTATGATAATATCAAAAATATACCATCTATGAGACAATGGTTAAAAAAAAAAAAAAAGCTCACCAATCTTGAAATTCACTGTAGTTTTCATCTTGGATTTTTAAGCTGCTAGATGTGTCAAAGATAAATTCCAGTTGATATGTTTCTCAGTTTACAATATTTTGTTATACTGACCTAAATAGACTAAGACATAAAATATGATTGTGGGGTAAGAATGTAAATGGTAAATGGTGCCTCATTTCAAATTGCACTTTTCTACTTACTCATAATTTGATATTTGACAAGTTTCAATTATTTTTTTCACAGTGTCATGTTTTGGGAATAGATATAATATGGTAGCACCTTCACCACTGAATTGTGTAAGCATTAAATGATGTATGCAAAGAACTGGAAACACCTGATACGTTTGGTAACATCATAAAAAAATTGGATCTTTTGTCTCACACTATTCACAAAATCAACTCAAAATGGATTACAGACTTAAACATAAAATAAGACTTGAACCTTTTACGACAAAACAAGAAAAGAATTTCCTGTCGTCGGTCTTCACAATGATTTCTGTCAAAAGCATTAAAAAAGTAAGAAAATTCACCAATACTGAACATACAGAAATACATTAAACAAAAAAGCCTGAGCCTAGGACATTGAGCTATCAACAGTGAAAATGGCATTGTATAAAATGGAACAAAATAGTTTCAAAAAAGTTGTGTAATGAAGAGTTAATATCTAAAGTATATACAAACAAGAACAATTAAACTATAAAATATTTAATAAATGAAACCAATGAAAACTAACACACATGAAGACTTGTTAGTTTCAAATTACAGGGACATATATACAATACACACACACACACACACACAAAATATTGTAAACTGAGAAACATATCAATCAGAATTTATCTTTGACACATCTAGCAGCTTAAAAATCCGTTAGCTGAAAACCATTACCTGAATCCATTAGCTGAAATCCATTACCATTAGCTGAAAACCATCCACTCAGATCTTTTCTCTCAAAGTAAATAATCAGGATTGGCTATGAGACTATAGGTCTTCAACCCCGTCAGAAGTCCAGAATGACTGAGTTAACTGAAATTATGGGAAGCACTAAGCATAGCTTCTAAAACTTAGCCAATTTATAGAGACCGCTGAACACCTGGAAAGCCCTTATACTACTGACCATTGGAGCATCAAATCTTCAGCCTTCTGGCCCAGAGTCATCTGACAGACCTTAGTGATGCAGAATTATTAAGGGCTGATTACTCTGTCTAGGCAGATATAATCAGTCGACTATTCTGCAAGTGTGTTCTGTTCTGGACAGTAATTTGTCTGTAGATGGAAAGAGGCAATTCTTGCCTAGTGGCTGCCACCGCACAACTGGAGTAACTCCAAGGATGCTTAATTTCTTCTTAGAATCCACGACAGGAAGCTGTCAGGAGCAGACAGGTCTCTAATCAAAATGAACATTAATATATAAATATTTGTAACGTCAATTCTGTGGATTTCTGATGTTTTGAAAACCAACTATCCATGTAAGGTAACCTGGACTGTTGTCTGTTAACTCCTCTCAGCTATTTCTAAATAAAATATGGAAAACACCCTAACAATAACCTCGAAGCCATTAATTTGCTATAGTCCTTTAACTCACAGGCTAACCCTCTCAAATCAGTTAAAAAAGTTAAAGAAGAACTGGGTCTAAGCCTTGTATTCCTAAATGTGTTATACAGGCACAATGCTCATGAGAGTATTAATATTCATCTCACTTTTATATCAATAAGAAGCTCATGCCAATGAAATCCTTAAATTTGAAATCAAAGTATTTTTTGTACCATTTAAGAAATTATAGCTTCATCTTGATATTAATTATACAGATTTCTACCAATATTTTATGGCTATGCAATAAGTCCTAGTTAATCCTCCCTGTTCCAACAAAACCACTACTTTTTCCTAGAAAGACAGACCATTATTAACCACATTAGTCCCCAAGCCCAAGGAATAGGGGCGCTGACTCTTCTTTAACTTCTTCAAGCTGATTACGAGCATTGAGATATTAGAAGAGGGGTGGGGGGAAGAGTAAATTGATAAGCCTCTGACCCTGTGTCTTCACTGCATCCAGAAAGAATTCCAGGACATCAGAGGTTTGAGCAGGTCTGCTCAGTATGCTTGATGAGTAGATACACCAAGGCTATGTATTCTGCAATATACAATTCTCAGAATAAGTTTTAGTATCAAGAAATTTTTTTTTTCCTAGAGGGCTGACATATTTTAAAGATGCTGGTTCTAACAACTTTTCTCTTTTTTCCCCTTTTTAAAATTGGTTGTAATATTTACATTTCGAATTTTATCCCCTTATCCCATTCCCACCACCCAGAAACCCCTTGTCCCATCCCCCCTCTTTGTGCTTCTATGAGGGTGTGATTTTCCAGTTTCTATGATGCTGTTTCCATTAACATAAACTGCCTCCTAAATTTCTAAATCCTTCCCTTTGTGTTATTAAATCTCCTATTTTTCTTTTTCTTTGTCTTCTTTTTTTCCTCTTTTTTCTCCTTTTTTCCTTTTTTTATCTCGCTCTTTTAAAAAAAATTGGGCATTATATTTACCTTTCAGATTTTATCCCCTTACCCCACTTCCTCCCACCACCCAGAAACCTCCTATCCCATTCCCCCTCCTTATGCTTCTATGAGGCAGTGCCTGCACCTACCCCTCCCCACTTCCCCCTCCCTACCCTCACATTTCCCCCCCACACCCACTCTGAGTTCATTGTTTATGGGACCAAGAAACTCCTCTCCCACCTGTGCCCGATGAGGCCATTCTCCCCTACATATACCGCTGGAGTCATGGGTCCTTCCCTATGTGCTCCCAGGCTGGTAGTTTAGACCCTGGGGGGCTCTGAGTGTTTGGTATTGTTGTTTTCCTCCTGGGGTCACAAACCCTTTCTGCTCTTTCAGTCTTCTCTCTAAGTTCTCCATTGGGAAACCCTTGATCATATCAGTAGTTAGCTGTGAGCATCATCCTCTGAATATATCAGTCTCTGGCAGACCTCTAACTAGACAGCTATAACATATTCTTGACAGCATGCACTTCCAGCCATCCACATCAGTGTCTAGCTTAGGTGACTGTACATGGGATGAATACCCAGGTGGAATGGTCTCCAGATGGCCCCTCCTTCAGTTTCTGTCCGATGTTTTGTTTCTATATTTGCTCCCTTGAGTATTTTTGTTACTTGTTCTAAGCATCCCTTCTTGGTCTTCCTTCTTCATGAGCTTCATGTGGTCTGTGGGTTGAGTCTTTGCTATTCCAAGCCTTTGGGCTAACATCTGCTTAACAGCTTAACAGTGAGTAAATACCATGTTTGTTCTTTTGTGATTGGGTTAAGTCACTCAGGATGATAGTTTCTAGATCCATCCATTTACCTAAAAATTTCTCGAATTCATTACTTTTAATAGCTGAGTAATACTTCGTTGTGTAGCTGTACCACATTTTTTGTATCCATTCCTCTGTTGAGGGACATCTTGGTTCTTTCCAGCTTCTGGCTATTATAAATAAGGCTGCTATGAACATAGTGGAGCATGTGTACTTATTATATGTTGGAGCATCTTCTGGGTATATGCCCAGGAGTGGTATAGCTGGGTCCTCAGGTAATGCTATGTCCATTTTTCGGAGGAACCACCAGACTGATTTCCAGAGTGGTTGTACTAGCTTGCAATTCCACCAACAATGGAGGAGTGTTCCTCTTTCTCCGCATCCTTGCCAGCATCTACTATCACCTGAGTTTTGATCTTAGGCATTCTGAATGGTGTGAAGTGGTATGCCAGGGTTGTTTTTATTTGCATTTCCCTGATGACTAAGGATATTGAGCATTTCTTAAGATGCTTCTCAGCCATTCGAGTTTCCTCTGATGAGAATTCTTTGATTAGCTCTGTACCCCATTTTTAAATAGGGTTATATGATTGTCTGGAGTATAATTTCTTGAGTTCCTTGTATATCTTTGATATTAGCCCTCTATCAGATGTAGGATTGGTTAAGATCCTTTCCCAATCTGTTGGTTGCAGTTTTGTCTTATTGACAATGTCCTTTGCCTTACAGAAGCTTTGCAATTTTATGAGGTCCCATTTGTCAATTCTTGATTGTAGAGCATAAGCCATTGGTGTTCTGTTCAGGAACTTTTCCCCTGTGCCTAGGTATTCGAGGGTCTTTCCCACCTTCTCTTCTATTAGTTTCAGTGTATCTGGTTTTAAGTGAAGGTCTTTTATCCACTTGGATTTGAGCTTTGTACAAGGAGATATAAGTGGATTGATTTGCATCCTTCTACATGTTGACCTCCAGTTGAACCAGCGCCATTTGCTGAAAATGCTGTCCTTTTTCCACTGGATGGTTTTAGCTCCTTTGTCAAAGATCAAGTGACCATAGGTATGTGGGCTCATTTCTGGATCTTCAATTCTATTCCATTGATCTTCCTGCCTGTCTCTGTACCAATACCATGCAGTTTTTATTACTATTGCCCTGTATACTGTATATGCCCTGTATGTTTGAGGTCAGGAACAGTGATTCCCCCAGAAGTTCTTTTGTTGTTGAGAATAGTTCTCCCTATCCTGGGTTTTTTGTTGTTACAAATAAATTTGTAAATTGATCTTTCTATCTCTATGAAGAATTGATTTGGAATTTTGATGTGGATTGCATTGAATCAATAGATTGCTTTTGGCAAGATGGCCATTTTTACTAAATTAACCCTGCCAATCCAGGAGAATGGGAGATCTTTCCATCTTCTGAGATCTTCCTAGATTTCTTTCTTCAGAGACTTGAAGTTCTTGTCATACAGATCTTTCACTTGCTTGGTTAGATTCACTCCAAGATATTTTATATTATTTGTAAATATTGTGAAGGGTGTCATTTCCCTAATTTCATTCTCAGCCTGTTTATCTTTTGAGTATAGAAAGGCTACTGATTTGTTTGAGTTGATTTTATATCCAGCCACTTTACTGAATTTGTTTAACAGGTTTAGGAGTTCTCTGGTGGAAGTTTTAGGGTACTTAAGTATACTATAATATCATCTGCAAATAGTGAAATTTTGACTACTTCCTTTCCTATTTTTATCCTTTTGACTTCCTTTTGTTGTCTAATTCCTCTACCTAGTACTTCCAGACCTATATTGAATAGGTAGGGTGAGAGTGGGCAGCCTTGTCTAGTCCCTGATTTTAGTGGGATTACTTCAAGTTTCTCTCCATTTAGTTTGATGTTGCCTACTGGTTTGCTGTATATTGCTTTTACTATGTTTAGGTATGGACCTTGAATTCCTGATCTTTCCAAGACTTTTAACATGAAGGGATGTTGAATTTTGTCAAATGCTTTCTTAGCATCTAGTGAGATGATCATGTGGTTTTTTTTTCTTTGAGTTTATTCATGTAGTGGATTACATTGATGGATTTTCGAATATTAAACCATGCCTGCATTCCTGGGATAAAGCCTACTTGATCATGATGATTGATTTGATGTATTGTTGCATTCGGTTTGCAAAAATTTTATTGAGTATTTTTGCATCAATATTCATAAGAGAGAGAGGACTCTGGGCCAGAAGGCTGAAGATTTGATGCTCGAACGTTCGGTAGTATAGGGGCTTCTCAGGTGTTCAGCAGTCTCTATAAATTTTAGAAGTTTTAGAAGCTACGTTTAGTGCTTCCCATAACTTCAGTTAACTCAGTCATTCCGGATTTCTGACGGGGTTGAAGACCCATAGTCTCATAGCCATTCCTGGCTATTTACTTTGAGAGAAAAGATCTGAGTAGATAGTTTTCAGCTGACATTCATTCTAAAGCCAAAAAAAAAAAAAAAAAAAAAAAAAAAAAAAAAAAAAAAAAAAAAAAAAAAAAAAAAAAAAGCCAGGATCAAAAGTAAGTGTTTTAATTAGAAGAGATGACAGAGGTTCTGGTTAGTCAACAAAATGACGGACTGGGTATTAGGACTATCTTGTACCTCACTGGTACAATTAGGAATAAGTATGCTCTAACTCTCTAACTGTATTTTGAGAGAAAAGTTTTACTTTAACAGGAAGAGTGATATGTAGGAGGAGCTAAGTGGGAAGGAGTATTGAGAGGAAGAGATGGAGTAAGGAGAGAAGATGAAGGAGAGGAGAAGCTAGGTGATGAGAGAGAGAAAGAGAGAGGGGGCATGGAGGCAGATGTTCACAGGTCTCCACCAGTCAAAGATAGTTTTTATATCTAGGTTGGGTATTGGGTTACGCTTCTGATTGAGCATTACCAAACTTATAAATCCTTTGATTAACATTTAAAAAATTGTATAAAAGCAAAAAGGAAAGGAAGGAGGGGCATGGGACAGGGGTTTTCTAGGGAGGGGAAATGGGGAAAGTGGATGGCATCTTAAATGTAAATAAAATAAGAAAAAAAAATTCATAAGAGAGAGTCGTCTGTTAGTTCTCTTTCTTTGTTGGCCTCTGTGAGGCTTAGGTATGAGTGTAATTGTAGCTTCATAGAACAAATTGGGTATTGTTCCTTCTGTTTCTATTCTGTGGAATAGTTTGAAGAGAATTGGTATTAGGTCTTCCTGGAAGGTCTGATAAAATTCTGCACTGAAACCATCTGGTCCCAGACTTTTTTGGTGGGGAGATTTCTAATGACTGCTTCTATTTCTTTAGGGGTTATGTGACTGTTTAGATGGTTTATCTGCTCCTCGTTTAACTTTGGTACCTGGTATCTATCTAGAAAATTGTCCATTTCATTCAGATTTTCCAATTTTGTTGAGTATAGGCCTTTGTAGTAGGATCTGACAATTTTTTTAGTTTCCTCTGTTTCAGTTGTTATGTCTTCCTTTTCAGTTCTGATTTTATTAATTTGAGTACTGTCTCTGTGCTCTTTGGTTAGTCTGGCTAAGGGTTTTTCTATGTTGTTGATTTTCTAAAAAGAACCAGCTCCTTGTTTTGTTGATATTTTGTATAATTCTTTCTGTTTCAACTTGGTTGATTTCAGCCCTGAGTTTGATTATTTCCTGCAGTCTACTCCTCTTGGGTATATCAGCTTCTTTTTGTTCTAATGCTTTCAGGTGTGCTGTCAAGTTATTAATGCATGCTCTTTCCATTTTCTTTTTGTGGGCACTTAGAGCTATGATTTTTCCTCTTAGTACTGCTTTCATGGAGTCCCACAAATTTTGATATGATGTGTCCTCATTTTCATTTAAATCTAAAAAGTCTTTAATTTTTCTTTATTTCTTCTTTGACCAAGTTATTGAGTAGAGCATTGTTCAGTTTCCACGTGCATGTAGGCTTTCCATTATTTTTATCCATGTCAAAGAGGAGTCTTAGTCCATGATGGTCTGATAGGGTACAAGAGATTATTTCAATCTTTTTGTATCTGTTGAGGCCTGTTTTGTGACCAATTATATGGTCTATTTTGGAGAAGGTACCATGAGGTGCTGAGAAAAATGTATATTCTTTTGTTTTAGGATGAAATGTTCTATAGATGTCAGTTAAGTCCAATTGGTTCATAACTTCTGTTAGTTTCATTGTGTCTCAGTTTAGTTTCTGTTTCCACAATCTGTCCATAGCTGAGAGGGGGGTGTTGAAATCTCCCACTATTATTGTGTGAGGAGCAATGTATGCTTTAAGCTTTAGTAAAGTTTCTTTTATGTATGTGGGTGCCCTTGCATTTGGACCATAGATGTTCAGAATGGCAAGTTCCTCTTGGTACATTTTTCCTTTGATGAATATGAAGTGTCTTTGTTTATCTTTTTTGATTACTTTTGGTTGAAAAACGATTTTATTTGATATTAGAATCGCTACTCCAGCTTGTTTCTTGGGGCCATTTGCTTGGAAGATTGTTTTCTAACCTTTTACTCTGAGGAATGTTGTTTCCTGTTATTTTTGTTATTGGCGGTGGAATTATTTTTGTATAGCTACCTTCTTTTAGGGTTGTTAGCAGATTACTTTCTTGCTTTTTCTTGGTTGTAGTTTCCCCCCTTGTGTTGGGGTTTTCCACCAATTATCCTTTGAAGTGCTGGATTTGTGGTAAGATATTGTGTAAATTTGGATTTGTCATGGAATATTTTGGTTTCTCCATCAATATTGATTGAGAGTTTTGCTGAGTATAGTAGTCTGGGCTGGCATTTGTGTTCTCTTAGGGCTTGTATGATATCAGTCCAGGATCTTCTGGCCTTTATAGTCTCTGGTGAGAAATGGTGTAATTCTTATAGGTCTGCCTTTATATGTTACTTTGTCTTTTTCCCTTACTGCTTTTAGTATCTTCTCTTTGTTCTGTATATTTGATGTTTTGATTATTATGTAATGGGAGGTGTTTCTTTTTTGGTTTAGTCTATTTGGGGTTCTGTAAGCTTCTTGTATATTTAAGGACATCTCTTTCTTTAGGTTAGGGAAGTTTTCTTCTATAATTTTGTTGAAGCTATTTACTGGCCCTTTAAGTTGGGAATCTTCACCTTCATCTATACCTATTATCCTTAGGTTTGGTCTTCTCATTGTGTCCTGGATTTCCTGGATGTTTTGTGTTAGGAGCTTTTTACATTTCACATTTTCTTTGACCATTGTGTATATGTTTTCCATGGTATCTTCTGCACATGAAATTATCTCTTCTATCTCTTGTATTCTGTTGGTGATGTTTGTGTCTATGACTCCTGATCTTTTTCCTAGGTTTTCTATCTCTAGGGTAGTCTCCCTTTGAGATTTCTTTATTGTTTCTACTTCAATTTTTAGATCCTGTACTGTTCTCTGTAATTCCTTCACCTGTTTTGTTGTGTTTTCTTGCATTTCTTTAAGGGCTTCTACCTGTTTACCTGCGTTCTCCTCAAATTCTTTGAGAGTGTTGTTTATGTCTTTTTTAAAGTCCTCCATCATCATCATGAGAAGTGATTTTAATTCTGAGTCCTGTTTTTCTGGTGTGACGTAGTGTTCAGGACTAGCTATGGTGGGGGAACTGGGCTCTGATGATGCCATGCAACTTTGGTTTCTGTTGTTTACATTCTTATGCTTGCCTTTCGCCATTTGGTTAGCTGTAGTGCTACTCACAATCACTGGTTCTGACTAGAGTCTGCCTTTCCAGTTATCTTGGTTGTGTCAGAACTCCTTGGGGTCTGCATGACTCTATGATCCTGAGCTCTAGCTGCTCTGGGTACAGTGGCTCCTCTAGGATGATTCAGGATATGATGTCTCCACAGTAGTAGGCCAGCTAGGTGTTTGCTGTTCTGAATGTGAAAGAACTCAAAGGGGGATTCTCACTCAAGTCTCAGGACGGCACCCACCCAAAAAACTCACGAGAGACCAGCTTGATGTAAACACATGAGGCAGTGTAATTTCAGAGCTCTGAGCCAGTCCATATCTCCATATCTCACATAGGGGAAAGAGGGACTGACCTCGAGGCTCTAAGAATTAGGACTTATATAGCCAAGGGGTGGGAGAATTGGGAGATTTTTACGTGGGTACACGATTGGTTGTTTTACATCAACAGACTGTACCAGTCTAAGTTAGCATAGTATCTAGTTAATTGCAGTTTCTTGGACCTTGAGAAGACCTCAAGGGGAGGGGGAAAGGGTCTGGAGGAACACCAGATGGCCCATTACTCATTTAGACATATCTCTGTTCTTCTAAGGATGTCCTTGTATACTTTTTATCTATGTGTCTGGCCAAGTCCTTGGGAGGCTCAACAGGCCTTCAACCTTGGTCTTATAACTCTATATTTCCTGTAACTAATTAACTGGGCCCAAACCTGCTGGCAGGCATTTTTAACTATTTAGGTTAGGAAAAGGAATCACAGGGCCCTGTTATTTTATTAGTTTGGGCCTATTTCAAAATTTTTTTTCAAATGTAGTTGCTCCTCTATGATGCTTCAGGATATGGTGTCCCCTGCTCTGCAGCTCTGTGGGCCGTGTCCTCTCTAGGATGCCTGCAGCTCTGTGGTCCTTGACCTCTCTTGGGTACCTCTGCAGCTCTGCTGTCCATGACCTCCCTAGGGTGCCTCTGGACTCAGTTTCCAGAGGGGGAGTAGATCTGCTGGAAGACTGCTCTAGCCACTGGTATCCAGGTCAGGGGCAAAGGGGAAGTGGCTCTCCACAGGGGCAGGGTCTGGATGCCAGGTGCCCTCTTGTGGCTCCCTACTGCTAGTTGTGCTTCTAAGGCCTGGGGCAGTGTGTGGGTTCACCTACCTGCTGATCTGCTGTCTGTGACCTCCCTAGGATGCCTCAGGACTCAGTTTCCAGAGGGGAACAAATCAGCTGGAAGACTGCTCCAGCCACCAGTATCCGGGCCAGGGCCTTGTCTCTTCTTAATCATTAATATTTTCTTATATCCAGCTAACCAGCATCAATTGTCCCAGTAACCCTTTACTACCTTTGATTCTAAAGCTACATGGTGGAAACTGCTGAGTTCCGCTGCTTTCTGGGGCTGAATTTGGCCTTCCTGTTCTATTACATCTTCACAAGCTTTCTGTTATCAATGGTTTCTTTCACTGTCTAAGCTTGGCTGTCCTGGAACTTGCTCTGTAGACTGATCTTGAACTCAGATATCTGCATGCCTCTGTCTCCCGAGTGCTGGAATTAAAGGTGTGTATCACTACACTAAGACCTAAACCTTTCTTTACCTTTTCACAAGATATTTATGAGTTCTGAACTGTAGTTCATGCCAGATATAGAGAAGTTGATAACCAAGAATAGCTCTCACAATCTATCCCTTGTCAATTTGGCAAGTGATTATATCTTCTTATTTACAAATGGAAACAAAAATCAGGCCACATTAGCACCGAACATGATATAACTATCCTTTGTTCAACTGAAAGTATATAAAAAATAAGCTTACCTGGGTGGGATCTTGCCACAAGGTCACCATTCTCACTTCCTTAATTCCATTTAATAGTCTTGAACACAGGATTGCCTCCATTGCACTAAAATACTACTCTGACGTATCTAGAACCAGGCCACAACAGATCAGGTTACCCTCAGCACCACTGTCTTCTATGCTTTTACAAGGATGGCCCATTAAGCCTCACTTAAAGCATTTCACTGATTTCCAAATACAAAGTCCTAAAATACACATCTCCCTGAACAAAAATGTGATCAGGCCTATCACAGCAATACAGTCCTTGGTACCAACTTCTGTCTTAGTTAAGGTTTCCATTACTATGAATAGATATAGACTACTCTTATATATAAACTATTTAATTGGGGCTGATTTACAGTTTCCATTATCCTCATGGCAGGAAGCATGGCAGCATCTAGGCTGACATGGTATTATAAAGGAGCTAAGTGTTGTACCTCTTGGCCCAAAGGCAGCCAGGAGGAGGGTCTCTTTTGCACTGGATTGAGCCTAAGCACTAGGAATCCACAAAGCCTGCCTACATAGTTCCCCACTTCCCCCAACAAGGACACACCTATTCCAACAAGTCCACATCTCCTAACATTACCCATGGGCTGAGCATGTTCAAACACCACAATAACAAAGTACTATGCAGCATATAAAATAGAAACCCTGCCATATAGGACAATATGGATATATCTAGAGTTCAAAACACATTTGGGTGACCAAAAATCACTAGACTAGAATAAATAGCCCATGGAACCTAGGTAAAACCAAATAATACTGATCTAAAAAATGAAGTGATAAAATGAGTATTAATGATATTCTTGTATATTCCTAGATCAGTGTCTTGTTCAGCCACCATCAGAGAAATTTCCTTCAGCAGCCAATAAAATTTAAAGACCCACATATGAACATTATGTATAGAATGGGAGACTTTGAAATACAGAACCTTCAAAGGGATATTGACCCTCAATGGGATGTTTCCATCAGATCTTTCCTCTCAAAACTCAGGGGAACACTGTGGAAGAGAAGGCAAAAATGGTGAAAAAGCATAAGTGGGTGGAGGACACCAAAAGAACAAGGCAATCTAAATCATTATGAGTAAAGCACATATGAACTAAGAGAGACTGAGGTAGTATGCCCAGGTTCTTTATGGATCTACACCTGTTTCTCTGTGTTTATATTATGTCTTCCAGTTTAGTGTTTTTATGTAATTCCTGAGTATTCAAAACAGTGGGTTTCTGATTTTTGTGCCTTTTCTTGGGTTCTTCTCTTTCTGTTGATGTGTCCTGTGCAACTTCTTTCTGATAGCATTTGTTTTATCTTCTTATATTTTATTGTTATATTTTATTACCTATAAAAAATTCTTAAAGAACTAATAAAAATCTAAGCTTACTCTTCATATATATTAATATATATAGTAATTGCAAGTAAACAAAATGATTCCAAAATTATATAAACTTTATGAATCTACTTTTATATTAATGGCACATATATAGAATGTTAATTAACAGTAAACATGAAAGGTTAATACCCCAGTTTCAAAAGGTTTATGCAACAGAATAAAAAAAGCCACTAATCTATAATATATGTTGGGTGGATAAAGCAAAGTATTTTTGCAAAACAAATCAAGAAACTTTACAAAAAGAAATGGCATAACTTCAAAGGGTTCATACCGTTTTGATTTTACCAGCAGTCATAATTACTATTACCAAAATTTAGATCTTTAATAATACATTTGTAAATTAAAATTAAAGCTGTTATTTTATGTTCTTTATGATCAACATAGTAAGATTTCCCATTTTCACAATGAGCTTAATAAAATATATTGTTCTCCAACAAACTGATAAATCTACAGTCTGCCTGTATCATGATGATGATAATAAAGAATTGACACTGTTTGAAATTTAAAAGCCATCCAAGTAAAGTAATTTATAGCTAAGTAACCACAATGGCTTCCTTTACACTAAATGAATGGTTTATGATCTAATAGAAAATTGGTTTTATGGTTAATTACAAATATATAGCTATATAAATTTAGAAAAATATCAGGATATGTTGATTGTATAAAGGGTGGGGACATTTATTTCTTATGTTATATAATCAAAAAGTATTAAGAGGATTATGGTTGATTTTTATAAGCACATTAATTATAAAATTAATTTTAAACAGGTATCATGATTCTCATAGTCATCTGTAGCTAGAAAAAGTAAGTAGCTCAGATTTCAGATTTTTTCTTTTCTTCCTGAAGTTGAGACCTTAGTCTCATGCTATATAGCATACCATTTCCCACTGTACTGCATCATCATGTGATTGGAATAATTTTTATTTTATATTGGAATAATTTTTATTTTATATATTCATTAAAATATTGATATTTTGGTAAAAATAGAAGTTTCATTGTTGGTGTGTGTGTGTACATGCACACAGACACACACACACACACACACACACACCACGTGCATGCATATCTGTATTTCTGAGGAATTACAGAAGCCTGGAGACTTACCAGTTGAATGGAGATATGCAAATGTGGCTCTCTTTCAAAGATTTATGAAATATGAGATAGTTAAGTTCTCCCAAATGAATGTTGGATATATGTAGACACTGATTCGTGGTACATTTTGTTTAGATTTTTAACATGATTTGTGGATATTGCATAAAATGTTAAGTATAGAGTATTTTGTTTCTTAATCAATGGAAATAAATCTGTACCTCGGAAGGAAAGAGTGTAGTATATAGTATTCAGTTTCAGGTTGTATATTCCGTGTAGTCTAGCTGTCTTCATCTTAAGCAGTACTGGTTTTCTGTGTTAGTGAACATCTGCACTAAATCAAAGTTTCTCTGATAGCACAAATGTTCAATCAATATGAAAGGTAGCTAATACTGGTGACACTTGCAAGTCAGTGTAAGTTTGATTTCTCCAGGGTCTGTGATTCAATCATGTGCTATACTCAGTAGTAAAATCTTAACAAGTTCTTGAGGGCAATCAAGAACATTGCAAGTAGATTTTAATGTTCTCTGTAAGGCAATGAGACCTCACTAGCCAACAATGCCAGAAGCAATAACACATTGCTAGTATGAACACTTACATTTATTAGCCACTAGTGTTTAATGGGAATAAGTGTTATCTCAAAATAGACTGACTGCATTTTAAGTCTTTTTATGGTTGCAAATAGATATATTTTAGGAAGTTTCTACAACAGTATGTTTTGCAAGACTTTTTCAAAATGTCTTTAATGTTATCCATCCCACCAATGATTCCCTTGTCTATCCTGCCCTTCCCTCCCTTAACCCAATTTAACCCTTATTTTCCATAATTACCTTTGTACCCATCTAAAATGACATTCTTTCTCCCCTCATTTGAAAGCACTTTCCATCATACTCTTAGTAATTTTCTCACCACCAAGAATATTCAAAATAAAACACTTATCTGGAGATTCAAAGCTAATGGACACAAGTGGGAGAAAACTATGTAATGTTTGTCTTCCCGGGCCTGGGTTAGTTCACTCAGAATGATTGTTTTCATTTGCATACATTTATCTTCCAATTTCATTTTTCTAAATAACTGAGTAATATTACATTGTATAAATAAACCATACTTTCATTATCCATTCAAAAATTGAGGGACAGTGAACATGGATTAGCAGATACAAAGATCTCTATTATAAAAAAACCTTTGGGTATATGCCTAAGAATGGTATTACTGGATACTGTTCTAGATGCATTTCTAGATTTTTGAAGAAATTTCACAATGTCATCCATAATAGCTATACCAATTTGTCAAACCACTAGCTGTGAATAATGTTCCCCTTTTCCTATATTCACATCTACATCCACACCAATATTTTTTCTTCATTATTTTTTTATATTAGCCATTTTGACTGAAGGTAACATAAAATTTCAAAAGGCATTTTCTTTGTTTGGTTTTGGTCGTTGTTGTTGTTGTTGTTGTTGTTGTTGTTGTTGTTGTTGTTGTTCTTCTTCTTCTTCTTCTTCTTCTTCTTCTTCTTCTTCTTCTTCTTCTTCTTCTTCTTCTTCTTCTCTTCTCCTCTTCTTCTTCCTCCTCCTCCTCTTCTTCCTCCTCTCTCTCTTTCTTCTTTATTTTTGTTTTTCATTGTGAGAGACAATATTTCATTTTGCATAACCTTGGCTATCTAGGCTGGACTCACCCTCACAGAGATATGTCTGCCTAAGCCTCTGGAAATCTAGGATTAAAATTTGTGCCACAATTGCCAGGCTTCACATCAGTTGTAATGTGTATTTTCCTAATGGCTAAGGATGCTTTGTTAAATTAATTCAATCTCCTTTGTTTAAACGGATAAGTAGTTAGTTTGATAAACTGAAAGATTAAGAGAAAATAGATTAATAACATACCTAGATTTTATAAAGACTTTAGTACTACAGAAAATATATCTTTTCCAAGTACACTGCACAAATGAAAGTATGTTTTAAGTAAATATTGTTTTATTCCTTTCACTATAGGCAAAAGTACCTGAATATAAATTCAGGTTTATTAGAATGTAACACATAATACACAGCAATTAAACATTCTTAAATATTTCTTTTCGTAGACTTTCTTTGTAAATTGCATAAATGTATATGTTGTAATTTGATTATATGTGTGTATGTGTGTTTGTGTGTATGCACCTTATCTTTAAACTTCTTCCATTACTACTTTCCTGTGCCTGTCAATGCTTAATGTTCTCTAATTTTTTTTGTTTATTGACTATCCATTTATGAATACTTTACAACATTTTTCCTCTCTCACCTTTCAACTTTACCCTCCTTCTATGGGTGAGATTAATGGACTCTTATTTTTTAATTACTATTGTTATAAACACAGAGGCACACACACACACACAAACACACACACCCACACCCACACTATCTACTGAGTTTATTTAGTTTTGCTCATATATATGAATACTTCAGGCTAATTGTTTGGGATTAGATAACCTATCAGATAGATCATAACTGAATAGGATGGCTTATTTCTCTCAAAGCAGTCATGTGCTTGTTACATTTCTTCTAGTAGTAGGTCTCCATGAGAGTTACCTCATCTGAGTTGGCATGTCAATTTGTGGTATCATTTTAAAATAGTTTATCCATATTAATGAAAATACTACCTTGGAGCAGATCTTCTGGTCAGTCCTCCAGATCTTACAGTCTTCTTTCTCCCCTTCCAAGATATTTCCTGACGTTTATATATAAAAGTTTTGCTATAAACATATCACCTGGGGCTGGGTACTTCACAGAAATTTATTCTTCAAGTAGTTGTTTCTTTTTATAATGGTCGCAGTATGCTGTGAAAAAATGTTTCTTTGATGCAAGATGAAAGTTAAACTTACCTCCAGGTATAAAAATAACTATTTAGAATGAAGTCAGATATTATATTGGTTTTGGTAAATAGAAGAGGTAGATTCTCTAGCATTATTGGCCTCATGACGAATGGGTTGTAGGATAGGTTTAACAGTCGGACATGAATTTCCTGCTACTTAAGTTAAATTTGACAGCTATTCTTACCACCCAGAATATCAGTCCCAATACTGCACCTTTCAGAAAACTTTGCCATTCTGCTCATTGATGAGTATGGGTATTAAAGCTGAATAGAACTACTTGGTTTTCCTATTGCAAAGGACATAAAACAGGTCAACCAATTGAGGAAGAAGCTCCTAAGGTAAGAGAGAATGTCTTTTAGCTGTACATTAGGTAGAGGATTACTATCCACAATAAGGACAAGAAAGAAAGAAAGAAAGAAAGAAAGAAAGAAAGAAAGAAAGAAAGAAAGAAAGAAAGAAGCAGTGTTAAGCAATCAAGCGAGGCAATTAAAGAGTATTCCCCAAAAAGAAATAGAAATGTTTAAATGAAATATTTTTGAAACAGTTTTCTACATCCTTAATAATTAGGGAAATGGAAATTAAAAACAGGTTTGGAATTTTATCTTACCCTACTGAGAGAGATACTGATAAGAGAAAACAAGCAAATTCAAACAAACAACAAACAAATTCTGATGTATATATCAAGAAAAAGGATCACTCTTTTACTGTTGGGAGAATGGGAATTGGTATAGAGAATTTTAACAAACATGTAGTTACCATGTGACCCATCTGTTCCATTCTCCTCATATGCCTAATGACTTCACATACTAATCCACAGGTATATAAGCAGCCATGTTCATTGTGACTCATTTTGTTTTCATTTTTATTTTTTAATCTTTATTGGTTATTTTATTTACACTTCAAATGTCATCCCCCTTCCTGATTTCTCCTCCTCAAACCTCCTGTCCCACCCCTCCCCTGCTTCTATGAGGGTGCTCTGCCATGCTCCCACCCACTCCCACCTCACTGCCCTAGCTTTCTTCTATGCTGGGGCATCTAGCCTTCACAGGACCAAGGGCCAATTCTCACATTGATGTCCAACAAGGCCATTCTCTGCTACATATGCAGCTGGAGCCATGGGACCCTCCATGTGTACTCTTTGGTTGGTGGTTTAGTTTCTGGGAGCTCTGCAGGGGGATCTGGTTATTTAATATTGATGTTCTTCCTATGGGGTTGCAAAACTCCTTCAGCTCCTTCAGTCCTTCCCCTAACTCCTCCATTGTGGTCCGCATGCTCAGTAGTTCAACAGTTGACTGCAAGCATCCATATCTCTATTGGTAAGACTCTGGCAGAGCCTCTCAGGAGACAGCTACATCAGGGTCCTGTCAGCAAGTACTTCTTGGCATTTTCAATAGTGCCTGGGTTTGGTGGGTGCATATGGGATGAATACCCACCCAAGTGGGGCAGTCTCTGGATGGCCTTTCCTTCACTCTCTGCTCCAATTTTTGTTCCTGTATTTCCTTTATTTTTTATTTAATCTTTTATCTATCTATCTATCTATCTATCTATCTATCTATCTATCTATCTATCTACCTATCTACACTTCAGATTTTATCCACACCCAACCCTGGTCTACTGTTCCACATCCCATACCTCCTCCCTGCCTCCCAGTCTCCATGAGGATGTCCCCTCCCCCAACCCCGCCAGACCTCTAGACTCCTTGGGGCCTCTAGTCTCTTCAGGGTTAGGTGCATCTTCTCCAACTGAACCCAAACCCAGCAGTCCTCTCCTGTATATTTGTTGGGAGCCTCATATCAGTTGGCATATGCTCCCTGGTTGGTGGTCCAGTGTTTGAGAGATCTTGGGTGTCCCAGTTGGAGACTCCTGGTCCTCCACCTGATAGCCTGTCTTTCTACTGGAGGTAAGCTCTATAAGTTTCCTAGCCACATTGTAGTACATTTCATCTAAGGTCCCTCCCTTTGAGTCCTGAGAGTCTCTCACCTCTCAGGTCTCTGACACATTCTGGAGGTTTCTCCTACCTCCTACCTCCCAAAGTTGCTTGTTTCCATTCTTTCTGCTGGCCCTCAGGCCTTCAGTCCTTTTCCTTCACCCAATACCAGATCAGGTTTCTCTCCTCCCATCCTCTTTCTCTCTCTGGTCTCTTCCCCACTTCCTTGTGATTCCTTTCCTCTCCCTCCCAAATGGGACTGGGGTATCCTCACTTGGGCACTTTAGCTTGTTGAACTTTTTGAGTTCTTTGGACTGTATCTTGGGTAGTCCATACTTTTCTTTTTGGCTAATATCCACTCATTAATGAGCACATACCATGCGTGTCCTTTTGGTCTGTTACCTTACTCAGGATATTTTCTAGTTCCAGGCATTTGCCAGCAAAACTCAGGATGTCCTCATTTTTAATAGCTAAGTAGTATTCCATTGTGTAAATAAACCACATTTTCTGTATCCATTTCATTTAGACAGGAACAATTCAGGGTTAAATTTTTGAGAAGTTGTTAGTGACTCCATCTCTCAACCAGGGGCCATGCCTTACCTCTTAGTATGCTTTCTACAGGTTCGCTCTCTCTCTCTCTCTCTCTCTCTCTCTCTCTCTCTCTCTCTCTCTCTCTCTCTCTCTCTCTCAATGATGCCAGTTAGTGTTGGTCATAAGGTCATGAGTAAAAGAAATCTACTGGAAGATGTACAATTTATGACAGGCCACACTCCTGACAAAAACTATTTTTTTCTCTACCAGGAACAATCAACTGCCAATAACTCTCAGCTGTTTTTGGCACTTGGTAGGCACTTTTCCCACTAAGGGGAACTGAATGCATATTCCATGTGATGTTTGAGTCGAGACGTGTGTTTGGGATTTTCGAATAAACATTGTAGTACCCGGCCATGCATACTTCATTATTTTGTACAGTATGTGCAAATAAGTACATGTATTACAGCTAAAACTCATTATACAATGTAATATAGTAACCCTCTGCATTAATACACAAAGAGAAAAAACATTTGTAGTTCCTAAGTTTAAGAGAACGATTAGAAAGCTGAAAACACTAAATGCATGTTACATGTAATGTTTGAGTTGAGACATATCCTTGGGATTTTTGCATGTTATGATGTTGAGTGGCTTATGTTTTTTAGGTCTTGTGCAGGCAAACACAGCTGTTCATGAATGCACCAGCATTGTTATGTCCAGAAGACACTAATTTGAAATACTCATCACTAACTTTTGGCTCTTGAAATTTTTCTGTCACTCTTCCACAATTTTCTCTGAACCTCATGATAGTATAAATTTTACATTCATAGCTAAAAATTCAATGCCCATTTTTTTCACTTTATTTTAACTATGTTCATATTTATATGTTGACCTTTCAAAAATGAAAAGAATGTGACAATATGTGGTCATAAGGATATGTGTTTAGAAGCTAGTTTTCTGCTACATGCATTCAGTGAGTATTAGGTTATCTCCAAGGACTTCCTTGTCCATAGACTGTTTGTCAGATTTATAGTACCAGGCATGATTTCCCACCAGTGGAACTGTGTGGGGTGGTGGGCTGTAAGAAGCAGCTGGGTGCCTGGTCGAGCACAGGCTTTGAACACCAATAATGCCCTAATGGGACAGTAGGTGTTTGGCCTTGGTCCTGAGCCCTGGTTCCTTTCTTGGGAGGGGCTGTGGATAAGTGAAAGGAACCAGGGACCAGGAGCAAGGCCTAACACTTACCATCCCATTAGGATATTATCTGGTGTTTGAAGCTTGTGCTCAACCAGGCACCCAGCTGCCTCTCACAGCCCACCACCCCACAGAACTGGACTTGAATTCAATCAAAAAACTACTAATTAACTGTGAGGCAGTGGGCTGTGATAAGCAGCTGGGTTCTTGGTTGAGCATGAGTTTGGAACCCTGTAACCTTATTGGATCACAGGAGTTCAGCTCCACTCACAGGCCCTGTTTCTTTTTATTTAGCTTCAGCCCTCCAACAACCCCTTTCACAGAGAGTTCTTTGATCATCAGGAATAGTACCTCAGGCCCTAGAGAGATTTCCATACTAATGAGATGCCTGAAGGCCAGAGGGTGGAGCCAATTAAGCATTCGTCCCCAGGGACTCCCCCTTCTCTCCCTCCCTATTTAACTCAGGTCTGCCCTGGGTTGGGGGGGGGGGCACATCTAGACCCAAGCATCATCCTTCATGCCAATAAACCCATTTTGGAAACCCAAGAACTTTCTTGTGTCATTGGGGCTGTGCCATGAGGAGCCATGGAGAGGCCTATAGTGAGCCACAGCTGCTGTGCCTAACTTTTAGCCTGGAGGAACCCTCTCTGCATTCCCAGCCACACTATAGCTTTCCCAGCAGCCAATTACCTAGAGTTAACCCTGTAACATTAATGCTATTAATGCATTATTTGTCATTATTGTAGCTTGTGGTATTTGTAGATGAGTAAGATTGTTGATGAATTTTTCTCTCCCAGCAGCCTATATTTCATCTTCCTGTATGGTGTATGCTACATAGCAGAAAGGCAGCTTAAAGACATCACTAGCTTGATTTCTTCCTATTCTGTGACCAAACTTTAGTGTCTTCAGCAATAATGACTGAGCACCAAGTTCTGGTAGCCAATATAAATGATGGTGAACTACATTGTAATTTATTTAGGGGAGAAATTTTTGAGACTCCCCTGACCAATAAATCAAGAACAAAGATACTACTATTGGCACAGTGATTTTTGCTTCATAACCCATGGCATTTGGAAGGAGCATTATTTCTTCATGCAGGACAATTCCAAATATACTTTGAAAATATAACTTTTCAGAAGCATATAAAATAATGTTTCTTTGTGCCTTTTAAAAGCATTCTTAATAATAATGATTATCCTTCACTCTGTCTTTCAATGTGTACCATTACCCATCCCCATTATTCCTCTTTCAATTTTGAGTGACAGTATATAGATAATGATAGACATATGTAACTAAATGTGTAATTAAGATGTGTGTTGCTGGTTCCACATGTCTAAGTTAAATATGTCATCAGTCTCTTTCTTTGAAGAAGATAAAGAAGATATACATTTCCATATCACACTTGATCAGCTGAACCTCCCTGAATATTATACATGGCAATTATATAGAATAATGGGGGAAACATAAAAGACTTCATAATGTTCAGGAACTGCAAATCCTAATGAAAGGCATTGGCCAGGCATAAATACACCTACATAAATGTAGGCAAAATAATCATACACATATAATAAAACCATACAGTAAAGTAGGCAACATATTCATATACATAAGACCAAAACACATGAAAACTATTTTTTCTTTGTATTTATCTTAGAAGTTTGAAGGTTTACTGAGTTATATATTATATATAACTCATAATCATTTCATATATATATATATGTATATATATATATATATATGATTTCCCTGTTATATTCATGGAATTTATGTTTTCCTGTACTCTTATTTGTGTGATACATTTAACTTTCCTTTACAATTATGATTTAGTGGTTAAACTTTTTCTCAGTTTGTGTTTACTTTGGTGTATCTAAAATTCTCCATCACGTTTTAGTGGCAAGTTTGCTGGAAATAGTGATCTTGACTGGCAATAATTTATCTAAAATTGGACTAAAATATCTCTCTCCATACACTTTTCATATTTAGGGTTCTTTACAGAGAAGAGTTACATACTTCTGGTGAGTTTGCTTTTACAAATTGCCATTTTTCTATTGTAGACATCAGTATTCCTGCTTTGTTCAGTAGTCTTAGCAGTTTAACCGCAATATGATTACAGTGAATCTTTAGTATTTTTGTGTCATGTTAATTTGAGTTTTTAAATGCCCCCTTAATGTGGCTGTGGGTATCTTTATCTAGATTTTGTGAATTTTCTGCTTTGATTTTACTATTTTTTCAGCCTTAATTTTTATGTTTTATTTATCAGTTGTTATTATATTTTTCTTGTAACTCATGTGTCTCAGGCTCAATGTCTTCATCATGTTTCAGAACTTTTGAAATTTTTATTATGCTCATTTTCCCTTTATTTCTATTGACTATATTTATTCAATTTATCATATTTTTGGTTGATCCTATTTTTAAAAATTATTTTATTTATTTACTTTCAAAATGTTGTCCCCTTTTCCTAGTTTACCCTCCAAGAGTACTGCACCCCATTCTTCTTCCCTTTGCCTCTAAGAGGGTGCCTCCCCCCACCTATTGCCCTCTCCCACTCACTCCCCTCACCATCCACCACACCTCAATCAGCCTCCTCCATCCCACTTCTCTCGAGCATGCATCAAGTCTCTGCAGGAGCATCTTCTCCCCCTAAAGCCAGACAAGGCAGTCCTCTGCTATATATGTACCTATTTCTCCTGCTGTCTGTTTTTCTATTTAATTGATTAAACTCTCATTTCTAAAATTTCCATTTTTAGAGAATTTGATGAGTTTGCCATCATATTGCTTACTTTCTCATCTAAGTATTCTCAGACTTCCCCTTTTCCTTCTTGTAGTTTGAATAAACTGTAAGGTTATTAAATATTCTTAAACTAACATTTGAATTATTTGCATGATACTTTAATAATTTCTTTATCAGTTTTGATTATTAAAGAGTTGTGAGCTTTAATATTTCTTACCTACCTACATTCCAGTTTGAATTTATGTAACTTTCTTTTTTTTTATTTGTTTTATGAAGTGTCTTCTTAGTAGGCAACCACATTTTGGGGTTAAAAATCTTTACTAATATTTGTATCAGAGAAAAGAGAATGCATGACAACAGTAATAATTAAAAGGATACAACATATTTATGTGAATTAAAAAGTAGAAATATCAACTATACTAGAAATGGTATAAGAGGAATTAGGATGAATACATGGGAGCTAATCAAATATTTTTAAAGGTAAAAATTAACCCTATTAAGTTTTAGAAAGCATCAGCCAAGAAAGATGTGAAATGTAAAAAGTTAATAAAAATAAATTAGGAAAAAATGGATTGAATGAAATCATAAGACATAATCATGAAAAAGTAAATTCAGACAAAAATTAATCATAAAATTAAAACAATACACGAAATAACAAAAAAGAAAATGGTTATTGTTTCTTCCTCACTGAGAAGGTTGATTTTCTTTCCTCACAGATTCTTTTACATTTTAGCTTGTGAGTGTCAGACAGCTGTTTTATTTTTCTCTCTGAGTCCAAGCAGGTTAAAATGGAGAGCTATTTTCAGGTTGAACTCCTTCCAAGCAGTGTGCTTCTATTATTCTCTCTGGCCATCTGGCAGTATACAAAACAGTCAAACTAAATATTCTCCACTGTCTGGGCATGAGGCTATGGTTGGTCCTGTGTTCCCTTCACTCACAGATGTCCTTCCTATCACACTTGTTCATATTCATACTCACTGCTCTGTCTTTACCAGAGTTCAAACTCAAACACCTTTGTTTGTTGCCTTCTCTGTATGATATGGCTTCTGGCTTACACTTTCAGAGTTTACAGATCTGTTCTCATTTTTTTTTTTTTTAGCAGTGCATGGTTTGGGATGTGCTTTGCTAGTATAACTATGCCTATAAACCTGAATCCTATTTATAAGCTATTTCTTATCTTTTGCATCTTCACTAATAATCATGGTGGACATGTTAGCAAAGAGAAATAGATAGGCATTTACAGACTAGAAATTTCAAAATATGGTACCTTTACTACTGTAAGGTCACTTATTTGACTCTACGTCTCCTAACATAGTAGATATCTATATCACCAGTGAGTAAATTAGGAAGTACAGAGATATAACAAGATGTATAAGAAGATGTTCTCTAGTATTAACCATTATATTTTCAGGTAATACAACTAAAGGGGATTTATCTTACTTTTTTGTTTGAATTTTACTGACTCTGATTCTCTTTCTTTCCTATATAATTATTAAATTTGGATTTGTTCTTTAACAGTTTTGTACATGTTTTGGTCATATTTACAGTCCCTACCCCAACTATTCTCAGATCCATTTTCTCTTTCCTGTTCACCTGACCCTTGTCCATTTATAAAAACAACATGGCAAATTTGTGCTGCCTAATCATTTCTGATTTTGTGGTCTTTCACAGAGTATGACCTACTTTGTGAGTAGGGAATATACTCTTACAGAAAACTGACCCTCGCTCTCCTAGTAGCTTACATTTGCCAAAATTCTTCAGCTACAGGTAGATTTTCTTCCCCCAACTCAGTGTTGGGTTTATTTTACCCTGGGTTTGAACAAGTTTTGTACTTGTGTGGAGTTGCCCTGTTACAACAAGAAGACACTGTTTCTAACAGTCACCCATCCTTGTTATTCATATTCTTTCTACCCTCTCCTCCTGCATAAAGATCTCTGAGATTTGGGAGGAGATGTGGTACATTTGTTGCAGTTGGGGTTGGGCATTCTGCAGTCTCTTAATCTCTGAATCTTGGCCCGTTGTAGATCTCTGGGTAATTTAACTATCTACTCCAAACTCAACATTCTGAATGATGGTTGAGATATTTATTAATCTGTGGTTATAATAATAAGTCATTTTGAGTTACTTTAAATACTATATCCATTTGGCAAAATAATAGTAGTAGTTTTTCTCCCAAGGCCTATGACCTATCTAGGAAAATTTGGTCAGAGTAATGGTGCTAGGTGTGGGTTTCTTCTTATGGAAAGGACATAAATCCAGTATGAAAGTTGAACATCTTCCCCATAAATTTCATGCCATTATTGCAACATTGGTCATGTTTTGCCAGGGCAATCTTTATTATACTTTGAACGATATACAGATTAGACAGCCTAATGATTACTTCTTTCCTCTATTGGTGTGCATAACACATTCCAACACCATGAAAGGTAACCAGTACGGAATGAAGGTTTCATATGTGTACTAGCCTGATTTCTCCTTGTTATATGGCTCAAATATGGGCTGTTTTAATCAATAGGGGCTTACTGTTAAGTACTGGAAGGTAATGAGGAACAATGGCAATATATACTGTAATGATTAGTTTATATGGCAACACTAACAACTTCAAAAAAAGTAACCCACTGTTGGCATTGAATTTATATTATTAGTCTGGTATCTAGTAGGCTTTTGTTGCCTTGATTGCAGGTAATTCCATTTTAACTCTTCTTACATATATATACATATACATAATATACTTGTATCCTTTACATATTTATTACTATATTCATATGATGCTATACATATATGTACATTAGGAAGCTTCCACAGGAGTAGGTTTTCATGTGACTTTTTGAAAGTTCTTTATCTATTATACTTTCTCTGATAATTTGCTGTCTACTTCTCCACTCCAAATTAACTCCTTTTGTTCCATTATTCTTTTTGAACAATTTACCATAACTTTACATGCTTAAATCTTATTTGGTTCCAAATACTTATTTTTCACTATTACCCTGATTTGATTTTATATAACGACTACTTTCTTTCATAGTCATTGAAGTCATTCATAGATATAGATGATGACTGTTTCTATACCACTATCTTTCATTCTTCTGACTGATATTTCTGTTTTTTTCAACACAGGGTTTCTCTGTGTAGCCCTGGCTGTCCTGGAACTCACTCTGTAGACCAGGCTGGCCTTGAACTCAGAAATCCGCCTGCCTCTGCCTCCCAAATGCTGGGATTAAAGGCGTGCACCACCACTGCCCGGCTGGCTGATATTTCAAAATGTAGAAAATATTGAAAAGCTTCAGCACATCACCAAAATAAAAACACTCAAGAACTATGAGAAGAGGACTTCAATTATTACAAAAGGTATGTACAATTACACAATTATTTTAAAACTATTGACCCTAATATTTATAATAATAAAAGGTAAAAGTCTTATAAATAGCATTATCCTGAAAGTTTAGATTGTTGAAATATTTAATAAGATTGTTTTTAAATTACCTATATTTTAAAATAAGGAAACTATATCTAATCCCCAAATTCATATATGATATTTAAAATACAAAAATAAAGGAAAACACTAAATTTTAATATAAGTAATTTAGCAAGCTTAATAAAGATATACAGTGTTAAATGAACTTAGAAACACTCTATTTTATATAGTTAAAATAAATGAGAAATTTGAAAGTGAAACTAAAAAGCAATCTTTCATTACATTATAAAGAAGAAAAGACTCTGAGAAAATACAAACAAGAGGAAATTATTCAAAACTATACAGTATTGTTGAAAAATGAACTAGAAATATCCTTTACATTTTGAGGATTGGAAATTTGAAATTCTAACATGAGAATGTGTTTCTAATTTATTTGTACATTTAGTACAATGACTATTATAGTTTGATGTGCAATTTTATATTAACTTTTAAAAAGAAACCTTAAGGACCCAAGAGGAGATAAAATGATATTAATAAAAACTGGTATTAAATAACTGACATATTCTGATTTCAAAGGTTACTTGACTAATTAACATATTCTAGTATTTACAGAAGGCAATGTATGGTTATTGAAGTCTAGAAGTAAGCAAAATTTAAATGTTATTTATATTTAGATATTCATAATATAAAAGTTAGCATCTCAACTGATTGTTTCAGTCTCATAAATAATTTCTATCTTCAAAAGTCATTACCTTCTATAACCAAATCTATTCTGCTCAGTGATGTCTTCATTATATCTTCCTTACACCACTTACTGACCACTATTTTACCTTTTCTTTTTTTGAACATGATTGTTCTAGGTACCTGAAACAAATAGAATGAAATTTAAGTTTTTGGTTTGCTTGTTTGTTTTCTTTATTCATGTAATATCATCAAGTTTTTCTATGTTGTACTATATAACAGAATACTCTTTATTTTTAAGGCTAAATATTCCATTTATTATAATTGAACAGTATTCCATTAGTTTGTTTTAATAATGAGTCTACTTAAAAGGCTGTTCTAGTCACCTGTTTAAATGTATTTTTCTGTATCTCTTTATATTTATTCACTTTGTCTTTTAATTCCTCTACCTGTTTGAATGTATTATCCTCAATTTTCTTAAGAGATTTATTCAGGTCAATTTTAAAGGCTTCTATCATCCTTATAAGGTTGGATTTAAGATCCTTTTCTTGTGATTCAGTTTCATTAGCATAGACAGGGTTTGTTGTAGCAGGATAGGTGGGGTCTGGTGGTTCCATGTTTCCCTGATCTTATTGATTGTGTTCTCACATTGTCTTTTAGGCATGTGGTTTTCCCTGGTGTTGGCTGAATGATCTTGATGGCATCAGGATTTCTCAGGAATGTGGGGGAACCATGGACTAGATAATGTAGGTCAGAGCTACCCAACTCTGCTGGCTATGACTCAGGTAGACCCACTCAGCAGCCTATGTCCCAGTTGGATCCATACTCTGCAGGCTGTGTCCCAATGAGACACAATTAGAATGGCAGGCAAATCTGAGTGAGATGGGATTGGTTGTGCGGGGTTCCAAGCTGGTTAATTTTGGAGTTCCCAAAGGTTTCCACAGGGAAGCCTGACCCTCTTGGAGTCTGTAAGTCTCCTCTGGACCAATCAGCCAGCTAGACAATGGGGGTTAGGTAACCCTACATAACTTGCCACTTCAGGCTCTCCCAAGAGGACAAATTGGGATGGCAGGAGGATCTGACTCTGTAAGCTGTCTCGGGGCATTTTTTTTTTTTTAAATCCCATTTAGTTTTCTTAAGACTACCAAATATCACAATTTTCTTAGTTCCCACAAAAAGGAAAATCATGCCCTCCGACTTCAGGAAGCATTTTTAAGAAAATAACACCCCCATTCCAACAAGATGGGAGAATACTTTTTTTGGTTTTTCAGTGGATTATGGATGTTTGTCATCATTTAAAAGGATTTGATTACAAGTTCTTAATGGTCATGATCAGAGAGGAAAGAAAATAAGAGAGGTTAGGTTCAGGGATTTCTATTTCTTTTTCTTTTTCTTTCCTCTATCCTTCATTTTCACCCATTAGTTGTTGGGGAAATGGAGTAGGGAGAAGAGATGAAAAGAAAAAAAAGAGGATATTGAAATAATAAGATAAAAGGTTAGATCATTGAACCTATTTTTTAACCAAATAAATATCAACAAGCCAAATATTTTTACATTTGATATGCATTTTCTATGTTAACAAAGATTAAGGTAATATATTGTTACAACATATGATATATGTTTCTATTCTTGTTTAAGGTACTGTGCCTCAATAATTCTTAAAAATACAATGTTAAATCCTAGTACTTTTAAAAAATGCCAGTAGAACTCTTTAGTATAATTTAAAAATGCAACTTAGTACTTAATGTCACACTTGTACTTATGGTCACATTTGATACTAGTTAATTATAGAAATATTATTCCTATGTTGAACAGATATTAGTTAGAAAGAAGAAATTTATATATACTTTAGACAGGTCAATGGTCTTCAAAAACTTCAGAAATCTACAGAATATAACATTTAAAGATATTGCATTAATATAATGCTTTTTTTTGACAATGAGACTGGTCTATTTGTAGTAGCACCCCCATTTGCTTCAAGAAAGATAATGACCATTGGAGAACCTCCTTATGCTGTTTGCTTTATATTTGTAAAGCTAGCCAATTGGCAAGAAACTGTCCTTGCCTCAATTAATGACAGCATTCTGTTCAACCTGGATGAAAGAGATACAGGGAAGTCAACTATTGAGTTTTGCCAAGACAGGGTAAGCAGTTCTTCATATTTTCTGCTTTGAAGAAAGTTCTGGGGGCTGGAGAGATGGCTCAGTGGTTAAGAGCACTGATTGCTCTTCCAGATGGTCCTGAGTTCAATTCCCAGCAACCACATGGTGGCTCACAACCACCTGTAATGGGATCTGATGCCCTCTTCTGGTATGTGTGAAGACAGCTACAGTGAACTCATAAATAAATAAATAAAATCTTAAAAAAAGAGAAGAAGAAGAAGAAGAAGAAGAAGAAGAAGAAGAAGAAGAAGAAGAAGAAGAAGAAGAAGAAGAAGAAGAAGAAGAAAGTTCTATCAGATAATCTGAGCCAGAAGGGCAAGGATGATGCTCCAGTGACACAGGAAAATTTGGGGGATTGTTCAAGCAGCCAATTACCTCTATTATTTCTATACACCTGGAAGCTGCTCGCCTTGACTTCATGAATACTCAGGTAATATTTATTCCTTCTTATGTCTCTGATGGGGTTGAAGACTAGATAGTTATATGCTATAATTAAGTTTGAGTTATTTAGCATTTAGGGAAAATTTTTTTTAATGCCTAAGAAGATAGGATAGATAGTAGAAAACGTTCTCTGGTGGTGCCAAAACATATGGGCAGGACATTGTGAATATAATCTTACCTAATATTTTTCATAATTGTTACTATTGTTTATAGTGTATACTTAAAAGAAAAGAGTCTTTTATTGGACTAAAAGAGGGGAATGTAAAAAGAATCTTCTGTGTACTGTAAGGAAGTATCACCTGTAGATAAAATGCTGATTTGCCAGTGATCTCAGGCAAGGGATTAGGATTTGGGAGTACTGGTACTGGGAGAGAAATGTTAGGATACAGTAAGGCATGGGAAGAGATTCACTCTGAACTCAGAGGAGACAGATACATGAAACTGTAAGAGGTAATCAGCCATATGGAAATTATAGAATATAATAAATGGGTTAATAAAGTTGTGAGCTAGTAGGGGAGCAAACACAAGTTCATGGATTAAATATTTATTTATATATAATTAAGTCATAGAGTCATTATTTTGGGAACTGGGTCATAGAGAGAAAAATCCTGTGGTTCCACCCTGTCATATGTAGAGGGCTCTATTCTTTCTGCTCCATTGTATATGACTTTTTTCCCCTAGAGCCTTCAGTGTAGACGTGGTATTTCTGGTATGTAAATTGGAAAGACTTAGCCAATGATCATTTTTCTTCATTTTTACCAGTGGTATATTTTGGTACTGGTTTCTGCATGATCCAAAATGAAGATTCTTTGAGGAAAAGTGAGAGCTACCCTTATCTATGGGTATTACAGTGAGTACAGAATAAAATTAGAAATTATATAGGTTTAGAAATATGATGGAACTGAGCTTCTCCTGTAGGACCTATGACCTCTGTAGCTACAAGTTCCTTGTTAGGTTTATAGCAACAAGCATGTACTCCCTATCTTTTTGATTAGGCCTTAGATTCAAGTAGATAGCTATTGATTACTCCCAAATAAAAGTGCCACTATTGCACAACAGGAGAATTCTTTCCAGATGAATCACCATTGTTCTGGCTCTTTGGAATCACAGATGGATGGAATTATTGTTTTTCTCCTTTCACAAA
Source organism: Arvicanthis niloticus (assembly GCF_011762505.2). NCBI lineage: Eukaryota > Metazoa > Chordata > Mammalia > Rodentia > Muridae > Arvicanthis > Arvicanthis niloticus. The sequence goes on from NC_047679.1 coordinate 104,418,124, forward strand.
TTCCATAGAACCCTCTGATTCTATGAAGGCCCACTCTTAGAAAGGAGGTTTCCAGGTCAACTAGTTTAGTCTTGAGTCTAAACTGTGTGGTAAATTCAGCAATCAAGTCTCACTTTCATATTCTTGGAAGCATCTACGAACACTGACAATAGCCTACAGTTTTTGTAAGTCTCTTATATGCTCTTGACCAACAACTGGAAGGGAGCTTTACCATTTTTGACATGCTAGCAGTGGAATTTTTGTTTTACCTTTTGTTGAGATCATTATCATCTTGTGTGAGGTAACTAACATACATAACCTATTCATAATTATGCATAGTATAGCAATAGTTTTAAGTATACTTTAAAAATTATAGCTTTCACAGAGGTTTATTATTTCTTTCTCTTATTTACCACTTCTTTCTCACTCCTTTTATTGCTTTCCTTCTCATCTTCCTACATAAATCTACCACATTTTCCCTTTTTTCCTCTGCATTCATTTACCTGTAAAGGACATAATTTCTTTGTAGGTAGAATTTTATTATACATGTATACTACATTCCCTTTATTCATTTGTATTCTGCTGAGTACCAAGACTGTCTCTATAACTTGTCATCTGTTAATAATGTCATGGTAAATGTAGATATGTAGGTATCAGTGTTGTATATTACCTTTGCTTATTTGGGGTATATCCAAATGTTATATGGCTGAAAATATGGAAGTTTCACTTTAAATTTTTGGAGACATCTTCATAATTATTACCATAATAGGTTAGTGATTTGGGGTTTGATTATTGATAACATTTATAATTTACTTTGGAGACAAATGTTTAACTCCATGAATTCTGTCAGTCATTAAACTGTATAAATTAAATGAGTTAAATTGGGGGTTATAACATCTGCCTCCATAATGAAGCTTTAAAAATCTATATAGTAGCCTAAACTTAAATGCCAATATCAAATTCATGGAAAATATCTTCAAGTTATCAAAACATAATTGTCTGTTAATTATATTTTGAAAGTGTTAGTATATTTAGATCAAACTGATAAAAATTTGCTAGATACCTGCCAGTCTTGTTATAATCTTAGTCTTAAATTTCAATATCTTGCTAGAAGGAAGCCATTGAAAAAGCATCCTCAAGTGAAATAGATGGAGTAAAGAAAGGCAGAATGGATGATAACAAATTATGTTTGATAAAAAATGTCAACAAGCCGGGCAGTGGTTGTGCATGCCTTTAATCCCAGCACTTGGGAGGCAGAGGCAGGTGGATTTCTGAGTTTGAGGCCAGCCTGGTCTACAGAGTGAGTTCCAGGACAGCCAGGGGTACACAGAGAAACCCTGCCTCGAAAAAAACAACAAAAAAATGTCAACAAGTTTTAAATGATGGCCAACTATTAATCTTAATAAAATCTTATGTAAAGGAAGTAATATATATTGCCTTGGCCTTAGGTAAGAATATTGACTAAATTTGTTGCATACACAGAGTACCATTCTAATACTCTCTTAAATTGCTTATTCATTTTTATTATATGAAGAGTATGCTGACAGAATAAAATATGCATATAAAATATATTTATGAGAGCCTAAATATGTTTAGTGCAGTCTATGAGTCTAGTATTCCAAACAGTTAGAAAAATAAAAACAGCATCAGAATGTTCTCATCTGATCAGATCACATCTTCATTTCTTCCTTTTTAAAATCACACTCAATTTTAGCCACCACAATTTGAAGGTGAAATCACAATTTGAAGGTGAAATGACAATTTGGAATCTATCTAGACTTGGTGATATTAATAGTAAAGTTCTGAACATATTATAAAAGAAATGATTGGGAGAACTGAGAACTCTGCTCAAGATAGAAAACACAAATAATGTCAAAAGTTGAAGGACTGCCTTGTTGGTAGAAAAGGTATAATTGTTCTTTATACTTATATGGCAAAATCTAGAAAAGAATAGAAGTTTCAGGATAAAGTATGACTCAGTAAAAGTTAAATTATCTATTCAATAACACTCTTAAATAATGGCTGATATGTGGCCTGACCCACTTAATCCCATTTAAGTGAATTTTTAAAGTAGATAGTCTAAACTTATCCTTCCTGATTCTTATTTGCTAGTTTTCTGTACTTGAAAAGAGCTGTTTTAAATAAAATAAAATCATATTAGCCAAGATTCAGAATAGACATTTATTTGTGGTGCTTAGGCTTCTAGCCTATTATTAATATAAACCCTATAATTAATATAAATCAGGTCCTGGAAAGTCAGGGTGAAAGAGAGAAACTATACAAGAATAGTGTCCTCTTACCTCCATATATACATCATCACACTCAAATGTCATATCCCATTTTAAATCACTGTAATTTTAAAAAGAAAACTTCCCCTTTTTCCTGGTCCTCTCTGCTGGAGCAGACTCCTAGCTGGTCTGCTCCCATGAAGACAAAATATCCTGACCCATCTTAGAGGATCTGCTGTACTCAGAGCTGATGATAAGACTGCCTTCCCCCAGCCCAAAGTCCTAGAGCTGCTTCTGGGAGCCTGGTGGACTCAGGACACATCACCCACCAAAACCCCACTCTCCTGAATACCACTCCTCTTCTTCCCCTTCTACCTGGTACTTTCTGCTGGGACAGACTTCAATTGGGTCTGCTCCCATGAAGACACTATAACCTGACAGATTCTAGAGGATCTACTGTACTAAGAGGAGCTGAAGATCAGCTATACTCAGAGCAGTTGACTGCTAGTTGGTCTGCTCCCATGAAGATACCATATCCTGAGCCATCCTCAAGGATCTGCTGCACTCAGAGCAGTTGCCACCATAGCTTGAAGGCATGCAACATAAGTGACCCAACAGACTGAAAGCCTCCCTGGAGTTCTACTGCACACAGAAAAACAGAAACCAAAGTCTATAGGCCCCCCATGGAGAGGAGAACAACTTCACACAAGACAACAGCTTGACTACTCAACTGAAGACTCAACAGTCTGAAGGCCTCCCAGGAGATCTACTGCAGCCAGGACAACAGATCAGCAGCTTCTCTGCTTGTCTGAAGAGCTCCCAGTTGGAAGATCCCACAGGTAGTCTGCTACAGCCAGGGCTGCAGTCCTATCAGGAGACCTAAGGCATCCCATAGACAAAACAGGCAGATTCCAGACAGTCACCCAGACCAACAAACACCGGGGATAAACAGATAGCTAGAGGCAAGTTCAAGATGATAAGCAACAGAAGCCAATATACAGGGATACCATGAGAACCCAGTTCTCCCACCATAGGAAGCCTTGAATACACCAACATGCCTGAAAATCAGAAATGTGTCCTAAAATCTTATCTCATGAAGATAATAGAGTCTTTAAAGGTGGATATCAATAACTAACTGAAAGAAATACAGAAAAACACAGGTAAACAGGTAAAGAAATTGAATAAAGTGATCCAAGAATTAAAGGGGAAGTAGAAACAATAAAAAAAAAAAAAAACACAAATGGAAGCAAACCTGGAAATGGAAAACCTAAGAAACAGGCCAGGAATTACAGATGTAAGTATCACCAACAGAATACAAGAGATAGAAGAGAGACTCTCAGGTGTAAAAGATACCATAGAAGAGATTGACACAACTGTCAAAGAAAATTCAAAACATAAAAACTCCTAAATTAAAGCATTGAGAAAATTCAGGACACAATGAAAAGACCAAATCTAAGAATAATTGGAATAGAGGAGAAAGAAGATTCCCAGCTAAAGGGACCTGAAAATGTCTGCAACAAAATCATAGAAGAAAACTTCCCCATCCTAAAGAAAGAGATGGCCATAAAGGTACAAGAAGCCTATAGAACACAAAATAAATGGGACCAGAAAAGAACATCCTCTCATCACATAATAATCAAAATACTAAACACACAGAAGAAAGAAAGAATATTAAAAGCTACAGGGGGAAAGGGCCAAGTAACATACAAAGATAGACCTATCAGATTTACACCACACTTCTCAACAGAGACTGTAACAGAGAGACATGGTCAGAGGTCATGCAGACTCAAAGAGAATACAAATGCCAGCCCACAATACTATACCCAGCATAACTCTAAATAAACATAGATGGAGAAACCAAAACCAAATTAACACAGTATCTATCTACCAACACAGACCTACAGAGGATCCTGGAAGGAAAATTTAAACACAAGGAAGGCACCTACACCAAAGAAAGAACAAGATATTAAGCATGTCACAACAAAACTGAAAGGAAAGAACCACAAGCACATAAAAGCACCTACAAAAATGAACATATCAGGAACCAACAGTCATCTTCCTTTAACATTTCTCAATATTAATGAACTCAATTCACCTATAAAAAGACATAAACTAACAGACTGGATATACAAACAAAATCCAGCATATTGCTGCCTACAAAAAACACACCTTATTAACAAAGACAGCTACTATCTCAGAGTAAAAGGATGGAAAAAGTGTCTTCTGAGCAAATGGTCCCAGGAAAAGGGCTGGAGTTGCCATGCTAATATCTGTCAGGGGCAGCTTTTCTTTTACACTGAAGGCCTAAAATCAGCCATAGGCCTAAGTCAGCCTGCTAACACAAAGTCTCGGGTCTCTGTGAAAAAACACTGAATCAAATAGCTATAAGATATAGTAAACAGGCAGCTTTGGTGGAAATTTACCAGCCTGGATAGTCATAGGTCTTGTGGATAGTCATAGACCTTGGGTAGCCATGGTGGATAGTACCAACTTAGATAAGGACAAGTGAATCATAGGCAGAGTCATAGTGAACTGTTCCCTGAACTTTCACCCAGTTGATACTCTGTTCTGGAAGATATCTGTACTCCCCCTGAACACCTATGCTCCAGCATCATCCCCTAGCCACATCCTGCCTTTTTTTGTATACAACCCCTGTGTGAAAAAGTAAAAATTACGGTTTGATCAGCCTATCAACAAGCCGTGGTTCTTTGTGTTTGCCCGTTTCTCTCCCATTCTCTCTTAGGTGATCTCCCCGGACCCTGTTTAATGCCCTGCTGTACAGGACAAATATCCAATAAAATAGATTTTCAACAAAAAGTTATCAAGTGTGATGAGGAATGATACTTTGTATTCATCAAAAGGAAAATTCACCAAGAGAAAGTCTCAATTCTGAATATCTATGCCCCAAACGTAAGAGCCACATTCATAAAAGGAACTTTGCTAAAGCTCAAAACACACATTGAAACCCACATAATAATAGTGGGGGATTTGAACATCCAACTCTCACCAAAGGACAGGACATTGAAACAGAAACTAAACAGAGACACAATGAAACTAATTTCATGTGGTTATGAAACAAAAGTATTTAACAGATATCTATAGAACATTTCACCCTAAAACAAAAGAACATACCTTTTCTCAGCACCTCACTGTTACTTCTTCAAAATAGACCATATAATTGGTCAGAAAACAAACCTCAACAGATACAAGAAGATTAAGATAATCCCATGCATCCTGTCAGATCACCATGGCCCAAGTCTGGTCTTCAATAACACCAAAAATGACAGAAAGCCCACATATATTTGGAAATGGAACAACACTCTACTCAATGATAATTTGGTCAGGAAAGAAATAAGTAAAAAATTAAAGACTTTTTAGAATTTAATGAAAATCTTGAAACATCATACCCAAAATTATGGGACACAATGAAGCATTATTAAGCGAAAAATTCATAACACTAAGTGTCCTGGTAAAGGAACTGGAGAGATCTTACACTAACAACTTAACAGCACACCTGAGAGCTCTAGAACAAAAAGAAGCAAACTCACCCAAGAGGAGTAGAAGGCAGGAAATACTCAAACTCAAGGCCAAAATTAACCCAATAGTGATAAAGAGAACAGTACAAAGAATCAACAACACCAAAAACTGATTCTTTGAGAAAATTAACAAGGCAGATAAACCCCTAGCCAAACTAACTAAAGCACACAGAGACAGTATCTTAATTAACAAAATTAAAAATGAAAAGAAAAACATAATAACGGAAACAGAGGAAATTTTAAAAAATCATTAGATTCTACTATAAAAGACTATACTCAACAAAACTGGAAAATTTAGGTGAAATGGATGGTATTCTAGACAGATACCACATACCAAAGTTAAATCAAGAGCAGGTAAACTGTCTAAATAGGCTTATATCACATAAGAAAATAGAAGAATTTATTAAAAACCTCCCAAACAAAGAAAGCCCAGGGCCAGATGGTTTTAGAGCAGAATTCTACCAGACCTTCAAAGAAGACCTGCTACCAATATTTCTCAAACTACTCCATAAAAGAGACACAGAACGAACACTACCTAACTGGTTCTATGAAGGCACGATTACTCTGATACGTAAACCACACAATGACCCAACTACAAAAGAGAATTTTAGAACAATCTCACTTATAAATATCAATAAAATTCTTGCAAACTGAGTCCAAGAACACCTCAAATCCATCATTGACCACGATCAAGTAGGCTTCATCCCAGGGATACAAGGTTGGTTCAATATATAAAAATCCATGAACATAACATTATGTTATGTCATTGTGTGGTGACTGACAGGACCAATGGCAAAACTCAACCATGGCTGAGAAGAGGCAGGGCTAAACAGTTCCTGTTGAGTCACTCCAGTACTGAAGTTACTAAGATAGGTCTCAAATTTGAGCCAAGCTCAGGATTCTCCTCAAGCCACAAACCAGTGTCAAAATGGGTCCCAACAAGGAGCTTCATGGGACAAGGAGAGACTAATCACAAAAGCAGAGACCTCAGGTGACACTCCTCCTATACCAGGTGCCTGGGTTGGCGCCTAGCACTCAAATTGCCACCCTGGCCTAGCAACTGTACCTGAGTTACAGGAAGGCAGTCTCATGCCCAGCTCCAAGACATGTCCCAATGGCTTTCCAGGGCTGCGGGTCACTTGTCCTCCATTGGCCCCTTTGCCTCCCATCCCTGGAACCCAGTGCAGCATCTCCTCACTGTCCTGTAAAGGCAACACCTTAACATCGAGGCTCCTGGGCAGGCAGCGTGCTCACGGGTGGGCATTCAGGCCAGGTAGCAAAGCCCCTGCCTTCCATGCATTACCAGCATGGGTGAAGAGGAGAGACAAGGAGCTCATCACTCAACAATCATCTGAAAGAGTCAGATGCAGATATTTGCACTCAAGCAATGGACAGAAGCTGCTGACCCCTGTGGTTGAATTAGGGAAAGCCTAGAGGAAGCTGAGGAGGAGGGCTACCATGTAGGAGGGCCAGCAGTCTCAATTAATCTGGACCACCGATCTCTATCCAACACTAGACCACCAAAAAGGCAGCATATACCAGTTGATATAATGCCCCCAACACATTTATATCAGAGGACTGCTAGATCTGTGTTCAATCAGAGATGATGTACCTAACCCTCAAGAGACTAGAGGCCCCAGGGAGTTTAGAGGTCATGTGGGGTGGGGGTGGTAAGGGGAGGGTGGGAACAGCTTTGTGATGACAAGGAGGTGGTTTGGAGTTATGGGATGTGGAACTGTGGGTGGACTGGGGAGAATAATATCTGGAGTGTAAATAAATAAATAAATAACAAAAAATACAAAAAACAAACAAAAAAGAAAACCTCACTTTCAGAAATATGGCCAAATTATTAATAGTTTTATTAAAACATATGAAATATGGCCTAATTTAATACTATGATTAAAAACTATTACACAGTAGCTTTTGATTCTTCTGAACTGATACGTAGTTGATTTAATATGTGGAAACTAAAACATGTCAATTACATTTTTATTGACAAAACTACTTTTAAAAAATTCACATAACAATAATAGTCTAAAATATCAAAAATAGAATAACTCGAGGACGTTGATAAGTTTTCATTGAGGGCCAAATATGAATACAGGAAATTGTATATACAATTTTTAGATGATAATTATTCCTGTTCTGTGTGTCAAAGGATCCTCAATTGGTGACACTGACTAAAAGAGATAGCATTATTTAATGTCCTCAAATCATTTTAAATTTATAATATACCCTAGAAGCATTCCTTTTAATAAGATTCTTTGGCATAATAGCAATTTTGGGATTATTATAGAGCAAATATCTACTGTCAGGTAAATTATTAAAGAGACATTAAATGTTACCACAGATTTTACACAGACCTTTTGGTGTTTCTACATCTATATTTGCAAAAGAGCATCTAAAGAACTGGAAGTGAAATGTGAATACTAATATACTGCTTATTCTCTTGATGTTTGGGAAAACCGCTTTATATTTGCCTGCATGTACTTTCTCACCATCATTAGAGCTCAAATCAAGGGAAAAATAATTTGTCTCAGCTTATGCAGAAAATTATTTGATGAACAACTAGGCAAAGAAATAATGGAAAATGAAGATGGTTTTGTCTTTCGTGTATGTAATCATTTGGGTACTCAGCAACACCACTTCTGCCTCCAATTTCCCATTTTTACTAGCAAAGAATAAGAAGCATTATAAAAATGGTTCTTTGCTACATCTTATTTACCCAACATTTCTGTAGCTAGTTCATGAACCTTCTGTTCTCTTTCTCTCTTTCTGTCACTCTTCTTCTCTTTTTGTTCTTCTCCTTTTCCCTTCCCCTGCCACTCTCTCTTATATACGGGAATATAAGTCAGCCAAGGCATGTTAGGTAATTTACAATATTATATATCAATTATTTCTGGTGGCATCATCTCCTAAGTCATATTCAAAACCAGTGTATCAGGCTACTTCTACTCATCACTTTACTTTGATTCATTATGTCATTTAGATGAATACTCTTTCTTGAAACTATGGACTTCCCTGTGGTCCGCACTTTGAGATATGCATTCAATGAGAGCATTTCCATCACAGATTATCCCAAGTCAGAAATACTTACTATGTATGATTCTTCTGCTTATTTACTCAATGAGAAATGTTTTCTCCAAGAGGATGAAAGATAATAATGGGAACCAAGCCTATGACTGCATGATCTTTTATCAAATTGGTTTTGGGCAACTGAATTAATGCAGCAACTGAAGCCGGACACTTTTCTCCATAGTCATCAACAGTTCAAGAGTGATGAATCTATTCCCAAAGCGGAGTAACTGAACAGTCAGGAGCAAATTCCTACCCAAGAGAATGAAATAGAATGTGTCATTTTTTTTTGGATGATCTTTTATAGGGTGATCAAGAGGCTTTCATTTAGTGAATACATTTGCTCACTCAGTTTTGGAGAGTCGCCCTTCATTTATTCTTCCCCTTTGGAAGTACTTTCGAGTGCAAATTACTGCTATCAGAAGCCTTGAACTGAGAGGCTATTATTCTCCTTGCTCAGATTAAATTAATTTTGAACAGTTTAATGCAGCATGTCCAAGCTGCAAGTCCAAGTGGTGTCAAATCTATTTCTCTGCTTTTTTAAGCTGCACCTTCAAGGGCAGTATGATTCATGGTGAATGTGTTCTTCTAATGTCTTGCTAAGCATTATTATTTTCTTTCATTTGCAAGTCATGAGGCTACAAATGTTAACTATTCTCCCCTAACATTGTATAAAGAATGCATGATTTAAGCCAGGCTGATTTTCCAAAAGGGTACTTATTACATTTACTTGCTTTACAAATGAAATAAAGTCAAAATACTCTGGATGAAAGCAAGACGTTTTAAAAGCTAATGAAACATTACAAAGAGAACTGCTTTGGGAAGCACTGCAACATCATCACTGTTGTGTTAAAAGGGAATTATCTTTATCTAGCCTTATATAATAAAATAAAGGGGTTTTAATGATTGCCTATATAATTTGTTTGTGTTTTTGCAGAGTTGCAAAATGAGAAAAAAAGTTATAAATATACTTATCTTCTCTCTTCTGGTTCAGGAAAAATTCTCTCTCCTCTCTCTCTCTCTCTCTCTCTCTCTCTCTCTCTCTCTCTCTCTCTCTCTCTTTCTAGTAGTTACTCTATCTAATGTGTAACTGAAATGTAGTAATAAAGTTGCCTCTGTGTCATTGTAGAGCAAACAGCCCAAAGAATGCCAATCGATTAATGGTAGAGAAGAAGATGTACTTTAAGCAGTTGAAAGTTTCAAAAACCTATCAACCTTGTGTCTATACAAAGTATTTAAACCTTACAGCTTAGGGAAGTCTTTTCTACAGCTCTAATCACCAGTACTATGGATTAAGCAAATTAATGTTTTCAAAGGTCTTTTATGAAGATTGATGAAAATCCTATATTGCAATCTTCCTTTGGAGTAGGGTAAAGGCCAAGATTAAGGGTATTGTCCTTTGAAAAGCTGGATAAGCACTTTCCTTGTGATATAGTACTGTTTTAATAGATGAAGGAAAGGTGCACAAACTTTTTGACTATACAAATAATGATGTGAAACCCCCGGGATCAACATAACAAAGATATAACTTTATTATGATGATATTGTGAACACTTCTGCTTTAGTATATGTAACATTTGAAAACTTATATAGAAATACTACCTCTGAAAAAAGACAACATATTGCTGAAAACAATGTATATAAAAGGACAAAAATTGTAAATGCTTGACTGGACCTTTAGGATCAGTAATATGGCTTTCATAAGAGTATAAAAGAAAACAGGACACAAAATCAAATTCATGCCATGAGAGTGTGATAGCTGAGAGATAAAAGATTTATTTCCAAAATTTAATGATACCAGGGGTAAGTGAGCCTCCTAAGATGGGAGAAGATAATAGCAGCTGTATATTAGATATCAATATGTGCAATACCATTTTCATTCTTTGTTTATGTTGTTTTGAAAAATATTTAAATATAAATTATGCTAGTTTTTCATTTGCAACTTGAATTAGTTATTATAAAATGCAATTCATAGATTTGTGAAGCATATCAAAATTTTCACAATTATAGTACTGGGCAATATATCATGCATAACAGTACTTACTCTCTAAATGTTAGCTGTTCTTAAGAAAGAATAAAAATGAAGTTCATTTATTCAACAAAATGATAGAGCACAAAAATACTCAACAATTCAGATTGCAGAATAAAAATTTCACAATTGATTATGAATGTCAAGGATGTTTTTGTAATATCCTTGAATCTGGATACTAATGTCAATGATGACTCATGTACCTAGGTTCTTTAAAATCGTATATAATTAGATAAAAGTTCTGTAAGCTATAATTGTGTTACTGTTTGAAGTAGTACATTACATTTCCTCAAAGGCAGATTGTGAATTACTACACATTCTTCACTCATGGGGCATTATGCAGTTTGAATCACAGGAATATGTAAATGTTCTTGTAAATGATGGTATACTTGACATATATAAGGCATTATTCTCATGTTCTTTTTTCAGACCATTTCAAAACAGACAGTGATTTTTGTCAGCTATCTACCATCTATATATGCACCATATTTGTCTTAGCACTTTGCAATTCTAACTTTACTGGCTTGCATAATTTTATCCTGCTTAACATTCATGAAGACGGAACTAATAGAATGTAAAAAATGTATGAAAAAATAATCATAATAAATTAGCTCACATTATTACAGAAACGTTCAAGTCCAAATTCTGCTGGACAAGCAAAAAGTCTGAACTAAGGGAGAGCTGTTCCACTAGATCTAAACTAAAAGTTATCAACCACAGAACTAGGAAATGTTAGTAGATAATATATGAAGGTAATATATTTAAGAATTCTCTTTTTGGCTCCATGGAGAAGGATATTACTTGTGTTGTATTTAAGATATAAACTGTTTGGGAAAAGACCTCCCACCTTATGGAGGTTGCTTTCCTCCTTTGAAAACAAACAAAATATACATCCAACACTAAATATATTGAGAAACATAGGAAAAGAATGCTTTCCAATTTAACTGATTGTACTGGATTATTTTGAATAGAGGTGCTTTTACTTAAAACCATTCAAAAGAAGCCTTTATGAATAGGCTACACTGCCACAAAAATGTGTGTGTATATGTGTCTGTGTGTGTATCAGTTATTTGAGAATTTTATGTATGTACTGATCTTAGCGCCTCTCTCTTCCCCAAATCTTCCAAAATCCATCCCATTTTATTTCCTACCAACTTTGTATCCTTTTGTCGTACCTCAATGCTAATTTGTGCTACCCTATTATTTTGGATGTGTGACTTTCCCTTTGAGTTTGGATTACTTATGAAAGGCTAGACTCTTAGAGAAAACTGACCCTTGGTCTTCTAGAAGCTAAGGATTGCCCTTATCTTCTTGGCTATAGGTGAAATTTCAGGCCCATCTCTCCTAAATGGTGATATTTGATTTGGCTTGGCCTTGCACAGGTCTCATGCTGAATGCTACAACTGTGGAGTTCTTATATATAACTGTCCTGTTGTGCTTTGAAGACGCCGTCTTTCTCTAATCATCTACTATTAATGGGTCTTACACTCTTTCTATCCCCTCCTATGCCATATATTCTGAGGCTTAGGAGGGGGACTACATTATAAAAAATTTACTCAAGGATGAGTGTTTTATAGTCTTGCATCATATATACCTGATTACCACAGTTTTATTTGGAATTTTTTATGTTGAGAGTTTAATATAAGCAGAATGTCTTTTAAAAGTATTTTCAGGAAAATAGAAATACACTCTCACCATTTCTAAACTATGTATAATAGTGTTAGATCAATGTTATATGAATTTTAAGTGAATCATTGATTTGACAAATAATTGATAACTAAATTTAATATTGACTTACAATATTAAAATTAGAGAAAGTATTTATTTACTGAAAGGGGAAGTACTGTTTCCCAATATGAAACAAAGACACTTTCATTATCATATAGAATAATAAAAAGATAGCTCAGTATATATCTAATGTTACAAAATTAGAATGAGATTTCTATGTATGAGACAAGTCACTAATAAAAATCTTAATTAATATCCTGCTTCTGAGGAGAAAAATTAGTAGTAAAGGCAATATTGTAAGACCAAATTAGACAATCAGAGCCGAGTAGTAGAAAATAATACAAAATTGATATGGGGTCACCTTGGGATCTTTTTCTAAACTCTATCCTCTCATGAAGACTCTCAAGTATCTCTGTCATAATTACTGACCAGTCTATTCTAGGAGACTCCTGCAAAGATGTTAGAACATACCAGAGCTGATAAAATGCAGTAACTGTAAGAGAGGTGTTCTTTTTACCTGGTCACTGGTTCTGTAGTATAAACAAATTGAGGAAAAATTGATCAGGCTACAGGGACATAAACACAGACAACATACAATATACTGGACAAAAGATATGGCAAGAAATGCCCAGGCTGTACAGAAAGAGGAAAATGGGTTGTACAGAAATCTGAAGATGAAATTCTCCAGCAGTGTCCTAGATTATGTGACTTCATATTGTCATCGTTTTCATTGTCAAAATGATAAGACCTAGAATTATCTAGAAGACATTTCTTTTAGCTTTATCTCTAAAAGAGTTATATTTATTGACTAAATTGAGGTAGGAGATGTACCCTAAATGTGGGCAGCATCATTACTTTACAGAGTGATGAAAGAAAAAGAAAATACAAAATAATAAAATGACTGGAATCCACCAATTTCTGCTTTCTATTGCTACATATATAATGTATCAGGCTGCCTCTGGCTTCTTTCAGTATGACTTTCCTACCACAAGAAAAAGTGCCCTTTAGTATGGACAAAATAATATGGAAAATATAAATTTCTTCTCCAAGTTGCTTTTGTAGGGTATTTCAAACAACAATGATTAAAAAAATAATAAAACTGATCAATAAATGCAACAATGAGTATATGAATAATTACAAGGGAATAAATACACAGGAGACTTGTGATAAACTGTCTCTGATGACCATTTGTATATATTTTGACTGGGAACAGATTACTCAGCAACAAAGAAAACCCCAGTGGGTAATTTTTCCACAAGCTCCCCAGATTTGTGGTTAAAGATAACCCTGTTCATAAACTCAGATATTCCTACACCAGAGACAGAATTTTAGCTGATACAAAATGGGGATTTATAACAGAGAATGCTAGCCAATGTGAAGCCAAACACAAATGTTTATTGGAAAGAAGGACATATTTTAATATAGAGACCAGCAACCTTCCTTTCAACTACAGAAATAATGGAATACTTTAAAATCTATAGTGCATCAATTTGTCCATTAAAAGAAATGGAAACATTTGTAGATTCATATGAACTACCAAGGGTAAACTGGGATGAGATCAACAATTTAAACAGATCTATAACAAATAAGGATATTGAAATCATAATAAATGAGTTTCTGGCTAAAACAATTACAAGGCCAGATAGATTCACAATAAAATTCTACTACTTTAAAAGTTCTACTACTAATACTTAAATTATTGAAAAAAAAAAACAGAAATAGAAAGTGAACTTCTAAACTTCCTTCTATGAGGCCAGACTTATTCTAATATTCAATTATTATAAAGATACAAAAAAGAAAATGAGAGACATAGACAAAATTTATATAAAAAACAAATTTATGGCACTTGGCCTATCATAGTTTTTCATAAGAGGCATAGACAAAAAAAGAACAGTAGCAGACATAAAGAACTTCCTTTCAAGTTGTTGCTTAGGGCAAAACAATATGAGCTGTTGTTGCTTTTGGATGCTTTCCTTTAGTTAAAGTGCATTTAGATTACTTAGATACCACATAGTTCAGACAAAGGCAATTCTATGCTGCATATGTAGCTCGAGCCATGGACCCAACCATGTATACACATTGGTTGGTGGTTTAGTCCCTGGGAGCTCTTAGAAGTGATCCATTTAGTTGATATTGTTGTTCTTCCTATGGGGTCATGATCCACTTCACCTCCTTTAGTCCTTCCCCCAAACTCTTCCATTGAGTTCTACCCAGGCTCAGTATGATGGTTGGCTGTGAGTATCTGCATTACTATTAGTCATGTCCTGGCAGAGCCTCTCTGGGGACAGCTATACCAGGTTCCTGTCAGCAAGCAATCCTTGGCATCAGCAATATGTTAGGATTTGTTCTCTGCAAATGGGATGGGTGCCTAGGTTGAGTGGATTCTGGATGGCCTTTCTTTTAGTCTTTCCTCCATCTTTTTGTCCCTGCATGTCCTTTAAACAGTAACAATTCTGACTTAAAAGTTTTGAGATGAATTGGTAGCCCCATTCCTCAAATAGGGGCTGTGCCTATCTACTGGATCTGGTCTCTACTGGTTCTATCTCCACTTTGTTGAGTATGTCAGCCAATATCACCCCAGTTGAGTCCTGAGAACCTTTTGTTTTCCTGGCGTCTGGGACTTTCTAGTGGCTCACCCCAGTTCTCCATCCCCCACACCCACTGCTATATATTTCTATTCATTCTTCTGACCCTCTAGTCTTCTCTCCTGTCTCTTCACATACATGATCTTGCTCCCTTTTCCTCCCCCTCCTCTCTTCTTCTCAGGTCCCTCCCTCCCTCTACCTTCCATGATGATTTTGGTTCCCCTTCTAGGTTATATTAACAAGAAGGATCTTCCTTATTGTTAAGTTTCATATGGTTTGCGAGTTGCATAGTGGGTATTCCGAGCTTTGGGGGGAGGGCTAATACCCACTTATTAGTGAGTATATACCATATGTGTTATTTTGTGACTGAGTTTCCTCACTCAGGATGGTACTTTCTAGTTCCATCCATTTGATTGCAAATTTCATGAAGACATTGTATGTAATAGCTTTATAGTACTCTATTGTGTAAATGTACCAGATTGTGTGGATCCATTCTTCAATTGAGGAAAATCAAGATTGTTTCCAGCTTCTGGATATTATAAACAAGGCTACTATAAACATAGTGGAACATGTGTCCTTATTATATGTTGCAGTATCTTTTGGGTGTATTCCCAGTAGTGAGATAGCTGGGTCTTCAGGTAGAAATATTTTCAGATTGTTTTCCAACAATCTGAAAACAATCTGCAAGATTGTTTTCCAAAGTGATTTTACTAGTTTACAATCCCACTAGCAATGGAGAAGTGTTCCTCTTTTTCTACATCCTCATCAGCTTCAGCTGCCGCCTGAAATTTTGATCTTAGCCATTCTGACTGGTGTGAAGTGAAATCTCAGGGTTGTTGTGATTTGCATTTCCCTGATGACTTAGGATGCTGAACATTTCTTTAGGTGTTTTTTGGCCATTTGAGAGTCCTCAGTTGAGAATTCTTTGTTTATATCTGTATGCCAATTTTAATGATGTTATTTGATTCTCTGGAGTATATATTTCTGAGTTTCTTGTATATTTTGGATATAACCCCTCTATTGGATGTAGAGTTGGCAAATATCGTTGCCCAATCTGTAAGCTGATGGTTTTCCTAATGACAGTGTCCCTTGCCTTACAGTAGTTTTTCAATTTTCTGAGATTCCATTTGTCCAAGCCAGTGGTGTTCTCTTCAGAAAATTATGAATATTGATGCAAAAATATCCAATAAAATTCTTGCAAACTGAATTCAAGAACACATCAAAATCATCATTCACCATGATTAAGTAGGCTTCATCCCAGGAATGCGAGGTTGGTTCAATATGCAAAAATCCATTGTCGTAATCCACTATATAAACAAACTCAAAGAAGAAAATCACGTGATCATCTCCTTAGATGCTGAAAAAGCAGTTGTCAAAATGCAACATCCCTCCATGTTAAAAGTAGTGAAGATCTCACATTTTATGACTACAAATGATTAATAATTTGAGCAGAATGACAGAAGAATATTCACTTTAAAAAATCAGCTGCCCTTTTTATACACAAATAACAACTAACAAATAACATGCTGAAAAAGATATCATGGAAATAATCTCATCTACAAGAACCTAAAAAATAGCAAAGGGCAACACATAAGGGAAGAAAATGAAAACCTAAAGAGAAATGCAGAGAAGGATTTAAAGAGTTAGATTTTTTAACAAAAGAATAATAATTACAAAATTCTATTTAATTTAAACAAAGACATAAATTGAGAAAATTGGAGCCATAAATGAAGAAACAGACTCCAAATTCAGAATGATTAGGAAATACATTGAAAAGTTATTTTACAATAAAACTGAAAAATCTTAAAGAAATTAGAAGGTTCATTAGCAAATATGACATACCAAAATCAATACCCACAATATAAATACATGAAATCTCTTCAAATGTCAATGAAGGTATAAAACAAACAGTTCCCACCCCCAAAAGCCTGTGACAAGATTGTTATTAAATTTTATTAAACATTTAAGGAAAGAGGTAAAATAATCAAGAAACACATGCACACATACCAAACTGTCAGATCAATTTCTTCTATGATTATAGATGCAAATATTCTCAAAATTATAGTTGCATATTAGTGTTTACAAAACTCACTGGCTAGTGAAGACTGCTGCAAAATTGTGTCCCCTGGACATTACATGACTGAAGCACTTATGAATTCATTAGCTCTATGGTTAATCTGTACAAGGCCTGCATAGAATTGTCTCCTGAATGTTCTATTTTAAAAATGTAAATGTTCATGAGGCTCCAAACCTTCTCAAGGTTATATTCAGGGTTAATGGTGGTTGAAAGGAGGTGTGGAATTGCAATCATGGATGAATTTAGTGACAATTTGTCTGTACAGCTGTAGCAAATAGTTTCTTATCCATGCTCATGCAGGTACTATACTTAAACTCAGTGGACAAATCATGAAAAAGAAAATGTAAAAATTTTTAAGGGAGTTTGTAAAGAAGGCTTTAAGTAGGAGTATTAGAGATGATATAGAGTTACAAAGGAGACAAGAACGACTAAAAATTCATTGTGTGTATGTGTGTGTGTGTATGTGTGTGTTTATAACATGTTGAAGAATGGAAAATTAACTAACTTTTACAGTAGTTAAGCACTCCACCTGGTCCTTCTTGCTGGGGCAGACTCATACCTGGTCTGCTCCCAGGAAGACACCATATTCTGAACCATTCCAGAAGATCTGCTGCACTCAGAGCAGTTGAGGATCCACTGCTCCTAGAGAAGTTGACTCCAAACTGGTCTGGTTCCATGAAGAAACCATACCCTGACCAATTGGCACAGATTTCTTCCTCTCTGAGCTGGTGCACTGAGCAAACCTTGGGGGCTACCTTTGCAACCAATCTCACAATACCCAGAGGAAGCTGGACTCTCAGGAGCTCTTACACCCCCAGGATCATAGCGGAAGCTGGACTCCCAGGAACTCTAACATGCTCAGGATCACAGGATCACAGGATCACAGAGACAGCTGGATCTTGAGGAGCTCTGACACAACCAAGATATCAGGAGAGACAGGCTCCAGTCAGAGACAGTGAATGTAGGTATCACTTGAGATAACCAGATGGTGAAAGGCAAGTGCAAGAATGTAAGCAACAGAAACCAAAGTTACTTAGAAACACCAGAATCCAATTATCCCACCATAGCAAGTCCTGAATACTACATCATGCTGGCAAAGAAAGATTCAGATTTAAAATCGCTTCTCATGATGATGATAGAGGACTTTAATAAAGACATAAATAACTTGCTTAAAGAAATAAAGGAGACCACAGGTAAACAGGTAGAAACCCTTAAAAAGGAAACACAAAAATCCCTTAAGGAATTACAGGAAAATACAAACAGGTGAAGGAATTGAACAAAACCATTCAGTATCTAAAAATTGAAGTAGAAAGAATGAAAGAAACCACAAAGGGAAACTACCCTGGAGCTAGAAAACCTAGGAAAGAGAATAGGAGACATAGATGCAAACATTGCCAAAAGAATACAAGAGATAGAAGAGAGAATATAAGGTACAGAAGATGCCATAGAAGACATGGAAGAGTATGGAAGAGAGCTAAGATTCCCAACTAAATGGGCCAGTAAATACCTTCAACAAAATTATAGAAGAAAATGTTCCTAACCTAAAGAAAGAGATGCCAATGAACAAACAAGAAACATACAGAGCTCCATATAGACTAGACCAGAAAAGAAATTCCTCACATCATGTAAAATTAAAACATCAAATGCACTAAACAAAGAAAACATGCTAAAAGAAGTAAGGGGAAAAGGTCAAGTAACATATAAAAGCAGACCTATAAGAATCACACCAGCCTTCTCAGCAGAGACTATAAAAGCAAGAATATTCTAGACAGATGTCATAAATACCCTAAGAGAACACAAATGCCTGCCCAGGCTACCATATCCAGCAACACTCTCAATTACCATAAAAGAAGAAACCAAGGTATTCTATGACAAAACCAAATTTACACAGTATCTTTCAACAAATCCAGCCCTACAAAGGATAATAGATGGAAAACTCTATTACAAGGAAGGAAACTACACCCTACAAAAGGCAAGACAGTAATATTCTTTGAATAAACCAAAAAGAAGATAGCCACACAAACATAATTCCACCTCAATAACAAAAATAACAGGAAGCAATAATCACTTTTCCTTCATATCTCTTAAAGCCAATGGACTCAATTCCTTAATAAAAAGGCATAGATTAACGGATTGAAAATGGAAACAGGACCTAGCATCATGATGCACACAGGAAACACACCTCAGTGACAAAAATAAGACACTGCTTTAGAGTAAAAGTCTGGAAAAAAATTTCCAAGCAAATGGTCCCAAGAAACAAAATGGATTAGCCATTCTAATATCAAATAAAACCAACTTTCAAACAAAAATTATCAAACAAGATAAGGAAGGATAGTTCATACTCATCATTGGAAAAATCTACCAAGATTAACTTTAATTCTGAATATCAATGCTCCAAATACAAGGACACCCACATTCATAAAAGAAACTTTACTAAAGCTCAAAGTACACATCGTACATCACACAATAATAGTGGGAGACAGAGATATCAATACCACATCTCATCAATGGACAGATGATGGAAACAGAAACTAAACAGAGACATAATGAAACTAAGAGAGGTTATGAGCCAAATGGATTTAACATATATCCATAGACCATTTCATCCTAAAACAAAAGAATATACCTTCTCCTCAGCACCTTATGGTAACATCTCCAAAACAAAACACATAATTAGTCACAAAACAGGCCTTGACTGATGCAAGAAAATTGAAATAACGTCATGCATCCTATTGGATCACCACAGACAGATTAAGGCTGGTCTTCAATAACAACAACAACAACAGAAAGCTCACATACATGTTGAAACTGAACAACACTTTACTCAATGATAACTTGGTCAAGAAAAAAATGAAGGAATAAATTAAAGACTTTTTGGAATTTAATAAAAATGAAGGTACATAATACCAAAACTTATGGGACTTAATGAAAGCAGTGCTAAGAGGAAAACTCAGAGCTCTAAATGCCTACAAAAAGAAACTAGAGAGAGGATACACTAGCAACATGACTGTATGCCTAAAAGTGCTAGAACAAAATGAAGCAAATACACTGATGAGGAATAGACTGCAGGAAATAATAAAACTTAGGGCTGAAATTAACCAATTAGAAACAAAAAGTACTAAACAGAGAATCAACAAAACCAGGAGCTGGTTCTTTGAAAATCAAGATAGATAAACCCTTAGCCAGACTAACAGGGGGCATACACACAGTATCCAAATTAATAAAATCAGAAATGAAAAGGGAGACATAACAACAGAAATTGAGGAAATTCAAAAACATCATCAGATCCTACTACAAAATCCTATATTCAACAAACTGAAAATCTGGATGAAATGGACAATTTTCTAGACAGATACCAGCTACCAACATTAAATCAAGATGAGATAAACTACTTAAATAGTCACATAACCCCTAAAATAATGGCAGAAGTCATTAAAAGTCTCACAAAAAACAGGACCAGAGGGTTTTAATGCAGAATTCTATCAGACCTTCCAAGAAGAGCTAATATCAGTTCTCTTCAAACTATACCCTAAAATAGACATAGGAGGAACACTATACAATTCATTCTATGAAGCCATAATTATGCTCATACCTAAACCATACAAAGAACCAGCAAAGAGAAATTCAGATCAATCTCCCTGATGAATATAGATGCAAAAATACTCAATAAAATTCTTGCAAACTGAATCCATGAACACATCAAAAGAGTCATCCATTATGATCAAGTAGGCTTTATCTCAGGAATGCAAGGATGGTTCAATATATGGAAATCCATCAATGTAATCCACTATTATAGAACACTAAACAGAAAGGAAAAAAACACATGATCATCTCACTAAATGCCAAGAAAGCATTTGACAAAACTCAACACCCATTCATTGTAATAAACCTGAAAAGATAAGGCATTCAAGTCCCATACATAAACATAGTAAAACCAATATACAGCAAACCAGTAGCCAACATCAAACTAAATGGAGAGAAACTTAACGAAATCCCACAAAAATCAGGGACTAGACAAAGCTGCCCACTCTTTTCCTATCTATTCAATATAGTACTCAAAGTCTTATCAAGAGCAATTAAACAACAAAAGGAGAAGAAAAGGGATACAAATTAGAAAGGAAGAAGTGAAAATAGCACTCTTTGAGATGATATGATAGTATATTTAAGTGACCCTAAAACTTCCACCAGAGTACTGCTAAACTTAATAAACAACTTCAGCAAAGTGGCTGCATGTAAAATTAACTCAAAAGCATCAGTAGCCTTCCTCTACTCAAAGGATAAACAGGCTGAGAAAGAAATTAGGGAAACAACAACCTTCAAAATATTCACAAATAATATAAAATACCTTGGTGTGAATCTAACCAAGTAAGTGAAAGATCTGTATGACAAGTTCCTGAAGAAAGAAATTGAAGGTCTCAGAAGATGAACATATCTCCCATGCTCATGGATTGGCAGTATTAATATGGTAAAAACGTCCATGTTGGCGGAAGCAATCTACAGATTCAATACAATCCCCAAGAAAATTCAAACTCAATTCTTCACAGAGTTAAAAATAGCAATTTTCAAATTCATTTGGAATAACAAAAAACCCAGGATAGAAAAAAATATTCTCAACAATAAAAGATCTGGGAGAGTCACCATCCCTTATCTCAAGCTGTACTACAGTGCAATAGTGAACCTCAAGCTGTACTACAGTGCAATAGTGATAAAAACTGCATGGTATTGGCACAGAGACAGGCAGAAAGATCAATGGAATAGAAGTGAAGATTTAGAAATGAACCCACACACCTATAGTCACTTGATCTTTGACAAAGGATCTAAAAGCAACGAGTAGAAAAGAGATAGCATTTTCAACAAATAGTGCTGGTTCAACTGGAGGTCAGTATGTAGAAGAATGTAAATCAATCCATTCTTATCTCTTGGTGCAAAGCTCAAGTCCAAGTGGATGAAGGACCTCTATTTAAAACCAGATGCACTGAAACTAATAGAAGAAAAAGTGGGTAAGAGTCTCAAACACATGAGCACAGAGGAAGAGTTTCTGAACAGTACACCCATGGCCTATGGTCTAAAATCAAGAAGTGATAAATGGGACCTCACAAAATTGCAAATCTTATGAAAGGCAAAGGACACTGTCAATAGGACAAAACAACCAACAGATTGGGAAAATATCTTTAACCAATTCTACATCTGATAGAGGACTAATATCTAATATGTACAAAAAAAAACCTCTAGAAATTCAACCCTAGATAATCAAATAAATCTATTAAAAATGGCTACAGATCTAAAGAAATCATTCTCAACTGAGGAATACTGCATGGCTGAGAAGCATCTAAAGAAATTTTGCAAATCCTTAGTCATCAGGGAAATACAAATCAAAACAACACTGAGATTCCACCTCATACCAGTCAGAATGGCTAAGATCCAAAACTAAGGCAATAGCAGATGCTGGCAAGTATGTGGAGAAAGAGGCACACTCCTCCATTGTTGGTGGGATTGCAAGCCGTACAACCAATCTGGAAATCAGTCCGGTGGTTCCTCAGAATTCTCGACATACTATTAGTTGAAGACCCAGTTATGCCACTCCTGGGCATATACCTGAAAGATGCTCCAACATATAACAAGGACACATGCTCCACTATGTTCATTGCAGTTCATTTATAATAGCCAGAAGCTGGAAAGACACTAGATGTCCTTCAACAGAGGAATGGATACAGAAAATGTGGTACATTTATGGAATAGAGTAATACTCAGCTATTAGAAACAATGACTTCATGAAATTCTTAGGCAAATTAATGGACCTAGAAAATGTTATCCTGAGTGAGGTAACCCAATCACAAAAGAACACACATGATATGTACTCACTGATAAGTAGATACTAGCCCAAAAGCTCAGAATACCCAAGATACAACTCATAGACCACATGAAGCTCAAGAAGAAGGAAGACCAAATTATGAGTGCTTCAGTCTTTCTTAGGAGTAACAAAATATTCATTGGATCAAATACAAACAGTGGAGCAGAGACTGGAGGAGGATTACTCTTGGGACTGCCCTACCTGGGGATCCATCCCATGTGCAGTCATCAAAGGCAGACAATGTTGTGGATGCCAGGAATTTCATGCTGTCATTAGCCTCATATACCTATCTCCTGAGAGGCCCTGCCAGAATCTGACATATACAGAAGCAAGATGCTCTCAGCTAACCAGTGAAGTGATCCTGAGGTCCCCAAGGGGGGAAGTAGATAGAAGAGTGAAGAAGCTGAAGGGGTTTGTGGCCCCATAAGAAGAGCAAAAATACCAACAAACCAGAGCTCCCAGGGTCTAAACCGACAGCCTGGGAACATGCATAGAGGAATCCATGGCTCCAGTTGTATAGGTAGTGAAGGATGTCCTTGTCAGGCTTTGGAGCAAGAGGAGGTCCTTGGTCCCATGAAGGTTGGATGCCCCAGAGTGGGGAAATTAGAAAGCAGGGAGGGAGTAGTAGGTAGCTGCTTGATAGCAGACCCTCACAGACGCAGCAGGAGGAGGGACTAGATGGGGGGTTTCTAGGTGTGGGTAATGGGGAAAGGGATAACATCTGAAATGTATATAAATAAAATAACCAATAAAAATTTTGGATGCCAAGGAACTTTCTGCTGAGTATTTATGTCACCCTACTACTAGGTTGTGCCGCGCCAACCCTGACCAGCAGGAATTAAGACATGGAACAACCAGTTCCTTCTCACAGCAGTTTACTCAGGATGCTTAGCAATTGGTAGTCAAGATGGCAAGCCCGTGATCCCTTCCCAGGTGCAGTTTATAAACCCTGCCAGGAGTCCAAGAACTCATGCCACGTATCATCTCTCCATAGGCTCGTGATGCTAGTGTAAGATCAGGCCACCTTGAAGCACAGCTTTCACACCTAATAAGGACTTGTTTATCACTCGGCCCTCGGGTGGCCATCGCCATCTTGGGGTGAGGTTCTTATGGTGCCTAATAGTTCCCCCTTTTTGTTTAAATTGAAAAATGTCACAGGAAGCATTGACCTGTACCCAGCAATTAAAGTACTTACAGGGGAAGATTGTACTACCCTCCCTTCGGAATCACCTCCCGGAGTGATGGTAGACCCATCCTGCACTCCTTTTTTGCCGGGATGGGATCAAGGGAATGCAAAACCCATATGCATACAGGTATACCTCCCTGTGCCAAGATAATCGGGAAATCTGGCACAGTGCGTTGCCTCACCCAACATGTGACTATTCTTTCAGGCTAGCAAGCCATGCTTGGGGAGATGTGCCAATCTCAATGGCATAAAAAAGCCTGTGCTATCATGGCAAGATCTCTCTTTCAGGCTTGAGCCATACAGCAGAGGCAATAGAGGCAGAGAACTGAGACACCTAACAAGACTATAGCCAATGCCCCTATGCCCGCCCACTCCTTCAGGTGATGCATTGCTTGTCGAATCCATGAAGACAGTCCCTCAGCCAGCATAAGATTAATCCAGGTGGAATTCACTGTGAACGATAACAACTCACAGCTCTCTCATCAAGCAATCGATCGAACCCCTCAGACCTTTTCCTATCAAATGCTTAGACTATTCTTTGGACAAATTAGCAGCATGTGTCATGTTATAATAAGGAACATTGATTATACATAACCCACTCATCTTCCATTCTCATCCCAACATAAAGTATAAAATCAACTTTCTTTATAGCAATCTATCTTATCTTTATTTATACTACCATTGCTAACTATCCACAAAAAATGGTGGCCAAACACACTGATGTAGGGCTAAAAGAAACATTTCTAAAGGATCCCTTTCTCTCCACACTTTCATAAAAGGATGCACCATAACTGGTACCACCCTATAGAAACAAATACTACCCTCTAATCCTATACTAAAATTTCTATTTACACTGGCTATACCATCTTTATAAGGCAAAAAAGGTAATCCTAAACTCATATTACTAATAAAAAAGCATGGAAAAACTTGTGCATCATGGCAAATTGGCATTGGAACCTGAAACGCCAACAGAATCCCCCATCATGGTTCCATCATCACAGGACTTGCTTTCCAGAGTAGAAGCAGGAGGATCATCCAAATTGCATCAACAAACCAGTCTCTCTGGGACACATATAGGATCATCTCGCGTCTGTGGATAAACACAAACAGATCCTCTGGACCAGGCCAGAACAGGATCAGGGCCGTTCCATTTTCCAGTTAAGACATCTTTGCACCGTACCAATCCTTTTCTTTCTGGAATCCAATTAGTATGTCGTTCAGCCAAGGAACGACCTTGCTCATCCACTTGCAAAAAATTTAAAGTAAATAATGCAAGGGATATCCTTTCTTTGGGGTTTGCTTCCATGGCCAATTCCCCCTTTTTGTTTAAGAAGACATTCTTTAAGGATACACTGGGCTCTTTCCACTATGCCCTGTCCTTATGGATTATAAGGCAATCCATGTTTTAAAGTAATTTGCATTTGTTCACAAAAGGATACAAATGAGGCAGCTGTATATCCCAGGCCATTATCTGTTTTAATAATCTGGGGCTTACTACCCCAGGCTGCCCATGCCTCTAGGCAATGTGCAATGACATTGCGAGCTATTTCTCCCATTAAAGGGGTGGCAAAGATAAGTCCTGAACAAGTGTCCACTGAAACATGGATATGTTTTAATTTTCCAAATTCGGAAAAATGAGTCACATCCATTTGCGAAATGCGAAGAGGCTGCAGGCCTTTAGGATTAACTCCCGTTCCTGGAGGATTATGATGAACGCTGCAATCCAGGCAGTGCACCACGATCTGTCTAGCAGCCTCTCTGGAGATGCCAAATTTAAGCTGTAATGTATTAGCATTGACATGAAAATTGGTATGAAATTGCTTAGCCAGATTTACTGGAATCTCAGTAAGAGAAGGGAAGACAAACTCCCTTTGAGTAGCCTCATCAACTTCTGTATTAGCAGTACTTATAGGTACTGGTAGGCCTGTATGGGCTCTCACATGTTGCACAAAAACTGGAAGTTGCCATTTCCATAGAAGATCTTGTAATTCAGCAAGCAAGCAAAATATAGGACTGGAGGTCTTAATTTTACCAGCCACTTCTAATTCCTTTAATAAATTTACCACATACAGGGAATCAGAAATCAAATTAAATGATTGTGGGAATTTTTTAAACACCTCAATTACTATCTTCAATTCAATAATTTGAGGTGAAGCTGAGACAAATTGCATAATCACTGGTTTATTGGTATTAACTTTATAAGAACCACAGCCAGTTTTGATCCATCAGTATAAATAATGGCTGCCCCAGCTATTGGAAAATTCTTTGTCACTTTGGACATAACAATAGGGTGTTCCTTAAAAAAAAATGAATCAAAGGATGCTGGGGATAATGATTATCAAACTCTCCAGCATATCCACATTTTAAAATTGCCCAATCATCCACAGTGGCACATAACACTTGCAATTGATTGCTGTTATAAGGAATTATAATTTTAACTGGCTCTATTCCAAAATATTGGAAAGACTGTTGCACTCTTTCTAGAGTGAGTATAGCAACAGCAGTAGGATAATGATCCAAGGTTTTTGCAATGGATATTTTTGAATGAATCCACTTTAATGGTCCATTCTGCCACAAAACAGCAGTAGGTTTAGCTTTTGTTTTAAAAATAATTAATAAAATATTTTCTGTGGATTCACAACGTCGCAATGACGACTTTGCTATCTCCTTTTCTACAATTTTCAACACTTTTCACCCTTCAGGAGTCAACTCTCTGGGCAAATCCAATGCAGTATCTCCACACAGATTATACAAAGGCTGAAGCTGATAATTGGGAATTTTCAAATAGGGCCTAATCCAATTAATATCTCCCAATAATTTTTGAAAATCATTTAAGGTCTTAAGATGATCTTTTCGAATCTCAATCTTCATTGGCATTACTTTATCAGACTCAATTTTTGCAGGATACTACTTGGTCTTGTTGGACCTTTTCAGGGGCTGTATACAACCCCTGAGCTTGCAATTTCTCAACTAATAAATGATAGGCTTCTTGTAACTGTTTTTCATTCTTATGTGATAATAAAACATCATCTACATAATGAAAACATTTAAGATTAGGAAATTTGTCTCTAACGGGCTTAATGGCTGCTCCTACATAAAGCTGACATATAGTAGGGCTATTAGCCATGCCTTGCGGAAGCACAACCCACTCAAATCTTTTATCAGGCTCTTCCTGATTAATGGAAGGCAAGGTAAAAGCAAATCATTCACTATCCTTTTCACATAAGGGAATGGGAAAGAAGCAGTCCTTAATATCAATCACAATAATAGGCCATTCCTGAGGTAAGATGGTTAATAATGGAAGGCCACGCTGAACGGGCCCCATGACTTGCATCTGAGCATTAATAGCATGCAAGTCATGCAATAGTCTCCATTTTTCTGATTTTTTCTTAATTACAAATATTGGAGTATTCCAAGGTGACACCGAAGGTTTTATATGGCCCATTTCAAGTTGCTCTTTTATCAACTCCTGAGCAGCCAATAATTTTTCTGAGGACAATGGCCACTGAGGAACCCACACCGGGTCCCCAGTCTTCCAGTTAATGGGTATGCAGCCCCCAGTGGCCCCTAGGAAATACCCAGACCCTGTCTAAAGGTCCAGGGTTGGGAAGGATGGGATTTCATCATCCCTGTAAAGACTTCCCTAAACCAAAGGATGGATGCCATCCCATCTTGTAAAGACTTCCCTAAACCAAAGGACGGATGTCACCCTGTCTTGAATAACTTAAAATCCATTTCTTTCAACAGATCTCTTCCTCATAAACTCACAGGGAGATCCAAGACATATGGCTGAATCATTCCTTTATGACCCTCCTGGTCTTTCCAGGGAAGTTCTCTTGCACTCATATCAGGAGACTTAGCATAACCCAATACTTGCAACATCTGAGAGGATGCTTGTATGGGCCAATCTGATGGCTAATCCTTAAGGGCAACAATGCTGTGAACAGCACCAGTATCAAGAAGTCCTAATAATTTCTTCCCATTGACTTCCAAATTAACAAGAGGATGACTATCCAAATCTAAGGATAGAAATACAGAGTCTGGACCTCCTGAAGAGCCAAACCCTTGAGTTCCCCTTGTTCCTTTTTTGGATGGGAACAATGCATGTAAGCTGGGCAATAGCACTAATTGAGCAATTTTGTCCCCTGGGGAAATTGTGGTAATTCCTCTTGGAGACGAAGCAAGAATCTTAACTTCTCCTTCATAATCAGAATCAATAATTCCAGGGTGGATAATAAGGCCCTTTAAGGTTGAAGATGAGCAGCCAATCAACAATCCAACTGTATCTTTAGGTAGAGGTCCTTTAAAGTCTGTACTAATAGGTTGGATTCCTAATTGAGGTGTTAAGACCAGTCGAGCAGTGCAGCAGAGGTCCAACCCTGCGGAGCCTGATGTTGCTCTCCTTGGGGTGGACATAGACTGACTTCCTGTACCTGCATCTCCTGATTTTCCACTGCCCCATATATTTGCGGGCCCTGGGGTTGTGGGCCTCTGCTGCCCGTTTTTTGGATGTGCACCAGCATGGTCAGGAGCTAAAGGCTGTCCGTTAATGTTTTTGACTGACCTACACTCACTGGCCCAATGATTACCTTTCTTACATCTGGGACAAAGCCCCGGTCCTGGGCGTCCACTTTGTCTTTATCCCTTATTGGGACATTGCCTCTTTAGATGACCCTGCCGGCTGCATAGAGAACACACTCTTGGGGTGTTTCCCTTTCCTTTTGTCAGCTGCATCACCACAGTGGCCAAACCGGCATTAGATAGAGGCCCTCCAAGTTCTCTACAAGCTTTCATCCATGCCTGGAGTCCTTTTGGCTTCCAGGGGGTTATAGCCTTATGGCGTTCTCTGGTGCATTGTTCAAAATTAATTGCTCAATCAAGGGCATGGCGACATCGGGGTCACCAAAGATTCTTCCTGCTGCCTCCATAATATGAGCCATGAAGTCGAAGTCTGAGAATGGCTCTGTAGGTCCCCTCAATGACCTTAGTTAAATTGCCAGAGACCTCTCCCTTATTAGGCAGGGCTTTCCAGGCTTTCACAGCCATGCCATTAATCTGATTATACACCTCCATAGGGTAAGCTCTCTGATTAACAACCCACTGACCTTGTCCCATTAACATATCAAAGTTCCAAGCAGGCTGATTATTGGCTGCATTAGCAGGAACCTGTGCTTGGACATAATCAGTATATAAAGACTTCCAATCAAGATACTGTCCCATTGTTAAGCAGGCTTTTACTGTACTCATCCAATCTGCAGGTGTCATGGCTTTTAAGGCAATCCTCTCTAACTGGGCTTGCCTAAATGAGGCATTAATGCCATAGGCCTTCACTGACTCAGCCAAGGCTTTCAGTTGTTTAAAATCTAAAGGTTCATGATACCTTTGTTGATTTGCATCCTCAAAAACAGGAAAGGCTCCTCCGGCCTCCTTCCATGCCTGAGGGCAAAAAGAAGATCTCTGATTCAATGGCAGGGGCTGCGTAACCTCTGCATAAGGTGTCGTTCCTGCAGGGGGAGCCAAAGGTGGTGCCCTGGGTACCCCCCAGGGTGGTGGCTTAAGCCCACTTCTGCCTTTTCGCCCCTCCTCCTCCTTTTTCCTTTTCGAAAGGGCTATCGCCTCCATTTTGGCTAGCAACTCTTCTAGATCTTCCTCCATTTTATCTAACTCATCCTGTTCCTCACCAGAGCTTTCTGAGCTGCTATCACCAGAGCTTTCGAAGCTGCTATCACCATCCAAATCCTTCAGACTAGAATACAGGCTAGCAATCTCCTTCTTACTTTCGCCACCTTTCTCTGATCCTCTATCAGAGCATTCAGAGCAAGATTCCTTAACCCGCTCTACAGCCGCCTTAGAGGTGTGAATGGCAGACTTGCATTCTTCACTTTCTAAACAGCGGCGCACCAATTTCCAGATTCCTCGGACCCTTCCTTTTAAAGTTCCTTGCTTCCACGCAAAATCTAGATCTCTTCCAAGTTTATCGCAGCTGGACAATGTTAAGTGTCCAGAAACCGCGAACCATGGGGCAACGGTATCAACTTCCTGAAGAAAATTATCTAAGACTCTATATTTAATTTTAAGTCCTTTCGTTTTCAGCAATTCTCTTAAAGCTAGCATTACTGGGCAGGAAGTTGAGTTACCCAGAGTTTCACTTTCCTTCTTTTCCTGCTTGCTGCAAAAGGCAGACCTTTAAAGCCGCTTTACCGCAGTTTCACTCTCACTTACAGCCCTGTCCGCTGAGAGTTCTGGAACCCCGGGACTTTAATGTCCCCGTACTGGGCCACCAAATGTGCTGCGCCAACCCTGACCAACACGGAACAACCGGTTCCTGCTCACAGCAGTTTACTCAGGATGCTTAGCAGTTGGTAGTCAAGATGGCGAGCCCACGATCCCTTCCCGGGAGCAGCTTATAAACCCTGCCAGGAGCCCATGAACTCATGCCATGTATCATCTCTCCATAGGCTCATGACTTTGTGTAAGATCAGGCCACCTTGAAGCACAGCCTTCACACCTAATAAGGACTTGTTTATCACTCGGCCCTCGGGTGGCCATCACCATCTTGGGGCGAGGTTCTTATGGCGACTAACACTAGGTATACTTATGCTTTGAAAAGGAAGGATCCACTTACTGGCATATGGCAAAATCTTGATTAGGTATCTAATATGGGGAAGAGGGCATGTTTGTGTTTTTTTCTGCAGGATGCTGAAGGAGCATAGTGGCTGCCAGAGTGATGAGTGACACATGCTGATGCCAGGACAAAGAAGGATGCTGACCTGTGAGCTTGCTGAGTGCCCTGACAATAGTGACTGGGAAGCTGTATTGGACATATGTTCCTGACCCACCACTGCTTACCTATACCCCTGAGGGTACAAGCTGCCTTGCCTCAAGTTTTTAGACCTTGTGGAACAGAGAATCAAAGACAGAAGTTATAATGCCTCTTGTATTGTTATTAAATATGTTATTAAATATGAAAGTTATTCAGACTCAATCATGGACTGGTCTAGAAATCAATATTGGGAATAAAAGTATTCATTTGGAAGATAGGATCTGGACATTTTCAATTCATTTGGAAGATTGAATATGGACATTTTCAGAGACATATTTGGAAATTAACTGCAGTTCTCTATGATGTTATGTTAGCAAGAGGTAAAGTTGGGACAAGATCTGGATTTCAAAACAAGTGTTAGTGCATATACTAAGGCTCTTTTAATTGTCAAGTTAAAATTACTTTTGTTTCTTCTACAGTATTTAATGTAAGTTGTATTGATTGTACAGTTTATAATTGTGTTAGTGTGTTGAAACCTGGCATGTTTGTTATGGGAGTATATCAACCAGCTTTTTTTTATTGCCCTGAGTATTACAGAACCTTGCTTTTCTGAAAAAGCTTGCAAGTACTGGAAGAAGTGAGTTAGGTTTTAAGCAGAAGCAAGATGTTAGTGGGCTTGATTATTGCTGCTATAACAGCTTTAATTACATTAATTGCCTGCACCACTGCTTCTGAAATTGTTTTGACACAAAGTTCAGACATCTACTTTTGTTAATCATTTAGCAAAAAATGTTACCAATGTGTTGAGTATACAAGAGGGTAGAGATAGGCATTTGGAACAACTGATTGATGCTATTTACCCTATTTCAAATTATTGGAAGGAGGTTCAGAGATTCAGAATAAGAAGCCATCTCACATGTTACCTCAAATACCAATGAAGTTGTGTTACTTCTAAAATTTACAAGGATAGTCATTATAATTAGGGAAAAGTTTAAAGACACATGCAGGTTATTTGGCATAATTCTAACAGCTCTCTTGGTATTTTAACTTTGCATAGTGAGATTATGAATTTAAAGTATTCTGCTCTGCTAAGATTTGATGCTGCAGAAACTGCTGATAACATTATCCATTGCTTGATGTCAGTATTTCCATTTTAGTGAAGCTTCACAATTGGCATATATAGCTTGATCATGCCAGCCCTTTTTGTTCTGGGAACACTTTTATTCCTGCCCATCATGTTAAAGCTTGTCTTTAACAACATTAACATGTTGGTAGCCAAAATACATGCCTTGAAAGTGAAACTGGACCCCCAGACAGAGTTATTAATTTAACAGGCTTGCAAGCCAAGGATTGGTAAAATTCTGCACAGAGCCTTGCCAACCTAAGACAAAAGTACATTACTTTTGATAATGCATATTCCATGAAGGTAAGTAAGGCATTCTTGTCAGAAAGACCTAAGACATGCTCAGTCTTGTTTATAAAAAATGAGGGGTGGGTGGAATGTGGAGAGCTTTTGGCACTCCTGACATTGGTCAGGGACAAGGAAATGGGCTTCAGGCTGGAATCTGACATTAAGCTAGAACAAAGAAATAATTCCAGGCAGGAATCTAAATCTTAGGCTAGAACAAAGAAGTAATTCCAGGAAGGAATCTAAATCTTAGGCTAGAACAAAAAAGTAGGCTTCAGGCATAAAAATGACTTTGGGCTAGGACAGGGAAGTAGGCTCAGATTAATTAATTAGGTCATCTTGATAAGCCCTTAGAAACAGTGATCATGTGAGTGATGAGGGGATATTGTTTATTGCCTTGCTTGTTCTTTGACTATTGGTGCTTACCTTCTTGCTTGTTCCTTGACTATTTGCTACTGATTGCATTGCTAGTTCCCCAACCTAGAACTGACATTAATACTTGCATGTAATTAAAATGGTACAAAAGCAAAAAGGAGGAAGGGGATGAGATAAGGCATTTCGGGGGGGGGATGGGCAAAGGGGATGACATCTGAAATGTAAATAAATAAAATATCCAATTAAAAATGTAAAAAAAGAAGATGGGAAGAAAAAAAAGAAAGTAGCTAAGCATGAATACCAAAAGTGCATTATTATTATTAGAGTCATGTGTTAAAATGCTCTATATTTAAGGATGCCCGCCAAAACACATATTTTAGCTCTATGTCCACAGGTGGTAATAAATATATTTCATATTTTTTCCTATTCTCTGAAAGAGAAAAAAACAGAAATGGAATGACAACTATTTTTTAAAGGCTGAAAGAACGTGATTGGCAGTCCTTAGTAATTATGGACACATTGAATATCGATAGCCTCAGCTACTCAGCAGCTTGCACATATTGCTATAATGCAAGATACAATGAAAAGGGCTCAAAGACAATTATTTCAAAGGAGTAAAGTGAAATACTCTTTTCAACAGATGTTTGTCTTGTAATATTCACTGGCACAATATGCTAGTGGTAAGAGTCATTTATAGCTGTATTAAGCTTGAATTGTGAAAGTTAAGTCACCGGAACTGAGGAAAAAGCCTGAAGAAAATTAAGCCTTAAAAGGAAATGTGCCCCCACATAAGTTCCATCTGAATCAAATGGCTAACAGAATATGATACTAAATTATTGTATTGGAAAAAGATTTACATTTCATCTCCAAATGAATATATCTTGTGTACTATTTTTCTCTCACTTATCTGCAGTATATAGAAAGAGACAAATTATAAGGAATATCTATGCGTTTTTATTATAGTAAAAACCTATGCCTGAAAATTCAAGGAAATACAAACGTACATTTATATGTGTAGTTTATTAGATTATCAAAATATATTTTTATATGAGTTTTTCTCTATGATATTTGTTAGTAAGGGCATGTTAAAGGAGAGAAAAAATCTATTTTCCAAATCTAATATTAAATAATCATAAATGTACTTAGCAAAAAAATATGGGGAGGATATGTTTCCTTGCCAGCTCTTTGTATGTGATACAGCAGATATTATTTCAGAAAATTAAGAAAGAAAAGTAAATATCATCATGTAGATTGGAATGATAAGTGCTTTAGTCTATTTTCTCAACTATAATAGGATTCTTGACATTTGGCAAATTATAAAGAAAAATAACTTATTTCCTTTTATGAATGTAAATGTGTCAAAATGATAGGATATCAAATAATGTCTGGACAAAGTCTGTTTTCATAAGAAAATCCATTTAGTCATCCTCACTTTTTGGAAAGAATGAAGGTAGATGGCTGGTTTATCTTTAGTGTACAACAACAGAAGGGAGTGATCCCAATACCTCAATCACCTCAAAGCTTTGTTTTGTTTTCATTTCCCGCTTCCTTCCTTTGTGCCATCTCTTCTATTCTGTTTTCTTTCTTCCCTACTTTGTTTATTTTTAATTTCATTGTTTCTTAGATATTAGAGATTGAATTGAGGACCTAAGGATGATAATCAAGTACTGAAGCAATGATCTTTATCTTCATCCTTGTGTGTACATTTGTGCATGTATACATGTGTACATGTATGTGTTTCTAACTAAAGAAATCAAGCTGTCATTGGATTCGCTCTGTAACCAAGGTTTGCTTTGAATTTGAAATTCTCATATCTCTTCTTTCTGTGTAGCTTGGATTGCTTGTCTATGCTACCAGACACAGTAACTTTAAACCCTTCTATAAGGACTTCTCAGTATATACATGAAGAATTTGTCTTCAAAATTTAATAAGCCTAATTTTCTGCCTCTTATTGGTGCCACACTGGCTATTATATTTCAACATATGAATTTAAGAGGAAATATTCAGACTATATAGCCATAAACCATGATCATCTATATGGTAAATCTCCTCCAAATAATTTTTTTGTAACTGTTTGAGGAAACAGTGTGGGGTGGGTAGAAAACACAAGAGGAAGTGAGAAGCACTGGGAGAAGGGATGTTAATATGATAAAATATAAATTCTCAATAAATTAATTTTAAAATCAATTTAAAATTAAAACTAATATCATATACAAAACATTCAAAATGGTAAATTTGGGCTAGAGAGGTGACTCAGTGGTTAACAGTACTTGCTACTCTTCCAGAGGTTTTTAGCTAAATTCCAAGATAGTTCATAACAATCTAGAAACTTTAGCTTTAGGTCATTGAAGACTTTTTCTGTTCTCTGATGGCACGAGTAGACATGTAGTGTGTACACAGTTGCATAAACATATGCCCAAAAGTAAATTTTCAAACTAAATTTACTTTAATACGTGAAGTACTTATAAATTAAAGGCTGCAAAAATTGCTTAGGTAATCTAAAGGAGGGATAAATAACTGGCAATATATCCCATTTTCATGTATTAGCAAAGGCAATGTAGTTATGAAATAAATCCTTCTCATATAAGTACAATATTGTGACCTTGACTGAGCCAATGACTTTATAAGGACTTACATCAATGGATAGATACATTGCCTAACTGTATGTGATCCTTGTGAGATTTAATAGTGCAGGAAGTTTAAAAGAAGGGATCTTATCCTCTGGAAATGAAATTATGGATGGTGTTGCAATTCCAATGGGGTTGCACATCCAAGATGTGTTGCCATTCCCTTCAGCTCCTTCAGTCCTTCCCCAAACACTTCCACAGAAGTTCCTGACCTCAGTCCAATGGTTGGCTGTAAATATCTGCACTTGTCCCAGTCAGCTGTCAGTTCCCCCCACACACTATCACCTGAAGCTACTTATTTCCATTCATTCTGCTGGCCCTTTGTGCTTCTTTCCAGTCTGCTCCCTCTACCTGAACCTGCACCCCTTTTCCCCTGCCCCTCCCCTCTTGTGACAAGGTTACTCCCTCCCTTTGCCTCCCATGAAATATCAATATTGTTTCCTTAATATTATTTACCATGAGTAGCTCTTACAGACTTTCTGCCCTCTTTTACATTTATATCCCCATTTCCTAAGAAGAAAAATATGACATGAATGTCACATATTGGACTGAATACTTCACAATATCTTATTCTTTGCACATTGACAAAGGTGTTCATTACCATCCACGGAAAGGAAAACCTATCTCTGATTAGGTTTGAGAGATGTTCTGATTTGTGGGTGCATCAATAAGTCATTAAAAGTAATTTTTAATTTTAATCCTATATTTGTTTAGCAGAAAATAACATTCAATTCTGCCTTAGGGCCTATGGCCTGTGTAGGCAGAGGTTGTGGCCCCTTTAGTGATTCTAGATATGTGCTCCACCTCTTGGAACAAGCCTCACATACAGTCAGAAAATGTTCGGTCATGCTTATAATATCAATGTCACTATTGCACCAATGGGCATACCCTGTCACTGCATATCTACCCTGAATAAGCCCAATTTTATCTGATCTTGGATGTTAAGCAGAGCTGGGCCTGTTTAGTACATGGAAGAGATCAATGACTTCTTTAATGTATTATTAAATACATAAATAACCAAAGAAACTATAGATAACTAATTAAAATCACTTGTACTTTGAAGAAAGAACAAATGAAGCACACAGGACGAAGCACAACAGATTACATTATATCCAGTTCTAGTTTACTTTTCTGTTTATGTAATAAAACACTGGCCAAAAGTAACTTTAAGAGAAAAGGGTTTATTGGATCCTAGTTGATCATTTTAGGGAAGTCAAGATATGATATCACGCAGGAGGAAATACCAAAACTATAGAGCAATCTGCTTACGGGGTTGCTTTCCATTGCCTGCTCTGCTTCTCTAGTCAGTGTACCTGACTAGAAAAGGGACAGTCACGCTTGACTTGGACCTCTCATATCTATCATTGATCAAGAAATTACCCCATACATATGCCTAAAGACCACTTCACTACAAATAATTCCTCACTTGAGGTTCCCAAACTGTATGTATATTGATAAATGATACATATTAAATATAACTAAATTTTCTCCATTTCCCTACACAACCAAATCAACACCCTTTTTCTCCTCTCTCATTAGTTTACAAACAACAATCTGAAACAAGATAATAATGAGATAAAATAAAGAGAAACAAACCAGAATAGGACCAAAAGCAAGGAAAAAGAAAAATTGCCAAAGAAAGGGCATGAGAAAAACATATGAATATACAAATACACATGTCCTCAAACATACACATCCCTTTAAAAACAAAATAACACAAATGTAACTCATATCTACATAAGAAAAGGAAATATTCCCTTTAAATATAAAGGACCTTTCTGAAAGGGGATTTTTTAAAGTAACACACACACACACAAACACACACACACACACACACACACACACATGCAGGCAATAAATGAAAAGATGTTTAACATTAATCATGAAAGAAAAATTCAAATTAAAACCTTAACAAAGTGGTATGTCACCTGTACTGTTTATAAATAATAAGAATGAAAATTAAACATGTTGTCAATAATGAGGAGAAGGTAGAAACTTCATGGTTTGGTAATCAGATTATCTAAGTGCCCCCACTCCAGAAAACAGTATGTTAATTCCTCCAACAAAACCAATAACAAGAAAAACTTATTTATATTTGTAATTCTATTGCTAGACAAATTGCCAATGTGTTGAAAAGCAACCTATCCCAAAATTATGTGCATATATTTGTTTCTTATTTATATTGGTTCCAAAGCAGAAGCTACACATATATCCTTTTATTGTTGAAGCTATGGCTCTAACTGATGCTACAACATAGATAAAAATAAAAACTATAGGATAAGAAGAAAAATCAAGGTAAAACACATACTTCATTAATTGTGCACGAGCATATGGATGATAAGCACACAGAGATGAAAAAACAGAGAACAAATAAGTAATTACAGGGAGGATCCTGAAAGTGAGTGAATTTCTTCAGTGTTATTTCAAATATTGTAAATTGAAATGATGACAAAATAGTGAATAAACTATTAACTGATTTTACAATTTAAATGATCAATATTGCCAAATAACTTGTATATCAGTAAAGTTGTTATATCATAGTGAGTTAAACAACCAATTATATTATCAACATAGAATATACAAATTAAAATGTTTATAAAAATAAGTTAAGAGCTAGATTTAATCCTCCTCCAAAGTTAAATATCTGAAGAAGTAATAATACAGTATAAACTATGCCAACACATCAGGGAGGAGATAACCTTATGAATCACTCATGTGCTTGTAAATTATATAAAGAAGAGATTTAATTAGGTACAAGTTATATTCACTAGGTAATAAGCATTATAAAATAGCAACATCTGATAGAAAAACAAATTACAGTATTATCCACTATGAATGCATATATTCACATTCATAGAAGCACATTCAAGTGTGCAATCAAAAATCAACAGATTTTGTAATACACTCATTAGCATACTTTGGAGATAATTGGGGCTATAACACATACCATATGATTACTCAGAACCACAACAAACATTAATTAAATTACTAGTCTTATCTTTGAGATATGGTTTAACATCCAATAAACACTTATTTTCAAGAAAATGAGGAAATACTGAACTCACAGCAAAAGTACATTTAAATAAATGATATATAAAATAATGGTGGATTGAACAGTCTCCATGGTAGAGTTTTGAGAAGCGTTAAGAAACATTTTCTCCCAATGAACCAATTTTTTTAAAAAATGATAAGAAAAGAAATGTTTTCTACATTGATGCAAGAGAAAATGTTCTGAAGAGAGTATTTCATGTGGCAATCAAGTAAAATATTATATATAAATGCTGATTTTAGTTTGGGGCTGAAACTCTGAAGTACTTACTTCATTATCAAATTGTAATTCATTATAAGCAGTGTTCAAAATGTCCATGCTTGTTACTTGCACATTATTGATCCTTTTACTTTTAGTCTGTACTCTCTCAACTTCCTTTCAGCATGTATTATCTTTACTTACCCTTAGATATACTGTTTCCACAAGAAACCTTTATTGATTTTAGGTGATGATTAAATGTAGTAAACAATATCTAAGTATGAGTTGTTATTGCTAGTGATTTATGCTTACTTTCACATTTTTACTCATATTCTAAGTTAATATAATATGCATGTCTATGAGACATAAAGTGATCTTCATGAATGCATGTTAGGGGCCAGATCAAGTAATTAATGCTTCAATTATTTCACAATTGATTTTTTGTTGAGAGAAAATTTAAAATTATTCTCAGTGACTTTATAAACATTCATTGTATTATCATTTACTATATTAATCATACTTAATATGTTAAAAAACCTACATTTCTCCCTAAGAAATATCATGTATTCTGAATATCATCTGTAAATTACTTATACTAATTTACAATTCCATAACAGTATGGTGGTGTTACCTTTGCTCTACATTTTCAATCATATTTTGTCTTTTGTTGTTTCATAAAATAGAAACCCTGACAGGTATGATGTAATAAACCATTGTGGTATTGAATTGAATGCCCCTGATGTTTAGAGATATTGAGATTTTTATATACCATTTGACCAAATTTTTCCAAGTAATGTCTACTCAGATCTTGTTTTCATTTTCAAAATCCATTATCTGTTTTGTTTTTCTATAGTTGTTTGAAGTTTCCATGCATTTTGTATATTAATCCTTTATCAGGTATATGGACTGTTGCCATTGATTCTAGTTAGGTCTTCACCTGCGTAGCTAGGAAATATATTAGCAAGAACAATAATAAAAAAATCAATGGATTCCACTTATATACTTAATTAAATTAAATATAAAATAAAATTTCTCAAGATTTTATCTATATATCTATATCCTCATCTGTATCTATCTATCTATATATCTCCACTCTGATTAGTAATAAAAATTGAACCATTAAATATATATATAAAATTTAGTGGCCATATATATTATTTAGTGGATATATATAATGGTTATATATATATATATAATGTTAAAACACACACAAGACCTGAAAAGATTCAAAACAGACAAAAAATCTATCATTGAAGGGGGAAGTGAACAAAATAACCTTACCTCAACAAACAAAATATTTGCAATTGATATTTTCTGGGAGATGGAAAATCAGTTTTCTCCATTGTACTGCTACTAGGTATACCAACCACAGTGTACAACAATCCTTAGCCATAAAGGTCAACACAAAACAGACTTTATATTCTTTATTTTATTATTCATGTCTTAGTGTTTGGTGTTTATTTGTTTTAATTTTTTAAATTATTTTTTGTTCTTTTTCAAGAATTCATTTTGAAAGAGATAAAATGACATTTAAGTGGAGAGAGGTGGGAGGGTCAGGAGAGAGTTGGAGGAACAGGAAAAATGTGATCAAAACATTTTATAAAATTTTAATAAACGTTAATAAAAATTTAAAAAGTAAAAAGAAAATATTTGAAATTACAAACATCAAATAACCTAAATTTTTAAATGTGAAATTATGCATTGTAAAAGTCTCAAATAAAATCTTACCTAATGACTTATATCCCTTTTGAAATATGGAAGCTATATTCATGGTAAACTGAAACTCATCCAAACATACTTCAGTAAACTTTAAGACTTTGGAAAGGTAAATGATGGACCATGTAGGTAATAAAATCAAAGAGTCATATATATTAGGTATAAAATCTTATCAAAGTAATCTAGTTGGCATAAATGAGTCAGCAAATTCTATTTCCATCATAATTTTATCATAAATTTTCAAATGGCTCTTTTTTTTTTTTGAGACAGGGTTTCTCTGTGTAGTCTTCAAATGGCTCTTATGTCCATTTGTAGTGGAACCTTAATTTTGATAAGACTCAAGAAAGATGATTATGCCTTTTGTAACCAACAGTCAAAAAAAAAAAAAAAAAAAAAAAAAGAAATCCTGAAACTTCACGTACTTCTAGAGAAAGCAAATTGCTACAATGGGAGTAAAATTCACATGTAAAAACCCCTGGTTGCCTGTCTCAGCATGTATTTTCTCCTAAGTGCTCTATATGATCTATCCTGAAAGTCTCACAAGATTCTAGAGATGGACACACTTGCTTTTGAATTTTAAGCTACAAAAACTTTGAGTCAAATATATAAGTAACCAAACATCAGAGAAGGTATTTCAGACATGATGGAATAATTTGCTAATGTTAATAATGGTATTCCTAACCAAAATAAAAATAGTGACCCACTGGAGTGATCGTGGGACTCTGTTCATTGCCTTGCTTGTTCTTTGACTATTTGTGTTTATTGTCATGCTTGTTTCTTGACTATTTGCATCTATTGTATTGCTAGTTCCTCAACCTAAAACTGACCTTAATACTTGCATGTAACTAAATTGGTATAAAAGCAAAAAGGAGGAGAGGGGATGAGATGGGGGTGTAATGGGGAGATGGGGAAAGTGGATAACATCTGAAGTGTAAATAAATAAGATATCTAATAAAAGAATTTTAAACATAAAAACAGTAAAATAGAAAAAATAATGGTGATCCTGGGTGTTTCATTCTATAATGAACAGATAGACTTACAAAAGCTTATGAAAGTTATTTTGAGATTTTTATGCCCTTTTTAAAATTACTTTTATTAGTTTCTTGGCTGGTGCAATACCGTTTACAGAAGTATTGACAATATTTTTACAGAAGTAACTAATAAAAATTATCTATTATTTATTTATTTGTTTATTTATTCATATTACATATTGCTTACTGCTCTCCGTACCAGTGATTCTCTCCCACAATTTTTTAAGATTTATTTTATTTTTTATTTTTTATTGGATATTTTATTTACAATTCAGATTTTATCCCCTTATTCCCCTTTCCCCCACCACCCAAGAACCTCTTATTCCATCCCCCTCCTCATGCTTCTATGAGGATGTGCCCTCACCTACCCCCCACTCCCACCTCCCCACCCTCAAAATCCCCCCCACTCGGTGTTTATCCTTCATAGGACCAAGAATCTCCTCTCCCATCTATGCCCAACAAGACCATCCTCCCCTTCATGTACAGATAAAGTCATGAGTCCCTCCCTATGTGCTCCCAGGCTGGTGGTTTAGAACCTGGGGAGCTCTGGTTGATTGGTATTATTGCTCTCCTCATGGGGTCACAAAACCTTTCAGCTCCTTCAGTCTTCTCTTTAACTCCTCCATTGGGGACCCAATGGTTGTGAGCATCCACTTCTGTATATTTCAGGCTCTGGCAGACCTCTAAGGAGACAGGTATAATAGGCTCCTGTCAGCATGCACTTTCTGACATCCACATCAGTGTATACCTTAGGTGACAGCACATGGGATGGATACCCAGGCAGAATGGTCTCCAGATGGCCAGTCCTTCAGTTTCTGTCCCACACGTTGCCTCCATAGTTGCTTCCATGAGTATTTTGTTACTCCTTCTAAGATGGACTGAAGAACCCACACTTTGGTCTTCCTTCCTCATGAGCTTCATGTGATCTGTGAGTTGTATCTTGGGTATTGCAAGCTTTTTCTCTCCCACATTTTTTAAAGAAATTTTTATAGAAACTAAGGCTAGGACTCTAATTTGTTTAGAATTTTACTTGGTCCTTGATTCTTCTAGTTCTCTAAATCTGAAATCAATTTATCTCAAGCTCCAACAGAAAATTTTAAAAATGTTCTGTGGTACTTATATTGGCTGTAGTGTTTATTTATTTATTTATTTGTTTATTACATATTCATTTTATATCCTGCTCACTGCTCCCCTTCCCAAAGCCCCCACCCACAATACTTTCCTACATTCCCTGTCCCTTCTCCTCTGAGCAGGTCGGACTCAACTGGGTATCTCCTCCACCTTGGCATATCAAGTCTCTGCAGGGATAGTCACTTCCTCTTCCACTGACGTCAGACAATGTAGCCCAGATAGACAAACATATCCTATAGACAGGCAACAGCTTTTGTGATAGCCCCCTCTACAGTTGTTTGAGACCAACATGTAGTTGCACATTTGCTAGATATGGGAGGGGGGAAGGCCTAGGTCCAGCCCATGTATGTTCTTTGGTTGGTAGTTCAATCTCTGATAGTTGACTTTGTTGGTATTCCAGTGGAGTTCCTATCTTTTTGAAGGTTGCAATCCTTCTTCTTATTCTTCCCTAAGAGTCCCCAAGCTCCATCCAGAGTTTGGTCATGAGTATCTGCATCTGTTTGAGTCAGCTGGTGGGTAGAGTCTCTTAGAAGACAACATGCACCTGTATG
Organism: Arvicanthis niloticus; assembly: GCF_011762505.2. Taxonomy (NCBI): domain Eukaryota; kingdom Metazoa; phylum Chordata; class Mammalia; order Rodentia; family Muridae; genus Arvicanthis; species Arvicanthis niloticus. The sequence goes on from NC_047679.1 coordinate 104,461,247, forward strand.
CAAGCATAACAAAGTAAAATTAATAATGTCAGGGATTGGGATGTGTCTCAAGTTGGGACAGTCATTGTTTTGGCTGTTCCCTCAGACTCTGCTCTATTTCGAATCCAATCCCTGAACTTCTTTTATACAGGATAAATTTTGGGTCAAAAATTTTATGGGTGTAATTTGGTAATATTAATAATAGGTGTTTCTGTAATGAGCAGATAGACTTAACAGAAGCTTCTAAATGTTACTGGGAGATTTACAGGACTTTTTTCTTTAGTTTATTAGTATCTTGGCTGATGTAATATCCTCTAAAGAAGCATTGAAAATATTTTAACAGTAGTAAGTAATAAATTCTCATTCTCTAATAGCTTGCATCAATGAAATATAAAATAGAAGAATCACCTAAAATACTCTTACTTGTTAATTTCCATGATGCAATATCTACTGTTATTCTATTGTTAGAATAAAAATTCTAACAAAATGTGTTCTAAAAGAGAATAAACTCTGGAAATTAAATTCACATACTTATGATTTTATGAAAAGGAAAGTACAAAAAAGACCAATTATACTTTAAAGGATGCTGGACTGCAGAGATTGTATTATTAAAATTGAAAGAAGCATCATGTGGTCCTAAAGGACATATGTAATCAAAACATTTAAAAATGGACTTAACCGGATAATTAACAAAGAACACTGTGATAATTGACTATTATATTCCAAAACTACTTTAATTTATCTTATTTATATTTTATATAAAATCAAAGTAAAATCAAGAAAGGTTGCAAAATATATAATGCCATAGAAAATGTAGAAAAGTTAAAATATGGTATGTATGGGAACTTAAGATACATGAAACTTTTAATAATTTGAAACCCTGAGAAAATTTTAAGAATGAATACTGGGGTATTCTATTATAAACAATGTGAAACCACTATTCAATAGAACATGAAATAAAACAAGAGAAAATTATTAACTGTAATTATTTCTGACAAATATAAAATTAGCATCAATAGAAGTAGAATAATTTAACTCACAAATAAGAACAAAAATAATAAGAGAATGACCAGTTAGTAAAATAAAAAAATTGAAAAGGAAACAAAACATCATCACCATCAAAACAATAACAACAACAACAATAGCAAACCCAAACCAGATAGAACAGGGAAATGCCAAGCATCACTAATAAATAATGCCATTTGAAAAATATTGAAATGCCATTTTATGGCAATCAAGGTTAGGAAATAACAAGTCAATTCCAGTCTGAAAAGCCTGTTATTTATTGATATAGTTTTGCAGTATAAACTAGTATTATATGGAAAGCAGTTTAGCACTATAAATTGTGAGCCATAAAATTTGAACCACTTATTTTACTCTTGGGATTTCAGCATAAAGGGATATTATCTTCAGCATTATCTATAATAAGCCAAAGTTTGGAATATATATATGTATGTAAAAATAGTTGAATAACTAAATTATAGTATAGAAACAGCATTTAATTATAACTATAAATGTATAATGGTTTGGAAATATAAATGAGGAATCATTAAATAAGCAGGACATGATTTAGAAGACAATAAATAGATATACCAAATGTAGAGATGTGGATTTAACAAGTTATTATTTTAACATCTTGAATTTTACCCTTGGGAGCTGTGTTTAGTATGCAATTATATACAATACCTCTTTTGATAAAGGTATAAAATTTTGAAAAACTATCATTTACTTTCCTATAAATAACAGCAATAACCTGAAGGATAACATTTTCAAAAATATATTTACATCTCCACTAACTGTGTATCTAGGCAATGAACAGCAGCCATAGTTCAGTGAAAATGTGAGTCTTTTCAAGCATTACTAAAGTATTTGTTTAGCTGGGTTTTTAAAACTATTTTAACTTAATATTTGACAGTTTGTTTATATCACTGTATTAATTAAAACCCTTTTGCTGTTGCATATATAGACAAGAGTTCAAAGTGATCGTTTCCTGATTGGCTTCAGAGAAGTGTTGAAATTTGGATTCCACAGTTAATTTTAAAGGTGTAAATTGGTCTTCACTTTCTGTCTTTAGAGTATTGATTTCCAGTTAGACAAAAGACTTAGGAAGTTAAGATGTTCAAATATAATACTGCTGCTACAGTAAAAGTGATTCTAAACCACTGTCTTAGTAACAAATTATTGTTTGTGTAAAAGGAGATTTCTGAACATACAGAAATATTACATAAAACATACAAAATGATCTACTGATCAACATTTATTTATTTACACTCCAGAATTTATTCCCACCCACCCCTGTCCACCCTCCAGTTGCCTGACATCCCATACCTCCTCCCTGTTCTCCTGTCTCCACAAGGATGTCCCCACCACCCACCCAAACAGACCTCTAAACTCCCTGGGGCTTCCAGTCTCTTGAGGGTTAGGTGCATCTTCTCTGACTGAACCTAGACCTGGCAGTCCTCTGCTGTATATGTGTTGGGGGCCTCATATCAGGTAGTGTATGCTGTCTGGTTGGTTGTACAGTTCCTATTTTCTTAAAAAAATAGTATAACCTTCCTGAGTGTGTTGTATACCTTGAAGTCCGACACTCAGAAGGCAGAGGCAGGTGGATCTCTGAGTTTGACACTAGTCTGATGTGTATATGGTATATTTGTGGGCAGGTATTTCTTTGTATGTGCATATACACATACTAATGCATGCATGTATATGTACTTATATGTGCATGTGAAGGCCTGAGATAAATATCAGTTGTCTTTCTGATTTGCATTTCATATTGTTTATAAAGACTGGATATTTTCCTGAACTGTGATCTCATTTGGTTTACAAAACTGGATGGTCAGTGAGCTATAAAGGATTTTTCCACCTTCTAATCAATGTGATTGAAGCACACATTGCTAAAATCAGCTTTTTTGTATGTCTGTTGAGCATCTGAATTCATGTCCCCATGTCTGTGTGACAAGCATTTTACTGACAGGGCTATGTTCCCAGAATCCACACATACATTTTTTTAACTAACTAATGACAGATATTTCCATTTATTTCAAAATTTTATTTTTGTGAACAATTCTGTGGCTTACCTGAAATTAGATATGACGTGATAAAATATAACAAATGTCTTGAAGTATAATCTCTGTATCATAAATTCATCTTCGGTAAATTCAATAATAATTTGTATTAGATTTATACAGTTTTGAGCCAATCTAAACCTGTCATATTTTTTAATATAATAATTCTATGTGTACTTGCTATCAGTATCCTAGGCCTGGAGCAAGGAATATTAATCTGACCATCCTAAATTAGTAATTATTACTTGGAAGGAATACACTGATTTTTGTATTTTTAATCTACCCATAAATTTAAAGTATTATAATGAATGACAGGTAGCACTTACACTAATATTTTCAAAGTATATGAGTTTAACCCAAGTATATTATATTTTTGCATGATAGTGTGGTTACTGTAAATTTGTAAAATATTTCATGATCAAACTAAGTTGAAATCATAGTTAAGATTACATATTATTATTTAACATATTAATTAAAGAGCTCATTATGTAAATCAAATTAAATCTTTGTTAGCCTGTACTTGTCTGGAAACCTATTAACAAACTCTCTATGATGTAGGAGTCATGAATAGACTTTGGAATGTTCATAGTGTCCCTAAAAATTATTAGCAAAATGATAGTAGTGGTGCATGTAAATATTTTCATTTCATCAAATTCAAAAGTTTCAAATGTATTTCCACATCAGACATTAAAAGTGATTCTGCATTGCCATCTACCAAGATACATTATATGAGAGATCTAAAATATATTATGGAAATAAGGCATAGGCTCACATTTCATTCTTTATCCAGTTAACATTTACAGTGAGATTACCTGGGTAACAATCATCATTGTGGTTGCCACTCATTTCCAGAAACATAATTGCACAGAACAAAGAAAGAATGATCACAATATAGAAACACTTAGTCAGGTTCTGGTTTGTCAACAGTGGCACAGATACCTCAACTTTGAGAGTCATTCAAGTCATCTTCTTTATTGACAGAAAAATAAATAAATAAACTATAATATGTCAATAAAAAATGAAACAAATCTGCCAGGTTCCAAAAAGGGAATTTCTCAGTAAAACTGATGGCTTTGTCAGGGAATTATTAAAGACATTAGGGTTGAAACCTTTTTAAAGAAAGTACATTTAAATAATGTAATGAAAAATTCACCTTCATTTATTTTTTCTGAAATGCTTTTATATACATTAATTTTTTGCTCATTGATATTTAAACTCAGTCAACCTAGGTTTTCAATTATGGCTAAATATGGCACACACTTGACCTCCATTTGACTGACAGAGCTGAGAGTCTGACTACTTTGTATATTCTCAAAGAGGAATTTTTGCCAGCAGAGAAATGTAGGTATAACACTAGGTTATAAATCTTCATTAGTCTTTCTAACATTGTATTAATAATTTGTCAAATTATACTCCCTTCTGCATAAGCCACTTCAAACTTTTCCTTATTTTTTCTGTTTTGTTTATTGCCTCTAGCATCAGACTAATATTTCCCCACTCCCCAACCGAAAGCTGGCAATGAGAAATTCCACAGATAATTTCAGTATAGAAAGAGCAGTGAATTTTCTTAGAAAAAATAAAATAACTGACAGGCACTGCAATGAGGAATAGCAAACTTTGCACTAAAGTTTCATTTCATGTATTGTCAATAAAGATGTTTTGACATTGGAGTGACACACATATACCTTTGACTCTTGGGAATGCCAGACTTCACTCTTCAGTTATGTATTAGAATTTTAAGAAAAGGACAATTACCTTGTCATAGATTTTGTCCCAAGTTCCTTTAGGTAGCATCCAATGGCTGATTTCTTTAAAGTTCTGTACCTTTATAATCATCTAACTAACTCAACATCCTTCAAGTTGACTGATGCTTGTATTCAATTTTTATTAGAGATAAACTTTTCACTTTTCTAAATCCATTTTTTATATTTTCTTTCATATTTTTCCCTTTGGAATGTTCCCTAACCAGTGGATTAGCATTTTATAGCATATGCTTCCTTGGGAAATAATTATTTATACTTCTAACCAGTAGTCATCTTGGAAAGACTAGATTAGATTGAAATTTTTAGTTGAATTATCAGATCCCCAGCTGGTGATGAAACATCTAGATCAGAAGTAGAGCTCTGAAAATGACACTGGGAAAATATAGAGTTTTAGTGGCTAATCCATGCATTTGTGATGAATTAGGATAGTATGTTATTGAAACCTTGTACCTAAACCTTGCTAATTAAGGTCTCAGTAAACAATGTCTGGATAGCTTCACTGATTTAAGCACAAAATGGAGTCCTCTCTTTAGCCCAGAAGTTCCCCTTCTCTGACCATGTCTGGAAAGCCCATCTCCAATCTTCTACCTGAGAAAGGTCACATAGTTCTTGGTAAGTTTATAAGTTTAACTTCCTCTTTCCTGATAAGAACCCACCCAACAAGTCCCTGGGATTCCTGGGATACTTCTCCATAAAAATCAGACATTAACACAGTATTTTAAAAACCAGCCAATGACTTCATTCACTCTGAAAACTCCTTCCCACTCTCCAGGGTTCATATAAAGTCCTTGGTTACCCTGAATATAGTATATGTGCACTTTTCAGCTGTTTCACTGAAGATTGTCAGAGAAGGACTTTTTCTAAAAGCAATGTAACACTTAAATTCTAGGCACTCCCAGCAGGACTGGAATCCTGCAGACCCTACCCATTCTTGACTCAGCTTCATCTTTCCAGCCTAGTGTGCAGTGGCACTTGGATCCCCTTAGGGAGGAAAAGGGGAATGCAGTATGACAGCTGATTCCTAACATGCATAGAACAAAAACTTATGGACATTTTGCAAAGCTGAAATGGAAGGTAGTCACTCTAAGAGCACCTACATTTGATTGTCTTAAAATGGTTTATTTTCAAAATGTAATAAAAAAGACTAAAAATAATTAATTGACAACTACGGTAGAAATATGACAGATAGAAGCTCATTTTGATTACATCTGAAATAATTGTCTACCCCAGTAAGAGTATCAGACACAAGTATGAAATCAGTTTAACACTTCATTATCAAAATATATAAATTCTAAATGAATCAAAGTTCCAACCATGGTAAGTGTGTTATTAAAGATAAATGCTTCTGTCGACAAATAATATAAAACTGCATTTGTTGCAATAACAAAAGGGTAGAGACTTGGTAAAGACATAAATAAATTTAGCTCAAAACTCTGGGAACTAGAAGTAAAACCAAACAAGAACAAAAATTGATAAATAAAACAAGTATTGGTGTCTGATTTTTCTGGTAGATGCCATGTTTTGCCTCAAATCATGAAGGGAATAAAAAGTACCTATAGAGAAAAATTCAGGGGCGAATGGTCAGATTATATTTAGAAGAACTCACTTTTATTTTCTTCTGCTTGCTGTTGTTTTGTTTTATTTAAGAAAGAGTCCTACCCTTTATCACAGGTTTGCCTGGAGCTTACTATGCAGCCAAAGTTAGCCTAAAAGTTTCAGGCTAACTTTCCTTTTTCAACCTTCCAAATGTTGGAACTGCAGTAATGAAACTTCATTCCCAGCTAAATTACCAACTCTCATAAGAATTTATATAGTCCCATGGAAACCACTCCAGTCTCACAAGAAAGTCATTTTTCTCTGTTAAATGTACCAGCAATACCACTGCAATGATAGTCAACTTTGAAGTGGGTATTGGCCCTGAAAAAAACACAGCCAGTTCACAGTAAAGGGGCATATTTGGGTAAAGTCGCAGGAAATCTTGGATTTACAAATTATTTGTAAGCTCTGAAAAAAATAGGATAAATTATCTAATAGAACTCCTTTGTTTGACTACAATGCAGAAATCTGGCATGAAATCTTTTAGTATCGTGTTTTACTGTAAAACAGTGAGGAATGTGATGAACCTAGTTTGAGAAAAAAAGAATAGAAATAATAACATCTCGTCTTACTGTTGCCTTCTTCTTTCTGGACTCACAGATGACACCACTATTTAGGGACTCCCAGGATGATTAGTTATTTTGCTTAAATGGAATCTTACATAACACTATATCAGATAATGGAACCAAATTTGCAGAAGAATATTTTAACAAAATTGTTTTCATATGACCTTTATTTCTGTGTACAGTCAAGACAGAGCCCAGTTATCTACTGAAACAAGAATATGTTGTTGTACTGGAACATAATTCCCAAAGAGAAGTTCTCTTTCTACAAAATACAATAATTTCATTGAACCATAATCTATTATTAGTGAATAAGTATACTTGACATTTTTTACTGAGTGAATGGGAAGAAAAAAAAAGTAGCCACCTTGATGAATAGGGTGATAAAGGATCTTGTACACAGCGTAGAGAGAAGAATATTTAGGTCTCAAGTGATTCCATTGTACATCTCTTATTCAGGTATAGTGATAAATAAGAAAGTACAACAGTCTCCATTTAACAAAGGTATAGAGTACCAGGGAAGGGATTCTGAGGCATGCCAATCAAGCCACTGGGGCCAACAGAATTTCTACATCAAAGTAAGGGACCATCAGAGATTGGGGAACACTGTGAAAGACAGAGAGGAAAGACTAGAGGAGTCAGTGGATTCCAGAAGACCATGGCTCACTGAGTCAACAAAGCAGGGTTAATATGGGCTCACAGAGAAGGAAAACAGCAAACACGGGGCCTGAATGGGTCTACACTAGATCCATTGAATATATGTTATGGTTGCTAGCTTGGTATACTCTTGTGACTCCTAACAGTGGGACTTGGAATCATTTGCCTGCTCTTCCGACATTTCCTGCTGTTGGGTTGCCTTGTCTAGCCTAAATATAACTTTTATCTTGTTTTATTTTATCCTGTTTTGTTGTCTTTGATTGTTGTCTCTTGGAAGGCTGCTCTTTTCTGAAGGAAAAACAGATGGAAAGTAGATCTGGAGGACAGAGGAGGAAGGAGGGGAGAGTTAGGAGGGATAGAGGGAGGAGAAACTATGCTTGCAATTTTTTATGAGAGAAGAATCATTTTTCCATAACAAAAATAAATTATTTTCTGCTAAAAAATGAGAAAAAATTATCCTGTACTTGATAGACATTACTACTCAAAAAGCCAATTGTTATTAAATATTTCTAAATTTTCATTAATGTAGTAACTTGAATGCATCTATGAGGGAATATTTACACTCAATGCGTGTCTGGTACTCCCACAAGCCAGAAAACAGTAATTTTAGATTTCTGGCAATTTGAGATACAAGTGGTTGTAAAATATCATGATGGTGCTGTGATTCAAACATAGGTCCTCTGAAAGAGAAGAGCAGTCGATACTCTTAATTACTGAGGAATTTCTCCAATTCATGAGAATACACTATTTTGTAACAAACCCAAACTTTCAAAAGTAAACTTTTGAGTTCAAATTGCATAATTTCTCATTGATTAGAACTGCTATAGAAACTAAAGCAGGGCTAACGTATTAATTTTAATTAAAGATTACTAGTAAGGCTATAAAAACACTGATGATTTATGAAAGTTTTTAATATTTCAAGCATAATTTATTGGTGTTTAAAACCAAATGAAAGTGGAAAATCCATGTGTTATGTGTCTTTTTGAAGATGTTAAAACTTAAAAATTTTAACATTTTAGATACTTGAAATTGTATCATATTAAAATTGCAAGTTTTTTAATAAAAGTATTATTCAATACTCTCTCTCTCTCTCTCTCTCTCTCTCTCTCTCTCTCTCTCTCTCTCTCTCTCTCTCTCTCTCTCATTTCATAAATCTGCTCTATCTCAGATAGCAAGAGATCCCATTGTTATAGCACGTGAAGGCTGTCAAGTAAATGGGCAGAGCTGCTTCCAATTCTCAGCTTTATTATAACATTTTTTCTGTCCTTTTGCAGGGTGGGATCTGAAAGTCAGAAGTTCATTGATCATGTTTTATAAATAAATCAATTGTAAAAATATAGAATGAGGATTTTTATTAAAAACTGCTTGACTCCAATACATAATTTTCTGCATGGCTTCTACTATTACCTCTCCTGCTGTCCACAAGAAATACTAATGATAATGAGTTCTGTGACCTTTGATATATATATATATATATATATATATATATATATGCACATATATGTATATATATGCATGTATATATAAGCTTTAGTGTATATATGTATATATATATATATATATATATATATATATATATATAAAATTGTAAGCATTCTAAAAATGTGCAATCAGAAGTTGAGTTTCTCCTATAAAAGAGTTTAAAATGTGTGATGGATAGCACACTATTTTTCTTATATAAATAAACAATATACCATTTTAATAAATAGTACTGAATATAAAACTTAGCATGATTTTCTATGTTTCTGAAATTTTAAAAGTCAATTTTAAAAGTTAATACCTATGTATGTTTAATTAGGGAAATGGGTTTTAGAATTTTTTATTACTTTTATTTTTTTACAGTCTAGTTGTTGCCCCTTTCTGTCCATTCTCCCACAGTTCCTCATCCCGTTCCTTCTTCCACCAAGAGGATGTCCCAACACACACACACAGGCCTCCCCGTTTCCTGGGACCTCTTCTCTCATTGAGGCTGAACCAGGCAGTCTTTTGCTGTATATGTGTTGGATCTCTGCTCTATATGCTTCATACTACCTCCTCTATGCAGCCTGGTTAGTGGTTCGGTGTCTGAATTATCTCAAGGGTTTTGATTATTTGAGATTGCTGGTCTTCCCATTAGGTTGCCCTGCTCCTCAGCTTTTTTCAGTCTTTTCTTAATTCAACCACAAGAGTTCCTGACCTCAGTCCAATGGTTAGCTGTAAGTTTCTGCATCTGTCTCAGTCAGCTGCTCTTAGAGCTTCTCAGAGAGCAGCCATGCAAGGGTCCTGTCTGTAAGAACAACATAGCATCAATAATAGTGTTAGAACTTGGAGTCTCCTCTTGAGATGTAAGTGGGTTTTAGAATTTTGAAAGATAAATTACATTTTATATTTTATTAATAAGATGAAAATAACCATCTGGGAATAATTTTTTCTATCCATCTGCTTTTTATTTTTTGTGATTATATTATAATTAATTACAGCATTTCTCACTTCCCATTCCTCCATCAAAACAATTCAATGTACCCTTTCTTGCTCTGTTGAAAATGTGAAGTTACTAGAATATATTATTTGAAAATTTCAAAGGACAAAATTAAGCTCCATTTGAGCAGTTAGTTAATCACAACTTTCACAGAATATGAAGGGTTTTTCATTTCTTATTCTGAAAATAATTAATTTTTGAACAAATGTTGTGACATTGGGTCACTCTCTAAACAAAGTAGAGAAGGTATATGAGTTTATTGACCCTCTTCATTTTATCAAGTATTCCTCATATTTTGTGGAAACAATTGTGCCTTATATACAAACATATTTACAACTTAACTGATTTAGATCAAGTATGGCCATTCAGATTCTTTTCATGTTCTTCATCTTGTAGTGTAAGACTTTGCCTTGATTTCATTTGCTCTGCTCCTTGATTTCCCAGAGAGTAAATATCAGAGTTAAATAGAATACCAGAGAGAAATCTTAAATTCTTTATTGCCACTTTAAAAGCCTAAGAAAAGAATAAAGTAAAACAAATTTTCATGACAACATATGGCTGATTCGGAAACAAACTGAAATAAATTATTGAGATTAACAGAAGTGAATAATTATATATCTATTTTGTGAATTATATGGGGGCAGTGAAATCATTCATTTTTTACAACATATTAGTTGATAGATTTTGGCTACCAATATAATCATGAGAATTTGTTTTCTTCAGACATAGTCCCACTATACATTTCCCTCTATCCTCAGTCTCACTATGTAGACAAGGCTGACCTTAAACTAACAGAAATCCCCCTGCTTCTGTCTCCCAAGCACAAGGATTAAAGAAATGTACCATACATCTAGCCAAAGAATTTTCTTATGTCTTTAAATAACCATAGCTCTTTGTTCTGGCATGCAGAAATTCAGAATAAATGGGTAATTTATAATTTAAAAATAACTATTTCCATATTTATTTTGTCATCTTCAGAGTACATAGTTCCTTTAGTATAGATTAATGAACCAGGAAAATAGAACAAGTACTTGATTCGTTCAGAAAATTTTATTTAAGTATATTCATGTTGCAATAAAATTGTAAAATAGTAGAAAAGAAAATCAGTTGACAAGGAATATGATTAGGAATTTTTGTTCCAGCTGTGAGTTTTCAGTAGCTCCAGAATTGTGTATAAATGCTCAAAATTAAACTTGTAAATGCACTTAGAGAAGTTACTCATTATGTCTCATCACAAAGGTCTTCTTTGGTGTCTCTTATGATCCACTCTATAATAATAGCCAATTCTACTATATTTACCTACACATAGTATACATTTAGAGATTAAGAAATCACTATTTGGTTATTTTGTGATGAGTTTTCTTAGTGTACTGTCACATCTTTGTTTTTGACCTTTCTAAGCATAATCAAACACAACAATAAAACTTAACCCGTATGCCTTACTCTGCACAAATACAAAATCAAAATGAATCAACTACCTAACTACAAGGTGAATGCCATTATATTGATACAGAAAAACCTAGGGGAATACTTCAAATTATGAGTGGAAAAAATGTATTTTGTATATATCCATCATGGCACAAGAAACAAAAGCAGTCCAAAACAAATGGGAGTATCCAAATTTAAAAAGCTTCTGCACAAAACAATCAACACACTGGAAATTCATTTCACAGAATGGAAAATATTTATTTTATACAATTCGCAAAATAAAAAACCACACTCTTGCCACTGTTTATCTCAAATATATTAATAAATAATATGTAAGGAATTGAAAACAAGTAATCCAATTAAAATATGCAAATGAAGTGAATAAACATTTCTCAAGAGAAGTAATAGAAGTGGCCAAAACCCACATGAAACATTTACTATTGGTGAAATGCAAATCACTTCTACAATGAGATGTCAGGTCTTTGCAGTTGTCTATTAGCAAAACTATAAAAGCAACAATAAATGTACTACTGAAGATACAAAGAACAAGAAACCCTTATGCACTGTTTGGGAAAATATAAACGAATACAAGCATTTTATAGACTAGAACAGATAACCACCAAGAAATTGAATATGTACAATAATACTATTTAATAAACTTTTTTGTTTTTTATTTTTTTGTATTTTCCTTCCTTTTTATCATTTTTTATTATCAAATCATAATTTTTGCTTTTTAACACAGGGGTTATAAACACAACAATGCAGGATGTGGGGAAGGGGATGACACAGGAGCACAGGTGTTCAGAGGGCGTACAGATATCTTTCAGAACAGGGTGTCAGCTGGGTGAAGGTTCAGGGGACAGGTCACTATGACTCTGCCTATGATTTGCTTGTCCTTATCTAAGTTGGTACTATCCACCAAGGCTGCCTATTTACAAGGTCTATGACTACTCAGGCTGGTAAATTTCCAAAAGTATCCCCTCTCCAGGAAAAAGACATCTGGATGGGTATGGCCCTCATGCCTCACTGGACAATGACAGGAGGACCAGAGCCATTACAAGGTCCCCTTTAATTACTAGAGGTCAGGCTTCTATCCCAGATTTGGCAAGATTAGAATTGCCAAGGCCCTTCTATACTTGGAAAAGGGAGGAGATATCAGGGGCAGCCCTGCTTATACACTGAAGGCCTAAAACCAGTCATAAGCCTAAAATCAGCAATAGGGCTGACATACATGCCTGCTAACACAGTATTGTGTCTCTGTGGAAAAATACTGAAATAAAAAACTTTTAAATATAATTTATGCCTTAAGAGAAAAAAATAACAATGTCTTGGGAGATATATCTACAGAAGTAAAATGCAAAATAATTATGGGAAATAATGGAAAATAGAAATATTTTTGAAAACTTTAATGGAAAATATAAATATTACTTAAAATACATACAACATTAAATGGTGTGAATATTGGAAAGCTAAAATCAACATACATCTCATATGAATGAACTAATTAGATTGTTAACTGAAGACATAAAAAATTATCTGAAATTATATTTTTCTAATATAAAAAGTTATATTAGAAACAAAATAATTGACTCAAATAGAAAAATATAGTAAATTAAGAATTTATGATTATACATCTCTATTTGCTTTAACACAAGTAATGTGAAAATACCAGGGGATTACATAGATTGTCATACTGTAATTAAAACAAGAAATATTAATAAAGGCATGTATAACTATAAAATAATTATGAAGATTGGTTAATATTAAAGCCAACACATATTATTTGCACTTTCTGAACTGTGTCCCAATAAAATACTTTGTTTGAAAAATACTTTACAATAATAAATGAAAATAAAGAGAGTCCATGAAGATCAAAATCAAGTAGAAGTTACTGAACTAGTATGGGAAAAAGATAATTCAGAAATAAGAAACAGCATAGATTAAAAATATGTAATAATGAAGGAAATTAAACCAAACATAAATGATAAAAAATGAGTGCTGACAGAGTCACAGTTGGAAAAATCATGTATCTCCTTTTTTCTTTCCCTTGTTTGTAAATAGGACAGATATTAGGAGATTACAGAAAACAACACACCACAGCTTATATTTCCAAATAATTTTTTTGGTGGGGGGATGATTCAGGACAGAGTTTCTCTGTGTAGCCTGTCCTGTCCTGGAACTCACTCTGTAGATCAGGCTGGCCTTGAACTCAAATTCACCTGCCTCTGCCTCTCAAGTGCTGGAATTAAAGGTGTGTTTTACCACTGCCCAGCCAAAATAATGAGGTTCAATGAAGCAAATAAAATATATTAATGAATACAAGGTTCACTTGATCTCATAGATCATATCATAGAAGAGCAAATCTCATTAAACTTTGTAGGACCATGAAAAGAAAGCATCGTTTCTGGTTGAGTACCAGCTAGAAATCACCAGAGACCCCAGGTGATCATAAGGGATGGCATGCATTTCACCATGTTCCCAAATTCCAGGCTCTTGACATGAGGCTGAAGACCTCCGTAGAGTGGGGTCTTCCAGTCACATAGGACAATACCTACTAGTCCCACCACAGGTAGAGGACAGGTGTGACTACAGGCCACAGTGCCTCAAGAAAGATCCATATTAATGGGATACCTAAATGCCAAAGGGCATAGCCAATTAAACATTCCTTCTTAGACCCTCCTTCTTGCAAAAAGTATTTATCCTCAGGCCTGCCCTGAAAATACCAGGGTATAATTTTCATCCATTTTCAGCCATGACAATAAGTATCTTAAGACCATGGACTATTTTACTTCTTCAGTGTCCGCCATGGAGAACAGTGGAGAAGGCCTTACTCTATAGAGAAGAACTCTCTGCATTCCCAGCCATGGAGATCACCAATCCAAGCAAGCCAACCATGACCCAGCCAAGTAAGCCACCACGACCAAGAACCCTGGCTCCCCGTGGGACCTCAGACTGTGCTCCCTACCTCCAAGCAGATTCTTGTGACTTCATATAGCCCAGCACCAACGTGAAGTGAACATAGTCAAATTCCCATACCTCTTTTCCCATGAAAGGGCCTATCCAAGTGGCAAGACAGAGGCAGAACCCACACATCAACCCAACAACAAGACCCATGCATATGCATACTACAACCCAACAAACTTTATGATATATATGGAATACGTTTTCAGATTATAGGAAAATACAAATAAAATAGGCCTTTGGTGATAAAATAATTATAATTGAAAATTGGAAAATCTTTGAGGATTTTTTTTTACAAAAGATATGATTATGAGGCCATTTGCTACAATAAAGATCTCACTCAAATTACAATTAAAAATCAATATTTCAAATGTATAGATACTAGATAATAGAATACTTTATAATTTACAAAAGTAGGATGTTATAATTTCATATTTAAGAAAGACAAAGAAATAGAAAAATATATTCACGCACAAAAGTGTAAAGTACTCAGGAATAGTAAATGAAATACATACCAGACAAAGAGGGAAAATCAATGAAGTTAAATGTTGTTATTTTTTAACAGAGTCAAATTTCTCATCCTTTATGGGATTAAGAGAAATTATCAGTATGTCATGAGCCCTATGGTGAGTGGAGGTATTACTTGAAGTTTCCATCATGTTATGCCTTCTTTTAACATGTTAATTTAACAAAAATAAGATGAGACAAAATATAGAATATTAAGACAAAAAAGAAGATATCATTTAACAAGAACAGCAACAAAAGATATGTAAAGTACCCCAACCACCTCATGACACACACATTTTCTGTAATCTCAGGGTCTATGACTACTGTCTGGAACCTTCTTCCCCTATTCATTCTTATCTCTAACACTGCTTTGTGAAGACAGTCAGGTTGCCACATAGTTAACTCAATATTTTCTATGAGATTCTCACCTCATCTAGAGACATTTGTTGAGTGCCTCTTCTCTACAGAGGTGACATAGCATTTCTGCATTTCTCCCCTTCTGACTCTGACCCCACTATATGAAGACCTGTGCAAAAAGCCTGTTCCTTCTACAGGCAGCCTTCCATCCTTCTGCTCTCCTCTGGGTCCATAACACCATTTGAGGATCTGTTAATGATCTGTTTGCTCCATGGAAATCCCTTATTTTTTTTTTATATTGACATACCTCAAATTACCAACATGGGATACGATCTGAGCATTTCTGTGCCTCACTATTAACTGTTACTTCTACTTCTGTCTAGGGTTTTAATTTCGGCAGAACCTTCCTGTTCTACAAAATACCTACTAGTGAGGTGAGAAACTAAACTTTTTTAAAAGCTAAACTAGGATTACATCTGCTACTATAGTTATGGATCAGCACTGAGAGGCTGCAAGACTGAACTTGAGACATCATCTATCTGATCTAATCCTACCAAGCCAGATTAAAAGCAAAACAGATTGAAACTCCTACTCAATAATAGTGGGCCCAACATCCATACCAAAAGGCATAACCAAC
The DNA here is from genome assembly GCF_011762505.2 of Arvicanthis niloticus. NCBI lineage: Eukaryota > Metazoa > Chordata > Mammalia > Rodentia > Muridae > Arvicanthis > Arvicanthis niloticus. The sequence continues at coordinate 104,477,218 of NC_047679.1, forward strand.
AATGTAACTCAAGATGCTCAGGTCTCATTGTAGTAATACAACATTAAAAAGGAAGATAATATATCTCCTCCAAAAATCCCATAGTAATGTTCTAAAATGACAGCAAGTTTAACACTCAAAATAATTTTGCTAATGGAATATGAGTGTAAGAGGCTAAGGGGCATATAATAATAAAAGTAAGAGTGCATGTTATACATGTATGGAATTATCAGAGTACAACCTTAATGTTTAAAAATAGAAAAGTGACAATTCTCATTGAAAATCACATAATAGATACTATACAATTGATGTTTTTAAAGGTTCACACAATATTTTCATCATCAAATAAATATAACTAACATCATGATGTTATTAAACAAATTATTAATATTAATAAAATGAAAATCTGACAAAACATAGTATTCCTAATAATGAAGAGCACACATTTTTCCTCTGATGAGATGTTAAAAAATACCTTCATTTTATTAATTTATTCTACCTGTATTACTAATTACTTATTTCTGTGCACAATTATGCTTACAGGTATTAGATAAAATTAAGTACCAACTATTCATACACAAATACTCATATAGAATTTATTAAAGGTTTATATTCAAGAAACATATATCTACAAGTAACCAATGTATCTACTAATAGATTAGTAGATAAGTCACATACAGCATTTCCATAAAATATATTACTCAAAAATTAGAGAATGTATACCTGAAATATATACTACCATGGATAAATATGTAAAATAATATATTTATAATGAAATGAAACTGAATGTTTTTGCTCATTCGTGTCCTAATATTCATTGTAATGTTATGGCTGTTTTGGGGAAGCAATTAAAATAAAGTATAGACATAAGGATATGTCTGACCTAATTAGCTTAGTTCTTTTAAGGAATAGCTGACAGCTTGCTTGCCATGTATCTGTCTTTTGATGAGCACATGTACTTAGGAAAAGCAAAATGAAGACATCTGGAAAGGCAGCTTTTTGCAATTTAGGAATAATGTTATTCCAGAAACAAACTCTACATGGCATTAAAATATATTTTCTTGGCCTTATAATGTTTTTTATTGGATATTACATTTACATTTCAGATTTTATCCCCTTACCCCACCACACAAGAACCTTTGTTCCATTCTCCTCCTCCTGCTTCTATGAGGATGTGCATCCACTTACCCCCACACTCCCACTACTCCCCACCCTCAAAATCCTCACACTTGGTGTTCATCCTTCATGGGACCAAGAATCTCCTCTCCCACCTATGTCCAACAAGTCCATCCTCCCCTTCATGTACAGATAGAGTCATGTGTCCCTCCCTATGTACTCCCAGGCTGGTGGTTTTGACCCTGGGGAGCTCTGGTTGGTTGGTATTGTTGCTCTCCTCATGGGGCCACAAACCCTTTCTCCTCCTTCAGTCTTCTTTCTAACTTCTCCACTAGGAAACCTTATCAGATCAGTGGTTAGCTATGAATATCGGCCTCTGAATGTGTCAGCCTCTGGCAGACCTCTAAGGAAACAGTTATATCAGTCAGCATGCACTTCCTGCCATCCACATCAGTGTCTACCTTTGGTGACTGTACATGGGATGGATACCCAGGTGGAATGGTCTCCAGATGGCTCCTCCTTCAGTTTCTGTCCCACACTTTGTTTCCATATTTGCTCCTTTGAGTATTTTTGTTACTCCTTCTAAGTAGGACCAAGGCATCCACACTTGGTCTTCCTTTATCATGAGCTTCATGTGGTCTGTGAGTTGAGTCTTGGCTATTCCAAGCTTTGGGGCTAACATCCACTTATCAATGAGTAAATACCATGTGTGTTCTTTTGTGATTGGGTTAACTCGCTCAGGATGATAATATCTAGTTCCATCCATTTACCTGGGAATTTCATGAATTCATTATTTTTAATAGCTGAGTAATACTCCATTGTGTAAATGTACCACAAATTTTTATCCATTCATCTGCTGAAGGACATCTGGGTTCTTTCTGGCTTCTGGCTACTATAAATAAGGCTGCTATGAACATAGTGGAACATATGTCCTTGTTATATGTTGGAGCATCTTCTGGGTAATATGCCCAGGAGTGGTATAAGCTGGATCCTCAGGCAATGGCATGTCTAATTTTCCGAGGAACCGCCAGACTGATTTCCAGAGTGGTTTGTACCAGCTTGCAATTCCACCAACAATGGAGGAGTGTTCCTTTTTTTCCTCATCCTCGTCAGCATCTACTATCACCTGAGTTTTGATCTTAGCCATTCTGAGTGGTGTGAGGTAGTATCTCAGGGTTGTTTTGATTTGCATTTTCCTGATGACTAAGGATGTTGAGCATTTCTTAAAGTGCTTCTTGGCCATTCGAGTTTCCTCAGTTGAGAATTCTTTGTTTAGCTCTGTACCCCATTTTTAATAGGGTTATTTGGTTGTCTGGAGTATAATTTCTTGAGTTCTTTGTATATATTGGATATTAGCCCTCTATCAGATGTAGGATTGGTAAAGACCTTTTCCCAATCTGTTGGTTGCCTTTTTGTCTTATTGACAATGTCCTTTGCCTTCCAGAATCTTTGCAATTTTATGAGGTCCCATTTGTTAATTCTTGATCTTAGAGCATAAGCCATTGGTGTTCTGTTCAGGAACTTTTACTCTTTGCCTAATATTCGAGGGTCTTCCTCACCTTCTCTTCTATTAGTTTCAGGGTATCTGGTTTTATGTGAAAGTCCTTTATCCACTTGGACTTGAGCTTTGTTCAAGGAGATAAGAATGGATTGATTTGCATTCTTCTACATGCTGACCTCCAGTTGAACCAGAACCATTTGCTGAAATTGATGTCCTCTTTCCACTGGATGCTTTTAGCTCCTTTGTCAAAGATCAAGTGATCATAGGTGTATGGGTTCATTTCTGGATCTTAAATTTTATTCCATTGATCTTCCTGCCTGTCTCTGTACCAATACCATGCAGTTTTTATCACTGTTGCTCTGTAGTACAGTTTGAGGTCAGGGATGGTGATTCCCCCAGAAGTTCTTTTATTGTTGAGAATAGTTCTAGGTATCCTGGGTTTTTTCTTATTCCAAAAGAATTGGCAAATGGCTCTTTCTATCTCTATGAAGAATTGATTTGGAATTTTGATGAGTATTGCATTGAACCTGTAGATTGCTTTTTGCAAGATGGCCATTTTTACTAAATTAATCCTGCCAATCCAGGAGCATGGGAGATCTTTCCATCTTCTGAGACCTTCTTCAATTTCTTTCTTCAGAGACTTGAAGTTCTTGTCATACAGGTCTTTTACTTGTTGGTTAGATTCACTCCAAGGTACTGTATATTATTTGTGACTATTGTGAAGGATTTCATTTGCCTAATAATCTTTCTCAGCCTGTTTATCCTTTGAATAAAGGAAGGCTACTGATTTGGAATACATTGGTGGATTTTGGAATACTGAATCATCCCTGCATTCCTGGGATAAAGCCTACTTGATCATGATGGATGATTATTTTGATGTGTTCTTAGATTCGGTTTGCGAGAGTTTTATTGAGTATTTTTATGCCAATATTCATAAGAGAGATGGGTCTGTAGTTCTCTTTCTTTGTTGGGTCTTTATGAGGTTTAGGTATGAGTTTAATTGTAGCTTTATAGAATAAATTGGGTATTGTTCCTTCTGTTTCTATTCTGTGGAGTAGTTTGAAGAGAACTGGTATTAGGTCTTCCTGGAAGGTCTGATAGAATTCTGCATTAAAACCATCTGGTCCTGGACTTTTTTGGTAGGGAGATTTTAACGACTGATTCTATTTATTTAGGGCTTATGGGACTGTTTAGATGGTTTATCTGCTCCTGATTTAATTTTGATACTTGGTATCTGTCTAGAAAATTGTCCATTTTATCCAGATTTTCCAATTTTGTTGAGTATAGGCCTTTGTAGTAGGATCTGATGATTTTTTTTTTAAATTTCCTCAGTTTCTGTTGTTATGTATCCCTTTTCAATCCTGATTTTATTAATTTGGATACTGTCTCTGTGCCCTTTGGTTAGTCTAGCTAAGGGTTTATCTATCTTGTTGATTTTCTCAAAGAACCAGCTCCTGGTTTTGTTGATATTTTGTATAGTTCTTTCCATTTATACGTGGTTGATTTCAGCCCTGAGTTTGATTATTTCCTGCCATCTACTTTTCTTGGGTATTTTAGCTTCTTTTTGTTCTAACACTTTCAGGTGTGCTATCAAGTTGTTAATGTATGCTCTTTCCATTTTTGTAGGCACTTAGAGCTATGAGATTTTCTCTTAGTACTGCTTTCATGAAGTCGCACACGTTGTGGTATGATGTGCCATATTTTCATTAAATTCTAAAAAGTCTTTAATTTCTTTTCTTTATTTTTTCCTTGACCAAGTCAACATTGAGTAGAGCATTGTTCAGTTTCCAGGTGTATATGGGTTTTCCATTGTTTTTGTCATTATTAAAGACCAGCCTTACTCCATGGTGGTCTGATGGGGTACAAGAGATTATGTCAATCTTTTTGTATCTGTTGAGGCCTGTTTTGTAACCAGTTATATGGTCTATTTTGGAGAAGGTACCATGCGGTGCTGAGAAAAAGGTATATTCTTCTGTTTTAGGATGAAATGTTCTATAGATATCAGTTAAGTCCAATTGTTTCATAACTTCTGTTAGTTTCATTGTGTCTCTGTTTAGTTTTTGTCTCCATGATCTGTCCATTGCTGACAGTGGGGTGTTGAAATCTCTCACTATTATTGTGTGAGGTGTAATGTATGATTTAAGCTTTAGTAAAGTTCCTTTTATGTATGTGGGTGCCCTGTATTTGGGGCATAAATGTTCAGAACTGAGAGTTCCTCTTGGTACATTTTTTCTTTGATGAATATGAAGCGTCATTCCTTATCTTTTTTGATTACTTTTGGTTGGAAATCAATTTTATTTGATATTAGAATCACTACTCCAACTTGTTTCTTGAGACTAATTGCTTGGAAGATTGTTTTCCATCCTTTTAGTCTGAGGTAGTGTCTGTCTTTTTCACAGAGGTGCATTTCCTGTATGCAGCAAAATGCTGGGTCCTGTTCATGTATGCAGTCTGACAGTCTATGTCTCTTTATTGGAGAATTGAGTCGATTGATATTAAGAGATATTAAAGAAAAATGAAAGTTATTTCCTGTTATTTTTGTTATTGGAGGTGGAATTATGTTTGTGTAGTTATCTTCTTTTGGGGTTGTTATAAGATTATTTTCTTGCTTTTTCTAGGTTGTAGTTTCCCTCTTTGTGTTGGAGTTTTCCACCAATTATCCTTTGAAGTGCTGGATTTGTGGTAAGATATTGTGTAAATTTGGATTTGTCATGGAATATCTTGGTTTCTCCATCTATGGTAATTGAGAGTTTTGCTGGGTATAGTAGTCTGGGCTAGCATTTGTGGTCTCTTAGGGTCTCTATGACATCTGTCCAGGATCTTCTGGCTTTTATAGTCTCTGGTGAGAAGTCTGGTGTAATTCTTATATGTCTGCCTTTATATGTTACTTTACCATTTTCCCTTACTGTTTTAATATTTTTTCTTTGTTTTGTGCATTTGATGTTTTGATTATTATGTGGCGGGAGGTATTTCTTTTCTTGTCTAGACTACTTGGAGTTCTTTGGCTTCTTGGATATTTATGCACATCTCTTTCTGTAGTTTAGGAAAGTTTTCTTCTATAATTTTGTTGAAAATATTTACTGGCCGTTTTATTTGGGAGTCTTCCCCCTCAAATATACCTATTATTTTTAGGTTTGTTCTTTTCATTGTGTCCTGGATTTCCTGGATACTTTGTGTTATTAGCTTTTTGTATTTTGCATTTTCTTTGACAGTTGTGACAATGTTTTCCATGTTATCTCCTGCACATGAGATTCTCTCTTCTATCTCTTGTATTCTGTTGGTGATACTTGCGTCTATGACTCCTGATCATTTGCATAGGTTTTCTATCTCCAGGGTAGTCTCCCTTTGTGATTTCTTTATTGTTTCTACTTCCATTTTTAGATCCTGCATGGTTTTGTTTAATTACTTCACCTGTTTTGGTTGTGTTTTCTTACAATTTTTAAGGGATTTTTGTGTTTCTTCTTTAAGGGCTTCTACCTATCTACCTGTGCCCGTGTTCTCCTTAAAGTCTTTGAGAGCATTATTTATGTACTTCTTAAAGTCCTCTCTCATCATCATGAGAAGTGATTTTAATTCTTAGTCCTGCTTTTCTGGTGTGGTGGGGTGTTCAGTGATTGCTATGATGGGAGAACTGGGTTCTGATGATGCCATATGTAACTTTAGATTCTGTTGCTTACATTCTTGTGCTTGCCTTTCACCATCTGGCTAACTCTAGTGCTACCTGCACTTACTGTCTCTGACTGGAGCCTGCCTTTCCAATTTTCTTGCTTGTGTCTGAACTCCTCAGGGTCCAGATGTCTCTGTGATCTTTTAATCCTGAGCTCCAGCTGCTCTGAGTATAGTGGCTCCTCTAGGTTGTCTCAGGATATGGTGTCTCCAAGGTAGCAGACCATCTAGGTGTTTATTGTTCTGGGTGCAGTGTCTTCTCTAGAATGTCTCAGGATAAGGTGTCCACTGTTCTGAGTACAATGGCTCCTCTAGGATGTCTCAGGATATGGGTGCCCGCTGCTTTGAGTTCAGTGGCCCCTCTAGGATGTCTCGGGATACAATGTCCATAAGGGAGCAGACCAGGCGGGCGTCTGTTCCAGGAACCAGGCCCAGGAAAGGGGTGGAAGGGGAGAGGTATTCCACAGGGGTGGGGTTTGGGTGTCTGCTGAGACCTGTGCACTCCCTGTCTCCAGTTGTAGCTCTGGGACTGGCATAGGGCAGTATGTGAATGTTTTTACCTGCTGCTCTGGGTTCAGTGGTCCCACTAGGATGTCTCAGGATATGGTGTCCACACAGGAGCAGACCAGGCAGGTGTCGGCCTTATAATATTAAGGAAATAAATTTTTATTTTTATTTCTCATTGTCTACAGAATCTTGAGAGTAGACAAAGCAAACTAATAAAAATGCTTACAAAATTTATCTATATATAGAATCTATCATGATCCTTCTAATTAAATAAAATTATATCACAGAGTAACTCTGTATAGTTATGCAAATCAAATAAAAGATCCTATAAAATTGGTTTTATGAAGGGTATTGAATAAGAAAGAACATTAAAAAGCATTTTGTAGATATGTAAATGTGCTGTGTGTTTATTATGGTGGTTGTACTTACCTGGTTAATAAACTTGTCATGGATTATAGGAATTTACAGTTAAGGTAGACTAATTTTCTTCATGAGAATTTTATTCAAAATGTTTATTTTAAAAATATAACTTAAAACTCTAGTACAAATAAATGTGTTTTATAGATCAAACACTAAAATAACTAAAATTTTATTTCTATTCAGGATATGTGTATCTTTGAGAAAAAGAGACTGATATATTGACAATATCCACAAGAATTCAATTCAGATTAATAGCAGATGAAAAATGTTATCCAAAGGTGAACAAGTGAAAAAAAATGTAGGTTCTCAGTCTACAGCCTGAAACATGGAAGACATGAAGGCAAAAAGAAGATATGCCTTTAAAAATATATGGTAATGTTAATGTTGGCAGTTAAGTGGATTAGGAGTCTGTGTGACTGCAAAATATTTACAGATTGGATGAAAATGAAACTATAGTACTCTTAATATTAATATGCTATAGTAATAGCTTAATATCACATAATACATATAAAATTATCATTGTTGGACAATATTCTTGAAGCTTGAAATAAGTGATTTTTAGAGTCTAAACATGTCAGTTAATGTTGAATAAATAATAGAAATAAAAAGAAGTACATAACTGCTTGTAGGTAGGGTAGAGAAGGAGGTTTTATTGTAGATAAAAGATGCAGGGATATCTTAGTCCATAGTAAACATGACCCTGAGTCTGGTCATGTGAGAAGACAGGGGAAGTATAATTATTTGAATATGCTTGTCCCATGAAATGGCACTATTAGAAAGTATGACCTTGGTGGAGTAGATGTTGCCTTGTTGGAGGAACCCTGTATGTCACTGTAGTGGTGGGCATTGAGACACTTATCCTTGCTGCCTGGATGTGGTCTGTTCTTGGGTTCCTTTGAAGTTGTAGAATTCTTAACTCCTTCAGTGCTATGCCTGACTGGATGCTGCCATGCTTCCTGCCATGAAGATAATAGACTGAACCTCAGAACCCATAAGCCAATTAAATTTTGTCCTTTATAAGAGTTGCCTTTCTCATGTTGTCTCTTTACAGTAATGGAAACCCTAACACAGAAGTTGGTACCAGACTAGGGTATTGTTGTGAAATGCCTGTCCATGATATTGACTGGAGGAGTATGGATTTTGGGACTTTGGACTTGAAAAGCTGTGGAATGCTTTAAGTGGAGCTTTATGGGCCATCTTAGTAGGAAAACTGAAGACATTGGTGCTGAGGGTGACTTGAAATGTGCAGATCAGGCCCAAAATATTTCAGTAGAGAAGAATTTCAGTATGTGGCTTAAAGAATATTTTTGTGGCTTGTGGTGAAGAATATGGCAGCGTTTTGTTCTTGTTTTAAGAGTCTATCTGAGGCTAAGGTAATGATATTTATATTAATTTCATTGACAGATAAAGTCAGAAAAAAAGCACAGCAGAGACTTTGTTCTCTGGTTTAGTCTGGCAAAGGGGATTTTGATCAAGCTTAGCAAGCTTTGAAAGGAAAAGTACAAAATGTATGGTTCAAAGAATAAAGGGGTGCCAAGAAATAGTGAGAGGACTGATTTAACCAGACCCAGGCTGACTCCATGACAGGCTGCAAACTGGCAGTTTAGGAGACTAAACCTTAATCTCTGTTTCCCAGAACTGAGAACACCGATCCCAGAACCCATAGTCAGTAAACCACAGCTGTAGAAAACCAATCCAAGGATTTCTTGCCACCCTGGAAAGTTACAGAGCCCTAACTAATCACAAAGGCACCAATATATCCCTGGAAACAAACCCAACCAATCAAGGGAAGAAAGGTAAAAGTCACCCAATCCAACCATAACAGGTTGAAACTGACCCTGCAAAGCACACATCTGTCTTTGACCTCAATATATGGTAGACCTCTGCATGCTAGTTCTCTACAGAATAAATACTCTTTTCTGTTGCATACTATTTGAGTCTTAGTTATCATTCTTTGGTGAATCATGGACCATTAGAGTAGAATATAACTGAATCCTATGTTCAAGGAAATAAATAGATTAAGAAAATGGTGACCTTGAGGCAAGTTCCCACCCTGCTAAGCTTATTGCTTATGCTTTTGGAGTTGAATTTGTTTTTTTTTTTTTTCATTTAGACTTTTAATCTGAAAAGAACTACAATAAAAAATGGAGAGCAAAACTGAGAAAAATGCGAGCAAAACTGTGAGCAAAATTGTGGCAGTGAAAATCTTAGGCAAAGTCATGGTAGTACAAGCCTTTAATCCCAGAATTTAGAGGACAGAGACATGTAGATCTCTGAGTTTAAGGTCAGTCTACAGAACAACGTCCAGGACAGCCAAATTTAGGCAGTGAGGGAATTGAAAAAACGAAAGCTGGTGATAATATAATAGAAAAAAGTTCATTTTCCATTCCCTTTAAGCAGCATACCTCAGCAGGTTTGGCCATGTGGCTCTGGCTTTAGAGTCAATGATAAGAGAAACTATTGGGACAGTTGATGGTGATTAGCTGAAGCTAACATTAGCAGTGAGTGAGAAGAGACCAGCATTACTGAGGTGAAATATGGGAAGTGTTTTCTGAGAGCACAAAAATATGTGTTCCAAAGACAGTAAAAATTGTACCTCATGTTTTAGATAGACTTAGTAATGTGTAAGAATCCTCCAGCTGGTACTGGTTTTGAGGGCATGAAAGGGGTCATGGACAGCAACTGAGATTTGTCACTGTGAGACATGGGGAACGGCCATCGGTGAAGGTGTAGCCTCAGTTGTAGTGGACAGCCAGGACTTCAGGGGTCATTCAAAGATGTTAAGGTTTGATACCATGAAGAGAGCCTATAAGAGGCTATTGATGAAGCCTTAGTTACACTGGAAGACTCCAGTTTATTGGAGATTCCAGTACCATGGAATGACCACCAAGAATAGCAGCAGCAGTGAAGTGGAGTCAACCAGAGCCTAGAGAGCTACAGAAGCCAGAGGTGTAGATATGCCCCAAGCCCTTTGGAGGAGCCCAGAAGATTATGTGTGGATCCCAGATAATGGAACAAGGAGATGCAAAGTTGAAGCCCTGGATTCCCCAAGATGCTAGAGATGCCAGAGCCATGGGATAACTGCCAAAAAATCTGCTAACAAGAAATGGAACCAGATCAAGAGAAAAAAGTTTTTTGTAGTCAACAAAGCAGAAAGGAGTTGGAGATCTGAAGAGCACTGGGTTTGGGTCTTGCTTTAGCCCAGATTTTCTCATTATGTCATTTTGGAATGAAAATGTATATCCTGTGATGTTTTAGGTATGTGATCTGCTGTTTGCCTTTGGAACAAGATGTAGAACTCTCAGCCCCTCCACTACTATGCCTGTCTAGAAGTTGGCATGCTTCTGCCTTGATGATAATGGACTGAACCTCTAAACCTATAAGCCAGCTCCAATTAAATGTTGTCCCTTATAAGAGCTGCCTTGGTCATAGTGTTTGTTCACAGCAATGAAACCCTAACTAAGACAGGAGGGGAGAGCCAGGAGACCAGGCAAGGGAAATGTATGGATTATATAGGGAAGGACAGCCCAGCCTCTGGCTACAAAGTTCAGTGTAGGGAGGATGTATGCCAGACATTCCTTGTAGCAAGTAAGGACTGAAAGATATTGGGATAACTTGGTGGCCAGATCCACTTTGATTTGTTAGATGGACATCTTAGACATTTTTTCTGGGTATGAGACCTAACAACTATTATCTCAAAGTATTTATAATTGTCATGTGATATATTACATATCATGACTGCCAAGTTACCTTTGCTATGGATTTTATTACAACTGTAATCCCTGTATTTCGATTTTAATTTTTCTTAATTTTTTAAAAAAATACATTGTTGGGGATTGATCCTATGGCTCTTTACCTACTATAGAATCATATTATTAGCACACTCCCCTTAATCTACATTACTATCTTTCAGTCTTTTTAATTTTTATTTCATATAAAGTATGATTTTCTAAAGTCTTGGCTAGAGCTATAAGGAAAATTAGGGAGATAAGGTGAGTGTGTACAAATAGAAAGGGAAGAAGTCAACATGTCTGAACTTGCAGATGATATGATTCTATACATAAAAGACCCTTACAATACCACCAAATCTACAACTAATAAACACATCCAGTAAAGGAGCAGGTACCACAGTGACCCACAAAATTTAGTCTATGTTCAAATGACAAACAAGCAGAGAATAAAATCTGTAAAATAGTACCATTCACAATAGCCTTGAAAATACCACAGAACAAAGCTAATTTTGTAAGTGAAGACTTTCACAATGAAAACATTTTACCTTTGTCTTCTCACCTAACATATCCTGAATATGGTTTTCCCCTTCCCTACTCCTCCTGATTTCTATTCATTTCCACTCCCTTTGTGTATCTCATTTGAAAACATACAGTCTTCTAAATGATAATGAAATGTAACAAAAATATTGTATGGTAAAAGAAAAAATATCATGTCAGAGTTGGACAAAACAAACCAAATGAAGGAAAAAGAGCCCAAGAGAAGGCATAAGAATCAGAGAATCACTCATTTGCACACTCAGGAATCCCATAAAAAACAATAAATTGAAAGCCATAACATAAACACAGAGGACTTGGTGCAGAATTTTGCAGGCCCTGTGCATAATGCCTCAGACTCAGTGAGTTCATATAAACTTTGATTACTTTTATTTATAGAGGGCCTTGAAAATTATATTACCATTATTAAGACCATCTCTCTATAGTCCTGGTTGTCCTGGACCTTGCCAGGTAGACCATATAAATTCTTCTGTCTCTGTTTGTCTCTGCCTCTGCCTCCAGAGTGCTGTGATTAAAGATATATGCACCTACACTCAATTCAATGAAAAGTATAAAATTCTGGGGAAAACAAGAAGAAAGATATGGGAAGACACAAAGCCTTACCACATTGACAGATTGGTAGGACTAATACTATGAAAATGTTCATCCTACTGAAAGCAATCTACAGACTCACTGGACTCCCCATCAAAATTCCAAAGCAGTTCTAAATACAAAATAAAAAAATAAACTTTAAATTTTTGAAATTAATATAGAAATGAGGATTATCTAGGATATTGCAAACAAACAATTCTAAACAATAAAAAAAGTGTTGGAAGTATTACTACCCCAGATTTCAAATAATATTACAGATAAATATTAATAATAGTATCATATTGGTATAAAAATGAACACATTGATAAATTAAATAGAATTGAGGACTCACACATACCCCTACATTCCTAGAGCAATATTATTTTCTTAAAGAACTGAACAATGCACAGTGAAGAAAAGACCACTTTCAATAAATGGCACTGATCCACCTGAATGGCCACATGAAAAAATATTAAATTATAAAATTCATTTCAAACCCAGGAAAATTTCAACTACAAGGGCTAGAGGATATCCAAAATATTTCCATCTAAAACAGAGCATATATTTTTAAACCATTTGGACAGAAAAGGACTTTCAAAATGGGACTCCAGGTGCTCAGTTATTGAGGCCAACACTTAATATGTGAGACCTCTGGGAATCAAAATGCTCCTGTATAGCAAGGAAAATCATCACTTGATTGAAGAGATAGCCTACAGAATAGAAAAGAAACATTCTTTACCAGCTAAACATCTGACAGAGAACTGGTGTCTAGAATTATTATTTTGTTTGTAAGCATGTTCTTTTTTTTTCTTTTTTTAATTGGATATTTTCTTTCTTTACATTTCAGATGCAATCCACTTTCCCCACTTCCCCTCCCTAGATCTGCCCTATTTCATCCCCCATCCTCCTTTGTGATTTTATACTATTTAATATTATATGCAAGTATTAAGTTCAGTTCTAGTTTGAGGAACTAGAAATACAATAGATGCAAATAGGCAAGGAACAAGCAAGACAATAAACACAAATAGTCAAAGAACAAGCAAGACAATAAATAAAATTCCATGAACATTCCTTGATCACTGCTTCTAAGGACTTATCAAGATGTCCAAAATATTTGAGCCAATTTCCCTGTCCTAGCCCAAAGGCATGTTCATGTCTGAAGCTTACTTCCTTGTTCTAACCTAATATTTAGATTCCTGCCTAAAATTACTTCTTTGTTCTAGCCTAATGTCTGATTCCTGCCTGAAGCCTTCTTCCTTGTCCACGGCCAATGTCAGTTTCTTACCAAGCAGCTCCAAAAACTCTCTGCCTCTCCTACTTTTTTATTTCATAAACAAGACTGGGCCTGTCTTAGGTTGTTCTGCCAAAATGCCTTCCTTTCCCATCATGGAATATGCATTATCGAAAGCAATGTAGTTCTGGCTTAAGCTCTGTACCTGTCCTTGGCTTGCCAGCCTGTTAATTTAATAACTCTGTCTGGGGGTCTAGTTTCTGGTTCAAGCCATGTACTTTGGCTGCCAGCGTGTTGATGTTGTTAAAGACAAGCTTCAACACAAAGGGCAGAAATAAAATTATTCACAGGACAAAAAGGGCTAGCATGATCAAGCTATATATGCCATTCTTGAAGCTTGATCAAAATAGAAATACTGAACTCAGGCTACGGGGAATTTTATCAGCAGTATCTGACACATCAACACTTAGCAGACCAACAATCTTTAAATTCATAAGCTCACTATGCAAAGTTAACAAATCCAGAGAGTTGTTAGAATTATGCCAAATAACCTGCAAGTGTCTTTAAACTTTTCCTTAATTATAATGACTATCACTGTAAGTTTTAGAACTAACATAAATCTAATGGTATTTGGCATGATACTTGTGATGTCTCCTTACTCTTAAACTCTGAACCTCCTGCCAATAACTTGAATAGGATAAAGAGCATCAATCCATTGTTTCAAATGCAAATCTAAATCCTCTTGTATATTCAACACATTAGCAATATTTTTTTGCTAAATGATTAACAAAAGTAGCTGTCTAACTCCTTGTGTCAAAGCAATTGCAGAGGCAGTGGTGCTAGCAATTAATGTAATTAAAGCTGCTATACCAGCAATAATCAAGCCCACTACCTTATGCTTCTGCTAAAATTCTGACTCATTTCTTCCATTACTTGCAAGCCTTTTTCAGAAGACCAAGGTTCTGTGAATCTTATGGTAATGTAACAAATGCTGGTTGATAGACCTCTTTAACTGACATACTGGATTTCAACACATTAACCCAATTAGAAAGTGTATAATCAATGCAACTTACATTAAATACTGTAGAAGAAACACAAGGAGAAGAAAGACCAAAGTGTGGGAAATTCCTTTCTTCTTAGAAAGAGTAACAAAATACTCACAGGAGCAAATATGGGACAATGTATGAGCAGAGACTGGAGGAGGGAGCACCCAGAAACTGCCCCACCTGGGAACCCATCTCAAGTGTAATCACCATATGCAAACACTGTTGTTTATGTCCAGGAGTGCATGCTGAGAGGAGCCTGATATACCTGTCACCTGAGAGGCACTGCCAGAGCCTGACATATACAGAGGCAGATACTGGCAGCTAAACATTGAACTAATCACAGGGTCGACAATGGAGAAGTTAGAAAGAAGACTGAAAAAGATGAAGGGGCTTGCAGCCACATGGACAGAGTGACAATTCCAGCCAACCAGAGCGCCCAGGGTCTTCACAGCTAGCTTGGGAACAAACATGGAGGGACCCATGTCTCAAGCTGTATATGTAGTAGAGGATGGCCTTGTCAGGCATCAGTGGGAGATGAGAGCCTTGGTCCCTTGAAGGCTGGATGCCCCAGTGAGGGGGAATTTGAGGGCATGGATGAGGAGTGGGTGGATGGGTGGGGGCACACTCTAATAGAAATAGGAGGAAGGCACAAAGCATAGCTTGTAAATCTTAGCAAATTTATAGAGGCCATTGAACACCTGGACAGTCCCTATACTACAGAACATTGGAGCATCAAATCTCCAGCCTTCTGGCCCAGGATCATCTGACAGACCTTAGTGATGCAGAATTATTAAGGGCTGATTACTCTGTCTAGGCAGATATAATCAGTCGACTATTCTGCAAGTGTTTCCTTTTCTGAACACTAATTCGTCTGTAGATGGAAAGAGGCAATTCTTGCCTAGTGGCTGTCTCCCACAACTGGAGTAACTCCAAAGATGCTCAATTTCTTCTTAGAATCCAAGACAGGAAGCTGTCAGGAGCAGACAGGTCTCAAATCAAAATGAACATTAATATAGAAATGTTTATAATGTCAATTCTGTGGACTTCTGATGTTTTGAAAACCAACTATCCATGTAAGGCAATCTGGACTGTTGTCTGTTAACTCCTCTGAGCTATTTCTAATTTCAGTTAACTCAGTCATTCTGGATTTCTGACAGGGTTGAAAACTTATTGTCTCATCTCCAATCTTGGCTATTTATTTTGAGAGAAAAGATCTGAGTGGATGGTTTTCAGGTGGCATTCATTCTAAAGCCAAGAAAAAAGCCAGGTTCAGAACTAAGTATTTTAGTTAGGAGAGATGACAGAGGTTCTGGTTAGTCAACAAAATGATGGACTGAGTATTAGGTCTATCTTGTACCTTACTGACACAAATAGGCATAATTATGCTCTAATTGTATTTTGAGAGAAAAGTTTTATTTTAACAGGAAGGGTGATATGTAGGAGGAGCTAAGGTGGGAGGAGTACTGAGAGGAAGAGGAGTAAGAAGAGGAGGAGAAGAAGGAGAAGAGAAGCTAGGTGATGAGAGAGAGAAAGAGAGAGAAAGAGAGGGGGAATATCGAGGCAGATGTTCATGTGTCTCCACCAGTCAAAGATAGTTGATATATCTAGGTTGGGTATTGGGTTACACTTCTGATTGCACATTACCAAACTTATAAAGCCTTTGATTAACATTTTAATAAAATTGTATAAAAGCAAAAAGGAAAATGAGGCATGGAATAGGGGTTTTCTAGGGAGGGAAAATGGGAAAAGGGGAAGGCATCTGAAATGTAAATAAAATATCCAATAAAAAAAAGAATAGGAGGGAGAATGAGATAAGGGTTTTCTGGGAGGAATGGGGAAAGTTGATAACATCTGATTTATAGATAAATAAAGCATCCAATAAAAAAAAAAAAAACAAAAACCAAAACCAGCTGGGCAATGGTGGCACATGCCTTTAATCCCAGCACTTGGGAGGCAGAGGCAGGTGGATTTCTGAGTTCGAGGACAGCCTGGTCTACAGAGTGAGTTCCAGGACAGCCAGGGCTATACAGAGAAACCCTGTCTTGAAAAACCGAAAAACAAACAAACAAAAAATCAAAACAAAACAAAAACAAAAAAAGAAAAGAAAAACAAACAAAAACCAGATATTGGAACTGGCTATCACAGTGGAACATTTGAGAGTTTTGGGCAGCAATTTAACATTACCCATATTACTGGGATTCCTTATAATTGTCAAATACAAGGGATTTTTGAAGAGGCCTATGGAACTTTAAAACAATATGTTCATAAAATAAAATATGGGGAGGTATATTACTGCACACCACAAATTAATTTAAATGATGTTCTTTTTATTTAATATTTCTTTAAAAATTGGGATGCCAAGAAACTTTCTGCTGAGTGTCTATGTCACTCTACAGGCATACTTATGTATAGGTGAAAGGGAAAGATCCACTTACTGGCAGAAGGCATAATACAGACCAGTTATTTAATATGGGGAAGAAGGCATGGTTGTGCTTTTTCTGCAGGATGCTAAAGGAGCATGGTGGCTGCCAGAGGGATGGATGAGACATGCTGATGCCAGGATAAAGAATGATGCTAACCTGTGAGCTTACTGAGTACCCTGACAATAGTGACTGGGAAGCTGTATTGGACATATGTTCCTGACCCACCTTTGCCTACCTATAACCTAGATGCAGCAAGGTGCCTTGCCTCAAGTTTTTGGACTTTGTGGAGCAGAGAATCAAAAAGAGAAGTTATAATGCCTCCTGTATTGTTATTTAATGTGGCCAGTTATTCAGGCTCAATCATGGGTCTAGAAATCAACCCAATACTGGAAATAACAATCTTCATTTGTATGTCTGGTTCTGGACATTTTTAGAGACATATTTGGAAGTTAGCTACAGTACTCTATGATGTTATATTAGCAAGAGATAAAGTTGTGGCAGGATCTGAATTTCAAACAGGTGTTAGCACATGTGTTACGGTTCTTTCAATTGTCAGGTTAAAATTACTTTTGGTGTCTAGAATTTATAAAGAACTTAAAAATTAAACATAAAATAAAACAAACAACCCAGTTTGAAAATGGTGCACAACATAAAACAGAGAGTTCTCAAAGATGAAATAAAAATGGTTGAGAAACTGTTTTTTTTTAAAGTTCAATATTTTTAATCTGTGGAGGAAATGAAAATTCAAACTACTTTGAGGTTTCATCTAGCTCCAGTTCAGAACAGCTATTATCAAAGGAAACCAAAACAAAGCACAAACAAAAATCTACTAAAACATCCCAAATTTAAGATAAATATTGGTTTGAATGTGAAAAAGAGGGGCCTTCATTCTTTTCTTGTAGGAGTGTGAAGTGGTGAAATGCCTAAGGACATCAGCCTTGAGCCTCTTAAAAACATAAAACTAGAAATAGATTTACCACATGGCTCTCCTATACTATGCTTAGGTAAATATCTTAATGACTATGTATCTTACTATGGTGATACCTGTTAACCTGTACCATTTCTGTCAAACGGAAACAGCTTGGACCTATTAAGTAAAGAAAAATTCTGAAATTTTCAGGTGAATAGATAGAGCTATAAACTATTATTCTGAGTCAGAGAATCCAAACCCAGAAAGTCATATGTCACAAGTTTTCCATCTTCTCTGTATCTATACAGAGACACCATAGCTAACAACAACAACCACCACAACAAAAGCAGCACCAGAAATGGTTTATCTGAAGCACATCAGGCTATCACTAGTGCTATTGGATAATGTCTTAGGTTTCTGGTTCCATGAAAAATACTGTGACGAAAATTAACTTTGCAGAAGAAAAAGTATACTTTCTCAGATTACTGCATCAGAGAGGAAAGTGAGGAAAGGTACTCAAAGCAAGAATTTGGAAGCATTAATTCATAAGGAAGCTATGGATTAACTTCTTATTGGTTTGATCCCTGTAGATTGTTCAGCCTGTTTTCTTATAAAATCCAGGGCCACCTGCCAAGGACTGGCACCACTCTAACTAAGCTGGGTCTGCTCACATCAATAATTCATCAAGAATGATGTAGGAGTTTCCTCTGCCCAGATAACTCTTATGTTGTGACAAGCTGACAAAAACAAACAAGCATACAAACAGAAACCTAGGACAACTGCACTCTACAACTTGACAGAGAAACCTTTCATTGAAGACACCATGTAATCGCTTCTCGGCCTTTTGGCTAAGATCAAGTGAAGACACCATGTAATGATTGATTAATAGAATGTGGAGAAATCTACTTGGTACTGTCCTGGAGGCCTCATTCCTACTATCTGGCTTTTATAGCATAGCATGCATAATGATTCAAGAGGAGAAAAATAATCATGAGCCATATCTAGTTTTCAGCCTAAGCTACAACAGCAACCTTCTTCACATTACAAGCACACTGGACTAATAGAATGAATCATAGGAGTAACCAACCACCTTATGTTGGGATTTCAGTCTCACTTGACAAGATGATACCCACCTAACACTATTTTCATACCAAGAAACTGTGTATGCACAGACCACCGGTCCTATTGTAGAACCTAGTAATATTGCACTGCTAAATGCACACAGTATTAAACTGACTCCTAATGAATTATCATCATCCCCATAGATTAAGACATCTCTCAAACTTCATTAAAGATACTTTTATTTGAAAGAAACATTGATATTAACTGACTGAATAATCATCAAAATTCATGTACCTATGAGCTGAAATGGGATTGTGAGTTGCAGTCTGTGATCATACATGTATAATAATAGAAAATCACTAATATAAACAAACAAAAAGACATATAAATGAAACTTTTTCTAGGGTAATCATATGACATTATGAAAAGCAAGTACTTTAAAAATAATATATAATCTTCCTTTAAGAAAACATTAATAATTTCATCATTAACCTGATAGCTTATATCAATATGTCACTCTTTTTAGTAACTGGAATAGAATCAGTCAAATTTGGAAATCTAAATTAAGCTGCTTAATGATCAGAAATAATTATTTTAAATGTAGCTTTATAATCTAGTTGCAGCAAAATGGTATTCGAGTTTCAGTTTTGAATTATTATTTTATAAGTATTATTGATTGGTTTCATCCTATTCCAGAAAAACTAGAGAAAACAGCAAATCTGTGCATTTAATTTATACTTCTAGGCATTTTCTTCTATAATATATGTATTTAAAATAATTTAGTGAATGTATCAGTCAGTATAAAAGTAGTTGAAATAATATGGTTCCTGATATTAATTTTATAGATACATGTTAAACAGGGGAGAAAATATTGTAACTACAATTAGGCAATAATTCCATTGTTCACATTCCTTACTATGGAGTTAATGACTAGTTCAAGGAGCTGTGAAAAGCAGAGAGAGAATGATGTTTAATGATCCAATAAGTCATTAAGTGCCTTAAAAGGAACCACAATGTCAGGTATCATTGCCCTTATAAATTCTACTGCGACAAGAATAACATTTGAAGTTATGTTTGCATACATTTCGGAGTTATTATATATCATTATGTCAAAATAAATAAAAAATATATCCAGGTGTCTGATTTGTCTGTTGAAACACTTTTGTTCCTCACTAATAACAAACTAATTCCACTAGAATGAAAATATCATTTTCATAATTAAAGTTAGGTGACACAGAAAACTCCGTTATGAACTTCCAGTAGGTCAACTCAATTTTCATATATGTCCCAGAGAAGTAAAATATAAAGATCATTTGAGAATCTAAATAATACCAAACTTAAACTCATGAAGTAAAATAAAAATAAAAGTAAAATAAAATAAATTAAGCAGAGAGAACCTTCAAGTCATATATCAGCTTTCTTCCATGCTTATTTCTAAATGCTAAAAATAGAAAACAGTGGAGCCTCAATTCAAAGAAGACATGGAATAAATTAAGAATGATAGATCCATTGTTTTAAATGACATGATGATATGAATTGAAAAATGGGATGATGTGATCTAAATTAGTAATATGTGTACATATATATTTGTACATGAATGAATATCAAATAATGGGTATAGTAAGCACTAGAGAAAAGATATTACATGAAATTCATGACCCTTGATTTCCTAAAATTTAGGTCAGCCACAAATACCACATTGATTATTGAATATATTCATTTTATATGCTCCTTTATCATAACCTTATTTCCTTTTATAAAAATTCAATATGTTTAACAAAAAATCAATAATTTATTATTATTTGTTTGAAAATTGAAAGACAGGTTTTGAGAAAGATCTGTATAAAGAAAACCATCAGCAGAATACATAGTGGCCAAATAACTCAAATTATTCAAATAAAGGCAAGGTACAAAAGGAACAGAAGTTCTAATTCTTCTTTTACTGAAAATCCTTGTAAATAATTTAGACACATTGAATTAAAAATTTAATGTTCAACCTGTTTTTAAAATACAGCTTAAAATACAAAAGAAGACTAGTATGATTCATTTTATCCAGGCATTACTAATCAAATAAAATATTTAGATTTGCTACAAACCAAAATAATGTTTCCTCTGAAGCAAAATATGAAATTATACAAAGTTAAAGCATTAAATATCTGTGGATGTTTAAAGACAATTATGGATAGATAGAAATATAACCTCAAAAACTATTTTGTATTGAGCCCTATTTTTTCGTGGCACTCTATTTACACAGGCAATGTGTAATTCTCTAAATTTTATTAATCCAAGAATGTTTTTTTCTTTCTCCCCCACATTATTGGTATTTAAGGTGTAACTGTCAGAGGGTGGACTGGGAGATAAAGTCTGGTTTGTAAAAAAAAAAAAAAAAGATTAAAAGATAAAAAAATAATAATTATTCAGGTACTTCTGTTACATTTTCTAACAACAAAGTTCAATAAGAAAACAAAAACCACATGAAATAACATAAGTAGAATTAGAATATCCTGTGTCTGAGAGTTCTCAAGTATTTCATGATTTTTTAGCAGTGAACGTAGATTTCTCTTCTTTTTCCCTTTGTGTGAAGGAGGATAAGGATTCCACATTGATTGTGAGTTACTCTTTTTAGCTTGTTCCCCTCATACAAGTTCTTATATATAAACACTATTCAATAGTTAACATTTTTGAGTCTTGATATCTTACGAGTTACAAAATGTTCATTAATTTACATGGTGTCTTTATTTGATGACCTATTTAACATGAGGCTACCTTGGTAACAATACAGTTTTAGAATTATGAAAGCCTCCTTATATATGCACTGTTACATATTGACCTTCCTGAAGAGAGTTCCTTTATCTTTAATATTTTTTTGCTAGTTAATACTCACTTCAGAGTATGAGAGTGGTATCTTCAGCCATCCTAGGGGAACCATTACACTCAGATCAGCAGGGAAGAACCACCCCCCACTACCCTAGCCCCAGAGGTACAACTGGGAGCCCAGGGCCCTCAGGATCCATCAGCCACCCAAATTCTGCCCCTCCAGAATACCACTCCCCTTCCATCCCTCACTTGGTCCTTTTGGCTGGGGCAGACATCTAGCTGATCTGCTCCTGGGAAGACACCATCTGCTGAGCCATCCTAGAGGAACCACTGCACTCAGAGCAGAGAAGGAACCACTGAACTCAGAAGAGCAGAATTTCAGAATCCCAGAGGCTGCCTGAGTCCCAGCAGTTCTTGCACCCAGGAGCTCAGGATCACAAGATCACTGAGTCATCTGGACTCTGAGGAGTTCTGACACAAGCAAGATAACTGGAAAGACAGGCTCCAGTCAGAGACAATGAGTGCAGGTAGCACTAGAGTTAACCAGATGTCAAAAGGCAAGTGCAAGAACATAAGCAACAGAAACAAAAGTTACTTGACATCATCACAACCCAGTTCTCCCACCATAGCAAGCCCTGGACACCCCATCACACCGGAAAAGCGGAATTCAGAATTAAAATCACTTCTCATGATGATGATAGAGGACTTTAAGAGGGACATAAATAACTCCCTTAAAGAAGTACAGGAGAACACAGGGAAACATGTAGAAGCCCTTAAAGAGGAAACACAAAAATCCCTTAAAGAATTGCAAGAAAACACAACCAAACAGTTGAAGGAATTAAACAAAACCACCCAGGATCTTAAAATGGAAGTAGAAACAATAAAGAAATCTCAAAGGGAGACTACCCTGGAGATAGAAAACCTAGGAAAGAGAGCAGGAGTCAGGAGTTGTAGATGCAAGCATCACCAATAGAATACAAGAGATAGAAGAGAGAATCTCATGTGCAGAAGATGCCATGGAAAACATTGACACAACTGTCAAAGAAAATGCAAAATGCAAAAAGTTCTTAACCCAAAACATCCAGGAAATTCAGGACACAATGAGAAGGCCAAACCTAAGGATAATAGGTAGAGATGAGAGTGAAGATTCCCAACTTAAAGGGCCAGTAAACATCTTCAACAAAATTATAGAAAAAAACTTTCCTAACCTAAAGAAAGAGATGTCCATGAACATACAAGAAGTCTACAGAACCCCAAATAGACTAGACCAAAAAAGAAATTCCTCCAGTCATATAATAATCAAAACTTCAAATGCACAAAACAAAGAAAAAAATACTAAAAGCAGTAAGAGAAAAAGGTAAAGTAACATATAAAGGCAGACCTATAAGAATTACACCAGACTTCTTACCAGAGACTATAAAAGCCAGAAGATCCTGGACAAATATCATACAGACCCTAAGAGACCACAAATGCCAGCCCAGGCTACTATACCCAGCAAAACTCTCAATTACCATAGATGGAGAAACCAAGATATTCCATGACAAAACCAACCAAATTTACACAAAATTTTCCCACAAATCCAACTCTTCAAAGGATAATTAATGAAAAACTCCAACACAAGGAGGGAAACTACAACCTAGAAAAAGCAAGAAAGTAATCTTCTAACAACCCTAAAAGAAGATAGCTACATAAACATAATTCCACCTCTAATAACAAAAATAACAAGAAGCAACAATCATTTTTCCTTAATAACTCTTAATATCAATGGACTCAACTCCCCAATAAAAAGATGTAGACTATCAGACTGGATACATAAACAGGACCCAGAATTTTGCTGCATACAAGAAATGCACCTCAGTGAGAAAGACAGACACTACCTCAGAGTAAAAGGATGGAAAACAACTTTCCAAGCAAATGGTCCCAAGAAACAAACTGGAGTAGCCATTCTAATATCTAATAAAATTGACTTCCAACCAAAAGTTATCAAAAAAGATAAGGAAGAGTATGAAAGTGATAAAAGTACAATCAAGTTTTATATAATTTCCATTAGCTTTTAGAGCAAAGTAAAAGTAACTCTCCATCTTATAAAGATCATGAACAATTAATAAATAAAACCACAATTTCACAGATAGTTGACCATCTAAATACACACACATACATACATACATACACACAGATATATGTGTGTATGTATATACATATATATATATGCATATATATGCATATATATAATAAGTATTGTTCATATCTATGTTAGATATTTTCTTGTTATAAAAACATAACATGACCAAAAGCAACTTAAGGAAGAAAATTTATTTGGGGTTACAGTTCCAGAGAACTAAAGTTCACAATGTATAGGAGAGCATATCAGGGCTAGAGGATCTCAACTATGGTTTATCATGAATAAAAAAGGGAGCCTTAGGAAGGTTATAAATGGTCAAACTCTACTCCTGCATGAGTGTGCACTTTGACCGATGGCTGCCAGCTCTCTTCCCTAATAAACCTCTCCTGATTGCATCCAGGTATAGCGTCTTGGAGTTTGTGGGTGGTTGTGACTTCCCGAGACTTGAGAAAGGGTCTTCTGAGTTTGGGGGTCTTCATTTGGGGGCTTGTCCTGGATTTTGCAACCACCCTAATCCAAGAACCCCACTGGGAGGTGAGGAAACACTGCAGTTTTCTGTCTTGTTGTTGTGTGACCTTTTGTCTAAATTGCCTGGTTTCTGGTTTTTCATGTGCTGGGTTGTCTAAATTATCTGATTTCTCATGTGCCGTTTTGTCTAAGTTTGTCTAAGTTGTTTGGTTTCTAAGTTGTTTGTGCCCATCTGTCTGAATTATTTGGTTTCTGAAAAGTGCACTTTTGGTTTGGACTGGCAGCTGTTTCTGTCTTGCGAGGGGCAGTAAACTGTTTCTGTCTTGAGAGGAGATTAACGAGTGACTAGCAGATGTGCTGTGGAGGTCACTAGCTGCCTCACCCCCAGAGATGTCTGGGGGTTCATCTAGGTGCCAGAGAGGATGTGGAATCCCTCTTGGCTGGCACTGGCGATTGAGACGGGCTTTTGTTAGTCTCTTTGTGTTTTAACAATGGGGCAGAGAGAAAAGGTCAGAAATGGCCACCTCTGCCTAGGGCAGTGGTTGTTGTGCTCTCACTTGCTGTGCTCTCATGACAATGTATCTATTTTTGGGTTGTTCATTGCTGGCATGTTAGAAATCTGCTAGACTTGGTCCAGCATAGGCTGGCCAAGTTGTCTGAATCTGTTAAATCTGAATCTGTGAAGACTGACCGCGTTGTCTGGTTATTGCAGTCTTACTTGAGAGGCAGAGGCAGGTGGATTTCTGGCTGTCTTTCTATGCCCTTATTGTGTAACTTGGTCTCTGCGCCCATGGCAGGGGCGAGAACTGTCTATATCACCTGGTTTATGTGCTGCCCGTGAGAGGGGTGAGCTATCTGTGTTGATTTTTGTGTGTGTTTTCTTGGCAAATTGTCTGTGTGTTAGCTGTTAATCTACTTTGTTAAACATCCTTAGTTAAAAAGAAATAACATTATCACCAGCAGAGAAAGAGATGAAGCCTCCAGTGCAAGAGTACTGCTACAGAGCAGAGAGGTGGGCAGGTCCTTTAGTAAGGGGCACCCACCATGGTTCATGTTCGAAGTTCATGTTCGGACAGCCCGCCTACCGCATGTAGTGTATCCTCCAGGTAACACCACATGGAGGGTGCCCTTGCTCAGCCTGCACTTGGTGGGCGACAACTCATGGTTCCCCAGCACAGGCCCCTTGAACCACCCAGCCACACAAGTTGGCCACCACCTAATTTGGTGTGTATAACTGTACTGGGGACCTGGGATCAGTGCTGTAACCAATCGGCGGCATTCCACCTGCTGCCTATGAAGATAGATAGGGCCCAGGTGGTTAAAAACCTGGCAGTAGAGCCAGGGCAGGTAGACAAACAGCCCCAGCAAGATTATTCACCTGAGATTTTTATGTATATATATATTATTAAAAAATAGTGAGTGAATAGCACCGAGATTTCTAAAAAAAGGAAATAAGTATCACTGAGGCAAGTCATGTGATGTAACTCCAGCTTAGGAACTCTGAACCAACAAAACCTGCCTGCAGACAGGTCAGACAGGTCAGGCAGGTTGCCTACTACAAGAAGTTACAGGCTGTCCTGAGTTGGAGAGCCAAAAGAATAGGCCTCCATTTTGGTACAGATATAAATTTATAGTAAAAAATAAGTTAGTTATCAAAGCAATAAATAGGCCAGGATCCCTCAGACACCTAGATCTAGTGCCCAATATAGTCACCTAGATAAATCTAGTAGAAGAATACCTTCCCCCACCCCCCCCACCCCCCACCGCCATAAAAGCCTTTTTTTCCGAAAGACCCTTGTAGGTTCTGGTCTTCAGGAGTGAAGAACAAGAGAGGACACCAGAAAAAGAATGTTCCCTCAGACATGGGGACCCCATCAATTGATCAGGCCATGGTCAACAGCGGGTTACAGAAGGTGAGGGACACCCAAAGGCCCATGCCAGATCCCGTTGATAGATCTTGTATAAGAACATGAGACCCCACTAATTTTGACCAAGGCACATGAGGTTAAACAGGGAGGCTAGAGAGACTACAAGATAAGTCATTAGAAGGTTTAGTGTAAGTCTAGAGAAAAGGAGTGGAGTAGAGGAGTGAAGAAGGTTTTAAGTCTAGAGAAAAGGAGTGGAGAAGATAAAAGGTTTAGTGTAAGGTAAAAGGTCTAGTGTAAGTTGCTGAGACTAGAGAGAGGTAAAAAAAAAGAAAGGTAACAGGAAAAGAATTTACAGAAAGCAGAGAAGAGGGACTCCAATCAAAGGGAGATAAGAAACTCCTTGACAAAGACCAGTGTGCACATTGCAAGTAAAGGAGCCAGCTTTGGGGTCCAAGAGGGCCCTAACAAATAGAAGCCAGGGTCAGGAAATCCCAGGCCTTGAAAAACACCCCAAATAGCAAAGGTATTAGCTCCGTGTGAAGACAGCTATTGAGATAGATGGGGCAGCTTGGAGCCACCCAACTCTTGATAGACACAGGGTTCTCCTCCAGGCCAATGGGCCAAAATGTATTCTTGGACTACCCGAAAAATGGTGGACTAAGAGATGGGCTGGATATCCCATTCATTTATGGTCATCTTAGACTGCCCCTACCCTCTGTTGGGTTGAGACTTACTCCCCCAGATGGGGGCCCAGATACACTTTCTACCTGACAGGCTGCAACTAGCTGACAAGAACTCACGAGAACTGACAAGAACAAGAAAGGCTTCTCCTACTGACTCCAGCAGGGAGCCGAGTTAACCTGCTTTACAGAAGGGAGCAGTTTTCTCCATGCTGGTCAGAGACAAGCCAGTGCTACTGTGGTGGACACAAATGTCATCTGGGCTGACTCCCTACCCCTGGCATCATCGGTTCAGAGAGTAACCTTGGAACTTGGGGCCTACAAGAAAATCAACATCTTCATGGACAGCAGGTATGCTTTTGTCAAAGCCCATGTCCGCAGGGCTATATACCAAGAGAGGAAACCCTGATAAAGCCAGCAGCTGTAAATATTCGTTGCCCAGGACACCAAAAGGGAAGAGACTTAGTGACCTGGGGCAGTAACCGGACAGATCAAGTGTCTTGATACAGGAGCCCTTCCCGATTTTGGGCCTAAGAGATGGCCTCACTTAAAACACAGAGTAAGAGAAAGAACTCAGATTGCTAGCCATCCTGCCAGCTACTATTTAGAGGAAAAGAGGCAATGGTGCACACAAGAAGGGAGACCTATACTCCCCAGAAAACAAAAGACTTACCAGGCTAAATGCACAGATGGACTCTTAAGATATGAGTGCAACCAAGCAGCCAAGAGATTTAAAACATATAATGGACCTCATGTTTTGGGCCAGAGAAATAATAAGACAGTATAAGATATGCCAACAAGCAAAGGCTTATGAGACTTAGAGTAGATAAGAAAATACCTAGGAGAAAACAGCCTAGAATAGGGACCTTCCTGAGGTTTCAAGTGTCCTAGGTAATTAGATCAGATAGCAGTTTTACTTTTTTTTTAAGGTAAGTCAGAAATTGTCAGAGATATTAGAAACTAATTAGAGGCTCTACTGTTTGTACTGTCTCCAAAGCTCAGGACAGGTAGAGAGAATATACAGAACCCTAAAACTAAATTGCCCTCAGGAACTCGCACTGGCTAGAGTGTCCCTTGTCCTTGTTCCACACCCAGAATGTCCATTTTGTGTGAAAAAATGGTTTTTTCAGGCTACTAAGAGACTGTTCCTGGCACTGGTGACCATCCGACCTCCTTGAAGTCCACCAACACCTGTGCCTGATGCCAACTGGAGAACATCCAGATGCCTGAGTAACCCCCTGCTGTTTAGCTCAGGGTCACCTGCTATTCTACAAGGCCTTGACTCCTGAGACATCCCCACTCTGGAAGCACAGGGGAAATGCCACCTTAGACGGTGGGGCTTAGGGTGTGTACACCCAAGATTAAATTACAGCTTGTGATTCCAAGATTGAAATCTAAATGTGAATCTAGAGTTATATAGATTTGTTCCTTTTGCAATTTCTCTTTATTATATATGTGATTTAATGTGTATGTAAACAACTATGTGCCACAAAATATGTTAAAAGTCAGAGGACAACTTTGAAAGTGTGTTTTAAAAGAGACCCCTAGCCAATAGAATAGAGCCCGAGGACCCCTGCTAACAGATACTTAGTGCCTAAGATTGATAAATGGTGAGCTGCAGTTCAAGATTAACCCTTAATATACCTACTTCTGTCTTAGATGAGGCCAAAGATTATTATATACTTGTCCAGCTAGTTCCCCGTGTTTACTACCACCCTACAGGTACTCTTGAACATGAGTTTGAGATGCACCTTAGATGCTTCTGCAGAGAGCCTATTTTCCTTGACTCTAGCTGTTACATTGAGACTAGGAGTGACCACAGGTGTGGAGACAGGTGCTGCTAAGAGGACTAGACTTGCTGTGTCTTAAAGAAGGAGGTCTGTGTGCAGCTCTAAGAGAAGAATGTTAAGGTTAGACCAGAGACAGAAAGATAGAGAGGCGAAGCAAAGTTGAATAGAGAGTTGGTTCAATAAGTCCCCTTGGTTGACAACCCTATTATCCTCCCTTGTTGGACCTCTTGTGATTTTACTTTTGCTTTTAACCATAGGCCCTTGCATTTTAAATAGATTAGTAACTTTTTTTTAGAGAAAGGATAAGTGCTGTTCAGCTTTTTGTGTTGCATCATCAATACCGAGTTTCGGGTCAAGAAAATGAAGATTATGATGATACTGAGGTCTAAGTTTTCATGATTAAAAACCTAACCTAATCAGAAAATGGGGGATGTAGAGTGAAAAATTATAAAGACCATTTTGTGAAATATATGCAGGCTTTTTCTTTGCCCTTAGACCTGAGCAGAAAGAGTGCAGGTTCCAGAATGTGAAACTGGATGTAAGATTTCAGGCCTTTACTGTCACTGCCCCGGACACATTCCGGGTGGAGGGCATTATCCCTGAATCAGAGGACACTTGCTAGATTAACATTCCTCAAGCCTCAGGGTGGGAAAGGCCCAAAGCAAGAAGACACATTCCTGACCACAGAAAAAGATTCAAGTCATCTAGGTGGGGCTATGACAAGTGAGAAATAGTTAACCTGAAATAGTTGGTAATGACAGGGTAGGGCACAATGACATGTAAAACCACATTTTTGAGAAGAATGAGTGTACTAAGTAATTTCCATGGCTATTAACCATTCAGGGTGGGTTTCTCTGAAATGTTCCACTATTTTTATGTTATGTATCCTTGACAACCCCTCACCCCCCCCCTTCCCACTCCTCTGATTTGTGCTTTTTCCCTTTA
Source organism: Arvicanthis niloticus (assembly GCF_011762505.2). Classification (NCBI taxonomy): domain Eukaryota; kingdom Metazoa; phylum Chordata; class Mammalia; order Rodentia; family Muridae; genus Arvicanthis; species Arvicanthis niloticus. Next base: position 104,506,625 of record NC_047679.1, read on the forward strand.
AAAACCCTCCTCAGACTGGCTGGCTTTGTCAAACTCTACTCCTGTGCTGTGAGTGTGCAGTTTGACCACTGGCTGCCAACTCTCTTCCCTAATAAACCTCTGCTGATTGCATCCAGAAAAAAAAGAAAGGTTATAAACCCATCCTCAAAGACCACACCTAGTAATGTATTCCCCCAAGTCTCCATGAGCCTGAAAAGTACCTGCAAAGAACACCATTGAATGAGACCAGGTATTCAAAAGCATGCAGCAATGAATGAAGGCTATTTCTTATTCAAATGACTATGATGTCCAGTTCTTCTTCCAATTCTTCTTTGACACCATCCCCATTTCCTACTAGTTACTATTTTATTATACTGCAATTGTTACACATGTCTGGCTTATTCTATTTAGCATTGTAAAGTTCATCCATCTTGTCCCAAATTTCAGGATTTTATTCTTTTTAACCCTCTGTTTTAGTTTATGTATGAGTTGATTCTTGCCCACCAAGCATATTGGGTGCTTATGAAGCCTATAGTTTCATGATGGCTGACTTCAATATCTCTCTTTCTTGATTCCTTTCACCATATTTTTTAATGTAGGGACTCTCAGTGAATTCAGAGTTCACTGATTTTCCTAGAATTCCTAGCTTTATTACTACAGGCATCCTTACAACTTTGTGTTACCAGGCCATGGATTATAGTTGTGTGCTACTATGCCAAGATTTTTATGTGGGTGATGGGGATCTTAACTAAGATTCTCTAAGTTTGTGAATTGAGCACCTTGCTGACTGAAACATCTCCTCATTCCAAAATTTCATCTTTAATGAGAGAATAATGCTAACTATGTATAAACATTCTATAATTCCATAATCTGTTAATCTTTTAATAGGGATGTTATAATATGTATATTGTAAATAGTGTCACAATAAACATGCTTGCCATCTTTGAATATAAATCAGGCAATGCTTCATGAGGGTTATATAGTAATAATAAATATAAATACAGTTTTGGAGGAAATTACACAATAACTATACTAATTCAATTTGCAAAAATTTTATTAAATGGGTGGTGTTGCCATTAACACCCTGAAAATGATACCAAAACACAGTAATTATGAACAAATCTTTAAAAATAATGTTACGGCTTATAAAGCAACTATTCTTATTTCAAGAAGAGATAACCTACAAAATTGGAGGAAATATCTACCAATAATTCTTCTGATGGACACTTCATATTTAGAACAAATAAATATCTCAAACTCTTAAAAGTTTTAACAGAATCATATTAAAATAGTAGAATGACTCTGAATAGATACTTCTTAAAGGAGAAAGTCAAGTGGCGAACACACATGGAAAATATACATCTTTATCCTTCAGGAAAATTAAAATTAAACTACAGTGCTATTTTATGTCACTGTTCTAGAATGTCAGTCATTTAACTTTGTTTAAAGATTAAAAACGGGGGTCTGGAGTGATGGCTTAACAGTTAAAAGCATTGACTGCTCTTTCAGAGGTCCTGAGTTCAGTTCCCTGGAAACATATCGTGGCTCACAACCAGTTGTAACAGAATCCTATGGCCTCATCTGATGTGTCTGAAGACAGCTAAAGTGTCATCATATGAATAAAATAAATCTTAAAAAAGAAAAATAAAAACTAAAAAACGGTGAAAGGGGGAAATTATTTTTAGATATTGTTTTCATTATCCTTTGGATAAAATAAACAGAATTTTTAAAAAAATACTTTATTTTTATTTTTTATTATTTTTTTGAATTATATAGGTAAATGTTTTTATTGAACCACACGAAAAACTTTCAAATATATGTCATTTTCCTAGACAGAAAGTTGGATTCTAGATCTACAGATTTTTATCTCAAAATAAAAATCACAATATTGTTGTATGTTAACATTATGCTATGTGATATTTTCATTAAAAAAATGTTTATTTATTTTGTTTTTCATTTTATTTTATTTACATTTAAGATGCCATCCCCTTTCCCCATTTCCCCTCCCTAGAAAACCCCTGTCCCATGCCCCCCTTTCCTTTTTGCTTTTATACATTTTTTTAAAATGTTAATAAAAGGATTTATAAGTTTGGTAATGCTCAATCAGAAGGGTAATCCAATACCCAACCTAGATATAAAGACTATCTTTGACTGGTGGAGACCTGTGAACATCTGCCTCCATGCCCCCTCTCTCTTTCTCTCTCTCATCATCTAGTTTCTCCTCTCCTTAAACTTCTCTCCTTACTCCATCTCTTCCTCTCAGTACTCCTTCCCACTTAGCTCCTCCTACATATCACTCTTCCTGTTAAAGTAAAACTTTTCTCTCAAAATACAGTTAGAGCATACTTATTCCTAATTGTACCAGTGAGGTATAAGATAGTTCTAATACCCAGTCCATCATTTTGTTGACTAACCAGAACCTCTGTCTTCTAACTAAAACACTTACTTTTGATCCTGGCTTTTTTTTTTTTTTTGGCTTTTTAATGAATGTCAGCTGAAAACTATCTACTCAGATCTTTTCTCTCAAAGTAAATAGCCAGGATTGGCTATGAGACTATGGGTCTTCAACCCCATCAGAAATCCAGAATGACTGAGTTAACTGAAGTTATAGGAAGCACTAAACATAGCTTCTAAAACTTAGCCAATTTATAGAGACCTCTGAACACCTGAGAAGCCCCTATACTACCGAATGTTCAAGCATCAAATCTTCAGCCTTCTGGCCCAGAGTCATCTGACAGACCTTAGTGATGCAGGATTATTAAGGGCTGATTACTCTGTCTGGGCAGATAGAATCAGTCGACTATTCTGCATGTGTGTCCTCTTCAGGACAGTAGTTAGTCTGTAGATGGAAAGAGGCAATTCTTGCCTAGTGGCTGTCACCACACAACTGGCATAACTCCAAGGATGCTCAATTTCTTCTTAGAATCCACAACAGGAAGCTGTCAGGAGCAGACAGGTCTCTAATCAGAATGGACATTTATATAAATTTTGTAGCGTCAATTCTATGGACTTCTGACGTTTTGAAAACCAACTATCCATGTAAGGTCACCTGGACTGTTGTCTGTTCACTCCTCTTGGCTATTTCTAAATAAAATATGGTTAACCTCCTAACAATTAACTCAAAGCCATAAATTTGCTATAGTCCCTTAACTCATAGGTTAACCATCCCAAATCAGTTAAAAAGTTAAGGAAGGACTGGGTCTAGGCCTTGTATTCCTAAATGTGTTATACAAGCACATTGCCCATGCGAGTATCAATATTCATCTTACTTTTATATTAATAAGGAGCTCGTACCAATGAAAACCTTAAATTTGAAATCAAAGTAAATTTTGTACCATTTAAGAAATTATAACTTCATCTTGATATTAATTATACAGATTTCTACCAATAGGTTGTGGCTGTGCAATAAGTCCTAGCTAATCCCCCCTGTTCCAACAAAACCACTACTTTTCCCTAGAAAGACAGACCATTATTAACCACATTAGTCCCCAAGCCCAGGGAATAGGGGCGCTGACTCTTCTGTAACTTCTTCAGGCTGATTACGGGCGTTGAGATATTAGAAGAGGGGTGGGGGGAAGAGTAAGTTGATAATCCTCTGATGCTGTGTCTTCACTGAATCCAGATGGAATTCCAGGACATCGGAGGTTTGGGCAGGTCTGCTCTGTATACTTGATGAGTAGATACACCAAGGCTGTGTATTCTGCAATATACAATTCTCAGAACAAGTTTTAGTATCAGGGAAAAAAAGAAAAAAAAATTCCCTCCTCCCCCCCCCGGGGGCTGACATTTTTTTTTAAAAGATGTTGGTTCTAACAACTTTTCATCCCCCCCCCTTTTTAAAATTGGTTGTAATATTTACATTTCAGGTTTTTATCCCCTAACCCCCCTTCCTCCCACCACCCAGAAACCCCCCATCCCATCCCCCTCCTCATGTTTCTATGAGGCAGTGACCGCACCTACCCCCCCAATTATCCCCTCCCCACCCTCACATTCCCCCTCACTCTGTGTTTATTTTTTTAATGGGACCAAGAAACTCCTCTTCCACCTATGCCCGACAAGGCCATCCTCCCCTACATATACCTTTGGAGTCTTGGGTCCCTCCCTATGTGTTCCCTGGCTGGTGGTTTAGACCCTGGGGGGCTCTGGTTTTTGGTATTGTTGCTTTCCTCCTGGGGTCTCGAACCCTTTCCGCTCCTTCAGTCCTCTCTCTAAGTTCTCTATTGGGGAACCCCTGATCATATCAGTGGTTAACTGTGAGCATCGTCCTCTGAGTGTGTTAGTCTTTGGCAGACCTCTAAGGAGACAGCTATATCATGTTCCTCAGATTATGCACTTCCAGCCATCCACAACAGTGTTTAGCTTAGGTGGCTGTACATGGGATGAATACCGAGGTGGAGTGGTCTCCTGATAGCTCCTCCTTCAGTTTCTGTCCCATGTTTTGTTTCTGTATTTGCTCCCTTGAGCATTTTTGTTCTCGTTCTAAGTAGTACTGAGGCATCCCCTCTTGGTCTTCCTTCTTCATGAGATTCATGTGGTCTGCTGGTTGGGTCTTGTCTAATCCTAGCTTTGGGGCTAACATCTGATTAACAGTGAGTAAATACCGTGTGTGTTCTTTTGGGATTGGGTTAACTCACTCAAGATGATAATTTCTAGATCCATCCATTTTCCTAAAAATTTCTCGAATTCATTATTTTTAATAGCCGAGTAATACTCCATTGTGTAGATGTACCACATTTTTTGTATCCATTCCTCTGTTGAGGGACATCTTGGTTCTTTCCAGCTTCTGGCTATTATAAATAAGGCTGCTATGAACATAGTGGAGCATGTGTCTTTATTACATGTTGGAGCATCTTCTGGGTATATGCCCAGGATTGCTAAAGCTGGATCCTCAGGTAATGCTATGTCCAGCTTTCTGAGGAACCGCCAGACTGATTTCCAGAGTGGTTGTACCAGCTTGCAGTCCCACCAACAGTGGAGGAGTGTTCCTCTTTCTCCGCATCCTCGCCAGCATCTACTATCACCTGAGTTTTTGATCTTATCCATTCTGATTTGTGTGAGGTGGTATCTCAGGGTTGTTTTGATTTGCATTTCCCTGATGACTAAGGATGTGGAGCATTTCTTAAGGTGTTTTTCAGCCATTCGAGTTTCCTCTGTTGAGAATTCTTTGTTTAGATCTGTACCCCATTTTTTAATAGGGTTATATGGTTGTCTGGAGTATAATTTCTTGAGTTCTTTGTATATCTTGGATATTAGCCCTCTATTGGATGTAGGATTGGTTAGGATCTTTTCCCAATCTGTTGGTTGCCGATTTGTCTTATTGACAATGTCCTTTGCCCTACAGAAGCTTTGCAATTTGATGAGGTCCCATTTGTCAATTCTTGATCTTAGAGCATAAGCCATTGGTGTTCTGTTCAGGAACTTTTCCCCTGTGCCTAGGTATTCAAGGGTCTTTCCCACCTTCTCTTCTATTAGTTTCAGTGTATCTGGTCTTAAGTGAAGGTCTTTTATCCACTTGGATTTGAGCTTTGTATAAGGAGATATGAATGGATCGATTTGCATCCTTTTACATATTGACCTCCAGATGAACCAACACCATTTGCTGAAAATGCTGTTCGTTTTCCACTGGATGGTTTTAGCTCCTTTGTCAAAGATCAAGTGACCATAGGTATGTGGGCTCATTTCTGGATCCTCAGTTCTATTCCATTGATCTTCATGTCTGTCTCTGTACCAATACCATGCAGTTTTTATTACTATTGCCCTGTAGTATAGTTTGAGGTCAGGGATGGTGATTCCCCCAGAAGTTCTTTTGTTGTTGAGAATAGTTCTCGCTATCCTGGGTTTTTTGTTGTTCCAAATAAATTTGCAAATTGCTCTTTCTATCTCGATGAAGAATTGATTTGGAATTTTGATGGGGATTGCATTGAATCTATAGATTGCTTTTGGCAAGATGGCCATTTTTACTATATTAATCCTGCCAATCCAGGAGCATGGGAGGTCTTTCCATCTTCTGAGATCTTCTTCAATTTCTTTCTTCAGAGACTTGAAGTTCTTGTCATACAGATCTTTCACTTGCTTAGTTAGATTCACTCCAAGATATTTTATATTATTTGTGGCTATTGTGAAGGGTGTCATTTCCCTAATTTCTTTCTCAGCCTGTTTATCTTTTGAGTATAGGAAGGCTACTGATTTGTTTGAGTTGATTTTATATCCCAGCCACTTTTCTGAAGTTGTTTATCAGGTTTAGGAATTCTCTGGTGGAAGTTTTAGGGTCGCTTAAGTATACTATCATATCATCTGCAAATAGTGAAATTTTGACTTCTTCCTTTCCTATTTGTATCCCTTTGACTTCCTTTTTTTGTCTAATTGCTCTAGCTAGGACTTCCAGTACTATATTGAATAGGTAGGGTGAGAGTGGGCAGCCTTGTCTGGTCCCTGATCTTAGTGGGATTGCTTCAAGTTTCTCTCCATTTAGTTTAATGTTGGCTACTGGCTTGCTGTATATTGCTTTTACTATGTTTAGGTATGGACCTTGAATTCCTAATCTTTCCAAGACTTTTAACATGAAGGGATGTTGTATTTTGTCAAATGCTTTCTCAGCATCTAGTGAGATGATCATATGGTTTTTTTCTTTGAGTTTATTTATGTAGTGGATTACATTGATGGATTTCCGAATATTGAACCATCCCTGCATTCCTGGGATAAAGCCTACTTGATCATGATGGATGATTGCTTTGATGTGTTGTTGGATTTGGTTTGCAAGAATTTTATTGAGTATTTTTTGCATCGATATTCATAAGAGAGATTGGTCTGTAGTTCTCCTTCTTTGTTGGGTCTTTGTGAGGTTTAGGTATGAGCGTAATTATAGCTTCATAGAACGAATTGGGTATTTTTCCTTCTGTTTCTATTCTGTGGAATAGTTTGAAGAGAATTGGTATTAGTTCTTCCTGGAAGGTCTGGTAGAATTCTGCACTAAAACCATCTGGTCCCGGACTTTTTTTGGTGGGGAGGTTTTTAATGACTGCTTCTATTTCTTTAGGGGTTATGCGACTGTTTAGATGATTTATCTGCTCCTCGTTTAACTTTGGTACCTGGTATCTATCTAGAAAATTGTCCATTTCATCCAGATTTTCCAATTTTGTTGAGTATAGGCCTTTGTAGTATGTTCTGATGATATTTTTAATTTCCTCTGTTTCTGTTGTCATGTCTCCCTTTTCAGTCCTGATTTTATTAATTTGAATACTGTCTCTGCACCCTTTGGTTAGTCTGGCTAAGGGTTTGTCTATCTTGTTGATTTTCTCAAAGAACCAGCTCCTGGTTTTGTTGATATTTTGTATGGTTCTTTTTGTTTCAGCTTGGTTGATTTCAGCCCTGAGTTTGATTATTTCCTGCCGTCTACTCCTCTTGGGTATATTAGCTTCTGTTCTAACTCTTTCAGGTGTGCTATCAAGTTGTTAATGTATGCTCTTTCCAATTTCTTTTTGTGAGCACTTAGAGCTATGATTTTTCCTCTTAGTACTGCTTTCAGTGAGTCCCACAAGTTTTGATATGATATGTCCTCATGTTCATTTAAATCTAAGAAGTCTTTTATTTCTTTCTTTATTTCTTCCTTGACCAAGTTATCATTGAGTAGAGCATTGTTCAGTTTCCAAGTGTATGTGGGCTTTCTGTTGTTTTTGTCCATGTCAAAGACAAGTCTTAATCCATGGTGGTCTGATAAGGTACTGGGGATTATTTCAATCTTTTTGTATCTGTTGAGGCCTGTTTTGTGACCAATTATATGGTCTATTTTCGAGAAGGTACCATGGGGTGCTGAGAAGAAAGTATATTCTTTTGTTTTAGGATGAAATGTTCTATAGATGTCAGTTAAGTCCAATTGGTTCATAACTTCTCTTAGTTTCATTGTGTCTCGGTTTAGTTTCTGTTTCCATGATCTCTCCATAGCTGAGAGTGGGGTGTTGAAATCTCCCACTATTATTGTGTAGGGTGCAATGTATGCTTTAAGTTTTAGTAAAGTGTCTTTTATGTATGTGGGTGCCCTTACATTTGGGGCATAGATGTTGAGAATTGCAAGTTCCTCTTGGTACATTTTTCCTTTCATGAATATGAAGTGTCCTTCTTTATCTTTTTTGATTACTTCTGGTTGAAAAATGATTTTATTTGATATTAGAATTGCTACTCCAGCTTGTTTCTTGGGACCATTTGCTTGGAAGATTGTTTTCCAACCTTTTACTCTGAGGTAGTGCCTGTCTTTTCCACAAAGGTGAGTTTCCTGAATGCAGCAAAATGTTGGGTCCTGCTTATGTATCCAGTCTGATAGTCTATGTCTTTTTATTGGAGAATTGAGTCCATTGATATTAAGAGATATTAAGGAGAAATGAATGTCTTTTCCTGTTACTTTTGTTATTGGCCGTGGAGATATGTTGGTGTAGCTACCTTCTTTTTAAGGCTTTTGGAAGATTACCTTCTTGTTTTTTCTAGGTTGTAGTTTCCCTCCTTGTGTTGGAGTTTTCCACCAATTATTCTTTGAAGTCCTGGATTTGTGTTGAGATACTGTGTGAATTTGGATTTGTCATGGAAAATTTTGGTTTCTCCATCAATAATGATTGACAGTTTTGCTGGGTATAGTAGTCTGGGCTGGCATTTGTGTTCTCTTAGGGTCTTTATGATATCAGTCCAGGATCTTCTGGCTGTTATGGTCTCTGGGGAGAAGTCTGGTGTAATTCATATAGGTTTGCCTTCATATGTTACTTTGCCTTTTTCCCTTACTGCTTTTAGTATTTTTTCTTTGTTTTGTACATTTGATGTTTTGACTATTATATGGCGGGAAGTATTTCTTTTCTGGTCTAAACTATTTGGAGTTCTGTAGGCTTCTTGTATATTTATGGACATCTCTTTCTTTAGGTTAGGGAAGTTTTCCTCTATAATTTTGTTGAGGATATTTACTGGTCCTTTAGGTTGGGAGTCTTCCCCCTCATCTATACCTATTATCCTTAGATTTGGCCTTCTCATTGTGTCTTGGATTTCTTGTATATTTTGGGTTAGTAGCTTTTTGTATTTTGCATTTTCTTTGACAGTTGTGTCAATGTTTTCCATGGTATCTTCTGCACATGAGATTCTCTCTTCCATCTCTTGTATTCTGTTGGTAATACTTGTGTCTATGACTCCTGATCGTTTTTTTAAGTTTTCTATCTCCAGGGTATTCTCCCTTTGTGATTTCTTTATTGTTTCTACTTCCATTTTTAGATCCTGTATGGTTTTGTTTAATTCCTTTTCCTGTTTGGTTGCATTTTCTTGCAATTCCTTAAGGGATTTTTGTGTTTCCTCTTTAAGGGTTTCTATCTGTCTACTCGTGCTCTCCTTAATTTCTTTGAGAGTGTTATTTATGTCTTTCTTAAAGTCCTCTATCATAATCATGAGAAGTGATTTTAATTCTGAATCCTGCTTTTCTGGTGTGATGGGGTGTTCAGGGCTTGCTCTGATGGGGGAGCTGGGTTCTGATGATGCCATGTAGCTTTGTTTTCTGTTGCTTATGTTCTTGCGCTTGCCTTTTGCCATCTGGTTAACTCTAGTGCTGCCTGTACTTACTGCCTCTGACTGAAACCTGCCTTTCCAGTTATCTAGCTTGTGTCTGATCTTCTAGGGGTCCAGATGTCTCTGTGATCTTTTCCAGCAGAGCTCATTACAGTGGTATCTCTAGGATGCCTCAGGATATGGTGTCTCCAAGGTAGCAGTCCAGCTATGTGTCTGCTGTTCTGGATGCAGTGTCTCTTCTAGAATATCTCAGGATATGTTGTCTGACGCTCTGAGTTCAGTTGTTCCTCTGTGGCTGTGGGTTGAGTGGACCTTCCAGTATGTCTCAGGTGGAATCCAGGGTCCACCCAACAGCAGACCTGGCAGAGGTCTGGTCCAGGCCTCAGATCCAAGAACTAGTTTCTAAGACACTGTCCCAGTTAGAGCAACCGGGATCCCCACTTCCTCTGAGTTCTTGAAGGTTGGGGGCAGAGCTGCCACCCAAGATCTGCTCAGTGCCCTGGCCCAGACCGGAAGGAACCAGTGTTCCAGGCCTGACTTCCTGAGTCCTAGGTGGGTCCCGGTTACTCCCTGTTTAGGGCGGGCCCTGCTGTCTGCTTACCTAAGATACTGCCCGAGTTAGAGCGCCTGGGATCCCCTCTTCCTCTGGGTTCTTGAAGGTTGGGGGCAGAGCTGCCACCCAAGATCTGCTCAGTGCCCTGGCCCAGACCGGAAGGAACCCAAAATGTTTATTTTTTAACACTCCATATTTTATTCCCCTCTGACTGCTCCCCTTCCCATACCTCCTCTCAACCCTCCTGTCTCCACAATAGTGTCCCCACCCCCTACCCCACCAGAGGTCTAAACTCCCTGGGGCCACCAGTCTCTTGAGGGTTAGGTGCATCTCCTCTGACTAAGCCTAGAACTGGCAGACCTCCTCTGTATATGTGTGGGGTACCTCATATTAGCTGGTGTATGCTGCCTGGTTGCTGGTCTAGTGTCTGGAAGATCTGGAGGTCCAGGTTAATTGAAACTGCTGGTCCTCCTACAGGGTCACCCTCTCACCCTCCTCCTCAGCTTCATCCAGCTTTTTCCTAATTTTACCACAGGGGTTAGCTTCTGTCCATTGGTTGGATGTAAATATCTGCATCTGACTCTTTCAGATGCTTGTTGGGTCTTTTTCTGAGGGCAGTCATGATAGGTTCCTTTTTGTGAGTGCACAATAGCCTCAGTAATACTGTCAGGCCTTGGGGTCTCCCCCTGAGCTGAATCTCAATTTGGGCCTGTCACTGGACCCCCTTTCCCTCAGTCTTCTCCAGTTTTGTCTGTGCAGTTCTTTCAGACAGGAACAATTATGGGTCAGAGTTTGACTGTGAGATGGCAACCTCATCCCTTCATTTGATGTACTGTCTTTCTACTGGAGTTGGACTCTACAAGTTTCCCCTCCCCACTGTAGGGAATTTCATCTAAAGTCCCTCCCTTTGATTCCTGAGTGTCTCTCACTGCCCAGGTTTCTGGTATATTCTTGAGGGTTCCCCAAACTCCTACCTCCTGAGATTGCCTGTTTTTATTCTTTCTGTTAGCCTTCAGGACTTCAGTCCTTTTCCCTCATCTAATACCAGATCAGGTTCCCCTATTTCCCTCCATGTCTCCTTTCCCACTCAACTCCCTCCCTCCCTTTCCCCCTTGTGATTGCTTTCTTCTCCCTCCAAAGTGGGACTGAGGAGTCCTCACTTGGGCCCTTCAGCTTGTTGATCTTTTGGAGTTCTGTGGACTGTATCTTGGGTATTTTGTACTTTTTCTTTTCTTTTTCTTTTCTTTTTTTGGCTGATATCCACTTATTAGTGAGTACATGCCGTGCATGTCCTTTTGGGTCTTAGTTACCTCACTCAGAATGATATTTTCTAGTTCCATCCATTTGACTGCAAAACTCAGATTGTCCTTACTCAATTGTTTCAGCCTACATGGAGAAAAATAATATAGTTATAGTTCTTGATTTATATTCCCTTTGTTCTATCTGTCATGTATTTAACAATTTAGAAAATTTTCTGATAATAATGAATAAGAACACAATATATATTTCACAAATCATTTTCTCAGACACTAACATAATATTTTCTGCATATGAAAACTAATTATATCTTGTTCTTAGGCCCTTAAATATTGTAACCTATATTATTTTCATAGCCTCTTAATCATTATTTTATGTATATAAATGTTACTCAAAAATACATTTTCATATTTTGAGAAATGCTTAATGTGATTTACTAAAAGTTTATTGAATATTTCACAGGCATAAATACCATATTGTGTGATGAGAATCAGCAGTTGAAAAGGATAAAGGAAAATATAGAGATAAAGAAGCTCAAAACTCTCAAAACTCTGGTTTCTTTTAAAATCTGAATGAACATTATTGAATATCTAATTGTCTTCTACATGTATCATTTCATTAATGCACAGCATAAAGCTTATAGTTCTATTAATTTTTTTAGTCAAAATAGAAGGAGAAGTCATTAATGGCTAACATGCAGAAGATATTTGCTATATCCCCTCTACTTTACTAATCCATTTTCACATATTTGATGATTTTGACTCTATAGTCACTATACAGAAAACTATATCACTGACATTTACAGAGGAAGAAAATGGACCTTAAAATGATAAGAAACATTTTGCAAGTACTAAGATGGAAAGTGGCAGAATGAGGAAGCAAGATCATTTTAGCTCCTCTCACAAAGTATGCACTTTAATAAATATGGTCAGTGTGACATAATGGTTTTTGAGCTTCATATTATCTTTGAAAAGAAAAATACAGTCAATTTAAGGATAATTTTCTTTTCAAAATAGCTTAATATATTTTCTAGACTTTAAAAGGCATACAAAATGACTTATTTTAAGAAGCTGTCTTATTTTTCAAGTGATTATTAAATTTTGACATCAATTTGAGTACTCTTATTTATAACATGGGATAATATAGAGAAAAATAAGGTTGTGTTAAATCTTTTAAGGAATTCATAGCTTAGCAGAGACAATAGTCATGTAGCAAGAGATGTGGGGCCTCAGTGACAACACAGAAAAAAAACCAAGAGAACCCTGAAGATCATCAAAGTCTTTCTTACAGCAGGGGACTTCACTAGAAGCCCTAATACACTTGTTAGAAAGAGTAATTAAGTGTGTATATGTATGTGTTTGTGTGTACATGTGTTTAAATAGAATTCTTCTTGATCTAAAATGTTTATTAGCATTGATAATTTTCTAATTGGATATAGATTGGGCACAAAAAGAGGGACATTCAATTGTGTAGGTAGTTTAGAAATAAAATAAAGTAGACTATCAAAAGGAGTTGAATGGACATATAAACAAGCTGCCTTCCAGTTATTTATGTTTATACCCATAGATTTGTGTTGCTTTCAACATTGGTCAGTGAGAACAAATTTTTAAGAAAGTAATGGCTAATGCATAAATTCATATCTGTTCTAAGTACTGAGAATAATTGATTGCTTACTGTCCACTTATCACCCCCTATTTAAAACCTTGTGAACACCACAGAAAAGGAGAATGAAAAACTGTAAGAATTAGAGAATGGAAAGGATTGCTACAAAATGTTATCTTCTGACATTGCCAATGTAGTTATGGCCACATATCAGCTGTGGCTACCTATAAAGACCTGCACAGAAATATACAATATGCCTGCAGAAGGAAGACGAGTTGGGATGAAGAAGGATGTCTGTAGGATTGGAAGGAAAATAACATAGAGTAATGAAAATTAATGTATTAACAATGAATTTTATACATGAATAAAATGGTCAAACATTAAGCTAAAATGTGACTACAATGGAAAATAAAGATGTTCCTAGAAATAAATCTTTATATATATATATATATATATATATATATATATATATATATATATATATATCATATGCTTTTGTAAAAATAAAAGGAAAAGAGGGTCTTTAATATATGATTTATTGGTTTTTGGCTTCATAGAAAATAGTTTTACTTCTCTTTTATTGTTGTTTAAGTTTGTTTTTAATCCAAATATTTTAGGAATAGTGATGTCCTTCAACTATTCCTGCTAATTTGTCACAACACAACAGGTTCTTTTGTCACATTACTGAGCATTTTATAAAGCCTTTTGGCAACATGAAACAGGCTAGTAACATTAACTCTATACTAATGAGCATTGACATTAAACCAGGTGGCTATTCAGTAAAGGGAATTTTGGTTTCATAGAACAGAAAACTTAAATTTAATAGGCATTAAGTACTGGGAGAGGAAAAAAGACATCTAGAATGTCACATGGTAACCCAGTAAAAGATATGATCAATTAACATAAAGAACAGGGATCAAGTAAACCCCCTTGGTGCTCTTTCAATCACCTTTAAATGGAGTCTCAATTCTCTTTCAGGCTGCTGCATTTCTTATGGTCTACCTGTGTCAGTTTCATCATGTGGTTGATCCCATCATTTTTATCTTTGTCTATCTTCCCTTAGTTTGTGTCCATGTATATCTTTCTGTTTGTAGATGGATCTCTTTGTACCTTTATGTACTCAATTTCAAAACTACCCTCAAATAGTTTCTTCTTTTAAGAAAAGTACCAGGGATATCAAAATTTTATGGATATCATTTCTTCCCTTGAAGTAAAGGTTTTAACAATTGAAAAAAATATACTTCAGACAATTTTTATCAAACAAACACCCCTTTTTGTTTGTGAAATATATACAGCTTTGAAAAAATTAATCAGCATTGTATGTGGTCATATATTAACACTAACAACAAAGCAAAAGTCTGAGCAATTCTGAATTCCAGTGAAATCCATGTGAGGAAATTCTGAAGTATTTTTTTAAATTAATAGTTTATGTTATCCAACTGGAACTATTATTTTTATGAATACAGATTATTCATAGTTAGATTATCAATCACATTGTCCAAAATATCATGCTAACAAAGATGCAGCAGCAATAGAAATGGAAGTTGTTCTATGTCCAATGGCCAAATTCTTTCTATTATATAATTTTTCTAAAATAAAAGTCAGAAGAGAGTTCTAGCCTTTGACCTAGAAAACAGTGTTAAGAATTCATGCTTAATAAATAATTCACCCACAGCTAAAACTTATTCATTGCAGCATTATGTATGCAACTGAAATGGTTCTACATATACTAGGCCTATTGAGTAACCATTTTTGCTTAATCTCCAAATAAAATTATATTGATTTTTATTTGCCATTCTTTAGGAAATCTAACTTTCTTAATAATTTCACTGAGAAATTTCCTGCATGACCATTCCCACTCCATCTTCATATTCCCAATGAATTAATTCTTCGGTAGGAAGGTCAAACCTTCATTATATTTTCCACAATCTTTCTTATTATACTAGAATATTAATTCTTTTGATAAATGTTCATGTTTTTCTACATATAATATGCAGTGCAGAGATGTCATTCCTTTATAAATACTGCCTTGATGGTTATTTAGATTTAATCAGAAACTTATTACCTAAAAAGGGAAAAAATAAATAAGAAAATAATAAATGAAGAGAAATTGTCAGTTTTTTTCTTCCTCTTCCTCCACTTCTTCCTCTTCATCCTCCCCATTCCACTGTACAAGTGTGTGCTTGCGAGTACACACACACACACTCAAATATCCTACATATCACATTCCTGCCTTTTAATATATCTGTAAACAGAGGGACATCTTTTTCAATGTGCACAAATGGGCCATCCTTTTACTGTCCACAACAGGGATGCCCTTCCCAATGTCCGCCACAGAGAGCTCAGTCCTTCTCTCCTTAGGTTACTCCATGTACAAAATGGATCACTAAGCAAACTGGAGGTGGCACAGTGGCTAAGGTGCTCACCTGCAGTCTCCCTCTATCTGCGCTTTCGAATCCCGCTCCATCCTGTTTGTCTCAGCCCGAGTCTCATGGGAAAAAAAATGGATCACTAAAAGCAATGGGATAGTAAAAGTTTAAATTCAAAAGAACTATGTATGGCTCAGATGTTACACAATTTAATGGAAAAAGTCATTGAAGGACAGAAAAGAAACTCAGAAACATATTCCTTAAATTGAGTACACAAACTGAAGAAAAATACAAAAAAATATGTAATTTATATTGTGCTTAACTGAAAGAAAAGAAAAGATATAACATCAAGTTGGAAATAGCTACCTCATTCTTCAAAATCAAAATTCTGGCATCTTTTTCATTACCTGGTTCGAAAAAAAAAAGTGGAAAATTGTCATGGTTAAAATTATTTTTCTTTCAATTATAAAATAAGATTTGGCACAGGATAGAACTGGGTTTAATAATATTACCCTCAAGGACCTACCTCAAATGAGGTACATAGTCTAGTTATGTCCCTCCTTCCAATGTATCTAGAACATCCTGAGTACTAACCTTTCAATATGTGAGCCTATATCTGTCTACTTATATTCAAAAAAGAAAATCTCTAAATCACAAATAAAGTAAAATAATTTGAAAGGAATACACTCAATGTAAAATAATTTACACTTGACATGAAATATTCAATCATTAAATCATTTTAATGCTAGAAGGTTATGACTTACTCTATGGAAAATACTAATGGACTACTTTTAATTGGACAGAAATTTTAGAATATTAAGAACATGTTGGTATATGTTGTTTCTTAAATGCCCCATCTGAATGTCATGAGAGCTTTTGCTCGTGATTAGATCATAAAGGATGAATTGATTCCAATGAATTCCTAAGTCCATTGATATATTTGAGATTTGTCAATTGAGAAATTGAGAAAAGATAGACATTTAGGAGGTGGTACCTAACTGAAAAGAGTAGTTACTTGAGAGCACGCCCTTGGGAAATAATTCTTGTCCCTGCCAAATTCTCTCTTGCACTGATTACTGTTTACTACCAGGGCAAAGCTCCCCTTCACACCTTTCCACTATGATATACTGCCTCACCATAAGCCCACAAATACAAACCGAAATTACCCAGAACTGAAACTTCTGACACTATGATAGAAAAATAAATCTTTCCTGTTTAAAACCTATTCACATAAATACTACTTTATTGTTTATATTGTCTGCATGCTATACTTTGTTTCACATTACATTTCATATGTAGTTTTTTAGAACCTACAATATTGCTAACATTTTCTTTCACACAATTCAATGAAAATGTAAATTATATAAATGCCATGAAATTATTATCACAGAATGCATGAACTTTATTATAGGTTAAAATATATTAACATGATTTATAGATGTAAAATATGTCACATGTCACTATGCTTATCTTATACATGATCTCTTCTTGAAAGATTAAATAACTGAATCCCATCTTATGAACAACTCATTTTAATATACCAGCATCTGTCTAACTCAAGTTAATAAAAAATAGATGCTTTTATCTTCAAAAGACTTTAAAGAACATAAATATTCAAAGTTTAGATACAGTAATAAAGAAAATTCATGAATCTCATATGAAAAGCAAAACTCTTTAAATAATATTAAAAATATATTAGCAAATATAAGATAACTTTTATGTTTCTTCATTTCCAAAACTCATTATAAAAGTGTAATTAATTTTAAAATTTTAGTAAAGAGGTGGGCAATAGTAGGATTTATTTGATTAAAAAAACATTTGTTGCATATTCTGTATTTATCAGTGTTCTTTAAAGCAGATTTTATATTAAAAGTTTTTGAAAATAGATTTTAACATTTTACTTCTACATCTATGCCATGGGATCAATTAGAATACATCTACTAGGAAAACTACCATTTGAATTTTTGAAAGAAAATGAAGTGTTTTCTTATTTTGAAACTCAATTTCATCACCCTAACAATACTCTAATATTTTGCAGTTGTTTAGATTTAGTTAGTAACAATGTCATAAGGCATTGTCATCTTGAGAGAAGCTAAAATATTAAATGCTAAAGAATAAACATGTACAGAACTAGCTTTCCAAAGGAAGACTGTTATTTCTAATATTGGATTGATTTCTAGACCAGTACATGACTGAATCCGAATAACTGGTCACATTTAAGAAAAATACCAGAGTCATTATAACTTCTCTTTTTGATTCTCTGTTCCATAAGGTCTAAAGCCTTGAGGGAAGGTAGCTTGTCCCATTAGAGGTATAGGTAAGCAAAGGTGGGTCGAAAACATGTCCAATACAGCTTCCCAATCACCATTGTCAGGGAACTCAGAAATCTCACTGGTCAGCATCATTCTTTATCTGAGCATTAGCATGTCTCAACCTTCTATCAGGCAGCCACCATGCTCCTTTCGCATCCTGCAGAAAAATCACAAACATGCCCTCTTCCCCATATTTAATACCTGATCAACATTATGTCATAAGCCAATAAGTGGATCCTTCCCTTTCACCTATTCATAAGAATGCCTAGTTGTAGAGTGCCATAGACACACAGCAGAAAGATCCTTGGAATCCAATATTTTTTTTAAAAAAAAATTATTAAATAAAAAGAATATCATTTAAATAAATTTGTGGTGTATGGGGATATACCTCACCCCTTTTTATTTTATGAAGATATAAAGTTTTATGGGACACTTCTACTGTCCCTTGTCCTTGACAATTATAATGAATCCAGGTAATACAGTTAATATTAAATTTCTACCAAAAATGCTTTACTGTGATATCCAGTTCCATTATCTATCATTTTTGTTTGGTTGGTTTTATTTGTTTTATTATTATTATTATTGAATACTTTATTTATATATATTTCAGATGTTATCACATTTCCTAGTTCCTCACACTCTAGAAACCCCTTATCCCATCATGACTCCTCCTGTTTCTATTAGGATGTGCCCCATCCATTCATCCAATCCCACCTCCCGCTCCTCAAATTTTCTCTCACTGAAGCATCTGGCCCTCAAGGTACAAAGGCCCTCCTCTCCCACTAATGCCTGACCAGGCCATCTTTCACTACATGTACAGCTGGAGCCATGGGTCCCCCATGTGTGTTGCCAGGCTAGCTGTTTAGACCTTGAGAGCTCTGGTTGGTTGGTATCGTGACTCTCCATGGAGTCACAAATCCCTTCAACTCCTTCAGTACTCTCTCTAACTCCTCCATTGGGGACTCTGTGATCAGTTCAATGGTTAGCTGGGAGCATCCACCTCTGTATATATCAGGCTCTGGCAGAGCCTCTTAGGAGACAATTATATCAGGCTCCTCTCAGCGTGCACTTGTGCACTTCCCCATATCCACAACAGTGTTTGCATATGGTGATTGCACCTGGGATGGATCCCCAGGTGGGGCAGACTCTGGATGGTATTTCCTCCAGTCTCTGCTCCACATATTGTCTAATATTTGCTCCTGTATTTTGTTACTCCTTCTTTTCTCTCCTTTTTTGGTTTTAATCTCTTTTTATTGGATATTTTATTTACATTTCAGATGTTATCACCTTTCCTCATTTCCCTCCAATCCAGGAAACCCCTGTCCCATCCCACATCCTCCTGCTTCTATGAGGATATGCCCCTACCCACCCACCCACCCATTTTCACCTCTCTGCCCTCAAATTCCCCAACACTGGGGGATCCAACCTTCTCTGGAGGAAGTATTTCCTGTCCCACCTATGCCCAACAAGTCCATCCTCCCTTACATATTCAGTTGGAGCTATGGTTCCCTCTCTATGTGCTCCCAGGCTGGTGGTTTAGACTCTGTGAGCTCTGGTTTGTTGGTATTGTTGCTCTCCTCATGGGGCCACAAACCCCTTCAGCTCCTTTAGTCTTCTCTCTCACTCCTCCATTGGGAACCCCATGATCACTTCAATGGTTAGCTGTGAGCATTCACCTCTGTATATGTCAGGCTCTGGTAGACATCTAAGGAGACAGCTATATCAGGTTCCTGTCAGCATGCACTTTGAGTGACTGTACATGGGATAGATACCCAGGTGAAACAGTCTACACACGGTCCCTCCTTCAGTTTCTGTACTATGCTTTGTCTCCATATTTCCTCCCATGAGTATTTTGTTACTCCTTCTAAGAAGGACTGAAGCACCTACACTTTGTTATTTCTTCTTCACGAACTTCATGTGGTCTGTGAGTTGTATCTTGGGTATTTCGAGGTTTGGGGCAAATATCAAATTATCAGTGAATGCATACCATGTGTGTTCTTTTGTGACTGAATTACCTCACTCAGGATGATATTTTCTAGTTCCATCCATTTGGCTAAAAATTTCATGAATTCATTGTTTTTAATAGCTGAGTAGTACTCCATTGTATAAATGTACCACATTTTCTTCATCCATTCCTCTGTTAACAGATATATGGGTTCTTTTCAGTTACTGGCTATTGTAAATAAGGCTGCTCTGAACATTGTGGAGCATGTGTCCTTGTTATATGTTGGAGAATGGTTTGGGTATATACCCAGGAGTGGTATCACTTGATCCTCAGGTAATACTATATCCAATTTTCTGAGGAACCACCAGAATAATTTCCACAGTAGGAAAGTAGGTTGTACCAGCTTACAATCCCACCACAATGGAGTAGTGTTCCTCTTTCTCTACATCCTCACCAGCATCTGCTGTCATCTGAGTTTTTAATCTTAGCCATTCTCATTGGTGTGAGGTGAAATCTCAGGGTTGTTTTGATTCTGGACATTTTTAGAGACCTATTTGGAAGTTAACTGCAGTTCTCTATGATGTTATGTTAGCTAGAGATACAGTTAGGGTAGGATCTGGATTTCAAGCAAGTGTTAGTACATGTGTTAAGGCTCTTTTAATTGTCAAGTTAAAATTACTTGTTTCTTCTACAGCATTTAATGCAATTTGCATAGATTATACACTTTCTAATAGTGTTAGTGTGTTGAAATACAGCATGTCAGTTAAGGAGGTTTACAAACCAGCTTTTGTTTTATTGCCCTGAGTATCACAGAACTTTAGTCTTCTGAAAAAAAGCTTGCAAGTAATGGAAGAATTGAGTCAGGCTTTAAGCAGAAGCAAGAGGGTAGTGAGCTTGATTATTGCTAGTATAAGAGCTTCAATTACATTAATTGCTAGCACCACTGACTCTGCAATTGCTTTGACACCAAAAGTTAAGAGAACTACTTTTGTTAATCATTTAGCAAAAAAAAAAATTGTGACTAATGAGTTGAATATACAAGAGGATTTAGATAGGCATTTGGAACAACGGATTGATGCTCTTTATCCTATTCAAATTATTGGCAGAAGGGTCAGAGTTTAAGAGTAAAGAACCATCTTAAGTGTCATGCCAAATACCATTGAATTCATGTTAGTTCTAAAATTTACAGTGATAGTCATTAAAATTAGTAAAAAGTTTAAAGACATTTACAGTGTATTTGGCATAATTCTAACACCTCTTTGGATGTTTAACTTTGCATAGTGAACCTATGAATTGAAAGAATGCTGTTCTGTTGACTGATGATGTAGCAGATACTACTGATAAAATTACCCAAGACCTGACATCAGTATTTCTATTTTGGTCAAGCCTCAAGAATGGCATATAATAGCTTGATCATGCTAGCCCTTTTTGTGTTGGGAATAATTTTATTCTTGTCCATCATGCTAATGCTTCTCTTTAACAAAATCAATGTGTTGGCAGCCAAAGTACATGGCTTGAACCTGAATCTGGATCCCTAGACAGAGTTATTAAATTAATAGGCTGGCAAGCCAATGAAGGGTAAGATTCTGCACAGAGCTTTAACAGCCTAAGGACAGGGAAGTTGCCTCGGATATTTTTGTCATCCTGATCATGCCTTAGAAGCAGTGATCACGGGATTGTTTAAGGAATTTTGTTTATTGCCTTGCTTGTTCTTTGACTATTTGTGTTTATTGTTGTGCTTGCTCATTGACTATTTGCATCTATTATATTGCTAGATCCTCAACCTAGAACTGACTTGCATGTAATTAAAGTGTATAAAAGCAAAAAGGAGGAGTGGGGATGGGAAAGGGGGTTTATATGAGAAGAAATGGGGAAAGGGGAAAGCATTTGAAATGTAAATGAATAAAATATCCAATAAAAAGAATAAACATGTAAATACTCATTACATGTTTAAGGAAGCATATATACATAGATACAATGGGTATGAAAATCTCCTTTTGTCTTAATAGACCTAAAAATAAAGGTTTCTTTTTTGTTGTTTTTTTGGGGCTTTTTTTTGTTTTGTTTTGTTTTGTTTTGTTTTGTTTTTCAAGACAGGGTTTCTCTGTGTAGCCCTGGCTGTCCTGGATCTCACTCTGTAGACCAGGCTGGCCTTGAACTCAGAAATCTGCTTGCCTCTGCCTCCCAAGTGCTGGGATTAAAGGTATGTGCCACCACCGCCCGACATTTTTTTTATATTTATTTATTTATTTATTTATTTATTTATTTAATGTATATGAGTACACCATTGCTCTCTTCAGACACACCAGAAGAGGGCATCAGATCCCATTACAGATGGTTGTGAGCCACCCTGTGGTTGCTGGGAATTGAACTCAGGACCTCTAGAAGAGCAGTCAATGCTCTTAACCACTGAGCCATCTTTCTAGCCTCCACTGAGCCATCTTTCTAGCCTAAGGTTTCTTAAAAATATACTGAGTGGCTCATTTTCATCTATTGTCATGATGGAGATGATTTCAATGCTTTTGTTCTCATTGTTGGTTATAACTGAGATCTTTGCTAAACAGAGATCACAATGAAAGTTTTCTCCTCACCCTCACTTTAGTAATCACTAGTATTCTTGAATATACTAGACCAATAAAATAAAATTAGAAATAAAGTTTTCTTTTAGATGGAATATTTAATTGTAAGGATAACTTATGCTTAAGGCTTTTAGCAGCCATTTTTCGCTATTAAAGTGTACAGTCTTCCATAATAAAAAAAAAGCCAATAGCATCCATAACAATATCAAATGATGTAAAGGCATCACAGTCATGTTTATGTCATGTAATCCATCAAAATTTCAGTCACAAGTCAATGAAATCTTCAGTGTATTTGTGTGTGTGTGTGTGTGTGTTCTTATTTAAACTCATTTGAATTGGATTTGCATCTAATAGATTTCTGAGGTAGCATGAAGAGACAGAAGGTAGAAAAGAACTAAATCTGAACTTCAGCAGACAAGAACCATGGTATATTACCATAGGTACCATGGTTTAGCTTCTCCTCCATGGAAAATTGCTGGCTCTGATAGGAGGAAAGGCTGCCAAAGAACATTTATAAGGTTGGGATGAGGGGCTTCAGAATGAGGACATTGTTGCAGCTCTTTTAGTTTCTGGGAGAGTCTACAGTCTCTCTTGGCTTCATTGTTTGCCATGACAAGACTATCTTTGAAGGCAGACTGTCCTACCATTTGTCTACTTGCTGATCAATAATGGTTGAGTAAATTCAATTCAAATCTCACAGCATTCCTCTTTTTATAACCAAAGTACCCTCTCAGTATCACAGCCAAAGGAACCTTGACCAACATATTTTTTAAAATCAGTTTAGTGTTTACTATGTCCATGCACTATACTAAGGACTTATGTATAAAAAAGTTTAAAAGTATTGTATTTATTTTTGTTATTGTTATTCCAACATTTTTCTCTTTCCATTTCTGCCTTTAAAACTTTCCATATTTTTCTTCTTTTCTTTCAAGTTCCTGACTTCCTTTTAGGTTAAGTATTGTTAAAGTCGTATATATTCCTAAATCAATAAAATATCCTTTTCAGTCTGTACGATGGTAGCTGCTTTATCATGAGACCCTGTTTTAAGAGTATGGATAAATGAGCAAATAAATAACCAACAAGCAATCAAGTAAGCAAACAAACAACTAGTAAAAAATAAATTATAAGAAAGAACCCTTGAAAATCCAAGCCAAAAGCAGACATAAATTCAAATGAAAAAAAATAAAGCTTAGTCATAAAACAAATAATGCGTACTAATTATATAAGACTTCGGATACATACATTTTTGTACTTACACAAAAATTTGTAAAGCTATTGATATAAATTCACTTTTTAAAACATAAAATTTGAATCTTAAAAGAGGGATTAGGCTCTTGATCTCCTTCCTATGTTTTACACCTTCAGGGTTGCCTTCCTTTGTGTTTTCTTTATTGTTTCTATTTCCATGTTTAGTTCTTAGACCATTTTATTCAATTCCTCACCTTCTTGATTGTGTTTTCCTGTATTTCTTTGAGGAGGTTATTTATATCCTCCTTAAAGGCATCTATCATATTCATAAGATGGGATTTTAGGTCATTATCCTGTTTTTCAGGGATGTTAGGGTATCCAGGGCTTGCTGTGGCAGAAGAACTGGGTTTTGATGGTGCTGAATTGCATTGGGTTCTATTGCTTATGATCTTTCTCTTGCCTCAGGCCATCTGGTTTTCCCCAGTGTTAACTGACCTGATGTCTCTGACTGGAGGCAGGCAGTGCTGTCTCTAGCTAAGGTGGGCTTCCTGTGTCTCTGGTTAGAGCAGGCCTCCTGTATTCCTGAGGTTGCTGAAGGTTGCTGAGCACCTTTTGGGAGGTAGACAAAAAAAGTCACATGATCCTCTCATTAGATGCTGAAAAAAGCCTTTAAAAAATCCAACACCACTTCATGTTATAGGTCTTAAAGAGATTCAGAATACATGGTGCATACCTAAGTATTATAAAAGCAAAAAATAGAAAATCAACAAACAGCATCAAATTAAATGGAGAGAAACAAGAAGCAATCTCACTAAAATCAGGGACAAGACAAGGTTGCCTACTCTCTCCCTATCTATTCAATATAGTAATTGAAGTTGTAGCTAGAGCAATTAGACAACAAAAGGAGATAAAGGAGTTACACATTGGAAAGAAGGATGTCAAAATATCGATATTTTCAGATGATATGGTAGTATACATAAGCTCAAAATTCATAAACTCTCAAAATTCTAACAGAAAACACCTCCAGCTGCTAAATAACATCAGCAAAGTTGATGGATATAAAATTCACTCAAACAAATTAGTAGCCTTCCTTTAAACAAATGATAAGCAGTCTGAGAAAGAAATTAGGAAAATAACACCCTTCACAATAGCTACAAATAGTATAAAATATCTTGGTGTAACTCTTTCTAAGCAAGTGAAAGATCTGTATGAAAAGAACTTCAAATCCCTGAAGAAAGACTTTGAAGAAAACCTTAGAAGATGGGAAGATCTTCCATGCTCAGGGGTTGGTTGGATTAACAAAGGGGAAATGGCCATCTTATCAAAAGCAATCTACAGATTGATTGCAATTCACATCAAAATCCCAACAAAATACTTCACAGACATGGAAAAAGCAATTCTCAAATTCATCTTGAAAAACAAAATTCCAGAATAGCCAAAACAATTCTAAACAATAAAAGAATATCTGGGGAAATCACCATCCCTGACCTCAAGTTGTACTATATAGGAGTAGTGATAAAAACAGTATGATATTGGTACAGAGTCAGAGAAGATCAATCAATGGAATGGAATAAAAGACCTAGAAATAAGCCCATACAACTATGGACAGTTGATTGTTTACAAAGAAGCAAAAATCATACAGTGGAAAAATGATAGCATCTTTAATAAATGATGTTGGTTTGATTGGCAGATTCCTATTTATCACCTTGCACAAAGCTCATATCCATGTGGATCAAGAACCTCAACAGAAAACCAGATACACTGAATCTAATAGAAGAGAAAGTGGGAAAGAGCCTTGAACTCATTGGCACAGGGGCAAATTTCCTAAACAGGACATCAATGGCTTATGCTCTAAGATCAATAATTTATAAATGGGACCTCATGAAACTGAGAAATTTCTGTAAGGCAAAAGACACTGCCAATAGGACAAATCAGCAACCTACAGATTGTGGAAATAACGTTCAGTAACCCCACATCCAATAGAGGGCTAATACTGAAAATATATAAAGAACTCAAGCAGTTAAACTCCAAAAAATCAACCAAATTAAAAAAGGGATTACAGATCTAAACAGAAAATTCTCAACTGAAAAATCTTGAATGGCCAAGAAGCACTTAAAAGAAACATTCAAAATCTTTAGTCATCAGGGAAATGCAAATCAAAACAACCCTGTGATTCCACCTCACACCAGTCAGAACTGCTAAGATCAAAAACACAAGTGATAGTACAGGATTGCATGGATGTGGAGAAAGGGGAACACTCCTCCATTGCTGGTGGGATTGCAAACTGGTACAGCCACTCTAGAAATTAATCTGGAGGTTCCTCAAAAATTGAAAATAGATCTACCTGAAGATCCAGCAATACCACATTTGGAAGTATACCCAAAAGATGCCCCACTATGCAACAGGGTTCATAGAAGCCTTATTTGTGATAGACAGAAGCTGGAAACAACCCAGATTTCCCACAACAGAAGAATGAATACAGAAAATGTGGTTCATTTTCACAATGGAATACTACTCAACTATTAAAAACAAGGACATTATAAATTTTTCAGGCAAATGGATGGAACTAGAAAATATCATCCTGAGTGAGATAACGCAGACCCAAAAGGACATGCATTGTATGTACTCACTGATAAGTGGATATTAGCCAAAAAGTACAGAAAACATAGAATACAACCCACAGACCATAAGAAGTATAAAAAAAACAGAAATACCCAAGTGTGGAGGCTTGAATACCACTTAGAAGTGGAAAGAAAATAATCATAGGAGGTAGAGGGAGGGAAGGACTTGAGTGGGAATGTGGAAGGGAAAAAACATGATCAGGTATGGGGGACAGGGAGGAGAGAAGCCCAGAAGGTCAGGAGAGTAAATGGAAATACTAAACTTCGTTGGGTGGGACTTAGGGGAACCCTCTAGAAAGTACCAGAGACCCAGGAGGTGAGAGACTCTCAGCATTCAGTGGGGGCGGTGGCCTTGGTCAAAATACCCAAAAATAGGGAGAGGGAACTCAAAGAGCCCACCTCTAGTAGACAGACATGGCCCCAAATGAAGGGACTGGGTTTCTAACCCACAGTCAAAAATTTTGAACCAGAATTTTTTCTGTCTAGAACTACAAAATAAAAATGAAGAAGAATCTGAAGGAAAGGCAGTCCAATGATCTCCCCAACTTGGCATCTATTTCATGAAGGGGTTGGAGCACCAAGGCCTGACAATATTACTGATGCTATGATGTGCTTAGAGACAGGAGCCTGGCATGGATATCTTCTAAGAGGCCCTACTAGCAGGTGACTGAAACAGATGCAGATACCCACACTCAACCATTGGACTGCAGTCAGGAACCTCTATGGTTGAATCAGGGGAAGGACTGAAGAAGCTGAAGAAGAGGGCTACCTAGTAGGAAGACCAGCAGTCTTAGTTTATCCAGACCCCAGGGAGCTCCTAGAGACTGAGCCACCAACCAGGAGCATACACCAGCTGGTCTTAGGCCCCTGGAACATATATAGCAGAGGTCTGCCTGGTCTGGCCTTAGTGGGAGAAGATGTGCTTAATCTTTAAGAGACTTGAGGCCTTAGGGAATGCAAAGGCCCTGTGTGGTGGGGAGCACCCTCTCAGAGGCACTGTGGAAGGAGGGACTGGGAAGAGGAAAATGGCTGGCATGTAAATAAATTAAAATTACGATTTAAATAATAAATAAAATAAATTTAAATAAAAAGATGCTATAATCAAAATATATCCTCATAAATTAGGTATTGAAATCTTGTCAAGGAATCAAGGTTAGTCCTTTTGGAAAATAATTAAACCATCAAGGCCCCAGGCTTGTGAATGATATCACTGCCACATCAAAATGTTGAAAGAGAGAACTCTTTCCGCTATATCGTTTAAATACTCAATTCCCAATCTATGACATTCTATTCCTCATTGAGTATTAAATCTATTATAAGCTTTGTCTTAGACTTCTCAGGATAGAAAATTATAAGGAATTGATTTCTACATTTTTTTTTCTTCAATAGCTACCAGAATAGACTAGGGCATAGGTTATTAGTAATTTGTATGATATCATGTAGCCTGGCCCACTGTAGTCTGTGCATTCTCTGAGCCCAGATATGCAATGAGAGAGCAATGCAACAACTGTTCACTGGCAGAAACCAATTCCAAGTAAGGAGAGCTGTATGTATTTAATGTTCTTTGGGTTGTACTCTAGCTACAATGGTTGTCTGACTATTCAGTGATATAAAATATCTAAGCCATTTTTCTTTATCATGGACCAATTAAATATGAACATAGACATAAAGAAGGGCAGGACTCAGAGATATGTCTAAACTTATTTTCTGCAGATGGGGATAGTGAATAGTTTGGTTCAATGCCAAGATAGTAGAGTTCAAAGTTACCAAGCTTCAAGCCCTGTAATTAAGTAATAATTTGAGAAAAAGTATCAACTCTTCCAAAATCCTAGATTAAACTATGTATTTGTGACAAATCCTATTTTTAATATGGTACAGCAACTTTTGAAAATAAATTCAAATATTATAAGATTTAGATGAGAGTTTGCACGTTAATCCATATAATTTCCTCTTGAAATTGAAAAGATTATCTGGTATTTTATGCAACTGTTATGCAATTTATCTTTAGTACTTTATTGAGTTATAGTTAATATACAAAATCTTCCAAACTAATGTATGCAATTTAATGAGCTTGCATACACTTAAATACATATGATAGCATTACCACATAATCAAGGTAATTAGCAAATCTGCCACCTATAAAAGCTCCTTTATCTCCACTTTGTTATAGACAAGAGGATGCAACATGAGGTCCTTTTCAACATTTTTAAAGGTTATTACAATATATTGTTCACTATGTACAATCAATTGTAAATGAGTCTCTATATCTTAGTAATCCTTTTAAAAAATATTTTTCATGTATATGTGGGTATCTGTGTGAGTATGTGTTATATATATGGATGTACATAGAGACCAGAAAGAAACCATATCCCTTGGAGTTGGATTTACATGTAGTCATGAACTTACCAGCATGGATACTGGGATCTTATATATTGTAAATTTAAAGTTACAGTATTCAAAAATTGCTCGCTTATGTCCTCCACATGCAGGAAGGTAATATTTGTGTACAACTGTATATTAGAAACCTCTTGTAAGTCAAATTACTCAGTTTTTTTTATTTTGAAGAATATTTCACTTGTTATAGTATTTTCAAGGGTCATTGTTGTAGGCATATGATATTTTTTCCTGTTCATTATTATGTATGTATATATGTATATATACATATATAACAATATATACATTCTTAATATTTAATAAGTATATATTAAGTTATATATAAAACTTAAATTATGTATCAATTTGCCATGATTCATATATACATATGTAAATAGATATATGCAATACTGAGTGTATTATATTTTTTCCTTAGGATAGCTGGATGTTTGTCAGTATCATTTTGTTTGTTTTTTGTTTTGTTTTGTATTACATTTATCTTTTTTAATCTGTTTCAATTTTGTATCAGTATTTGTTAATTCGTTCAGTTAATTTTAAGTTTATATTTTCTCAATGCTTTAAATTTAGGTTTAGTTTATTAGATATGTTTTCTTTTTAATCAAAGTAAATTTGCTATAAACTTTCCTCAGTACTTTTTGTTGCTATATCTGATTTTTTATATGCTGTAATTACTTTTTATTTATCCTCACTTCTTTTATGTATTTTATAATGGGTATCTATGGGCATTTTGGTGTGATTACTATGTGACTTGCACAAAGATGCCCTATTTTTGCTGATGACTTTTTAATTCCATTCACAACTGTTTTTACTTTTCCATACATTTTGTAATTTATTTCATACTTATTTATGTGTAGCTATTAGCTGATTTAAAAATATTTATTATTGCTGTGTGTCTGTGGGTGTGAATGATGTGTGTGTTTGTGTGTATGCACACATGTAATGGCATGTGTGCAGGTGCTAGAGAACAACTTAATGGAACTGTTTCTTTTCTTATATCATGTTGTTCCATGGATTAAATTGAAGTTTTCAGGATTGTGTATCAAGTGCTTTTACCCCAAAAGGTATCTGGATGGATCCATTATTTGATTTTGATAGCTACTTTCACATTAAAATTGAATTATTTATATAGCATCATTACTACAGTACAACATGCCATTTTTATTATTACAAACATAAATTTCTACCTTTAAAGTTTTACATTTATTTATTGTATGTGCATATGCCAGTAAGCATGCAACAGACCCAGTAGATATCAGATGGTAACTTGCAGAAATCAATCATCTCCTTCTGGTATGATTGTTCCAGATATTGGAATCAGGTTGTCAAGCTGGATGGCAAGCTCTCACATCTACTAAGACATTTAGTATTTTTTCCATGTAGGAACAGTAGTCAAGATTTAGCAACAGATATTGCTATTTGATTTCTGTTTAGATGAGTTGGAAAATCCTTACAAGTGGCAATAAAAGATAGTGTGAATGGTTTACATAGATAACGTTGTACAGGGAGCTATGGCAAAAGTAAATAAGAAAAAAATATTAGGCAATTTAGATTACTCTGTGAAGAAGAAGAATAAATATAGAGAAAGAGGCAGTCATGAAACCAATGCTTCACCCTTAATTTATGGAGTGACATCTTTCAGATCTACAGTAACTAAGTTACTTCCATAAATTAAAAATAAATGATAAATTATATGAAGATACATTCAGACAGTTTATCATGTTATTTTATAGCAAACCATCTCATTATTATCTAAGCTAATTAGAAGATGAAGGATATTAATGTGCAAATTTTGTAAGCCAGACAATGTAGGACAACTTCAGATTTTTGAAGCTCATTTTTTTTTTTAATTGAAGAAATGATCCATATTTTTAAAGGTCTAAGGTTTTCACTTGAGGTACAGATTCTTTCATTTATTTACAACATTCTAATTTTAAAACTAAAAGTCTGGTCTAATGAAACACATTTAGAAGTCGGTTCTCTGTCCAGCACCAGTGTTATGTGAAAATATAATTCAGATCATGTTAGTCCTAGGAGTTCTTACATTGGCCTACATTGTTCTCTATGATCTTGCCCCAGGTTATCTCTCTGATCTCATCTGCTATGACTCTTTTTGTTCTTTGACCTCAAACTAGGCAGACTTTGATGTGTCTGAAATAAACCAAGCAGGGCCCTATCTGAAGGTTTTGAAACTGTGTAGTTTTCTCTGTCCAGAAATTTCTTCCCTAGGTAGTTGCTTGGTTCACTTCCTCATTTCATTCTGATCTCTGCCTGAGAGATCAGACAATTCTCTAACAGACTTTTTTTTTCCTGCTCTCTATTCCTAACCCTGATGTATTCTTCTTTAGAACTCATATTACAATACCTCTGTATACCAGCTCTAGGAAAGGAAGGACTTAATTAAAGTTAGTGGTATGCAATCAACTCTAGTAATAAAATATAGCCCATAGGGAAGGCTAAATAAATATTTATTAAAAACATGAATGGTATGTACAATTTACACTTGATCACTAATGGTCTGTAAATTTAACACTTGATCACTAAGTTTGATATAATATTTTATAATTCATAAAAGCATTAAAACTCATAGACCAACAAGTTATCTGAGTCTATGTTCCCGATATATTTTAAATATATATCCACTACATATAGCAATATATCAACTATGAAAACATACATTCAAGTAACATTATATGGACTAATCCTGTTTTATTTAGGATTATAACCCCCTCCATCACACACACACACACACACACACACACACACAATGTACTTAGCACCTCAGGAGTTAGAGAAAGGACTGAAGGATTTGAAAGAGTTTGAAACCCCATAGGAAGAACAACAATATCTATCAACCTACCAGACCCCCCAGAAGTCCCAGGGACTAAACCACCAACCAAAGAGTATACATGGAGGGACTCATGGCTCTAGCCACATATGTAGCAGAGGATGGCCTTGTCAAGTATCAATGGGAGGAGAGGCCCTTGGTCATGTGAAAGCTCAATGCCCCAGTGTAGGGAAATGCCAGGGCGAGGAGGTGGGAATGGGTGGATGAGTGGGGGAACACTCTCATAAAAGAAGAGGGATGGGTGGGATATGGGATTTTTGTGGAGGTAAAACAAGAAAAGGGATAACATTTGAAATGTAAATAAAGAAAATATCCAAGAAAAAAAGAAAAAAAAAAGAAGATGCTATTTAAAATGAAATGGAACACTATGCATGCAGTCACAATTTTAAGGAATGGTTTGATATTCCAAGTCCAGGTAATTCAGCTTGTATGGTAGCGTTTTTAACTTCAGTCTAAAAATGTAAGATTGTATACTAAAAATGTAAGATTGTATAAATTACTTAAATTGGCTTTCTATTGAAAATTGTTTTAGCATGATCATCTCTCTCTCTCTCCATTTTGTATTCTAATTAAGTGATTGAATTAGCTTAACATTAACATAAATAGATCATTTATGACTGGCACAGAGAAAGAAATATTAAAGCTTTCTTCTTTGCTTTATTCATGTTAATTTACTTTTGCTTTTAACTTATAAATGAATTTATATATATTCACAGGAGACCATGTAACTTTTTGATATTCATTGTGCAATGTCATATCTAATACCTCAGTCATTTGCTCTTGGTAAGTTCCATTTCCTTAGGATTATAATACATAGTTCATGAGCATTATTTATAGTTTCTTTATTGATTTTAACACAAAAGCTTTATTTCTACTTACCTAGATATAATTTAGGATCTATTGATCAATATTTCTCCATTTTGTCATATTCTCCACAGTAACAAACATTCCTAGTAACAAACATTTTACTTTCTGTTTTAGTGAGACCACATCCTTTATACTCTACCTTTGGGTATAATTATTTATGATTTGTCTTGTTATTACTGGCTCCTTTAATTTATAAAATACTTTCATTTCTATCCTTGTTGTAAGAGACACAGTTTCATTCTTTCCATGGGTGTATTTAGTATTTCACTGTGTATATATAAATCCTTTTCCTTATAAATTCATCAGTTGGTACAGTGATGCTATGTCCTCTTCTTGGTTATTGCTAACACTATGACAAATGTTGGTATAAAGGTATCTCCTTGGTATACTGAGTTCATTTCCTTTGATGCATGCAGTGTGACTTCTCATTCTGGTTATTGTAGGACTCTCCCTACTGGTATCTATAATAGCTGTGATAACTAACATTATCCTCAAGGATTTGTAAATATTTACTCTATCATTTCAAGCACATTGTATTTTCAATATTTTTTATAAAAAACACATATAAAATTGTAGTGTCATCTCATTTTGCATTTAATTTCAATTTTATCTTTGATAGAGGCAGGAAACACTTGTATATAATCCCAAACATTCAAATTTAAATATAGATTTCAGGAAACAAGTACATTTTGACTTGTCTTTTGATGTATATTACCCAGTATTTAACCATTTCTTTGTATTTCAGAATTCTTTATATATTATGGATATTAACTCCTTACTAAATACAAATTTTGAAAAACATTTCCTTTCATTCTATAGGTTGACTTTTTTCAGTTTTTCAATTATTATCTTTGCTTCAAAGAATCTCTTTTGCTTGATTAAACCTAATATATTAAATTTGGGGACTGTTCTTGTGATTTTAAGGTATTGTTTCATTCAATTTCAACTCCTTTTTATATTTAAAATAGATTTTTTTAAATATAATTTTTGGATTATGATTTTTCCTCCCTGTATTCCTCCCAAAGTAACCTCCCCACTTTACCAATCACATAAATACACATCTGTTTTTCTCTTTCATTAGAAGTGTATACCTAAATGATGATGATGATAACAAACAAAACAGATTAAAGAAAAGCAAATAAACAGAGAAAAGAACCAAAGAAAAAGCACAAGAGACACACACAAATATTGAGGCACATTTACCCATAGAGATAACTCCTAAAACCAAAATCAGACATTATAATACATAAGCAAAATATCTGTTATGCCTTGCCAAAGTATTATAAGACAAAAAAATCATCCAAAAGTATCATTGTGTTCACTTTGTACTAGTTATCTACTACAGGGTATGGGTCCTGCCCTTACGTGTCTTTTGAATACCCAGTGAAATTTCACTGTACTATGCAAGCAGTTATCATTTGGAGACAGTTTCTGGGTTAGTTATCAGGTCTTCTGTCTACTTTATTTATCTCAGCACTGGCACCTCACCTGACTTGAACCTGTGCAGATACTGTGCATGCTGAAACAGTCTCTGCAAGTTCACATGTGTAATTCAGTCTTGTTGTGTCTAGAATGAGTTTTTTCCTTGGTTTCCTCCATCCCCTCTGACTCTTAACAATCGTTCTGTTTCCTGAGCACTGAGGGGAAGGGAATTTGATGGAAACATTCCATTTAGTCCTGAGTGTTTCAAGATTTCTCATTTTATGCATAATGTCTGGCAGTGGATCTCTGTATTTGTTCTTATCTACTGCAAGAGGAAGTTTCTCAAATGATGGCTGAGCACAATACTGAACTGTGAGTACTGCAGAATGTCTTTTAGAGTAACTTTATTGCTATATTGCTTTGGCAGAACATTAATATTTGGTTTTGTCCTGGGTACATGGCCTATCTAGTCTCAGGTTCTTTGCCATCAAAACAGTTTTGGGCACAGGTTTCATTTCAGACCTTGGATGGTTACTCCCACAACTTTGTATTACTATCTTACCAGTATATTTTAAATCCATTAGTTTTTCAACTTTTGACTTTTCTTTTCTGATGGAAATTGAAAAACTTCACATCTCTACTGTGTGTACAAGAATTTTATTCTAAACATAAAGAGAATCTTCTACCTAAATTTTAAAAGTCAGACTGACAGATTTCCAAATTAACAATAGAAATCAGGTTGCAGCTGATCACTAGTTATGTATTAAATAATCATAACTTATTTACTATACATTTACATATACTCTTTTGGAAATATATCTACTGTATAAATAAATGCCCATCTTTTAGAGATTTGAACACAATAATAAACTGTTTTTAAAGGGATGAAAGAATATTATTTTATTCTATATTGTGATACTAACATTTGTGTATGTGGAGAATATGGTTTCAAGTTTATACAGATGGGCTTGTATGTGTGTGTGTGTGTGTGTGTGTGTGTGTGTGTGTGTATACACTTACAGTTACATTATTATATGAGGAGATCAAAAGCTGATGACAGGTATCATCCTCAATGTTTGCAACTTCATTTACTGAGGCCATGTTTCTTGCTGATCATGAAACTCACCAATTTGCCTAGTCTAGTCTGACCTAGACATGTTCTCTCTTTGTCTCCTGAGTTCTTGGGTTACAAGTGGGCCTTCAAGTCTACTCAACTGTTACATAAGGATTCTAGGTACATAACTTAACTTATGCTTGTATCATGAGCCTTTTAACAACAAAGCCATCTTTCCAGACCTATAACTCTGACTTTTTAAGCAAAATTTTACTTTAGTTGAAAGACACAGTACTTCAATTTTTGCATAGTTTATTTTGTTTACTTTTTTCAAGTAGAAGCAATATTGGAGTTGGAATATAATTTGTGCAATTGTTGCAAAGATCAGAATACACCATCAAACAGGTTGTTCTTGTTGATTTCATTATGTCTATGTTATGCATCTCATTTTCTCTTCAGTTATTTCAATAATTTTATGTAAATCATCATTCTTTATTCATTCTGAAATCCTCATTTTCAAGTCCAAGTGTATATTTTGGAACAATTACAGCTTTTTGAAGCTTTGGAAGGAAACTGAGATTCATACATGATTTTAAGAACTACCTAAATACAGATAATTCTTAAATTTGCATCTCTGATATAAGCCTCACTTCCTCTATTTTGTTGCACATTGTGATAGATTGGACACTTGTCTTTGGTGTTTAATTGGTCCTTCAAATTTAATATACTATCTCCATGTTCCTATGAATAGTTATCCCTTTTTATTGTGAGAATTTGGTGCAAATGTCTCTCAGCTTCTCAAATGTTATTATCTTTTGCATCTCTATTGGCACCCCCTCCCTTGGATGATACCTTAGTTTCTGATCTTCCATTTTACATATTTGTTATGTGAGGCTCAAACCCAAGATGTATGTGCTAGACATACATTCCATCACTGAGCTATATACTCTCAGCTGCATCCTATACTTTTATGTCATCACTCTGCATCCTACTTCTTATGTTACATCAGTAAGATCATCTAGAGCATCTCTCCATTCCAATATATAGTACATTATTGTGAAAAGTATCTTGGATAAAAGAGTATTTAATTATATTTTTCCTGTTTTCAACAATATAAACATTAATTAAAAAATAATCTGCTTCCATGTATCATGCTTTTTGTTTCAGTTAAATTTTAGGTACTGTTGCATCTTTAAATTTCATGAAGAATAAGGTAAAATAATAATATTAATCTTGGTTACAAATGAGAAAATAAAGAAACATAGACATTCATAACTTTCTAATTTTTCCAAATAGCTCTATGATTAATTTGTGAGTAGTTTGTAGTTTGTAGCTCATACTCCATTATACTTATAGTACCCCAACAGGGCTTATTCAAAAATAAACATAGGTCAGGTTAAAATGTTATTCAAATAACATGGTTAATTAAGAAAAAATCATTCAGTGAATATAAAACATATATTAATAAAAATCCATAGACATCTGCATTTACTCTAAGGCCAACAGTTACTTTCAAGTTTTTTGGTTGTTTGTCATCCCTATATTCCAATTTGTTTTCCCTTTTGGCCATGATAAATATATTCCTTATTTGAAGATAGGATTAGAATATCATTCAAATGTACTAACATAGAATTTTACTTGGAAAATGTTGATATGGCCTTAACCTCTCCAGATTTAGCAGCTGGACTCAGACATTCTTCAATTTGTGACAAATCCAAACTGTTTCCTGTTCATAGGGGAAACCAGTCATCTGTGACTTGATTGGTCATATCAATTTTATGCTGTAATGTTCCCATTTTCAAAGACCTGTCCCTGCCAGCTCCCCTAGTGAAAATTCTCAAAAGTCAAACTTCTATTCCAAATTCTACAGAACCAGCAATGAACCCTTAATTAGATTTCTGTAACTAAATTGTGTCTCCTGAAACTTTGAAG
Source organism: Arvicanthis niloticus (assembly GCF_011762505.2). NCBI lineage: Eukaryota > Metazoa > Chordata > Mammalia > Rodentia > Muridae > Arvicanthis > Arvicanthis niloticus. The sequence goes on from NC_047679.1 coordinate 104,543,075, forward strand.
CACAGTTAGATTCCTTACTAATAAAGAATAAAAGAGAGATTAAAAGTTAAGTGTTCTTAAATTTCTGAGTAGATGCCATAAAGCATACTAGATAGGATAAATAAAAGTCAGACAGGAATCAGGAAGAAATAGGCTTTTATTCATGTTCTTCAATTTCCTGTCTATGCCACTAAAGGTTATATAATTTCCTTGAGTCCTGTAAATTAGTGTATCAAATGAATATTTGTCTTAAGTTATAAACAAATATATAGATTAAGTTATATATCATTCATAAAAATGAAGTACAGAGTGTCTACCATTTAATAAGTTAAATATATTGTGACAAAATTATGTTGAAGCTAAAAGTACTTTTCCAATTTGAAGCAAAAGTAGCTTATTTGGACTACTTTCCATTTTCCAGTCCCCCATCACAAAGCCCCTCCCTCAATTCCTTCTCTCCCACTTTAGTTGTTTGGGAATGCACATGAAGACCAAGTATGTGTCAGAGAGCCTAGGGCCAAGCTGTGTATCAACAGGAGGCTGACTGAGGAAGAGAACTGTGTGGGAGTGGGGATAGGGAGTGGGAATTGGGGTGGCATTTAGGATCAGATATGTATAGGGACAGGAGAGAGGGGCAAAGGTCCAGGAGAATGAATGGAAATCTGGATCTGGCAGGGGTTGGGGTGTGTGAGTGTGTTGGGGGGGGCCTATCTTGAGGTTATGTCAGAGACCAGGGATCACGGAGGCTACCAGGAGTCAATGGGGGTGACATTAGTTGATACTTAGCAGTAGAGATAGGGAACACAAAGAAGCCACCTCCTGTAGCCATGCAGGAACCCTAGTGAAAGGATAAGGGCAGCAACCCACCCACAAAACTTTGGACTCTAAATTTATCCTAACTGTAAGAAATGCAGGGACAAAGATGGTGCAGAGACCCAAGGCAATGGCCAAGCAACAACCAGCCCAACTTAAGACCCATCCCATAGGCAAGCACTAATTTCTGACACTATTAATAATACTCTATTTTGTTTGTAGACAGGAAGATAGGCCTGTGAAAGGCTCTACCCAGCAGCTGACTAAGACAAATACAGAGACTCTCAGCAAAACAATGGGTGGCACTTGGGGATGCTAATGTTTGTAAGCCTGGTGCTGATAGGAACTCCACAGGAAGACCAACAGGGTCAGCTAACCTGGACACTTGGGGGTTATCAGTGACTGAAAACAACCCATTATTCACATGCACATTCTTAATTGAGACAGACACAATCCATTGTCAATAAGTTTTTTAGTTACATTTGCTAATAAATGTATATGATGTGAGTTTGAACTAGTGAGAATGTAAGTGTATGTACACTTTTGGGGACAATTTTCTGTAAACAGAAATGGATTAAAATGGCAAGATTCTCATAAAATAACTTCAGAACATGAGGCATGTCCTAGATTGGTTAGTATACACAGTGTCACTCTATTGAAAAACATTGATTTTTCCTTCTTTCAGTAGGTATACGTGATTGTTCAGTTGTTAACCTTTACCCCGATGACTAGGTTCTTATTCATTCATTCTTTTTTAAAAACTGTAATGAAATAAAATATAGTAAATATATATTATTTATATATATTAAAATATAGTAAATATAAAAATATAGTCTATCATTGAATTTGGAAAGGAGAAACCAAGAGAAAGTAAAACAGACTTATGGTATGGGAAGATTCTTATTAAATTATATTTAAATATTAAAATTGTTTTAGATAATAAATAAAAATAAGTATGTTAATCTAAAAAATTATTTTAAATGCTTAGCAAGAGGAACAATAGTCAATGGCAAAACACCCTCAAATTATGAAGGAAAGTAGCAAAATTTAAAGAAACAAACACTATTTGTCCTGGAGATTTCTATTTTTGAAAAATAAGGAAGTTCCTGAGGGTCAGAAAATTTAAAAACAACAATAAAACAAAACAAAACAAAATAACAATGACAACAACAACCTAAAACATCAGGATGATCCTATTTTGATTAATTTACCCCAACTTCAGCCTCTGTTGCTCATATTCTCTCACGAGTTTGAATTATTTTATTTTTATATTGTACCTATATATGAGATTATGTAGCAGTTGGTTTTGTTTCTGTTTCATTTGATTGAATGTAATGTCTTCCAAGTTTATATACTCTGTCATACATGACCAGATTTGTTTAATTTATATTTCATGCATATAAATAATTTATGTATGCCATATTGATGGCATCAATATAAGTATACATATACAGGTATATATATATATATATATATATATATATATATATATATTTAATTAGATTTGGTTTTTGAAATTTTTATATATGTGTATAATGATTCATTCTTTTTACTTTCTTTCACCATACTTTTTAAATCTCCGTATCATGTTTAACAAACTTCCTCTTTCTAGTTTTTTTTCCCAGTTTTATGATATTTTAGGCTATGGATTCACAATTGAACACTTACAATTTATTCCACATTTTGCCGATTATGAATATTGTAAGAAACTTGGATGTGCAGATACAGTTAAAAGGCTAATTGTATTTTCACTGATTATGCAACAAGATTAGTGGATCATATAGTACTTTTGATTTGAAATTTTATTTTGTTTTTGAAAAAAACTATACTGTTTACTGAATTGTGCTCATTCATAGCCCATGTAACAGCATAATCCTTAGACAACAGTTAATCTATTTTTCCTTAATATAAGTTAGTGTATTCTGAACATTTTCTGTTTCTAACTTTTAGTAACTTAGAAGATTCATATATCTTATATCAATGAAAGAGAAAATAGATGAGAGAATGATAATTTATACTAATACAACCATTGCTATTTTGAAAACAAATATATTTTGCATTCCTTTTTTGGATATTTTATTTGTTTACATTTCAGATGTTATCCCATTTCCTAATTCCCCCCTGAAACACCCTATTCCGTCCCATGCCACCTCCTTCTGCTTCTATGAGAGTATGCTCCCACCCACCCATCCACTCCCACCTCTCTGCCCTAGAATTCCCCCACACTGGAAAATCCAGCCTTTGTGGGACCAGGGACCTCCTCTCCCTCAGATGCTCTACAAGGCAATCCTTGACTAAATATAGAGTTGAAGCCATGGATCCCTCAACGTGTGTTCCCAGGCTGGCTGTTTAGACCAAGGGAGCTCTGGTTGGTCAGTATTGTCTTTCTCCCCATGAGGCCTCAAATCCCTTCAGCTCCTTCAGTCTTCTTTCTAACTCCTCCATTGGGAAACAGTCATGAGTTCCATGACTACCTGTGAGTATCATATATGTCAGGTTCTGGCAGACCTCTAAAGAAAGCTCTATTAGGTTCTTGTCAGCATGCACTTCCTGGTATCCACAACAGTGCCTGAATTTGTGACTGAACATAGGATGGATCCCTAGGTGGGGCAGTCTCTGGATGGCCCCTCCTCAGTCTCTGCTCCATGCTTAATCTCAGTATTTGCTCCCATGATTATTTTGTTAGTCCTAAGAAGGACCAAAGCACCCATACATTTTGGTCTTTCTTCTTTAAGAACTTCATGTGGTATGTGAGTTGTATCTTGGGTATTGCTAGATTTTGGGCTAGTGCCCACTTATCAGTGAGTGCATACTATGTGTGTTCTTTTGTGATTGGTTTACTTCACTCAAGATAATCTTTTCTAGTTCCATCTATTTGCTTAAGAATTTCAAGAATTTGTTGTTTTTAATATATGAGGAGTATTCCATTGTGTAAAAGTACCACATTTTCTGTATCCACTCCTCTGTTGCAGGACATCTGGGTTCTTTCCAGCTTCTGGCTATTATAAGTAAGGCTGCTATGAACTTAGTGGAACATGTATTCTTGTTATATGTTGAAGCATCTTCTGGGTATATATGCCCAGGAGTGGCATAACTGGGTCTTCAGGCAATAAAATGTCCAGTTTTCTGAGGAATCACCAGACTGATTTCCAGAGTGGTTGTACCAGCTTGCAATACCACCAACAATGAAGGAGTGTTCTTTTTTTTCCCCACAACCTCGCCAGCATCTGTTAGCATCTGTGGTTTTGACCTTAGCCATTCTGACTCATGTGAGGTGGAATCTCAGAGTTGTTTTGATTTGCATTTCCCTGATGACTAAGTATTTTGAACATTTCTTTAAGTGCTTCTTGACCATTCAGTATTTCTCAGTTGTGAATTCTTTATTACTGTTTCCTATATTTTTAATAGGGTTATATGGTTGTCTGGGGTCTAATTTCTTGAGTTCTTTGTATATATTGAATATTAGCTCTCTATTATAAAGCCTACTTGATCAAGATGGATAATTATTTTGATGTGTTCTTGGGTTCAGTTTTTGAGAATTTTACTGAGTATTTTTACATTGATATTCATCAGGATATTAGCCTGAATTTTTCCTTCTTTGTTGGGTCTTTCTGTGGTTTATGTATGAGCATACTTGTGGCTTTCTAGAATCAATTGGGTAGTGTTTTTTCTGTTTCGGTTTTGGGAATAGTTTGAAGAGAACTGAAATTAGGTCTTCTTAGAAGGTCTGATAAAGTTCTGCACTAAAACAATCTGGTTTTAGGCTTTTTTGGTGGGGAGATTTGAATGTATGCTGCTATTTCTTTAGGGGTTATGGGAATGTTTAGGTGATTTATCTGATCTTGATTTAACTTTGGTGTCTGGTATATGCATAGAAAAATTTCCATTTCATACAGATTTTCCAATTTTGTTGAGTATAGGCTTCTGTAGTAAGATCTGGTGATTTTTTGAATTTTCTCAGTTTCTGTTGTTATGTCTCCCTTTTCAGTTCTGATTTTATTAATTTGAATACTTTCTCTGTGCCCTCTGGTTAGTCTGGCTGAGGGTTTATCTATCCTCTTGATTTTCTCAAAGTATCAACTCCTGGTTTTATTGATTCTTTGTATAGTTCTTTTTGTTTCCACTTGGTTGATTTCAGCCCTGAGTTTCCTGATTATTTCCTGCAGTCTACTCCTCTTGGGTGTATTTGCTTCATTTTGCTCTAGAGCTTTCATGTATGCTGTCAAGTTGCTAGGGTATGCTCTTTCCTGTTTCTTTTTGTAGGCACTTAAAGCTATGAGTTTTCCCCTTACCACTGCTTTCATTGTGTCATGAATCTTCTGGCTTTTATAGTCTCATTCTGATAGGTCTGCCTTTATATATTACTTGACCTTTTCCACTTAGTGCTTTTAACATTCTTTGTTTTGTGCACTTGATGTTTTGATTATTTATGTGATGGGAGGAACTTCTTTTCTGATCTAGTCTAATTGGAGTTCTGTGGGCTTCTTGTATGTTCTTGGGCATCTCTTTCTTTAGGTTAGAAAAGTTTTCTTCTATAATTTTGTTGAAGACCTTTACTGGCCCTTTAAGTTGGGAATCTTCTTTCTTCTATACCTATTATCCTTAGGTTTGGCTTTCTCATTGTGTCCTCGATTTCTTGGATGTTTGGAGTTAGAAATTTTTTGCATTTTGCATATTCTTTGACAGTTGTGTCAATGTTTTCTGGTGTATCTTCTGCACATGAGATTCTCTCTTCTATCTCTTATATTCTGTTGGTTATTCTTGCATATCTGAATCCTGATCTCTTTCCTGGGTTTTCTATCTCCACGTTAGTTTCTCTTTTTGATTTCTTTATTGTTTCTACTTTCATTCTTTGATCCTGGATGGTTTTGTTTAATTCATTCTGCTGTTTGAGTGTCTTTTCTTGTAATTCTTTAAGAAATTTTTGTGTTTCCTTTTTAGAGGCTTACCTCTATCTGTTTACCTGTGTTCTCCTATATTTATTATGAGTTATTTATACCTCTATCTGTTTACCTGTGTTCTCCTATATTTATTATGAGTTATTTATGTCCTTCTTAAAGTTCTCTATCATCATCATGAGAAAGTGATTTTATATCTGAACCTTGCTTTTCCAGTGTGGTGGTGTATCCAGGACTTACTATGATCTGAGGACTGGGTTCTTATGATTCCAAGTAACCTCAGTTTTTATTGCTTATATTTTTGTGCTAGCCTTTAGCCATCTGGTTATTTCTAGTGCTACCTGCACTCACTGTCTTTTACTGGAGCCTGGCTCTCCTGTTATCTTGGTTGTATCAGAACTCCTCAGACTCCAGCTGTCTCTGTGATCCTGTGATCCTGAGATACTGCTGCTCTGAGTACAGTGGATCCTAAGCTGCTCTGAGTGTAGTGGATCCTCTAGGATGGATCAGGATGTGGTGTTTTCTCAGTAGCAAAGCAGCTCTGAATCTGCCTCAGCAGCAAAGATCAGGCAGAAGGGGCAGAAGGGCAGCTGTATTTGGGAGGGAGGGGTTTTGGTGGGTGCACTGTGTTTCAGCTGATGCTCTGGGGCTATGGGTTGTGGGAGAGGGTTTTTACCAGCTGCTCTAAGTGCAGTTAATCCTCTAGGATGGGTCAGGATATGATGTCTTCTTGGGAGCAGACCAGCTAAGAGTCTACCCCAGCAGCAAGGACCAGGCAGAAGGGCATATTTTGCATCCCTAAGAGTATTTTCTATAGATTTCCTTTGTTGAACACTGCATCATCAGAGCCTAGCTTTTTAACTCAGTTTGTTTTTGCTTCAAAACATTTAAATGTTTATTTCATGCTGTGTTTATAGTAATATTTAAGTCATGTAGTACTATTGCTTTTCATTACAAAGCAACTGGTACAAAATGGGAAAGATTGTCATTACTAAAGTTCTCTTCATTATCTGGACTTGCATATACATATGACTCTTTGTAATGTCAGGCAAATGTCAACAGATTGTAGATATATTTCCACTTCTAGAAAACATTATCACACCTTGTTTATTTTTTTCTGTAATAGATACCAAATTGAATATAATTCAACTATCCCTGTCAGAAATTTTGAGGAACAATATCTTTGAAGATAAGTATATAAAATATGTCACAAACTATACAATAGACAATATAAAAATAACAAAAATAATCACCACAATTAATAGAATTTATAACCTTCTATCCTTTAAAATTTTAAGAAAAATAAAGCTGTATAGTAAAATTATTTTCATGATCTTTACACTTTTTAGAATTTTATATTTGAGAATATTATTTGCATTATTTTCTTTTCCTCTCTCCATTCCCTTCAAGTTTATGATCTCTTATTTCTTAATTATCATTGTTATTTTTATATTGCCATGTAAACATGCTTTGTGTACATCATGTGAATGCAACCATATTTTTGTGATTCTTTGGGTACAGCTTCCCTGTAATATATAGGAGACACTATCTTGCTACATATATTCTGTTCCTCTGGCTTTTACAATTGTTCTGTTCCTCCTTTTATGATTTTCCAAGATCCTCAGGTGTATGAGTGGCATTGTACATGCATAAGTTGAGGTTTATTAAAACAAATAATGGTCATTGTAACTAGTTGTGGATTTCTGCATTGGCTTCTGCATGATACATAAGGAAACTTCTTTATCAAGGAAAGAGTCAGCCTTAACTTTGGTATAAGGATAAGTATTTAGAATACAATTAGAATCTATTCTTGTTTAGGAAAATGGCAGTATTAGCTGATATTTTAAGATCTATAATCCCACCAATCATGAGTAATTGGTTAGATTTATACAACCAACCATGGACTGCCTCCTATTTGGTGGGCCATAGGTCCAGCTCAACAACTGTTAGTCATTTCCAAGACATTAATGTCACTATTGGACCACTGGGAATATCATGTCGGGCTGGTCATTGTTGTGGTTCATAGGCTTTACAACTGGGTAGTACCATTGATTGCTTTTCTCCATTGGGAGATTACTTAGCACTTTTTGAATCTTTGAAGCCTAGTCTTCTGTGAGAAGGCTTTTGGGTCCTTTCCATCTTGATTCATCAAAGTACTATGTTTGAAGTTTGTAATGTTTTCAGCAATATGGTTATAAAATATTGGCACATGCTCCTATTGAATGATTTTTCTGATGTGAGACTCTGCCTTTTAGAGGTATCACAACCTTCTAAAAGAGTGCAGCCATCTTTATCCACAATGAAAACTAATAAAAATATTTTGTGATTTTTGTTTTTGTCTCAATTTATATGATTCATCATTTATATTTGTTCATGCATGTGAAACCATTTTGCATTCCTGATATAAAATATATATTTAGTGTGGCAATACCATTATAATATGTTTTAATTGAAATATAATTATATTGCTTAAATCCCCTATGCCTCCATTCTCAAGTTGATAGCCTCTTTTTCTTTAGTTATTATTGTTACATATTTTATGCCCAAATATATATATGTATATATACTAGTATTTCAGTGTTACAATATGGTAGCTGTAATTGTTTCTTTCTTTTCATCAAATTACATTCTTTTTTTATTTTTTCCAAAAAGAGCCATTACAATATATTATTGAATTTAATTGGAAAGTATTTCAAGGGTGAGTTTAAAAAAATCAGTATCTTTTTGTATAGTTTGATTCTTTTGTTGTTACTGTATTTTGTTTGTTTTGCTTCTGTTAAACCATATCCTCAATAAGCTTTGCAATAATGTCTTATTTTATAGAATGAGATTGGAAATGATTCCTTGATTTCTATTTTATAAAACAGTTGAAGAGAAACCTTTTTATTTGTCCTTCAAAAGTCTGTTAGACTTGGGCAGCAAATTCATTTTGTCTTAATATTTCCTTTATTGTGAGACTATATTAACATTTTACCGTAAATGTTCCATGTAGATTCACTGGTTGTCTCAATTGTAATTACATTTATTTTGTTATTGTGTGAGAAACACACACATATATGTTATAGTATGGATATGTAGGTCATTTTTTTGGAGTTAGTTCTCTCTACCATGTGGGGCTCAGGAAACAATTTGAGTCATGATGCTTGGTGGCAGACACCTTTCCCCACTGAGCATCCTCATAAGCCTTGGATTTTAAGTATTTAATTTTCTGCTGGTTCAATTCCTATTATGTCACATATGTATAAAATCCTATTTATTTCAATCTATATATTGAACTTCATAGAAATATATGTATTTTAAAATTATTCTCATATGATCCTCAGGACTCCATGTTATTTTTATATCATGAAACTTTTAATCATTAATTTCAGTTATTTGGAGTTTATCTTTGTGGTTTTGCTTAGTTTAAATAACCTATTTTGTTTCTTAGACACTTTGTACTGTTTTTAGTATCCATCTCTCATATTGCAGCAATGATAATTTCACCCCCAGTAATTTTGATTTTATATTTCTTTTATGTCCTAAGAAGTTTATGTGTATTAGTAAGTTATTTGAAATTTCTCTTTGCATTTTTAAATATAGGACTAACCATATAATTATTTTTGTAATTGATTTTGCAAATCTCATAGATTCAGGACAGTGATGCTTTATATATAGTTTGTTTTTAGAAATTTTATGCAAATTCATCAGTTTTGCTCTTTTATTTTCCGCAAGAACTACTCCTAACAACTGACTTTAAACTAAGTAAAATACCCCTTGGTATGCTGTTGCATCTTGGTTTTTAACTTTTTGTTTTCTCCTTTTTATAAAAGAGAATTCCTATATGTTTGAATTTTAGGACCTTCCAAATCTGATAGAATAGTTTTCCAAGGTTTTATTATATTATTTTATGAATGTTTTACATTTTCATATTTTGAGCATTTAAAATATATTCATTTTGTCACATGGAAGAGTATTTTGTCTCCAAGTATGTATGTTTATTTTCCATGTGCATCTTTAGTCAAAATTGGCATTGGAGCCCCTGGGACTGGAGTTACAGATGATTTTGTGCTGTCATGTGGGTGCTGAAAATTGGAAGTTAAACTTGAGTTCTCTAAAAGAACAAGCACACTGAACTGTGGAGCCAACTTTCTACCTCTTATTCTTCCTATGTAAATAGTTGTTCTTCCCTTATAGTCAAAATTGTTTGTAAATAAATTATTTCCCTGCCTTGGTCCATATGTTTTCATAGGATATGTAGCAAAGAAAAGAAGTGGATATTCCATGTTAATTGCATGATTATGATCTTATTATTTTTGACAATCTTTGAATATACTCCTGGATTTGATTGTCCCCTTATTGATTAAACACAACTTCATAGAAGTGAAAGCCTGAAGTTCTAATGAGTTTTTGATCTGAGTTGTATATAACCTCTGACTAGACTTACTGTCCACTAAAGTTCTTTTTTTTAATTCTGCTGATGGGAAAGGAATATAAAACACAGTTAGCCAGTTTTAAGGTCTCTTCTGAGATTTATTCTTTGACAGTTGACAGAAATACTCAGAAATCAGCATTTTGGTAAAACCTTATTTGTTTAAGATGCCTCTTAGCCAAAGAGACTGTCTGTAGGAAAGGATTAACCTATTGACAATGACTTTAGAAACTCAAACCCATTGAATAACAAGTGCTGGATGTATTTACCTTCCTAATACTCTACAATTCACTATGAGTCTGGCTTTCTTGAAAAGGTCAAAATGCATGAAGGACTGAATTTTAATAGGATGACATACAGAATCGTGAAGTTTAGTAGAACTGGTTTTACTGAGTACAAACCCAAAGTTAATTATATGAACCTGGGTCATGTAAATTGGTAAATACCTCTATAAAAAGTAACATGGCTTTTAGGTAATTTTGCAGTTTTTAATGAGTTATTTGTTCATTATCAAGATTTTTTCTGTTAAATAAATTCCATAACCCTTAATAATTTTAGGGCTACTCTTGTAAAATAAGCTTGAAAATGTCACTCTGTGAAATGACCAATAGACCCTTTATATATTAAAACTTTTAAGATACACTCTGATAAATAGTACTTTTAAATACCTAAACCAAGAAGGAAAAAAGAGCAAAACTGATAAAATTGAATAATTTCATTTTGTTTTTTGGTCATGTACATCCCTTCTCCTGACCTGACTTATATGTTTGAGCTGAAACACCAATTTTTCAATATTGGTATAAGCTGCATATACTATTGTTATAGTGTCTACAAATAGATTATTCATCAGAAAGTGCTGATTGGACTCATATGAGACTGCCTAAAACTTAAGAAAGTGGGCATTTAAAAATTTCAGCAACTAGATTCTTTTGTAGAAATACTAGCTCCTCTCAGAAAATAAACACACATCAAGAACTGTAAATATGCCTTTGTGGTGACAACAAAAGTGGCTTTGTGGTACTTTCTCAACCCATTAGTAAGTAATTTAGTAATTTATTCCTTGTATAACAAGATTATTCAATTATTCAAATCTTTGATTTTTGAATAATAACTCATGAATATTTTTATAGAAAAGATTTCATTGTCATTCTTCCTCTCTTGATAGTTACTTTGTGGGTATTTTACATACCTTATTAATTCAATGGTTTTTTTTTCTTTGTATCATTAGAAGCAACTTCATGAATGACACAGGGCTTAATTTTTAGTATGAAAAAAAGAATCAAGTTAAATAAAAGACCATGAAGGTGTCATGTCCTTTATAATAACTGAGCTGTGTTATGTTTGGCACTAAAGAGTGTCTCATTAAACTCCTTTCAGAAAAGTACACATTTGGAATAACTTTTCGGCTAAAGGGCAGAGCTGTATTGGTTAGTTTTCTGGTGCTGTGATAAAATATGATATCAGAAAGCGACATAAAGAAGAATTTATTTTGGCTTATGGCTCCTAAAGGATAACCCTCCATTATGTCTTGGAGCTATGGCAGCAAGTGGTGGGCATGACATCAAGAGCAGGAACCTGAGAGCTCACATTTTCAAACAAAAGCATCATGCAAAGGGATGGAAAACTGGAAATATGGTACAGCTATATAATCACTGAGTCTCCACAGTGACTTTTCTCCAGCCAGGCTGCAACGCCTAAACCATCCCAAATAGTACAACTAAGAACCTAGTGTTCAAAATTCTAACCTATGGGAGGACATTTTTTGTTCAAACCTCATAAAATTAACATGCCTATATGGAACAAAGATAACAGATTTTGAACCACATTATGTAGAATACAAGATATTATAGATATTGCTAGAGTAGAGGTATTATTTTTATTAACAAATGTAATTCATATTGGGAGAAACTCAGATTCGTTTTATCTGTCGGTATTAGATGTTTTTGTTTGGTAGTTCACTGTAAAAAATTAACCAGTTCAAAGTATGATGGTTAAGGGACAAAAAAAATTCAGTAAGATATTTATATTTATAAAATTGTATTTTAGGCATGACTTAGTAACAATGTCCTATAGAATCCTTCAATTTAATCATTCAATGCTATTACACTAAATCTTCAAATTATGAAATATTTATAACTATATTAAAATATTCATACAAGTTAATGTGTACTTCAAAGAACTGCTTTTATAATTATCAATTCATTTTTCATACTTCAAGTAACTACAGTGTTCAGAATTGTAAATTGCGTTGCAAAAAACAAATCTTAAATGATGTATAAGAATCCTACAATTACAGACAGAAATTCACTCACACAAAAAAATCAGTTCTTTAGGTATTTCTTGGAACACTAGAAGGTGGAGAAATGACTAATAGAATTTCCCCCACAGGTGTTCTAATGAATGAAACACCAGCCTAGTGTCTGTCTGCATTGCAATCCACTATACCTAAGGGAGGTAATAAATATGAAATGATGTGCTGTCCAATTTTGTCCTTCTGTGGCTCATATTCTCAAGAATATGTAGCATCTTTTGCAACATTGTTGAAGTCACTGGCAGTTTTGCTGACAAATCATCATACACCAGCAGTGTATAATTCTCTCCAGTATATAAAACATACATGAGAGAAATATACTTTGTTACTAAAAGTTTTGCAAGAAAAATTCTTATTCTTAGTAGGAAAGCAATACATTTTCATTAAACTAAACCTTGTATTTGAAATTCTGATCACATTTTCTAATTATCTAAAAGCTATTTTTAATTATTTATGTATTGCTACACATACATCCATTTAAAATACATTATGAGTAAAATATGGTGACATTCTATTTTTAATTCTGTCACTATTTTCTTCTTTATTTTGATATTTTATTATTATGAAATCTTTATAAGCTGATTGTATTGGCCAGATATATAAAAGCTGTAAATATAACATGTAAAAGTAAGTTATATATGAAACAATAATAAAATTTTTATTATATAACTTTTTTAAAGACTATTAATTATTCTTGTTATTATTAAATTGTAGAGTATAATTATAAATGCAGGCATAATCATGAGACCTTAATTGTGTGGCAATTCTTTCCAGTAGAAATACTATATGAGGAGAAAGTGTTTTTCTTTGTATTAATGAAATCATATAAAACAGTGAGGTTTAAATTCACATAACACCTGTTTCCATAATATAGAATAAAACAATATGAAAACTAATGAGAATTTATTGTCCTCATTAAACATAAAATGTGTTTAGAGGTAGACAGATTTTTTTTTCTAATGTGTATTCTGATGTGAACAATTAATTCAAAGTTCATTTAATTGACTCTGGGGATCAAAAGAAAAGGATTATCAAAATGATAGAACCTTGATTTCATGCTTATTATCTTATATCTATGTGACTTCCTAGGGGTCCTGTCACACATTACTTAGGTCCTTATCCCAAATGTGTCCTAAAGACACTGCAAAGAAGCAGCTAAGTTGGAGCTACGCTGAATGCTTTTTTCCTGCCTTCATTACACCAGAAGGTGTCATGTAAGCATCTGAATGAGAAAAAGAAAAAGAGAAAAAAACAACAATAGTCAAAAAACAACAATAGTCCTACTTTCCTACCTAGGACTATTGTGAAACTACAACAAAGGCTAGTGTCACATGATAACCCTATGGGTGCACTAATGGCATGTATATCTTAGCAGTAATCAACAGATTGCTAATTAGACTCACGATCCACTGATCCACTCACAAGAGGGAAGTTATGCCTGATACTGGCAACCAAGCCATCTACTTGGGACAAGTAAAGTCATGGATCTTAGAGGAGGAGAAGCTGCTACTGATACATTCCCCCCCCAAAAAAAAAGGCCATGGAATTTGAAAGAGAGCAGGAGTACAAGGATACATTTTGAAGGAAAAAGGGAAATGGGAAAATGAGGTAACTATAGCATAATCTCAAAAATTGAAGAATATAATTTTTGAAAAGTAAACTACAAAAATGTGAGGCCTGGGAGAAAGAATGGAGACCAAAAGAAGCTCCAAAATCAGTTCAGTTACAATTTAGAGACCTGAGGTCAGAACCTACCTACACTGCTACTTTCTTGCTATGTATGTAACTTTTGTAAGTCACATAACCCCTCTGGGTTCCTTGTTTTCTGTTTTCACTAAGTAGGATCAGTAACAATTTAATCATGTTTCCCAGCTGCCCCAGAGCACTAAAGTAAGCGATTCATATAAAAGAGTAAAAAAGGACGCTGTGTAGCATGGGTTTTTGAAACTGATGTTTATACTTGAAAATACTATTTGTGAGTTCATTCTTTTACAAAACTACATATATGTAGCTGAATTAATAGGCTCCCTTTTCTATGTTACCCAACTTAACATTTTCTTTCTTCATTTAGGCATTGGGAATATAGTTTCTCTTACCACTTTGAGATTCACTATTCTTTCTCTAAATCATCCTTCCCAGCCATGATGTATTTGCTTTCTCTTCATTTTTTATTCTCTGAGCACCAGCTGAGTTCTACAGCTTGCCTGCCATTTTTTCCCTTTTTCAATGTAAAATTTGTTTTATTTTTAACTAATGTTTTACTAATTCTTTGAAATTTACTTATGATATATTTTAATTATAAACACCTTCTAACACATAGATCCACCTTGAATCCCTACTTTAAAGCTTCATTTTTTTTTTTTATTTTTAAATATACCGAGTATACATTGTGTTGTCCAATTAATTCTGGATAATTGTCCCACAGAGTTGTTTACACACCACATGTCATACCATTAAAACAAACTGACTTGCTTTCTCCCAGAAACTCTCAAATGTTAATAATTACTCAGCTTGGAGTGGGATATTGTACCTCTCTTTCATCCTCCAGGCTGGGATTTGTGTAGCTTAAGCTTTCTACATGCTGTCACAAGTGCTTTGAGTTCATATGTGCAACTGCCTTGTTATGTCTGAATAAGATTGTTATTTTTGAAGTCATCTGCCATTTCTGATTTTTACAATCCTTCTGCCGCCTCTTCCAGAAAGATCCCTGGTCCTGCAGAGGCAATATGTGATACAGATGTTCCATTTAAGACTGAGCATTCTGAAGTTTCTTATTCTCTGTATATAGATCAGTTTGGGGTCATCTATTTTATTTGTGATTTTCTGCAAGCTTCTCTTAGAAAGGTTGAGAGAACACATAGAGCCATCTAGTAATATAAAAACTTTCCAGTATGGACAATACATCTATGTCAGTATCAGATCAAGTTTTTCATGTCCCATGACTTAAATATGTAATATCTTCAGCAACCACGACTTTCTATAAGGTTCTGCAAGGTAACCAAGAACAATGGCACTAACCTGTAATGTTTATGAGTCTTTATGATTTATTGGTCAACGATTCAAAAAAAGTAACCTATTTCTGTTACTGGGTCATTTATTTTAAGTAGCCTATGGTTTCTACTTAGAATATTGTCATCCGTCATTATAAAGCAACTTCAACAAACCATATATATATATATATATATATATATATATATATATATATATATAGTATGTGTGTGTTAGAAATCTTCTGCAATCTTTTGGGAGAGATTTTGTACTAGTTTCCACTTTTCATATCATATCATTCCTTACCTTACATCCTTTACTCTTTTTAACCATTTCTGTTCCATTGTCCCATTCATACTTTATAAAACTATATATTCTATCTACTCTTCTTTGAATAGTCTCTTCCTCCTCTAAAACTTCTTACCTGCCTACTATCATCTGGAGTATTAGAAATAAAATGTTCATATCTAAAATTTAAAATCTAAAATATTCAAGAAAGATAAGACCTTTGATATTTTTTTCTTTCTGAGTCTGGGTTATCCAACTCAAAATGATTGTTTGCAGTTCCATCCATTTACCTTGGAATTCTATAATTGCATTTTCTTGTTGGTTACATAATATTCCATTGTATAAATAATAACTTTTCATCATTCATGTGTTGATTGACACTCATATTACTTCTATGTCATGGCTATTGTAAATATAGCAGCATTGAAATTGATGAATACAATTGTTTTGTAGTAGAATATTTTCTTTTTTCCAAGGTATAGTTATTTTAGAAAAGGGCAGAAAGTCTCTTTGGGAATGTAATAGTGAAAGGTCAAAAATAAAACATATTAATAGTGTAGCAATGTCCTTCTTCAAAGTGATTTGACTGACCCTTAATTTGAGTCTTGGAGGTAGCCATGAGTTTAGAGGCAAAGATGAATGGGTATTCAGGGTCTTCAGTATAGTCTTACTTGAATTTTTTTTTTTTTTTCCGGAATAGTCACAGACAATACAGTATTACTAGTTTCCGGAATAGTCACAGACAATACAGTATTACTTGTTATGGTCTTTTTCTGAATATGTAAACAAAGAACTTGGTATGTTTCTTATTAATTTCAATTCTTGGATCACAAATGATTAGCCAGTTCCCAAAGTCTATAAAAGTCATATTATGAACATTACTACAACTTGGCCCCTGCTACTCCAGGGTACATTTTGACCCATTATATTTAAATTATCAATATTGGGCAGCCACATTCCTTACTGTCTGGTCTGGAAACCTGAGAAGGGCAATGACAGAGTTGTTCCCGTATACTGGTTCCCCTCTCACAAATCTATTTCCTACAGTATTGGTAAACACAATATCTTTAGAGCCAAGAGTTTTATTTTTTTTTAAGATTAGATTTTAAATGGCAAAATCACTCTAGTATTCCAATTTTCCTAAGCCTTTGTAGGAGTTTCAATATTCTTGGTCCAGGGTGTGTCACGATTTGGAGGTGTGGCCTTGTTGGAGTAGGTGTATCACTGTGGGTGTGGGCTTTAAGACCCTCATCTTAGTTGCCTGGAAATCTGTATTCTCCTAGCAGCCTTGAGATCAAGATGAACAACTCTGAGCTCCTCCTGTACCACATCTGCCTGGATGCTGCCATGCTCCTGCCTTGGAAATACTGGACTGAACCTCTGAATCTGTAAGCGAGCCCTAATTAAATGTTATTCTTATAAGAGTTGCCTTGTTCCTGATGTTTGTTAACATCAGTAAAATACTAAGACAGCCTTTTAATCCATTCACCAACACTAAACCAAGGAATCACAGGGATCCCCAGCTCACATTGTCCCATACTTCAGAAAACAAGTTAAATAAACTAAATTCTTGGCACCTTTTACACTGGTTCAAGCTACAATATTAAATGCAGAATCTCTGCTGAAAGAACCATAGTAATAAATTTAGCTTGATCTAATTTTATATTCTTTCCAACCTTATCCTATATGATATATATATATATATATATATATATATATATATATATCCACAAATACTCTTCAGATTTATGATTTAATTTATTGGAATACTGATAAAATTTTTATTATTATTATTATTATTATTATTATTATTATTATTATTATTATATACCTATTCGTGGACCCTTTATACTTCAATTCTTGTTTAGTCTCAAGGTGCTTAGAGGACTAAATGCAATGCTGAGTATGCCATGAGAGACATCCTAATTGTTGTGCTAGACATCTCCTTTGGGGAAGATCATTTTTGGTTCCACAGAGAATGCAGGAGTAATTTCTTCAAGCAAGTTTGAAGTGGGCAATATTGCTAAGAATTTATGTGAAGATGTCTCCATTCTAAGAGTTGGAAGCCTACTTCTACAGGAAACATAAATCCACAAAAATCTGAGGGTTTACTATATACCTCACTAAGGTCTTTCTTTGTCCTTGATTGTTGGATACTTTATAGGATTTCATGCATTTTCAATCCCTCAGCCAATTCTATTACAATGAAAATGCATTTGTGCCCACATCTTGAGATTAGTTATAAATATAATCTGAACATTCATCTTATTTCAAGGTTCTTTTCACTCAAGATAATTTGGCTAATATAGTGGGCTGAGTAGCCAGTTACTATGATAGAATATAATGGCTTGGAAGAGAGTGAATGAATTTATACTTTAGACTGGAATGGGAATGTAAAGAGATGCCAGGATGGACAATAACTATAATATGATCTATAGCATAGAATAATAGTCTCCTGGCTTCAGTGTCTCCATTTTGGAAAACTACTTTTATGGTCTAGGTCAGTTTCTTCTCTTTATTTTTCTTTTATCCTTTTAGTAGTCACTGTTTGTGGCAAAGATTTTTTTTAATGAAAGGTGAGAACTACCTTTACCTCTAGATATAAGTGCAAATATTGAGATTGTATTTATGATTTTGCTGCCTTAGGAAAGCAGCAGTTGTAGATTCTTTTCCAAGATCCATGACTACCCTGGGTAGTTGGGTAGGTTTCTAGTAATAGGTTCGATTCCCAAATGGATGAGTTTCTTCATAAGATGCTCCAAGACTTGTAATTAATACCAGGTGAAGGAGAACAATCCACTTTGCATGGTATGTGGTTATAGAACACTAATGTGAGTTACTGGGAATATAATTTCCAGTTGCAGAATCTGTGCCATACAAGTAGGAGGTCACACAAATGGATGAATTGCATTTTGATCCAGGACAAAGTGTTCCCATCATAAGGCACTATGGCTGGTTGCAGCTTCATTATGTTACAGCAGAGTTTAGGATACCCAGATAATGCTTATGGAAATTTATTCTTGATCTCTTACTAATAATTCTCCTTGTATAACTATCATGTAGTTTACATTTTATTAATAAAGATAGAGTCACACTATGGATTACTGCAGTCTTTTGATTACCTCACATTCTATGCAAGTCTCTTCTTGAAACTATTTGAGGGTGATGGCAGAGGTTAATATAGAATGGGGTTGACATAATTCTAATTTGACAAAATAAATAATGGCTTCAATTCCTAAAAATGCATCTGATGACAATAGATACTGCTAGATAATTTTTGGTTTGTTTATGGGACTTCTGGTACCATAGAGTAATGCTCATATGCTGTGGTGTTTTCCAAAATAATATTTGTATGTAGCTTAAGTTTTAATACACTATTTATAAAAAAAGTTCTGAAGTAGTTCAGTGATTAAAAGTTGTAATAGCTTGAACAGATCCTTAACATAATGAGTTTTTTTCTCAAAGAAAGAAATAGTGAATAATGGCATGATTTGATGAAAAAGCACCTGATATCAAGCATCATAGTCAAATCACTGAGAGCTGCTAAGTTCATGAATTACAGGAATATACTTTGGAAAACAGAGAGAGAAGTTTTCAAAAGGGTCTAATATAATGTGAATGATGGATAGTATGTGATTATTCTCTTACATTATTCTTAAAAACTTCCAGTAAATGGAGTATATTTTAAAAATGAAAGCCAGACTAAGAATGAAATTGACTACATGATTGCAAGTGATATAGCATTCTCTCTATGACTTTCATAAGAATAGCAACTGATTGTATCTATGTATATCATGGTTAAGAATAGTGATGTAATTTTTAATATTGCAATGATGCTCATTTTAACCATATATGACTAAAATGATATTTGAAATCCAAGAAGAAACAAATATTGCCATTTGGTATCATTACTGTTACAGATAATAAAGAAACTTGTGTTTTAATTCTATTATATATCACATTTTCTTCATTATTTCTGACAAAAGTAACACCTTCTATCTTTTATTAAAATACTAATATGGAGAAAGCAGCAATGAGTAGAGAGGTACCATGAAGTTCAAAAGTTGACATTACAACAAAGCCTCAGCTTACCTCACAGTGGGACTTTGAACTAGAATGTCATTTCTGATAATTGAGGAGGGACCTGGCCATTTGCATATCCACATGGACATCCTATAAGAGGAAAGGATATATCTTGTGAATAGAAAGACCCTCTTCAGTAGATAACAACTCTAAGATGGAGATGTTAGTCAACTGTGACACATGCAGCTGTAACAGGAAGGGCTGAAAAAATACATGAGCATAGCATTATGTCCATCACACAGATGAGGAACAACTTGCTCACTACAGTATTATAGTTCTATGACTTAATATTTATTCAATCCACCTACTTCTTTTATATGATAAAGCAGAGACTAAATTACTTACTCAAGCCCAAAGACCTTTGAAAATAATTGAAAAAGACATCCATTGGAAAATCTATCATTTAAAACTTTTTTATGAAAAGAGTTGAAAACAAGCAAGGGAAAACATTAAAGAACCTAAGGCAAAGTTGGAACATTCAACTCATAATAAGGAATATAAATCTTTTAAAGAAATTAAGTACCCCCTTCCTGTCTGGGCCAGAGCACTGAGCAGATCTTGGGTGGCAGCTCTGCCCCCAACCTCCAAGAACCCAGAGGAAGCAGGGATCCCAGGTGCTCTAATTCAGGCAGTATCTTAGGTAAGCAGACAGCAGGGCCCGCCCTAAACAGGGAGTAACTGGGACCCAAAAGGACCCTTGAAGTCACTCCTGGCCCGGAACACTGGTTCCTTCCGGTCTGGGCCAGAGCACTGAGAAGATCTTGGGTGGCAGCTCTGTCCCCAACCTCCAAGAACCCAAAGGAAGCAGGGATCCCAGGCGCTCTAACTTGGACAGTGTCTTAGAAACTAGTTCTCAGATCTGAGGCCTGGATCAGACCTCTGCCAGGTCTGCTGTTGTGTGGACCCCGGATTCCACCTGAGACATACTGGAAGGTCCACTCAACCCAGAGCCACAGAGGAACAACTGAACTCAGAGCGTCAGATAACATATCCTGAGATATTCTAGAGGAAACACTGCACCCAGAACAGCAGACACCTAGCTGGACTACTACCTTGGAGGCACCATATCCTGAGGCATCCTAGAGGTACCACTATAATCAGTGCAGCTGGAAAAGATCACAGAGACATCTGGACCCCTAGAAGATCAGACACAAGCTAGATAATTGGAAAGACAGGCTTCAGTCAGAGACAGCAAGTACAGGCAGCACTAGAATTAACCAGATGGCAAAAGGCAAGAGCAAGAACATAAGCAACAGAAACCAAAGTTACATGGCATCATCAGAACCCAGCTCCCCCATCAGAGCAAGCCCTGAACATGCAATCACACCAGAAAAGCAGGAATCAGAATTAAAATCACTTCTCATGATGATGATAGAGGGCTTTAAGAAAGACATAAATAACACTCTCAAAGAACTTAAGGAGAACACTGGTAGACAGATAGAAACGCTTAAAGAGGAAACACAAAAATCCCTTAAGGAATTGCAAGAAAATGCAACCAAACGGGAAAAGAAATTAAACAGAACCATGCAGGATCTAAAAATGGAAGTAGAAACAATAAAGAAATCACAAAGGGACAATACCCTGGAGATAGAAAACCTAAAGAAAAGATAAGGAGTCATAGATACAAGTATCACCAACAGAATACAAGAGATGGAAGAGAGAATCTCAGGTGCAGAAGATACCATGGAAAATATTGACACAACTGTCAAAGAAAATGCAAAATACAAAAAGCTACTAACCAAAAATATACAAGAAATCCAAGACACAATGAGAAGGCCAAACCTAAGCATAATAGGAATAGATGAGGGGGAAGACTCCCAACTTAAAGGACCAGTAAATATCCTCAACAAAATTATAGAGGAAAACTTCCCTAACCTAAAGAAAGAGATGTCCATAAATATACAAGAAGCCTACAGAACTCCAAATAGTTTAGACCAGAAAAGAAATACTTCCCACCATATAATAGTCAAAACATCAAATGTACAAAACAAAGAAAAAATACTAAAAGCAGTAAGGGAAAAAGGTAAAGTAACATATAAAGGCAGACCCATAAGAATTACACCAGACTTCTCACCAGAGACCATAAAAGCCAGAAGATCCTGGACCGATATCATACAGACCCTAAGAGAACACAAATGCCAGCCCAGACTACTATACCCAGCAAAACTCTCAATCCTTATTGATGAAGAAACCAAAATATTCCATGACAAATCCAAATTTACACAGTATCTCAACACAAATCCAGCACTTCAAAGAATAATTGGTGGAAAACTCCAACACAAGGAGGGAAACTACAACCTAGAAAAAGCAAGAAAGTAATCTTCCAAAAACCCCAAAAGAAGATAGTTACACAAACATATCTCTACGGATGTTAGCCCAAAAGCTTGGATTAGCGAAGACTCAACCCACAGACCACATGAAGCTCATGAATAAGGAAGACCAAGAGGGGATGCCTCAGTTCTACTTAGAACGAGAAACAAAAATGCTCAAAGGAGCAAATAAGGAAACAAAACATGGAACAGAAACTGAAGGAGGGGCTATCAGGAGACCATTCCACCTGGGTATTCACCCCATGTACAGCCACCTAATCTAAACACTGTTGTGGATGGCTGGAAGTGCATAATCTGAGGAACATGTTATAGCTGTCTCCTTAGAGGTCTGCCAAAGACTAACACACTAAGAGGACGATGCTCACAATTAACAACTGATATGATCAGGGGTTTCCCAATGGAGAACTTAGTGAGAGGACTGTAGGAGCAGAAAGGGTTAGTGACCCCAGGTGGAAAGCAACAATACCAAACAACCAGAGCCCCCCAGGGCCTAAACCACCAGCCTGGTAACACATAGTTAGGGACCCAAGACTCCAGAGGTATATGTAGGGAAGGATGGCCTTTTCGGACATAGGTGGGAGAGGAGTTTCTTGGTCCCATAAAAAAAAAATGAACACACAGTGGGGGGGGGGAATGTGAGGGCGGGGAGGAGATAGTGAGGGGGGGTAGGTGCGGTCACTGCCTCATAGAAGCATGAGGAGGGGGATGGGATAGGAGGTTTCTGGGTGGTGGGAGGAAGTAGGGTAAGGGGATAAAATCTGAAACGTAAATACTACAACCAATTTTAACAAGCGGAAAAAAAAAGTCGTCAAAACCAACATCTTTAAAAAAAAAATGTCAGCCCCCTGGGGGTGGGAATTTTTTTTTTTTTTTTTTGATACTAAAACTTGTTCTGAGAATTGTATATTGCAGAATACACAGCCTTGGTGTATCTACTCATCAAGCATACTGAGCAGACCTGCCCAAACCTCCGATGTCCTGGAATTCCATCTGGATTCACTGAAGACACAGCATCAGAGGCTTATCAACTTACTCTTCCCCCTACCCCTCTTCTAAAATCTCAACGCCCTTAATCTGCTTGAAGAAGTTAAAGAAGAGTCAGCACCCCTATTCCCTGGGCTTGGGGACTAATGTGGTTAATATTGGTCTGTCTTTCTAGGGAAAAGTAGTGGTTTTGTTGGAACAGGGAGGATTAGCTAGGATTTATTGCATAGCCATAACCTACTGGTAGAAATCTGTATAATTATTATCAAGATGAAGTTATAATTTCTTAAATGGTACAAAATTTACTTTGATTTCAAATTTAAGGTTTTCATTGGTATGAGCCTCTTATTAATATAAAAATGAGATGAATATTGATACTCTCATGGGTATTGTGCCTGTATAACACATTTAGGAATACAAGGCCTAGACCCAGCCTTTTTTAAACCTTTTTAACTGATTTGGGATGGTTAACCTATGAGTTAAGGGACTATAGCAAATTCATGGTTTTGAGTTTATTGTTAGGGTGTTTTCCAAATTTTATTTAGAAATAGCTGAGAGGAGTGAACAGACAACAGTCCAGGTTACCTTACATGGATAGTTGGTTTTCAAAACATCAGAAGTCCATAGAACTGATGCTACAAATATTTATATATTAATGTTCATTTTGATTAGAGACCTATCTGCTCCTGACAGCTTCCTGTCGTGAATTCTAAGAAGAAATTGAGCATCCTTGGAGATACTCCAGTTGTGCGGTGACAGCCACTAGGCAAGAATTGCCTCTCTCCATCTACAGACAAATTACTGTCCAGAAAAGGACACACATGCAGAATAGTCAACTGATTATATCTGCCTAGACAGAGTAATCAGCCCTTAATAATCCTGCATCACTAATGTCTGTCAGATGATTCTGGGCCAGAAGGCTGAAGATTTGATGCTCCAACGTTCGGTGGTATAGGGGCTTTTCAGGTGTTCAGCGGTCTCTATAAATTGGCTAAGTTTTAGAAGCTATGCTTAGTGCTTCCCATAACTTCAGTTAACTCAGTCATTCTGGATTTCTGATGGGGTTGAAGACCTATAGTCTCATAACCAATCCTGGCTATTTACTTTGAGAGAAAAGATCTGAGTAGATGGTTTTCAGCTGACATTCATTCTAAAGCCAAAAAACCAGGATCAAAAGTAAGTGTTTTAGTTAGAAGAGATAACAGAGGTTCTGGTTAGTCAACAGAATGATGGACTGGGTATTAGGACTATCTTGTACCTCACTGGTACAATTAAGAATAAGTATGCTCTAATTGTATTTTGAGAGAAAAGTTCTACTTTAACAGGAAGAGTGATATGTAGGAGCTAAGTGGGAAGGAATACTGAGAGGAAGAGATAGAACAAGGAGAGAAGATGAAGAAGAGAAGCTAGGTGATGAGAGAGAGAAAGAGAGAGGGGGCATGGAGGCAGATGTTCACATGTCTCCACCAGTCAAAGATAGTTTTTATATCTAGGTTGGGTATTGGGTTACACTTCTGATTGAGCATTACCAAACTTATAAATCCTTTGATTAACATTTTAAAAAAATCGTATAAAAGCAAAAAGGAAAGGGGTGGCATGGGACAGGGGTGTTCTAGGGAGGGGAAATGTGGAAAGGGGATGGCATCTTAAATGTAAATAAAATATAAAATAAAAAAAATAAAAAAAAAACAATCACTGGAAAACAATTAAGTACCATTTTGTTTTGCAATGCAAATGTCATGCAAACACAACTTATTTTTTCATTTTTCAGAAACATGCTTACATTTAAATATATTAGACAATAAACTGAGATGTCCTGAACAAAATAACACATAGGGCCACCATTGAAATAAACAACTGGTATTTACATTTAGATTTCAGTAGAAACAGGGGGCTTTGCACACAATAAGAAAGCATGCTAGCAGCATGTGATTTCTGCAGCTTGTCGTATCATTGTGATTAATTTTACATTTGTATGAAGCAGGGCTTTACTTATCTCTCCTAACAATTTTTGATATAATACCTACTTTGACAGATATAAGTATAGCTACCTCAATTTAAGTTCAGATACCATTTTTTGGTGGGGGATAAATATTGGTTTCTCATCTATCAATTTTATTCTAAGTATCATTGCCAATGAACTGCAATTTTTGCAAACTGAAGATAGTGGGTCCTTGTTTTTCCAATCTTGAATTATAAGACTATTTGTGTCTGGTTATTAGTGGCAAGAGATACTAGCATGATTTGATTACTTTTCTTTGCTTTCTTTAGATATCTGGTGACTTATGGAATTAGACTTGGTTCATCCTTCTCTAGTTATTTGTTTTGTTCTCTTCATGACTAGAAATTTTGAAGTTTTCTTCTCATGTATACATATGCATATATTTAAAATCAGTACCATTATTGTTTTGATTGATTGGACCAGACACTTCAAAAAAGAGATATAAACAAATGTTTTGAATATTGTTCAGTTTAATAAAATTAGTTATATTTTATATTGAATTAATGTAAATGTAACAGTCATATAAG
The DNA here is from genome assembly GCF_011762505.2 of Arvicanthis niloticus. Taxonomy (NCBI): domain Eukaryota; kingdom Metazoa; phylum Chordata; class Mammalia; order Rodentia; family Muridae; genus Arvicanthis; species Arvicanthis niloticus. Next base: position 104,568,689 of record NC_047679.1, read on the forward strand.
AAATTATATTACTCAACAAAATTTGTGGATATGATACTACCACAATATTTACCATTGTTTTTAATATCTACAGACAACATATATAAATGTACTTAGCTGGATACTGGAATCTTCCTTTTGTACAATATTGATTGTACTTTTTCTTTTTTAGGTCTGATTCAATATCCAGCTATATTTAATATCTCAAACAATTGATTTTGTTACAGATACTTTCTTAAAGAGCTATATACCATTTATATTTCTAATACATAGCAGCCAGAGAGCTAGCACTTCATTTGTTTTTATTTTCCTTCCACAAAATCAGGTTTAAAATAGTGAAATAACATTCTTATTGTGAAGGAAATAACATTGAGGTTTTATTCCATTCATTTATAATTAATGTGGAACTTCTAGGAAAGATGTTACACTAGTAATGTTAACTCTCTTTCAAATATTAAGTAAAATGTTGAAAGCAAAGTAATATAGAAATCATTGTTCCTGGTATGATGACAGTGTTCTATTAATTTCAACAGTTGTCAAAAGGGAGCAAATAAAAAAGCACTAGAAATACAGATTTAAAAAACAACTACAAAATAATAATCACGCCATAAACTCTTGTTACTTCTATTACTTATTTTTACCAAAACTTGAAAAATTTCATAGATGTAGGTATATAAACCCAGGAAATACATATAGTTCAAAATCAGAACATTTGTTTCACTGTCTTCCTCTAGTTGGATTGGGAAATGGGTGCTGTTATGACATATGTAGTAAAGAAGGGTTGACAAAGTTGAAAGTTTCTGGATGCAGAGCTAATCCAGAAGATTATTAAGTTATATAATTACTGGAGGAAGGAAAAAACTGAGAAAAATAATGCCAAAAAGAATGTCATCAAATCTTTGACTCTGCTTTAATCCACTTATGTATGGAATAGTCCTCATTTAAACAGATGAAATATTCAAGTCTGAGCCAGTAAATAGAACACAATGTAGCCTTCTACTTATCATTAGTAAATAACAAAGAGAAAATGCAAATATGTTAAGTACTAGCAAACTGGACACCAGACAAATTCCAAAATCCTCATTAACGTAATAATGTAATTTAAATGTCAAATCTATAATAAAAAATGATGAAAGAGGCCAGAGACAATTAATTTTCAGGGTCATGTTATAAGTTGAATTCTAGCCCTCAAAAACTTAGAATCCTTAACCTTCAAGTTAGAATGCCTAAGTATATTTAAATATAAGATTTTTACAGAGCACCCTAGGTAAAATACAGTCATAAAGCTGAGCTTTAATCTGGATTTTATCTTAACAAGAGGAAATATACACTCAGACATTCAAGGGGGAAATAATCAAGTGATAACTTGAATAAATATTGAACTATAAGTAAAGTTAGATTCACAAGCATTTGACTTTCTCATAAACTAGAACTTACACACCAGTATAATTTTGACAAAGCACATGTTTATTGTTTAAGGTAATCATTATAGTATACATTAGCACAGGAGCTCTAGCAAACTATATATCCATTATCTGACTTAAGTAACTATGATTTTTCATAGGAAATCACAAAATAAAAAAGTAGAGTAATTTTAAAATGTAGATTGATAAAATAAAGGCATACTACTACGAAAGAAAATTAAGAAATTGATAGTATGACCAATTTTCCAGCTTTTGCATACTCTTATGCTTCCTTTAATTATGTTATGCCTCTATGATGTATGTTTATTAATCTAAGACTTTATCATCAATATAATGTATTTATCAAATAACAAAGAGTACTTCATTACAAAAAAATGACATAGAATATATTCAAACCAACAAGAAATCATAGCAAACAACATTTTAGAAAATCAGGAATTAAGAACAAGTAAAATAGCCAGGCGGTGGTGGCACACGCCTCTAATCCCAGTACTTGGGAGGCAGAGGCAGGTGGATTTCTGAGTTCGAGGCCAGCCTGGTCTACAGAGTGAGCTCCAGGACAGCCAGGGCTACACAGAGAAACCCTGTCTTGAAAAAAACCAAAAAAAAAAAAAAAAAGAACAAAAATAGCAAATATTATGTTAAATAGAATATAGTGGTTTGTTCTTTAAAATATATTTGACATTACTAAAGTGGTACCAACATGATTGCTCAATTAAATATGTGCTGAACAAGAACAACAATAAACATGCCAAAGAAACGTGGAGAAAACATCATAAGGCCTTAACCCTGCACAAAGAATTACAGGTAACTAAGGTAACTAAGGAATGTTGAGATGGGCAAAAAGGAGTCTTCCTGAGAGAATAGTCCACCAATTATTTATCCAGGACTTGTATGTAACATCAAATAATAAAGAATCAGTTGTGGATTTGAAAGAGAGTAGTAAGAGGTAAATGGAAAGACTTGGGCAGAGAAAAGGGAGGGTTGAAATATGTAGTTATATTATAATCACCCAAATAAAAGAAATAATTAAAAACACAAAAAATACAAATATAAATAATTAAAAATACATATGATAACTAGGAGAAATATACTGTAATTACATTCAAAGTTTTTTGATATACTTAAATAAGAAAAATCAAAATATGCTTTTCTAGCAGTGAAATAACTTTTGGATGATAGATTTCCTACATTCTAGTTGAAATGGTAGACCATGTTTCATATGAATTATCAAAAATTACATTTGCACATTATAATCATCATAGCAAAGAATTATAATGCTACATAGTCAATTTATGCTAAACAATTTGAATGTATATAATGATATAAAATACTCAATAAATTAAGATAGTTTGTTTTATGTGTACTGTGTACAATTTTTAAATCATCACAAATTAGAAAAATTCAAGTCAGGTCTTATTAAGATATGTATTACTTTCCTCATTGCCATGACAGAATAGCTGTTCAAAACAAATTAAAAATGGAGTAAATTTAGTTCATACCCTCCAGGATGAGTCTTGTGCTCTGAAGACTGCTTCATATAACTCTTCACACTATATCTATAGTCAGGGATGGGAGAGAGGGAGAGAGAAAGAGAGAGAGAGAGAGAGAGAGAGAGAGAGAGAGAGAGAGAGAGAGAGAGAAATGGAGGGAGGGAGAAACAGAGGGATATGAATGTTGTTAGTGTTTAGCTTCATTGCTTTCTTTTAGTAATCCTTTAACCTACAGCATGAGATGATGACTCCAAAATTCAGGCTTGGTCTTCCCTTTTCAAGCAAACCTTCTGAGAAACACATCAGACAAATATGTTTCCATAGTGATTCAGAGAAATGGAAAATGGATAACCACCACAGTCGGGACTACCCATATGATGATGATGTAGTTATATTATGAAAATATCAGGCAAAAGTTTTATATAATATTTATTATTAATAATATTATTTTACTTTTTTACTTGAGATCCTGATCACTGCCCTCTCCCTGTCACCCCTCTCACAATCCATCTCCTCATAACCCCTCCCCTTCTCTTCTGAGTGGATGGGGGCCTCCTAGGTATCTCCCTAACCTGGGTGCTGCAAGTATCCATTAGGCTAGATGCATCCTCTTCCAGTGAGGCGAGACAAGGAAGCCTATCTAGAAGAACATGCTCCATTTACAGGCAACAGCTTTTGGGATACCCCGATTCTTTTTGTTTGGGACCCACATGAAGACCAAGCTGCATATCTGCATGTGTTTGGGGATTCTTATAGGTTCAGCCTCGGTATGTACTTTGGTTAGTTGACTCTGTTGGTTTTTCTGTGGAGTTTCTATCCCCTTCAGGACCCACAATTCTCTCTCCTATTATTCCATAAGAGTCCCCAAGCTCGATCCACTGTTTGGGTGTAGATGTCTGCATCTGTCTGAGTCAACTTCTGGGTGGAACCTCTCTCAGAGGACAGACATACTAGATTCCTGTCTGCAAGCATAAGAAAGTATGTTTAATGGTGTCAGAGTTTGGTGCTTGTAAATGAGATGGATCTCAAGTTGGGCCCATTATTGGTTGGCCATTGCTTCAATCTCTGCTCCACCCCAGGTCCATCAATATCTTGTAGACAGGGTAAATATTGTGTTGAAAGTTTTGTGGGTGGGTTGATGTCCCTATTACTCCATTGATGTTTCTGCCTAACTACAGGAGGTAGCCTCTTCAGGTTCCGTATCCTCACTACTGTGAATCACAGCTTTGAGCATCCCCATTGATTCTTGAGTGCCTCCCTTATCTCAGGTCTCAGTCTCTCGGGAGATAACCTATCAGTTGCAGATTTCGATTCATTCTCATGGTCATCTTGCCATCTCTCCTGTCCTTGCCCACTCCTGATTTTGAATCCCCTATTCCCCTCCGAACAAGTTCTCTCCCTCTATCACTTATGACTATTTTATTCCCGCTTCTAAGTAAAATTCAAGCATTCTCTTGGGACATCCTTGCTTATCTTCTTTTGGTCTGGAGTATAGCATGGGTAGCCCATATTTTATGGTTGATATCTATCTTAAAGTGAGTATAATTCCCTTTGGGAACTGGGTCACCTCACTGAGGATAATATTCTCAAGAGCCATACATTTGCTTGCAAAATTCATGATGCCTTTGTTTTTAATATTTGAATAGTATTCCATTGTGTGGATTTACCACATTTTCTTTATCCATTCTTCAGTTGGGGGACATATAGGTTTTTTCCAGTTTCTGGCTATTGTGATTAAAGCTGTTTTGAGCATAGTTGAGCAACTATTTTGACTGTAAAGAAATTATAATCCAGCGACTGTTGCTCTGATTACAGCCAAAGACATTTCACGGCTGTGTGTTCAGGCTCAAATGCAGAAATACCACACACCTTTAATTCTCACAGGAACACAGACATGCCCTTAGTACATAGCTTTAATTTCCAACATTGAAGATAAAAGTGTATATAAGGAATCAGCCATGTTTGAAAATGATATCTAATTGAGTGGTAGACAAAGTAACAAATAAAGAAAGATATGACAGAATGAATCAGTGATAGGAAATACTAAAGTCCCAAAAGAATAGAAGTGGCTATTTAAGAGCAGTACAAAGTGAATGCAAGTCAGTCAGTTGGGAGTCGGTGCACTGAGTACAGCATAGTATAGCTGAGTTCTTTTTTTTTTGAGTTTATACAGTTTAGTACAGGTCAGCAGAGGCAGTTAGAGTCAGAGGATGAGAAGGAGGCAGAAGATTTGTAAAAAGAATTTCAGAGTTAGTTTGAGGACAAGCAGAGAAATTCTGTGAGAAACATAGAGAAGCCAGATTGAATCAGTCAGCTTGGAGAGGAGTTAGAGCCAGAAGAACTGAGTTGAACCAGCCAACAATAGTTGAGAAAGAGCTAGAAAGGATGGGAATATTCAGCAGTAAGCCTCAGAGACAACAATTACATTAGGAGAATAAAAGTTACTTTTATATTTGGCCGCATGTAAGAGTCCTATGGAAGTTCAAGTTCAACCAAGTTTTAGCAAGGAAAGGGTAGGTAGACAAGAAGTCCTACCCTCATCTGCGGAGTTATTGGCTATTGTTAGCTACAGAGAGAGAGAGAGAGAGAGAGAGAGAGAGAGAGAGAGAGAGAGAGAGAGAGAGAGAGAGAGAGAAACAGACAGAGAGAGAGAGACAGAGAGAGACAGAGAGACAGAGGGTTTTTTTGCCCCTGGAAAGTCTACCATATCCAGTGAAAGAACACACATTCAAGAGGGTGGATTAGTGAAGAATTCAAGTAAGTGGTTAACATAATGAAAACACATTGTAACTAATTCTAAAGAGCTAATAAAAAGTCTAAGTAAATATTACCAAAAATAACTTAAACAAAAATGAAATTGCAATTTATAAAAATTTTGGGTTTAATGGTAAAATATGTATTGAGGGGTAAGGGTATTAGTATATTTACTATAAAATTTGATACACGTCAAAGCATTTGGCTAAGATACTATCCTTTATGAATACAAATCTAGTCACAAACCAAACCAAGAAGAAGAAAGGACACAATGAAGATAAAAACAAAATTTGTTGAGACTAAAAACAGAAGGCAATTCATAAAACTGGAAGTAATAACTGGTATTTGCATAGATGAGTAAGAAAAAGGACTTTAATTAGTAATATCAGAAATTAAAAGTCTAATTATAGGATGCTTTTAAAAAATCAAAAGGATAGCAATAAAATATATAAATAATTTGATGTCTATTTTTTAATATCCTCTTTTAAATAATGAAATCTTCAAAAAGTATAATGAAGGTAATTTATAGCTATTATTGAGTATAAATTTGTAGCTATAAAGATTCTTTCTTTGGGGTGTGTGGAGAGGTCTTGAATCTAACCATAGACTCTTTCTCTCACTACAGGAAAAATATTGTATATTTTGACTTCAAATGGTTGTTGATCAACATAATATCTACAGTGGTACTACTCTAGGATTTACAAGCATTCATTAAAAACAGTTATTAATATGTTAAAATGTCTTTATTACACTGAGCCACTAACCAGGCAGCATATAGTAGCTGATATGAGGCCCTCAACACATATATAGCAGAAGATGTCGGGTCTCAAGTTCTCAGAGATGATGCACCTAATCTTCTAGTAAATTGGAACCACAGTGAGTGGGGAGGTCTGATGGGGTGGGGATGGGAGGACATCTGCTTGGAGAGAGAAGGGGGAAGGAGGTGTGGGTTGTGGAATAGCCAGAGGGTAGACCAGAAGGGGGATAAAGTCTAGACTGTAAAAAAAATGACTAAAGAATAAACAAAAGTATGTTCATATGTCTTTATTGTACAGTACAAATAGAATAGACCAGAAAATGCATATTACAAATAGAAAAGCAAAAGATAACATTATTAAATCAAATTCAGCCATGTTTATAGATAAATATACATGCTCAAGTTGTTTTGTCTACTACTAAGTTATAACAGTATTTGGAATGTGTTGAATATAACCACTGATAGTAACAGATTTAATGGAAAAATATATATAATAAAAATTTCACTGTAAAGTGGTGATAAAATTCAAAGTGTTTCAAGATATTTTTCATATATTTGACATAATTTTGATATATACAGATATGTATATATAGGAGACATAATTATTGCTAAATTAGTATGTGTGTTTTCTGTGAAATTAATTCTATGATGTTTAAGAGACAATGAAAATTAGATAAATATAAACTACATACAGGCAAGTAAAAGGTAATGGACAAACAAGCTTATTTTTAAAATGAGCAAAAGGCTCACATATACAAGCATCAAAAGACATACAAAATGATAACAGAATTTATTTTTTTAAAAGTGAGCTAAGGTGGGAGGAGTACTGAGAAGAAGAGGAGTAAGGAGAGGAGAAGCTAGGTGATGAGAGAGAGAAAGAGGGGGGAGACAGGGAGGCAGATGTTCATGTATCTCCACCAGTCAAAGATAGTTGATATATCTAGGTTGGGTAGTGGGTTACACCTCTGATTGAGCATTACCAAACTTATAAAGCCTATGATTAATATTTTTTTAAAAAAGTGTATAAATGCAAAAAGGAAAAGGGGGCATGGGATAGGGGTGTTTTAAGCGGGAGGGAATGGGGAAAGGGGATGGCATCTGAAGTGTAAATAAAATATCCAATAAAAATTGAAAAAAAGTGTTGAGTACAACTTGGAATAGGAATTAGGTAGTGAGGGAGAGGACACTTGGACTAGAGAACTCGGAAGAAGGATTATTAGGTATTAGGCACTTGGCACTTGGAGGAAGAACTTGGAATTAGACATTAGGCACTTAGCACTTGGAAGAAGTAACGTGGAACTTGGAGGCACTACAGACTAGGAACTAGGGACTAGGAACTCAAGACTTGGGACTCGGAGAGAATAAGAGAGACTGAAGAATAAATAAGAATAAATAAATAAGAATAAACAGGATTGAATCACACACTAAAAAAGTACCCATATACTCTAAAAATTCTCAAGAAAAGGAGTAAATACTGTTGGTAAGAATATGAACTAATTATAAATCTCATGAAATGGTGGCCCAAGTATGTTAACATGAAAATGCAGTATTTCTCAAGACATACAAAAGTACAAACAGCACATGTATCTCTCATTAATATGAAAGCAGTCTGTTGAAGACATATATTCACTTCCATGTTTACTCCAGTGTCTTTCAGAATAAATAAAATATTATTTTAATCTCATTATATATCAACAGATGGAAATTAAATAGAAAAACTGTATAAATTAAATGAAATCATATTTTTCCTTAAAAATAAAAGAATTCTCTCATTTGCACCAACATGTGTGAATCTGGAGGAAGGTATATTTGAAATAGGGAAATGTGTAAAGTCATACATCATATAATACTGCAGACATTTAGAATCTAAAAAAATCATACTCTCTGAAGCATAATATAGAGTGGTGTCTTTAGGGAATAGGCAAGCATGAGCAAAACTAGATGCTGATACACTTTAGAATTTCAGTTAGACAAAAAGCATAAGTTTTTTTTTTAAAAATCCTTTCATATATTTGTTTATTTTACACTCTAGATTTAATTCCCCTCCTGATCCATCCTCAAACTGTTCTACATCCCATACCTCCTCCATGCCCCCTGTCTCCATGAGGATGTCTCTACCCCACAACTCCCACCCAACCAGACCTCTAAATTCTCTGGGGCCTCCAGTATGTTGAGCGTTATGTGCATCTTCTGTGACTGAGTCCAGATATGGCAGTACTCTGTTGTATATGTGTTGGGGGTGTCATATCAGCTGGTGTGTGCTGCCTGGTTGGTGGTCCAGTGTTTGAGAGATATTGGGAGTCCAGGTTAATTGAGACTGCTGGTCCTCCTACACGGTCACCATCCTTCTCAGCTTCTTCCAGCTGGAAGAATGGTACCTTCTTAAATTTGATTTTAGGTAATGTTGTCTATAGCATTCCCTATAGAGTTAGTGTTGGAATGGCTCAGTAAGTAAACATGCTTGTCACCAAAAGATCTGACTTAGACCTCAACATAAATGGTGTTTTGAGATTATATACATGTATACAAAATTAAAAATAAATATAACACACAAGGAAAAGCAAAGAATAATGTTCAGTATAGTTAATGGTATTATTTTCCAAATTTAAAACTGAAGAGACAAAAAGCAAGTATTTAAACTTCTTATAAAATGTGCTAAATATGTGAGATAATTCTTGTTTGATATAATTATTCAATTATATATATGCATATTTAAACATAATATTATAATAAATACATTCAATTTTCACTTGTAAAATAAGATAAGCTAAAATGTAAATTAGTAATTATAGTAAGTACAAGATGATATATATTTATATTATTATACATGGTAATTAGGTTCAATAGGTTCAAACAAGTATTGAATTTATTTTTGAAAAGGTTTATATTTTATGTGGGTTGGTAGTTTGCATGTGTCTATGAACCATATGCATGCAGTACCAATCAAGGCCAGAAGAGAGTGTCTGGTCCTCTGGAACTGGAGAAACAGAAAGTTATGGATTTCCCTGAGGATACTGAGAACCAAACTCAGGTCTTCTGCCAGAACAACAAATGAGCCATCACTCTAGCTTCTGTTTAAACTTTTTAGTTTGATGGATGGTATAGTTCATTAAAATTATATTTTCTTGCCTTTATTTACTTACTCTTCTGTGATGTTAGATAAAACCTAGGGCCTCGTGCATACTAACTATAATTAGTAATTTAGTAACATCTTAAGACAATCTTCAATTTTCAGTAGAGATAAGGATACATGAGATATATAGCAACATATGTGGAACAAAGATCAATGTAAATGTAAAGTTTACCAAGGTGGACTCTTCATACACCTTACTTAGAGTGGAATTGACCAAATGTTTGGAGATTAGAAATTCTAAGTAATGAAATTTAGATGTTAATCTTACAGATTAATAGTGTAAACTTTTCCTTAAATAAGGGACACACAGTTTTCATGGATCCACAGTATTGAGTCTGTTAACTGAGTATATTATAGATTTCAAATACGAGATTAAGATGCTTGTTTTAGCCATTGGCACTGAATTTTCTTTCCAGTTAAACTGAACAATCTCCTTGACTTCAAAGGTTTGGCTTTTCTTAATGCTGACCATGCTTTGAATCTAGAGATCTGCATTAAGAAAAGACAACATTATACTTTCACATATCACAAAACAGAATTTTGAGTAGTGGACTGTGGCAAGGTCTAACTTAAGATTTCCAACAGAGTTAAACATTAGAGCTGGTAAACAAGGAATTAAAGAACAAACTTTGTCGAAAATGCCAGCAGTTGTGTCTTCTTTCTTCCTTGTTATACGTTGGTCCTATTCTGGGCAGTCTTGTTTGACTTTCTAAGTCACCCTTAGATTTCTTGTCCAAGACAATGCCTTGTGGGGCCCATTTGTGTGTCTATAGTCTTTAGTGGTAATTTATCCTTGGCATGATTTTTTTTCAGTGTGTACATGGATCCTAGGGCACTGTGTGAATTTGGAGAGGGTGCTACAAAATTTCACCCACAATTCTCCAGATGGTTTCTTAAAGCAAAATAGCACATCTACCTTATGAAATATCGAGTTTCACATATTTTACACATTTCATGGGTTGTCAGCAAGCTCCCTCAAGCAATGTTACTTTCTTTGGTGTCATTTTTATCTGGAAAAACCCTGAGAGTACTTTATATCTTCAGTTGATATTTTATCCTGTTATGAAGTGTAAATTGCACCAAGTCTTCTATTTTCTTTCTTTCAAGTAGCCATTACAAGACAAAATGACTTTGTACTGTGGTTTGTAGATTTGTTTTACCATGAATTCAGTTTGCAGTTTAATGCCAAGGGTGATGTTTAGTAGTTGGTTTTTTTTTTTTTTTTTTTTTTTTTTTTTTTTTTTTTTTTTGAGGTGGGTGAATATATCCTGCAAGTATTACCAACACCAGTGGGAATAAGAAGCTCAAAACCATATGTGCACCAATTCTTCTATATAATATTAAATACTACTGACATTCTATGACAAATTATAGTAGTTTAAACGAGAAATATGCCATATAGTTTCAGGTATTTGAATATTTGGTTCTCAGTTGATGGTGCTATTTGAAGAGGATATGGAACCTTTAGGAAGTTCAGCATTGTTAAAGGAAGTTCTTCATGGTGGGTAGATTTGAGGCATTATAGCCATGTCACACTTCCAGTTTACTGTCTTCTTTTTATGAGCACTTGAAATGTGATTTCTCAGCTTCTTCATCCTGCACTCATGCCTAGTCTACTCTTACGTATATCTAGACACTTCTGGAAGTGTAAGTTGCTAACATTGCCTCTTGTCATGGTATTTTATCACACTAATAGAAAGTAGCTAACACAGGAATGTATTTCAGCAGACAATCAATTTACTAGAAACTTAATGTTGAACTTTCTAGTATCCAAGAAATGTGAACAGTAAGTGTTAATTATCTGTTAGTTACCAAGATCAATGCATATTGCTACAGAATCCAAACTGGTCTAAAGAGCATCATTATAGGTTGTGCAGAGTAACTATACTATAATCAGATTAACAAGACACACAAAACAGATTATTGTAAATTTCCTTCATTTACGGAATTATAACTTTTTACTCTCTATCCATTTAAAAGAATCTTGGAGTGAGGAATGATCTAAATCAATAATTGACAGTAGCAGTTTCAGAATCTTGAGGAAATAAATTTAATTTTATATTTCATTACACTAGCATGTATATGTTTATTAGAAAAATTATTTTGGGGAAAATGGGCTATCCATGTCAGAAAATAAATCAAATTTCTATCAAACATATATAATCAAAACACACAAATATATACACATATGTAAGCATAATATACAAATATATAATGAATGAAAACATATTAGGCAGGTGAGGAGAAGAAAACTCAATGTTAGAGCACCAAATAAGTCTTATATGCAATATATGCTGTCAAAGCAATGATCCACCCCACAATTAAGACAGAATTGGTGGCCAGAGAGATAAGATCACTTGCTGCTCTTACAGAGGGCCAAAGTTTATTTTCCAGCAACCAAATGGTAGTTAACAACTATCTGTAACTTTAATATAATGGATTCCAGTAATGGGATCCAGGGATGTCATTTGACCTTTTCAGGCAGCAGATATATATATATATATATATAGTGTGTGTGTGTGTGTAATGTACTTGTGTACATGTGGTCAAAACAAACATTCATACATATAAAATAAAATAAATCAATCTTTTAAAAATATAGATCTTTCCATATCAATGATTTTTATCGGGATAATCTTCTGGTAGGCATGCCTGAGGCCATCCTTCAGAAGATTCTATATTCTTAGGGCATGGCTGCCCTCTGAGAGGCCTAACATGCAGCTGACTGAGACTGAGGTACAACCAATTGTCTGAAGTTGGGGATCCCTGAAGTTGAATTGGGGAAAAGCTGGAAGAGGTTGAGGAGGAGGGTGACCCCATGGAAAAACCAGCAGTCTCAACTAACTTGGACCTCTGAGATCTCTTAGACACTGAACCAGTAGCTGATATGAGGCCCTGACACATATGCAGCAGAGGACTGCCTAGTCTGGCCTCAGTGAGAGAAGATGTACCTAACCCTCCAGAGCTTTGATCCCCAAGGAGTGAGAAGGCTTGGTGGGGTGTAGGGGTATGTGGTCATGTGGAGACATCCTCTTGGAGATGGAGGAGGAGGAGGAGGAATGGGATGGGGAACTACTGTTGAAGGGCAGAACGGGAGGAGCATAGCGACTGTACTGTAAGAAAAGATTAAAGACAATTAAAAAATGTTGACTGTTATTACTATCCACCATAGTTCTTTAAAAAAATGAAAATGTTATTTAAAATGTGTAATTTTCAAATGGTATAAAAGCGAAAGGGAGGAGTGAGATAGGATTGGAGGTTCTAGGGAGGGGAAATGTAGAAAGAAGATGACATCTGAAATGTAAATAAATAAAATATCCAATAAAAAATCTGTAATTTCTTATAGAAAAGCAAGCCTAGTAATGTAGAATGTAACTTTCAATGTTTGTTAATTTTCTTCTCTCATTGTCTACTCTGTCTTTTTTTTTCTTCATACCCTTAGTTTGAAACTGTCATTCTTACGCAACAATTTACCACAAGACTTATTAAAATACTCAAGACCTTTTTCAAACTTTTGTGTGATGATCAATTTCATAGTTATAACAAATTTCATATAATTCTAATAAGTTTTTAGCTACTTAATTTTCTCCATTAAAAATCTTCATCTTTTTTATGCCTGTGACAATTCTGGGAGAAGAAACTGATATCTCAAAAGTAGTGATCATTTTGACCCTTCCTATTTTTTTTCTCTTAGTATCAAATTGACATTCCTAGTAAGAATGAATTTAGAGATTTAACTATAGGCCTGAAAGTTACTACATGTTTCTCATTGACAAATTTATATATATATATATTACACTGTATATAATATTATATATTCTATATATGTGTGTATGTGTGTACACATATATGTGTGTATGTGTGTCCATATTTGCAAAATATTATACAAAAGTCAATAACTTCTCTTAACTCTTTTTGAAATCAAAAGATATTAACCCTTTTATTTTACAACTTTATAGCTTTATCTTCAATCTGAAAAAAAACTCATTTCACTATAATCTAAAGACTAATTCCTTCCAAATGGAAGGAACTCGTTCATTAAGGCAGAGTATGTCACTTGAATTCAGATCTTGATAGTAAACTAGATTAAGCAGCCAATCTGTTTTGGATATCCCTTGTGCCCTTGTTTCTGCCTTGCTAACACTAGAATTATAAGTAAACTATCAAGTCCACTCAGCATTTTATGGAAATCTCTGGCTTTCATGCTCTGCATGCCAGCTGTCTACCCACTGAACTTGTCTATTCAACCTCTCAAACTCTATCTTTGAATAAGCATATTTGTCTTGTCCTATTCATCTAAAATCACCTGTATAATTTCATACTATTATTTCACAATAAACTCATACTTTACAGTTAACAACACAATTGACAGGACATTATTTTAATACATGGGAGAAACAATATACCCAGTGACATATTGGCTGATCCTTATTTATTTCTAATTTCTATATGCTTTAGAAAACTACAAACATATTTGGTGTATTTATAGAGTTGCTAATTTTAGATGTCTTCTGTCAAATTAAATAAAACATTTCCTAATGCAACTGACTGTAGCACATTTTTAAGATTCATTCCTCTTAAGTATACATAATTACTTGATTTTATAATTACAACTGATGAGTATTCCATTGCATGCATACATGATTTATTAAACCATGCATAAGTTAGAGAATCATTCATTATTTTTAATTTATGGCCACTGTGTTTAAGTGTTCCAAACATTCATGCATGTTTTCTGTTTATGCATATATGTATACATGTATATTAATATTTAGAGTTCTTTTTTAAATATGTACTTTGAAGTTTAAAGACAAGGTTGTGTGGTAATTACATGTTAATCTTTTTTTCAGGAACTTATACAATGTATAAAGAGCCTGCAATATACTTTTTAGAGAAGGTAAATGCTATGATTTTTCTGCACTCTTGGCAAAATTTGTTTTTCTTTTTAAAGTTTTAGTCATCATTATAAATGTGAAATGGAATCTCATTATGGCATATCATCTTGATTTTCTATAATAACCATATACTTCTGCTAAATTGCAAAAATTCTTTACATTCATTAAAAGCAAAATAATATGATAGTATCCTATAAACTTCAAATAAATATTGATTCTTGTTACATTGTCTTAAATCTCATACAACTAGGCAGACTTAGAATGATCTTAAAATTTTCATTTATAGTCATAGTTATTCAATTGCTTATTGAAAAGAATATAATGTTGTTAATTTAAATGATGGTTTCTAATGTTCTATTAAGGAACTTGACACTTCTTAATTTTTAGCCCTTCTATCATTACATCATATTTTAACACACTATAAAAAGAGCATGCACAAAGAATGAGACTAAATCAGTGAGATTCTAATTTAAATTTTTTTACATTTATTTCCTTATTTTTTAACCTTCAAAATTCTATTTGTTACCTGGCATCCAATCCTTTTTCTTTTTTAAGGACAAAGCCAAGTCTATTAAATTTCTTGAAATCAGTTGTTATTGCCTTGATAATTCTATTGCTATGAAAAATAACAACAAACACAACATCCTTCAACCAAACAAGCAAATAAAAACAAAACACAGCTGAGGCACCTGATAGGAAGTGTTTATTAGGCCTAGAGTTGCAGCAGAATAAGACTCTGTCATGGTAAAAAGTCATGGCATCAACCAATCATTGTGCACACTGAACAAAATGGGAGTTCACATTTTGACCCTCAAACAGAAAGCAGAAGTGAACTATATATGGCATAGGAGTCTTTCAATTTTCAAAGTCCACTTCCCATTATATACATCTTCCCAAAGGGCCACACTTCTTAAACTTTCCTAAACAGAGTTAACAACTGAAGACCAAATATTCTAAATGACGAAAACTATGGTAAACAATTATCATTCAAACTACCACACATGGCTTGCACCTGATTTGTGGGAAGAGAGGAGAGTAAAGTGTCTATGGTAGATTATTAAATACATTAAATTTAAATATAATATTCGAATATCTATTGAGCTCATATGTTATACAGGAGTACTTGATTATGTATTACCAATCTACCCAGCTATCCTTTATCTATATATACGTGGGATTACTGAATTTAATAAAAACCCAGGTAAATGTCATTATACACATGTATCAGTCTGCATTCTATCTCTTTTATCTATTTCCCCATCTTAAGTCTTTGAAATATCACAAGTGAATATTAGGAAGAATTTTATAAGTTACTCTACATGAAAGTGTGTGTGTGTGTGTGTGTGTGTGTGTGTGTGTGTGAGAGAGAGAGAGAGAGAGAGAGAGAGAGAGAGCTCACTGGTAAATCATATTTTGTGGCAGATAATTTCTCTTTAATTGTTCATGTCAGCCATTTGCACATACAAACAACATAATTTTTTTCTAACTTGTTTTATGGAGTTGGTTAAATCTTATTAACAAAAACACAAGTATCAGGTATTCTAACACAGACCTGTAAACTTCTACATATATGTGAAATTATAAAATATTACACAGCTAACTTTGTACTTGGAAAATAAACATGAAAGCAATAATTTTATAGACACAGACAAATGACAATGAGTTGTTATATTTTGTGGATATTGATAGTTTGTATTGTTTAACACTTGATTTTCACATGGATACTATACTGGAAATATTGTTCTTACCTGAAAAATTTATGTTCTGTGTATACACTGGCCAAATTCTCCAAGTACATAACAGATGCTAATATATAGGTGCCCCTCAGAGAACATCCTAAGTAACTGGATAATACTATAGGTATGTAACGACTGGAATGGATACGAACAATGAGATGATATGGAATTGTGAGTTGGTTTTGGTGATGATCAAAATATACTAAATCTGTGTTGTCACTTTAGTAATCTTGTAAATATTAGACAGACCAGACTGCTGAGCACCTGAAATGTGTGAATGTAGCTGAAAAATCAATTGGCAAATTTTTCTTCACTTTAATTTCATTGGATTGTTACCATATTCTACAGTGATAATCTTGAGCATTTTATAGAATGTGTCAAGAGATAATTCAGCATGTAAAGTGCTTGCAATATAAGCATGAGGACCTTGAACCAAGTTTAAAAAATCAGAAAAGGTAGTCCTTTGGGCCTGATTGGCCAGCCACCATAACCTAATTGGTAAGCTCCTAGTCCCAGTGAGGGGCCCTACATCAAAAAAGAAATGCAGATAGGCTTCCTAATGAACCATAACTGAAGCTGACCTCTGAATTCCTGGTGTAGGTAACACATACACAATTACTATCCTCACCAAAACATACAATAAAAATATCCTTTTCTACACTAAAATACAGTGTTTCAAGTTCACATTTAAAACTGAATCATGAATTGAATTAAATAATGCCTCTTACAATAGCAATTGGTAAAGCAAAAAAAGAAAAAACAAAAAACAGAAAGAAAGAGAGAGAGAGAGAGAGAGAGAGAGAGAGGGAGGGAGGGAGGGAGGGAGGGAGGGAGGGAGGAAGGAAGGAAGAAAGAAAGAAAGAAAGAAAGAAAGAAAGAAAGAAAGAAAGAAAGAAAGAAAAGCACATCACTAACCAGTGCATGCAAAGCAAATTTAAAATTATTAGCTGGGCTTCCAAGACTTACCAAAAGTTGTGGGTCCCTCACTCCTATAGGCCACTATATACCAGCTGACTCAGGATGCAGAGGATTTGGGGATCAGGCTTTCAGGCTGCAGTGAGTATGGCAGATATAAACGACCTGACCTGGGAGACTTTGTAGGAAGATGTCTCATTTATGCTTATTTATTGAAATAGCAAGGCTAGCTAGCTCAAGTCAGAGGGAAGGGGAAGGGAAAGGACAAGGGAGAAAAGCAACTAATTTGCATATGAGACCTGATAAAATACAGGCAAGTGTTAATGATGCACCAATTCAAATACCAAACAAGATGAAGGAGGCAGGGACTTTCCAAGCAGTTAGATTAGCAGACAGCAGGTCACATGATGTCTGAGAAGCCAGTCTTAATTTCAGAGTTTAAAATTTTGTCTTGGCAATCTAATAGAAATCCCCTGTGCTGCTGAAACCAATGCTAACCTTTAAAGCAATGATGAAATGGAGATTTACCTACAGGTTAGAATCATTATCTCCAAGTCACATAGTTGAGAGAATACAATATTCAAATCTCTAAAAGGACTTCAGACCCCTCATTGATCATTACAAGTTTGATTATGTATAAAATAAACATAATATTCCCACTTAACTCTAAACTTTTGGGGGAATTAAGTGAATTATATGAAAATATTGATTTTACCTAATATTGAACTAAATGAGTGGAAACTTGTTAAATGAAAGCTAAGCATTTTGTGATGCACTTTGGCTTGTTGGCTCATAATACCTACAAATTTCAGTATAAGGGCTCTGAACAAAGCATAAAGGCTTTTTGTTTTGAGGTCTTTGAAGGCCAATATACTTATTTTTGTTCTGGGCATATATTGCCTTGACCTAGCATTATGACATTTGCAAAAATCTTAAATAAAAATGAGTTCATGGATTAACGTTAAAATACTCTGGAAAAGCTCCATTACTCTAAAGCCAGGAGATTTTAGAGGAATAAGAATGGTTTATGCTGTGCTGTATCACTGAAATCATGTTAGTTTTTGAAGTATGCATGTAAATAAACCAAACATGAACAAAACAAACAACACTGAAACAAAAAACAGAATAAAGGAAAAATAGTCAGTCACTGACAGGCATAGTGGACTATAAACAAGAATGATGCTCAAACAGGATCATTCCTCACACTTTTTATCATGGAAAGGGCAAAATGTGGCAAGCAGACAATGAAGTGTATTTGCAAGCAACCAGACAGGCAAGGTTATCTTAGCTTATAGCTCTTCAGTATGCACTGGAAGGGTGTCATTTACTTTTCTAAGTATGTGTCACTCACCATCAGAAGCCACAAAATAAATACGGATTCTCTTATAGAATGTAATTTTGGCATGTTTCATCATTTTATATATACAGCAGTCACATGTTTTTTCTAAAACGACATTTTAAAAATTATAAAATCTATTGTGAGATTTGGGGTTCATAATGAATTCTCTGAAAGGAAAGTTTTGTATAATACATAAATGTACGAAAAAACCCATACACACCACCAGTTTCAAATACTAATTATTTTGAGTATTCTTCACATCAGCAAAATTAGGTAATGCTTACGAGATTTTATTTCATGTATATTGTTTGTTTCAGTAGTCCACACACACACAAACACACACATTTATGAACAAGATGGCAATAGATGTTATTTTTAAAGACAGCAAATAAAATGTTAAATCAGCTATTCTTATATGTATATCATCATTGTTTCAGATATTTTCTACTTTGACTTGTGGTTTAAGTAACTGTGTTTCTCTGAGAATGCAAGCAAAATAAACCAAGCATATTATTAAGGATTTTAGTGATATAAACAAACTCAATGAATTAATTTTAGCATAGGTTTAATGGTTGAGTGAAAGTCATCATTCAAGTATTACTTTAGTAGACTTCTAGATCACAAAATGTCATTTGTATGTCTTGGTTTGGACTGAAATATATCCTGGGAAGGTAGTATCTGAGAAATTTTTTGACCTACATTTTATTTTACAAACATTCATTATTCAGAGTTCTATTAAATAACAACACTACATGAAATGTGAATCTACTTTCTTAATTTTTTTTGAAAATTTTAAGAACAGGCACACTAAAGTTTGTTTAACAGGCCAGAACTATAAAGCAAATGGAGTAAAAAGAATGTGTCTTGGGAAAGATTTCAATTTCTATATATTATTTAAAAGCCTGAAGCTATGTGAGTTTTTCTTTGTGACCTTATTTCCATTTTGCAAAGTCTTCCATAAGGTTTCTTAAGATAAATCAAAGGATAACCTAAAGATAGTCAGTCAGGGCTTTTGACCTTTGGACTATAGTAACTGCAAATATAAGAAATCGGATATAATGATGTTTTAGATTAGGTCAAAAAGGTAATGTCATTGAATGTGTTTATTTTTCTTTGTCATTGTGATGTGGTTGAATTATTTCTTCAAGCTCTATCTATCATGTCCTATCAGTGGAGAAGACGCAGATCTAAGGTAATGAAGGTCAAAACCCTATTAAATACCAGAAGCTTTTATTTCACTGAATAAAGAAAGGGAAATATATCCTAGTTTAGTTTTTTATTTTTATGTTAAAACTAAACGTTATTAATGTAAAACCCATATATATATATATATATATACACTCCGTGTACTGTAGCAAGTTTGCTGCACTTGATTTGAAATAGATTTCAGCATTTATGCTATCACCCTATCAGATTCTGCTAATAGGTTAGTAAGTGTCTATTTTTCTTAAATGCTACAAACTGTAAACAGCTCTATTATAAGAAACATAGTCCTAATACAATGCAAACTAACTTTCGTGCTCATCATAAAAAATAGATAATATGAGCATGCTGTGTACACAACCATCCCATCTCTTTCAAAAGAATAAAAGCAAGGAAAATGGTAAATTGGCACATGGAAGTCTTTTTGGCACTAAATGATTTGCAGTAATGAGATATTATAATTCAAGACACAGTAGCAGCCCAATTGTTTGAAATTTTGTATTATTAAATTTTAGTTATCTGCTGTTGGTTCAGATATTATCTAAGATTCAGAGTTAGCATTCACGAAAAAGCACCCAAGCATAGAAAAAAAAAGCTGCAATAGTACAAGCTGATTTCCCAAGGATGCAAAGAGAATATTTTTTCTACAGAGGAAGCATACTTTTATGCACTCTATTAAAATTAGGCATAGTGTTATATATACATTTACAATATATCTTGTAGCTCCTCAAGTACAAAGAGTGGATCAGAACTAAAGTGTAAATCATATGCTTGTTTTTAGATTGCTTTATCTAATTCTTTATACATATATTAGCCCCATTGTAAAATAGAGATGTGATGTTTTTCCTTTCTCAATTCTAACTAAATTTTACCATTATGCAAATACACATCTGTTCAAAAAAAAAAAACAAAGCAAAAGAAACAATCTATGTTTACTACAGAAAAACAAACATTTCAAAGATATGAGAGTATAATTTTGTTTGTGCTATATTATTTAAGCTGCATCAAGGTCTAATGGTGATAAAATGTACTATTTTCCAAACAACATTCTTTTTCCTTTACAGTGTATTGACCATAACAGAAGCAGCATATTTAAAAGTAGTTACTTGAGGGAAAGAACCATTCCAGGCAAACAAATTAAGTTGATTTTACATACTTCCAACCTGCAGAACAAGAACAGTTAACAAAAAATTCAGAGCTTGAAGATGCACACCTAATACAACAAATGGGTTTAGAATGCTATACTTTAATTAATAACATTATCAACTATAAATGCTGCTTATTGGCAGGGATATTTTAACTTACCACAACTCTGGACTACTGAACTTAAAACATATTTGTCTGATGATTGAATTCTTGTTTTCACCTTTCTTCCCTTGAAATTGGAAACAGTATTTTAAAAATATTTTTATTCTTCTCTTAAATTGAGCAATTACACTAGTGTCAAATACACTAATTAATCAATTAAGAAAATTTATAGTATCTACTTCATGTAAACCATTATATTAAAAGATATGAGGAAGTGGTTTTGTACCCAAATAATAATAAGAAGGAAGATGCATGCTGTTGCAGTTTAAAATCCATGTGAAATACAAGTAAGAAAAAATTTAGTTAAATGATCATATTCCTTAAGGAATACTTTTATAATGAGGAAAAATTAGATATTGTCAAAATGTGACTTATTAATTAAATGACTTTATTTTACTTTGGAAATAATTGAGATGGGAGGAATATGGATCTGATAAGTTGTGTTTATTATCTCTAAAACTAATGTTTATCAAGTACAGATTTAAATTAATACCTAATTTTACCCCTAAGATTTGAACACAGTTACTCATTCTGTTTCAAGCTTCTACTAATTAAAAAAGGAAACAATATTAATCTAAAAACTGAATTCCCAAGAGATATTGGGACAATTAAAAATAACTCATAAATTTTAATTATTTAAACACACGCCCAAGAAGAGGTTTAAATGACAAAAAAATCAAGATCTAGCTTTATGAAGAGATACTACAAAAATGAAAGCTTGCTCTATAAAATATTAGTGATTATTCATATAGCCATCATTTCAAAACACAAGCGTCTGTAGGATTTGAAGACTACTTTTTAATTTGAATTTTATACAGTATACACAATGATTATTTATAATTTATTGTGAATCTCCCTTTCAGAGTGAATCTTCTTCTGCATAAAACACAATGTCTAGCCTCTTCATAACATGAGAACTTCTTACACTGCAGAGAAAAATATTTAAATATCCATAATAATTTTAAAATTGATCACATTTAGTGCATGAAAACCTCATCTGCTTAATTTGTTTTAACTTTATTTTAGAAAAATTTGTTCTGCTGATCATCACATTTTATGTGCTATATCATTTGGAAATTTTGGGTTTAATGTGTATATTTGTATACTTGTGTGTATAAATGTGTGTGTGCGTGAAGAACTAAAGTTAATGTTATACTACTTTTTTAAACCCATGTGTGTGTGTGTATGTGTGTGTGTGTTTATAGGCCTGAGGACAATTTCAAGTTTCTTTGTAAGGCATGGTCTTTCACTAAACCTCAAATTATTGATTAAGCTAGAGTAGTTATCCAGAGAGTTCCATGGATCCTACTGTCTCTGTCTTCCTTAGTATTGGGATTACAGGTATAGTTAGTTCATTTTGTCACTGCCTTTAGGTAGGTTCTGAGAATTAAATTTGTGTCTTCATAATTAAGCTACATCCCTTTTCATATGGAGGGAGCCATTTCCCAAACACTTATGAGCAATTTAAAAGATAAAAATATTTGGTCCTTTGAGGAACAACACTCAAATATTTTTGCAATATTTATTTTCTTTTTTAAAGATATTTTTAAGCATTAATATTTTCTTCACTTGTAAAAGCAACAATCCTCTCTCTCTGTCTGTCTCTCTCTCTGTGTCTGTCTCTCTCTCTGTGTGTGTGTCTCTCTCTCTCTCTGTCTCTCTCTCTGTGTATGGTCTATCTGTCTCTTTCATAAAAATATCAAATTAATGATATAGAAACAAAAAAGATCCATGTGAATGTTACATTTCACATGCTCATAAGTTAGTGCTTATTACAGCTAATGCTCAGATACATGTGTATCTGTGGGATTAACTCTATTACCTTTCATGACTGGATAATTAATTTGCTAGCATACTTGACAATAGTTAGTTCTCCAATTTTATTATCCCCCATTTTAACCACTAGGGGGCATATCTGTCCATAAATAAGAAGATCAACAATTGACCTTGAAAGCCAAGGAAATAAATATTTAATTTCAAATAAACAGATTTTCTATACTGATATTGACTTAGAATTTACTGTAGCTTATTTCAGATATTTTCTTACCAAGTATTATATCAGGAAGATTTGTACATATAAAAAATTGATATAGTTGTAAAATAATTTTCATTTAAAAGTGTTTCTCAGTAATTGTTGATCAGAAGAAACTATATTTTATGTAATATGTACATAGCAGAATATTCCATTTTCTTTATTATGCCCACACAAAATAACTTTACATTTTAAAACTGTAAAATGATAAGTATATGCTCTATTTCATTCTTATTTGTGGAAAACATAATGAATATAACTCAATTAAAAATATTTTCAGTTTTTAGCAACAAAATTAGACAGGTTACTATCAGAATATTTTTAAAATCAGGAATAAATATCAATCTAAAAAATCAAAATTTGATTGCTCAAACAGTACTCTTCAATTATATATGCCTTTCTTTTATATATGCTACAAAATAGAAACATTAAAGTGAGGTCTTTTGTAACCAAAATATCTTTTAGAAAGCTTGAATATGTTACTAAGTAATGCCTAGAATGATTCATTTACTTTTTATGTAATAAAAAAATATGTGTGCATACTTTCCCTGGTGATTTAATTAGCTTAATATATTTAATCTTACTTTCTCTTTGTCTTTTTTTTTTTTTAATTCTTATGAGTATTTTAAGACAGCGAAGGTAATTCTTCATACTCTAGATGCATACAGGTCTATAGATGAAGGCCTTAAGAAAATGGACTTGAATTGTGAAATTAAA
The DNA here is from genome assembly GCF_011762505.2 of Arvicanthis niloticus. Taxonomy (NCBI): domain Eukaryota; kingdom Metazoa; phylum Chordata; class Mammalia; order Rodentia; family Muridae; genus Arvicanthis; species Arvicanthis niloticus. Next base: position 104,592,374 of record NC_047679.1, read on the forward strand.
ACCATTTTGAAGTGTAACCATAAACAATTATAATACGCTGGGCAACATGAGGATTCAGTAGTCAACGAGTACAGTAGAACTAAACAATTCCTGATAGTGGACATTTTATTTGATAGTGATTGTGCATCGTTAAGCTGTTACAAGGTAATTCTGACTTCAGAAGCTTCCTACAATATAAACAAATGTATGCCTACACAGAAACTTAAATGACATGCAAATTCTTGACATCTTGGTTGTCAGCCTAACTTTTAACAGATTAACCATCTCTCCTGCCTTACATGCAAATTCTCATATGACATATGAGAACTGTTGAGTGGGAAACATTATCCTAACATGTTTGTGAGGCTATTTGTAAGCTCATTAAAATATGAGAAGTACTATTATATACAACATTACTACAAAAGTCAGTGTTATCCTCAGGAAATTTTACTAGACTTTTCTCAAGAAAGTTTTATTTGTCAAAATTTTATGTGTTTAAAATATATTGGTAGTGGTAATTGAAATAATTGCAATATGGTGTTTTCATTTATGAAGTCTGTTTAACCACACATCATAGAGATGGCTCAATGGCTAAAGCATTTGCTGCACTAACATGAAAACTATACTTTGTTTGTTTGTTTATTTTGTTTTGTTTTTGTTGACACAGGGTTTCTCTGTGTAGTCCTGGCTGTCCTGGAACTCACTCTGTAGACCAGGCTAGCCTCAAATTCAGAAATTCACCTGCCTCTGCCTACCAAATGCTGGGATTAAAGGCGTGTGACATCACTGCCCGGCGAAAACTATACATTAAATCCACAAGAATCATGTAAATATTTGGCATGGTAGATGGCAATAACTGACTTTAATCATAGTGTTCCAACGGCAAAATGGGAGACAGAAAGGAGAGTACTGTGAAGCCTGAAAGTAAGCAAACAATGAAGAGACATTCTCAATCAAGGCTAAAAGTGATGACTGACATATGAGGTGAGGGATGACCTACACATATACACATAAGCACACATAACACACACACACACACACACACACACACATACACACATCTTTTTCAAAATGTCTCTGGCATTTTAATCTCTATTATGGCTTATTTTTTTCTTTATTAAAATTAAAACTAAAAAGTAGATTAATTATGTAAAACATCATAGCTTATTGTAATTAATTCACTTTTATTTTCTTGTGATGCTTGATGTTATTTCACTGAAAAAAATGAATATGGAATGAGTAGCAAATACTCTCCATTAGTCCTAAGATGTCTTTTTGTCTGTACAATTATCTTAATTCTAGTGAAAAGAGATTTGGTTGTCATGTCTTAAGAGCAACACAAAAGACCCAGCAATTTATTCATTAATTCTCAAAATGAATTTCTTTCTGTCCAAAGTTATAATTTGGGGGAAATTTAGATTCTTACAGTCCCATTATAATTTTTCTTTATTATTTTTTATTATTTAAAAAATTATCTATATTATTATTTTTTATGCCATGACTGCAGTTTTTCCTGTCTCTTCTTCCAATACCTCTCCTCCATTTTGCTTTGCCCACACCCCATCCACTTCTCCTCCATTTCTGTTGATAAAAGGGCAGCGCTCCCATGGCTATTGTGATGGTTTGTATATGCTAGGCCCAAGAAATGGCACTATTAGAAGATTTGGCCCTGTTAAAATGGGTGCGACCTTGCTGGAGTAGGTTTGTCACTGTGGGCGTGGGTTTTAAGACCCTCACCATAGCTGCCTGAATGCCAATATTCTACTAGCAGGCTTCAGATTAAGATGTAGAACTCTCAGTTCTGCCTGTACCATTTCTGTCTGGTTTCTGCCATTCTCCTGCCTTGATGATAATGGGCTGAACCTCTGAACCCATAAGTCAGCTTCAATTAAATATCCTTTATAAGATTTGCATTGGTCATGGTGTCTGTTCACAGCAGTAAAACCCTAAGACAGTTGTCAACCAAACATGACATATCAAGTTGCAGTAAGACTAGGCAACCTCTCATATTAAGGATGGAAAAGGCAATCCAGTAATAAATAAAAGGGTCTCAAAAGCTTGAAAAAGAGTGAGAGACAGACTACTGTTTTTCTACTGTTAGAAGTCCCACAAGAAGACCATACTACAAAACTGTAATGTATATGCTGAGGGCTTAGGTCAGAACTGTGCAGGCTTGCTGGTTTTGGTTCAGTGTTCCTGATCCTCATTGATCCCAAATTAGTTGTTTTTATGGGCATTCTTGTGGGGTCCTTGATTCCTCTGGCTTCTACAATCTTTCCTCTTTGTCTTCTGCAGGATTCTCCAAGCTCCTTCAAATGTTTGACTGTGAATCTCTGTATCTCTTTCCATTAGTTGCTGGATGATGCCTGTCTGATGACAACTAGGCTAAGCACCAATCTCTGAGTATAGTAGAATAACACTAGGCATTTCACTGACTTTTTTTTTTCTCTTTTTAAACATTTGTGTTTGGTTCTATACTAGGCCTCTGGGTTATCTAGACTTTGTGTTCTAACCCTCCAGGCAGTGTCAGGGTTGGGCTTCCTCTGTGGCATGGATCTCAAGCAGGACCAGTTATTGATTGGCCACTGCACAATTTCTATGCCACCTTTACTCCACCCCATATTTAGGCAGGACAAATCATAGGTTGAAGGTTTTGTGGCTGTGTTGGTGTACCAATCCCTCCACTGAAAATCTTGCTTAGTTACAGGACATGTCCAGCTAAAGTCCATATCTTGCATTGTTAGGAGTCTTAGCTAGGGTCTCCCTCATAGATTCCTGGGAGTTTGCATTGAACTAAGTTTTTAACTTGTCCCCAGGATGACTCCTATTTCGAGTTGACTCTCCTAGTAGTGTCTCCCTCCAACCTCCCCACATCTGATCCCCCTGTTCTCCCTGTCCCCATCTCTGCCTGTGATATCTATTCTATTTTCCCTTCCTAGGGATATTCATGCCTCTTTGCTTTGAGCCATCCTCATTACTTAGCTTCTCTGGGTCTGTGGACTGTAGCATGCTTATCTGTTACTTTATAGCTATTTATCTACTTCTAAGTTAGTACACTAAAACTTATATTTAAATATATTTTTATCATATTTTTATACAGTATTTTATTCTTTGAAAATTTCATACACTGTATTTTGAATGTATCTCCCCTCCACCCAAACTTCTCCCATAATCATTGTTTTCACTCTCCCATCTTTTCCCACCTAAATTTGAGATTTCTTTCTTTTTTCTACATTGAGTCCAGTTTAAGCTGCCCAGCTGGTCTTGGAGTAAGACCTGCCCTGGTACATGACTGACTTAAAACATACACACCATCAAAAAATCTGATTCTGTTTTGCACTGCAGCAATCAAAGCTATTCCATTAGCTCCTTTGCTATTGTGCCTACGTTCCTGCACTCTATGCTGTGATTTTGTCAGAATGTTGCTTGCTCAGGTTTTGTGAATTCCAATTCTATCTGTTTTAAATGATCGTTGTGTTTAAATGCTAGTTCTTATTTGTGAAAATAGAATATTTTGTCAAAATGTGGCCTAAGTACTTGACAACTTTCTGCTGCTCATATTTATTATTTATTCAGTTTATTTATGATTAAATATTGTTGCTGGCAATTTTTTCAATAGTAAATTTATTCTACTTTATATTTTTCATCACAAAATATATTTTGTGTTTCTCTAGATAATGTTCTGTGTATTTGGTCACATCAACTTCTTAGGTATCATACTAGTTATGACTTTCTATATGCATTCTTCATCTCACTGTACTGTGTATACTATCTTATTATTTTTACTTTTCTATTGATTCTTTGTGAGTTTCCCAACAGGCACTCAAGTCACACTCAGCTCACTATTTTCTTATATCTGCCCTTTGCGCTTGCAACCTTCACACACTCAACACACAAAGACACACACACCACCAACAACAACAATATACTACCACCAATAACAAAAAATTCAAAGCATAGAAAACAACTCATGAAAAATGTAATATGTCACAATATGTCCCACAGTGTATATATATATCTTAGTTAGAGTTTCCATTGCTATGAAGAGATACAATGATCAAGGTCACATTTTGGGGCTGATTTACAGTTTTAGAGATTCAGCCCACTATCACTATAGTGGGAAACATGACAGTGTCCAGTCAGGTATGGTGATGAAGGAAGAGCTGTGAGTGCTACGTATTGACTCCAAGGCAGGCTATCTTCAACAAACAACCATAAGGAGGGTCTCATTCCACACTAATTGGAGCTGGAGCATAGGAATAGACCACCAACATTTACCCCCACAGTGACAAACTTCCTCCAATAAGGCAATACAAACATATTCAAACCACTACATTCCACTGCCTGGGCCCCTTGCAGCCTTGTTCAAACATATGAGTCTATGGGGACGATAGTTAGGCATAACAATACATTTAGACTAACTTCAAAATTCCCCATAGTCTATAGCAGTCCCAACAATATTGGAAGTTCAAAGTCTCTTCTGAGATTTATGCAATCACTCAACTATAAACTCCCATAAAATTAAAACCAAAAACAAAAAAGAAGATCACATATTTCCAATATATCATGGTACAGGATATACAATAGCATTCCAAATTCTCATAGTAAGAAAATACTGAATCAAAGCAAGACCAAAAATGATCTGGAAAACTACACTCTGCATCAACATGTCTGATGTCAAAGCACTCTTCAGATTTCCAACAAATTTCTTTCTTCTTGGCTGATTACACTACTTTTTAGCAGTTTTCCTTGGCATGTATACCATGGCTCTGGCATCTCTAACATCTTGGTGTATCCCAGATAATGGCTGGGGTCCACACAGGATCTTCTGGATTCCTCCAAAGGGCTTGGGTTATTTCTCCAGCTCTGCTCTCTGTAGCACTCTGGGCTCTGGTTGACTCCACTCCACTGTTGCTACTATTATTGGCAGTTATCCCATGGTACTGGTATCACCTATATGTCAGAGTTTTCTGCTATAACAATGCTTCACCAATAGCCTCTCATAGGCTTTCCTCATCGTGCTAAGTCTAAACATTTTTGTATGACCACTTCACTTCTGAGCAGTCAACTGCTGCTGAGACTATACCTTCACATTTGGCCTTTCCTGGACTCTGATAGTGCTAAGCTTCACCTTCTGTCTATGACTCCTTTATGCCTTCAAAACCAGTATGGCTAGGGTGATTCTTATACAGTACCAAGTATAGCTGCAAGATGAGGTACAATCTTGGCTATCTTTGGAATACAACTTCATTTTGCTCTCTGAAAATACTTCCCTGAAGATTTTACACCAGTGATGCTGGTATCTTCTTAATCTCTGTTGATTTCATAGCATTGTATGAATAACCAAGATCAATTGTCCTAATAACCCATTCTGTTTATTCAAAAGCCAGAGCCACATGGCTGAAGCTGCAAAGTTTTATTGCCATGGACATCGACAGACACTGACCTCTGATGCTGCATATCCACCAGTTCAGACATGACTTTCAGCAGTACCTTAGGCTAGGACCTTACTATGGCCTGAGGTGGTGGTCTCTAGTTTTACCTCTTTATAATGCTCAACTTGTTCCAATTCTCTTTCTCTCCCATTTGACCACCACACATTTTGGTGGATGCTGCTTCAGGCTTGCCACCTGGCTGTCAGGCTCTTCAATGACATTCTCCATCTATGCAGAGTGGCATGGAGGCAAGCAGGAGTCTATGACATTAACTGTGCCTAGGGCTGGAGGGAAGGTCTATGGGTAGTATGCTGTTCCTCAAATCTATGTCTGTCTTCCTCCTCCTACCTGGTGCTACCTGGATTTGATTTGAATTGACTTTTATGAGTCCTAAGCATAAGACAGCTTTTGACTACCAAGACAGGCATCAAGATAGGATGAACAAAAAATTGCCATCTGCTTTGCCCCTGATAGATGTAAGAACACGAATAACAACAATGTGTATTTTTGCCCATTGCCAGAGGGCTGGAATCTGTATCTTAACATTTTAAGTGAAGTATAGTAGTTTAGATTCTACTTAGAGCCTTATAATTTTCACATTTAAATTACGATTATCCAAAGCCTTTATTTTGCATACATTGAATAGCATATGAGGTGGTATTATAATATTTTCTTCAAATATGAAAGAACTACAGAAACAGTAAAGTGAAGCCAAGAACACATTTGTCTCTCTGTTAACCTGTTTAGCTATAGCTAGCATTTGCAATACTCCTAAAATCCCAGATGTTAAAAGGGTTGGAAGTAAGCCTATGGAAATATTAGAAGGTTAACATTTTTTGATATGTAACATTTAGCAAAAGTTAGCTTGTTGAGAGAATGCCCTTGAAGATAATTTTGAGATACTAGTCTTACATCTCTTTCTTCATGTTTCCTTACTACCCTTAAGTGGATAGCTTTATGCAGACTTCTGATATGATTAACAGCCATGTAAAGCAATGGAGAAAGAAACCATAGACTAAAACCATGGATAATGTGAGCTAAAACAAACCATTCTTTTAATTAATTTTATGTCTCAGGCGTTTTATCACAGTGACAGAAAGCTGGCTAGCAAATGGCTCATTATTTGGTTTTTATGCTGTTCTAAATTATCTACTTTCTGTCTACTGTCATTCTTCTCCTTGATGAGGCTTCATTCATTAGTTTTGAATTTTTAAGGGTTGAAGGGTCAATAGTAGCAATAGGTTCTTCACTTAGTCTTCATGTGAGAGTGTCTTTGTTTTCTCAATGTCCATTGAAGATACATTCATGAAGTATAGACATTGTCGAAAGATGGTAGCACTTTTATTTCAGTCCTTGGAAAATATTACTCTTTCATTTTCTATTATAGTTTCAGCTTTTTTCCAATAGTGTATTTTTTATTCACTTTTCATCTCTATCATGGCCATCACTCCTCTCCTTCTAGTCCCACACTTACAAGTCCCTCCCTTCCCCCCTTACCTTTTCTTCTGAAAGAAGGAGAATATCACTTGGATACCATACCTCCTTGAGACATCTAGTCCCAGGAAGACTAGGCATATCCTCTCTCACTAAGGTCCAACCAGATAGTGTAGGTAGGGGAAGGGAATCTAATGGTAGACAATAGAGACTGGGACAGACCCTGTTCCACTTGTTAGGGTATTCCCATGAAGACCAAGTTGCACATTTGCTACAAATGTACAGGGAATGTAAGTCCATTTCCTGCATGCTCACTGATTTATGGCCAAGGCTCTGATAGACCCCATGATCCCAGGTTAGTTGACACTGTAGGTCCTCTTGCAGTGTCCTGGACCCCTCCAACTTGCTCAATTCTATGCCCACTGACTCTTCCACAAGAGTCCCCTGGCTCTTCCTGATGTTTGGCTATGGGACTCTTCATGTGCCTCCATCTGCTGCTGGATAAAGCCTCTCAGGAAACAGTTATGCTAGGTTCTTGTCTATAAGCATAGCAGAATATCACTAATAGTATCTCTTACAAGAGATGGATGTCAAGTTGGAGCAGTCATTGGTTGGCCGTTCTGTCAGTCTCTGTTGCATTTTTTATGTCTGCACAGTTTGTAGGCAAGACAAATTTTCGATTGAAGGTTTTGTGGGTGGATTGATGCCTTTCTCCCTCTCTGGAAATCCTGCATGATTCTGTAATTCACATCATTTTCCCACTAACAATAATATATTGTCTTTCTGGAATCTAGATTTTAAAGCTAACTTATTCTTTATACTAAATGAAACTAATGCATTGTAAAAAATAATTGCATAGTATAAAAATGGTTCAATTCAAGTTAATGCATTCATAGTGCTGTGAAGCCACTGTGACCTGTTCATAGGTCCAAAACATTTTCAATGTCTCATAAGGAAAGTATAGACCTATAAGAAATTAGCCACCATTTTCCTTTTGCTATAGTCCTTAGAAAGTATTAATATGTTTTCTAGTTACAAAAATTTACCAGTTTTTACATTTTAGTATAAATTGAAGAATGTTTTCAGCCTTTGTGCCATGTTTTATTTTTTACATTTTTGGAGAGAACTATGCTGGCAGGATTGTTATTTCCCCAATCCCAGAAACCCATGACCTGGCTATGATTCTATGATTATTGAAATAAGATAAGCTTGCCAGAATTCAGTCAGGGACAGTGCCTTTCATCTCCAGGTGTTTAATTACTTGGCGTTTCAAACTCATTGAATCTGCCTGCATGATCTCCTTCCTAAACTAAAACACTGCATTCTGCATGTCATCTACTGCATCGTTCTGGCATTTAACCAATATAAAGTAGAAATATTCTGTTACAGAAAAAAATAAAATCAAATAAATGTACTTACGAATAGAAAATGTAAAACAAAAATCTGAGCACAAGAAAACCATTTTAGTACTATCAAAGTAACATGTTCTTACTTTCATTTGATTTACTATAAATTAAAAATAAACTAATATGTTTCTAATAGTGACTTTCACTTTTGATTCTTCATTAATGATTATAAACAAGTTAAATTTGAACATATTAGCATCTTATAAACTTAGTGATTAGATGAAATTCTATGAAATTATGAAAGTATATGCTCGAGCTTTGGCTCTATATCACATTTTTTTAAAAAAATAATTGAATTATTTGATGTGGTAATTACTGGCAAGATAAATGTATTAAAAATTTAGACTTTGAAATGAAGCCTGTAGTACATTTTTATGATGTCATAACAGATGTTTGAAGCTGGACATCTTATAAATGATACAATTTTTTTCAGCTCGTAGTTTTGTAGGATGAAGATGATATAGTATGCTGGCAATATATGCAAAATGGAGAGATCATATGATGAAACCAGCAATCAGAGATGATTGAACAGCCAGTATTCTCTTTTATAACAAGTATCTAATAAGGAAGTCTACCAAGACCTTGGAAGAATTGCTTTAGTAGTTTTCAGCATCAGCATTCCTAATACCCTAATTTTCTTGTATCAAATTAAATTTGCTTCTGTTTTTATATTGTCTCTGAAAAAATGTATTCTTGATGCTTACCAAAAAGTCTAACACTAAACTATATCCTCTGTCCCCTGCCTGATCTCTTAAAGGTTTAATATCATGTCTCAACACTGCCATAATATGGATTCAAATACAGAAACCCCTGGTGGACACACATAACTTAAAATAAAACATTCTTTTGCATTCTAATTTTGTTTTTTTTTTGTTGTTGTTGTTGGTTTTTTTTGGTTTTTCAAGACAGGGTTTCTCTGTGTAGTACTGGCTCTCCTGGAACTCACTCTGTAGACCAGGATGGCCTTGAACTCAGAAATCTGCCTGCCTCTGCCTCCCAAGTGCTGGGATTAAAGGCATGTGCCACTATTGCCCAGCCATTCTTTTGTATTCTTCACCACCAAATTTTATGTCTATTTTACAATGTAAACTGAATTTATTACACCCAACATTCTCAATACATTAACTCATTTCAGTATGATTCAAAAGTATGACTCCAAAGTATCATCTTAGACTCAAGAAAAACTAAGATTCCAAGACATAATGAATCAATGATAAATATTCACATTTAAAATAAAAATAAAATAGAAAAGCATAACAAGTCTATAGAAGTCTGAAATGTAGCAGAACAAATACTAAATCTTAGGGCCTCAAATCTATCAATCTATGCATATTGTGAAGAAGGGTTTTCAAAGTCTTACTTCAAGCAACTTCAATTCTCAAAGAGTTGCTGCTTGCAAAGTGATTCTTTTCCTAAGGTGAACACCGATATCTATGGCTTTCCCACTTGACAAGACATGCTTCTTCTTACTTTTCTGATATACAGCCTCTCCTGGAACTGTACTTGCACTGCTCCATTAGCTAAAGCCCCATGTAAAAAAAAAAATACAACTCCTCCTTTACTAAGAACATCAGATAATTTATTCATGAGAAAATAAAAGTGACTGTCTCCTAGGAACACAAATTCAGTTTATTCCAAATACCAGGTTTCAATATAACAACAGTTTCATGGAGTTTTTACAATAACAGAAAAATAGGAAGTCATAAATCAAAACATTCTCCAAATATATCGATGGAGACATCAGGAAGACAGGCTAGAGCCAAGTAGAAAATTTTTGGTATAGTCCTTAGATGGTATATCTGCTGATATTATTAGAATTTGAGTTGGTGGAAGATGGTAGTTGGTTTGTACATTGCAAATGCATTTACCTGATAGTCACATGGATGTTAGGTCAAACAGCACTATGTATAGCTGGAGATTTGGATCTAGAACTGCATTATATTAGCTTTTCAGTCATAGAAGTTCTACTTAGTCAACCAGCCTTGTAGAAAATACACACACACACACACACACACGTACACACACACACACACATAGACATATATAATCTGGGAATTCTAGTTTATAGCTATGGTGGCATATTCTTCATAGAAATTATGATTCTGTACTAAAGTTTTTCTTAGTCTCGTAGGCTTTCTTTTAAAACATCAGTAAATGTAATCACAAGTTCATCATGCAACTGCTTTCTGTGCAATAGTAAAATCAACTCACACAAGTAACTTCAAAGTTTGCCCATGGACCTGCTTTAACTTGAGAAGCTGCTTAGTGTAAAAAAAAAAAAAAAAAAAAAAAAAAAAAAAAAAACCAAGAAGATAAATTTAAAAAAAATTTCCCTTGCAGCAAGCTCATGAAGGTATGATTGGGGTTTTCTAAAACACCTTGCCTACTCTTGGCTTCAGGATATCTTATGAGAGGGATAACCTTAAAAATGACTTAGGTCTTCTGATTCCTTACCAAGTATACGGTTGATGAGCACATGTATCCATTTTATCTATGGATTTTTTTTTAGCTTGAAAACATAGCTCTGTTCCAATAAAAATTAATTTTAAATAAGGGTGGGGGTAGTGATTACAGTTTTTCATCTGCCCTAGAAAATAGCAGGGAGAGTCCTTGATAAAAACAAGTAGAGGGTTTGCCAGCTGAAACTCAGTTCCCTCAAAATCAAAGGTAATTTGTCCCTTACTTTCTTTGTCCTAGTTATTTCCAAAGGACTTTTAAAAATAAATATTTACCTTTAATCATTTTTTACAGTCCTGACATTATTGCCCTCCTCATCCTCCCTCCCATGGTTCAGTTCCTCATCCTATTCCTGTGGAGAGCTTTTGGGGCTGCCTTTGGCAGGAACTTGCCATTGGGCTAGGTCAAGGAATTGACTCAGGCAGGAATTTGACTTTGGGCTGGGACTTGGAATTACTCAGATTAAAAATATTTATTTGAGTTAATGCAAATCTCAGAGCAGGCTTAGCCAAGAAATGTGTGGTATTCCTTTTGCCTTGGTCATCCTGATAAGCCCACAGAAACAGTGTTTACAGGACTTTGTTTATTGCCTTGTTCATTCTTTGACTATTTGTGTTTATTGCCTGGTCTTTTCCTTGACCTAGAACTAATCTTATTATTTGCATGTACTTAAAATGGTATAAAAGTAGACTGGGAAAACAAAAACCCACTTCAGCCACAGAACTGGCTGAGGTCATGCTACAGTGTTGTCTAATTATCTTTTTCCTTTTTAAAAATCTTTTTCCTTCTTAATCCTCCATCCCTCCCTAGATATCCCATTGACTGAGATGGCTTGGTCACATTCCTCCTCACCCCTGCTCCTGTCTCCAAGAGGATGCCCCCAACCCACCCAAACCAACCATTCCAGATCTCCCCACTTCCTGGGGCCTCAAGTCTCTCCAAGGTTAGGTGCATCTTCTTTCACTGAAGCCAGACCAGATAGTCCTCTGCTGTATATGTATCAGGGGCCTCTCAGACCAGCTCCTGTATGCTGCTTGGGTTGTGGCTCAGTGTTTAAGAAATCTTAGGAGTTCATGTTTGTTGAGATTGCTGGTCTTCCTATAGGGTTGCCTTTTACCTCCACTTCTTCCTGCCCTTCCTTAATTCAACCACATGGGGCACTGACTTCAGACATTTGGTTGGGTATAAGTATCTGCATCTGTCTCAGCCAGGTGCTTATTGGGCCTCTTCTAGCTAGGCCCTGTCTTAGACCACAGCCTCAGTAATAATGTCAGGCCTTGGAGCTTCCCCTTGATCTCCTTTTCCCCAGTCTCTTCCATTATTGTACCTGTAGTTCTGTTAGACAGAAAGAATTCTGTGTCCAAGTTTTTGACTGTGAGATGGCAACCCCATCACTCCACTTGATGTCCAGTCTTTCTACTGGTGGTGAACTCTACAAGTTCCCTTTCCCCATTGTTGGACATTTCATCTGAGGTCCTGCTCTTTTTGTCCTCTTAGCTTCCAGGTCTCTTGTACATTCTAGAAGATACCCCTATCTCACACCTCCCAGAATTGCCTGCTTCCATTCTTTCTGATGTCCCTAAAGACTTCACTCATGTTCCCCCACTACAATACTTGTTAAAGTACCTTTTTCTCCTTTCCAATCTCCAACCCGTGTTTCTCCATCATTCTGCTCCTATGATTGTTTTCTTCTCCCTCCCAAGTGGAATTGAAGCATTCTTATTTGGGCCCTTCTGCTTGTAAACCTTCTTGAGTTCTGTGGATTGTATCCCGGGTATTCTGCACTTTTTGGCTAATATCCACTTATTAGTGAGTACGTACCTTGCATGTCCTTATAGGTTTGAGTTACCTTACTCAGGATGATCTTTTCCACTTCCATCCATTTGCCTGTGAAACTCATGATGTTCTTGTTCTTAACAGATGAATAGTATTCCGTTGTATAAATGAACCACATTTTCTGCATCCATTATTCTGTTGTGGGACATCTGAGTTGTTTCCAGCTTCTAGCTATCACAAACAAGGCCTCTAGGAACTCAGTGGAACTTGTGCCCCTGTGGCATGGTAGTGCATATTTTGGGTATATGCCTAGAAGTGGTATAACTGGGTCTTCATGTTGATCTATTTCCAATTTTCTGAGGAACCACCAGACTAATTTCCAGAGTTGTAGTACCAGTTTGCAATCCCACCACCAATGGAGGACTATTTCTCTTTCTCCACATCCTCACCAGCATCTGCTATCACCTGAGTTTTTGATCTTAGCCATTCTGACTGCTGTGAGGTGGAACCCCAGGGTTGTTTTGATTGGCCTTTCCCTGATGACTAAGGACATTGTACACTTCTTTAAGTACTTCTTAGTCATTCGAGATTTCTCTGTTGTAAATTCTGTTTAGTTCTATAACACATTTTTGATTGATTTTGTTTTGAGGTTAGCTTCCTGAGTTCTTTATATATTTTGAATATATATCAAATATATTTATATTTTTGACACCCTCTATCAGATGTGAGGTTAGTGAAGATTTTTTTCCAGTCTGTAAGTTGCCAATTTGTCAGTTTTGAATCAAGTGTGCCTCCATTTTGTGTTTCACACTCCTCTCTCACCAGACTGCAAGACTGGAATTATTTCTTCCAAGGCAGAATATGAATATTCACTATCATGAAGCAGAATGTTTAGTTCCATTCATTTTAACAAAGTAATCAAAATAATTCACTGACAATTAGGAGTATGGAAAAAGTAATGGAGCCCACAGACAGAGAGTCACTCCCATTTGAGATTCTAACCACCACCACAATTAATGTTTTCTAAGTTACACATAGTTTTGAGGGAATATTAAGTGTTTAACATATGTGAGAATGACTGTGGCTATAACTCTAGTAGTGATGATTTTGGGAGTCATTACCTACAAATCAGTGAAAGTTTTAGTGATGCAACTGCATTTGAGACACCCAAGCTCCAATAGGTAACTTCAATACACTCATTGATTCTCTTAGGTTGTATAAGCTTTACTTGAGTATCATTATTTCTTTGTTGTATCAGTGCCTAAATCATGTGAATAGATATTGACCTATATATCTTCAGGCAAATCTCACATATTTGTTGTGGATTTTTTCAGTCTTCCTACCTCCTTTTCTTTTGCCTTTATTTAGTTGATACTTATTTCAGCAACATTTTTCTAATGGAATTTCTGTTGCTGTGATAAAAATACACTGAAACAGCTAGATTTAGAGTCTCTCCTGACTAGTTTTATGCCGAATTGTACCATGTAAGATTCTTTTGGGAAAGATAAATCTCAAATGAGTGAACTCCTTTACCATATTAGCCTGTGAAACATTTTCAAGGATTGATACATGTGGGCCCATTACAGCCTGGTAATGCCACCTGTGGGTGGGTAGTCCCATGTAGTATAAGAAAGCAGGCTGAGCAAAAAATAGGGAGCAGGCCAGTAAACAGCATTCTTCCAAGGCCTCAGCCATTATTTTCAATCTCTAGGATTCTGCCTTGAGTTCCTGTGCTGACTTTTCTGGATGATGGATTACAAGCTGTAAAATGAAACAACTCTCTTCTTGTGGTGTAGCCCCAATTAATTATTTTTTTAAAATAAGAGTTACTTTGGTCATGGTGTCTCTTCACAGAAAAATAAAACCTATCTAAGATATCTCTCATGTTATTTTTGCTACCAGTGTTTTACCATAATGATAAAAACCCTAACTAAAAAAAGAAGAAAGGGTTTATTTGGGTTACAATTCCAGGAACAAGTCTATCTTTATTGGGAAATCAAGGGAGAAACTAGAAGCAACCATAACCAACCCAAGGGCTGAGAATATGAAAACAAGGTTGCTTATTGCTCAGCCTGCTTTTTCTTCTCTGTTATTCATGGTACAACCAATGAAGTCATGATGGTGTGCCTTCCTACCTCAATAACCTAACTAGAGAAATCCATCACAAACATGCTCACAGACTAAGCTAATGTAGACTCATTGAGACATCTTCCCAGGTGATTTTACATTATTTCAAGTTGACAACTAAGACTATTACTTCATCTATTCATTATCACCACTTTAAACTTAGCTGTTCATTTAACTGTAAGGTAAGTGTACAGTATAGTGATTTGTTAACAATGCTGCGGGCACTGCAGTGTTTACTTCAATTTACATTTGTATCCTCACATTCATTTTTGGCCAGTCTTCTCATATCTTTATAGTGTCTTTGACTCCTTTCAAAGTCACTTGAAATACTCTACTTACAGTACTGTAAAATGTCTTTGCTTATTCTCCCAGTTATCTTAGGTAGTAGCATTGCTCATCTTATATAACAAGAGCACATTTGTGCTTCGTTTCATAAACATTGCTATTTTTTTTTATTTGCTGTGAGTTAACCTTTCTTTGGAAAGCAATTTTATATATTAGCTTATTTATTGCTGCCATTCCAAAAATCCAAAGACTAAGAAATTTATATACGAAACTGATTTATTTAACTCTCCCTTTTGGAAGCTGAAAGTATACTGACCTGTTTTGGGGCTGTATTACATTAGTGGCAGATGCCACCATAGTGAGTGTACATACAAGAACATGATGTTGAAATGGGAAGACACAGCAGGAGAAACCAGACTGTAAGAGCAACCTTCTCACATGTACTAAAAAGAGTTTGCCTAAAATACTCCTAAAGCATATTTATGCTATCCATGCCATCCACATACTTCACTAAACATCACTCTTAAATCTTTTCAACCCTCTTTTTACATTGTTGCCTTGAAAAATAAAGGTTCTATTGTATCAAGACTGAGGAATATAACAAATTCAAATCCAAAACAACAGAAGTATCTTATTTTAATAATGATTTACAGATAAAAATATTCTTTTGCTCCACTATTCTTATCAAAATAGAATGTAAAGAAACAAACTTTAATTTGAAAATGCATTTCACATTATTGCATTTTTACCTGTTATTTTCACATCATTCAATCTGAATTTTAATTAAAATATTATTATAGTTCCAACTTATAAAATTGAATTAATTTATTTTATAAGAATGAGACAAAAGTCTCATAAAGGTATCTCTAATTAATCCCATGTACAAATGTTAATTTTAAGACTTTTCTTAGGTGATAAAACATCAGCATTCAGTAAAATTAAACTATATAGTAGTTACATGTGCAAAATTCAGTAACAACTTACTATTACAATGAACATTTTCTAACTCAAAAGAGACTTTCTATTTGTAGAGTAAAATACACCAAAATTCTTTGTAAGTTTTATTAATTATACACTTTCAAAGGAATAATTGCACATGAACTCTTGTAAAATTTTTAGAAAAAACTATTCTGTATATTCTTATTAGTTTGAAAAAAATAGAACAATAGTTTTGATCTTTATAAAAACATCAAATTCTCCAGTGTTCTTAGGGGTTGAGTTTATTTTTGAGGGATCCTAGTTGTGTTTTTCAGATTCAAAATTAATTCATATTTCTTATGTTCAGAATATGCAAACTCTCTGTAAAAGAGTATACCTTAACATGCTTAGCATCAGGTTTCTAAGGTAGTATAGTGCATTTTCAGCTACTCCTTTAATTTTGTATAAAATGGTATTCTAGGATTGACAATCTTTCCAGTGGTCTACATTCAGAAGAATCCTTTGGTTTCTTGGAAAATTTGACTGTAGGCTCACCTCTTAAACAACAGAATTGCTGTTGTATGACAATACTCAATATTTGGTACAAGAATTCTGTTTATATATAAATAAATAAGATCTTTGATATTATGTAAATGTGCATCTATGAAAAAAAGGGACACTCTTTAATGCAAATAATGGAATTAAAAGAAAAGGAATAAGAGGCAGTAATGAGCAGATAACCGAGGCTAAGAAAGAGAGCTTGTAGATATCTTGTGGAAAATAACAGTTATTGTCAGTTATATTGTAGATAACTGAAGAAGATAATTTCATTCTGTACTAAACACACCTAGAAAAACTAAATTAATGAGCAGTTATCTGTACTACTATGCTGAATTTGTAATATAGTTTGACATATAATGTAGAAATGTTACAAAGAATTCTTGGAACAAAGCCTATGAAACATAGTAGATAATTTGGAGATTGTAGGATGATAATTTTATACCAAGAACTTTAACCAGAGTACAAATATATATGCAGACGAATGATTTCACACTGAATCCAGCCAATCAATTTTACTTGAAGTCAATGAACACTTCAAAGTTTAATCTTCTGGAAAGTAGCATAGATTTCTGTTCATCTATATTTCAGAAATATCATTGTTCTAGAAGTAGCTATTTTGGAAATGCAGATCATTACTGCAGCTATGGAAACAGAGTTGTGAAAAGATCAGAATGGACTGTTCTGTGGATTTTTTTGAGCCCACGTGTAAGACATTTATCTTTATTTATCTAACTGTAAAATTTTCCTGGAAGTAGTATAGTTAAAAATGAAAAAAAAAAGCACTTGAATAGATTTAAGAACAAACAAATAATCTGCTATCCCATGGAGCAAAAGGTTATAATTAGACACAAAGATATAAAGATCATAAAATTCTTGAGGAAATGATCTAAGTATAACTTCAGAGCTTAAACACTTTAAAAGTATTTACATAGGAAACGAAAGTTATAAAGTTAAACCAAGTCAATAATGGTCAAAACAAAGTAACAAAAATACTCAAATCAAAGCTATACCAAACCGAAATTACCATAAACTTTATTTACCTGATTTGGGTTGAAAACTATAAAGAAGTAAAGCGTAGGGAGGAATGGTAATTAAATTAGCTAATTTTTAAAGAAATGCCCTAAAACAGTTATTTTGAGAAAATCAATGAAGTTGTTTATTGCCTTTCTACCCATTCTTTTAAAAAGGAAAGGGTTTTCCTATCTTTTTTGTCTCTCCTTTATTTTCCTCCTCTTCTTCCTGTCCCTCCAGAGTGTTCTTCATTTCTTATTCTTTTACTGCTCACTGTATTTATGCTAATACACTTCAAATGTCTGTGAAATGACAGACATTAAAGCAAATATTTCTGAAACAGAGTTAACTAACATGAACATTCCAATATCATTTTTAAAAGTAAAATTGAAACCTATAAGAAATAAATGCCAAATATGAATAGAAGGGTAATTTTAATACCTAGAAATGCCAAGCTATCATATTCACATATACAATTGCCAACAAAATGTGTAAAGCAGAGAAAAATAGATTTGTATTTATTAAAAATATTCATTAAAAGAAAAAATTGCTTTGTCTGCAGCAGAATGGTGTATCCTACCTAGCTTTTTATCCAATGCTCTTAGCCTGTGAATTTTTATTGAGGAATTGAGTCCATTGATGTTGAGAGCTATTAATGACCAATGATAATTGATTCTTGTTATTTTTATGGTTTTGGTGTTTGTATGTGTGCAGGTGTGTGTGTGTGTTTGTGTGAACACACATGCTTTCCATATTTTGTTTTTGCTGGTGTGGAATTATTTATTTCCTGTGTTTTAGGGAAAAATATGGCTTAATTTTGGCTTTATCTTGGAATAACTTGTTTTCTTCATCTATTGTGACTGAAAATTCTTCTGGTTAAAGTAGTCTGAGATGACATCTTTAGGATCTTAGAAGTTGCACAACATCTGCCCAGGTCCTTCTTGTTTTTATAGTCTTTGTTGAAAAGTCAAGTGTAATTCTGGTACTGCTTTTATATGTTACTTGGCCTTTCCCCCCTGCTGCTTTTAATGTTCTTTCTTTGTTTGGAATTTTGTATTTTGATTATTATGTTGGGGTAGATTTTCTTCTTAGTTTCAATCTATTTAGAATTCTATGAGCTTCTTGTATGCTTATGGGCATCTCTGATTTTAGGTTGGAGAAATTTACTTCTATAATTTTATAGAAAATATTTTCTTGTCCTTGAAGCCCAGGACTCCTCATTTACTTCTATTCCTGTTATGTTTAGGTTAAGTCTTTTTCATAATGTCCCCCAAATTTCCTGGATGTTTTTGGTCAAGGAGTTTTACACTTAGCATTTTCTTTGACTGACATATCAATTTCTTCTATTGCATCATTTACTCTTGATTTTCTCTTCCATCTCTTGTCTTATGTTGGTGATTCTAGATTTATTAATTTCTTCTTTAAAGGCATCTATCATCTTTATAAGATTAATTTAAGGTCATATTCTTTATAAGACTGATGTAAGGTAAGCTGTTTTAGGATACTCAGGGCTTGCTATAGTAGGGTAGCTGGGCTCTAGGTAGTAAGACATTTCTCTGGCTCTCATTCATTGTGCTCTGATTCTGGCCTGTTCCCATATGGTATTCCTTGATTGTTATTTACAGCCTTGAAAAAGAATCATACTCTCCAGGTAAAATAGTCTTCTCCTTTCAGATAATACTTTCTAGCAATGTTCTAAAATACTCTCTCGCAGGTCTGACTCTTAGTTAATTCTAGATACAACAACCTGATAATCAAAATGAAAATAGAACATGTTTGAATAACAATTTTGACCAGGCAAAGGAAGTGATTTTAAATTTTTGGAAAATCAGTAGAAATCATTATGTATGACCACTGTGGGGCCATGCAAGGGGTCTTGGGTTTTGGTAGAAGCACTGGCTGGAAGTAGCCTAGAGACCCTGCAAGGAACAGGCATCTCTTCTGTTGTGCTCTCAGAATCCAGGCTCCTAACAAGTGGTGTGGAACCCCATTAATCTGCGTAGTTCAGTCACATAAGATGCAACCTCTCCATAAGATGTTTATGTCACCCTACACAGGTAGAGGGCATGACTACAGGTTTAAGCCTCAAGAGATTTCCATGTTAATGAGTTACCTAAAGGCCAGAGGACATAACTAATTAAGTGACTCTTCCCCACCCTTCCCCCTATTTAAGTCAGGTACCCCTGGCTTAAGTGGGGGATGCACTTCCAGACCATCTAACATCTGCCATGTCAATAAAGCTCTTGGAACCCGGACTTTCTCATGTTACTGGGGCCTGCTGCTGTGGAGGACTTCTCTGAGTTTCAGCCACAGGAGGAGTCATTCAAGCCAAGGGAGTAGGACAAGCAAGCACTTCCTGCTGCACCAGAGCTCTCTCCCCACTCCCCCTTCAATGCATGGGCCAGCAGCACACCCACATTCCTCTTCTCTGTTCTGCTGTGGTCTCCCAGAGCCCCAGAGCCCCAGAGCTCCTGGAGCCCCAAAATTGAGACCAATCGCCCCCAGCCACCTCTGGGCCTGTGGGTCCCCACTGCAAAGCCCTGCACGCCTGCAGAATCAGGCTGAGTTCACTCCCTACCCGGGGGGGGGGGACACCTGGCAACCTCTCACAGCCCAACGCCTGCCTGGTGTCTTGCAGAATGAACTCAGTCAAAATCCTGTACACTCCTACCACTCTGAGCCGTGACAGATGCACAAGGACCCACAATGCAACAGAAATCCACGCTTGCATGCCCACGTGCAGGCCCTTCAGTGTTTCCCTACACACCACCATTGGGCAAAACATTAAAGCAAACACACAAAACAAGACAACAACAAAAAATACTTAAAAATAAGTGAGATAGCACAGTTATATATAACACACACATTATGAATGAGCAATGTTGAACGGAAACACAGAGAAAATGACACATAGGGCATGTGACAACTTGCCACCCACTTCTCAAGTTTGATAAAATACTTAGTTTTACACAACTGAAATATAAATGAATATCCTAGTAAGATACTTGCAAAAGTATGTTCACAGAGACTCATTATCAAACACTCAAAACCTAAATAAAAGAGAAGATCTTAAAAAGAATGATAGAAGTTATTTTTTTCAGACACATGGGGCTGTTGATAAGATTGACAGCTGATTTTGTATCAAAAATCATGAAGTCTAGAAGGTGACAAGAAGAAAATTGTAATGTGTCAAAAGAAAAATAAAAGCAACAATATTGTACTGAGTGAAGCTATCCTTCAAAAGTGAAGGACAAATGAGGACAAAATAGAAACAAAGAAGTTTGTCACTGTAGATTTGCTCTACACAAATGTTAAAGATTGAAATATGATGACACCCAATGTTAATTTAACATCATATGCAGAAATAAAGAAGAGAGGTGGATATAGAGCCAATAGCACTGTATTTTAGTTTTATAGCTATTGATTTTTCATGTGTAATTTTAAAGATAGATAAACTTATGGAAATTATAAACTTATGTCTATGTTACTTGTAAAACAATGCACAAACATGAAATTATTTTCTTTCTTTCACATTTTCATGGTAGTTGCTTCATGTGAGGAGTACAATGGTATAATATGTGGTCAAAAAATCATGTAAGGGGCAATGGGAGGATATTTGCAACCTTGATGTATGGTCTCCACATACTCATGTACACACATTTGAACTCACTTATTTACACTCATGAATACGCACATGCACACGATCAAACAAGTAGACAAAATAGAAAACTTGAAAGACAAAGTTCTTTATGAACATCTACTGGAGCTCATTATTTGACTCCTTTTTTTTCACTAGTGCAATATGTGTGTTTCAAGTCTCTAAGGAATTTAAAAATTATACATAATAAAAAATTACATGAATTATTTCACTATTTCCTGAGTATTCTAATTGCAATGATTTTAAAGTAATGATTTTTTTATTATTGGATGTTTTATTTATTTACATTTCAAATGTTATCTTTTTCTGTGTTTCCACTCTGGAAATTCCCTATCCCATTCCCCTCCCCCTGTAAATATGAGGGTGCTCCCTCACCCACCCACTACCTACCCTCTCCACACACTGGCATTCTCCTACACTGGGGCATCTTCCAGCCTTCACAGGACCAAGGGCCTCCCCTCCCATTAATGCCTAACAAGGCCATCCTTTGCTACATATGTGCCTGGAGCCATGGGTCCCTCCATGTATAGTCCTTTGTTGGCAGTTTAGTTCCTGGGAGCTCTGGGGGGGGGGGGCCTGGATGGTTGATATTGTTGCTCTTTCTATGGGGTTGCAAACCCCTTCAGCTCCTTGAGTCCTTCCCCTAACTCCTCTATCGGGGTCCCTTTGCTCAGTCTAATGGTTGGCTGTGAGCATCCACCTCTGTATTTGTCAGGCTCTGGTTGAGCCTCTCAGGAGACAGCTATGCCAGGTTCCTGTCAGCAGGCATTTCATGGCATCAGCAGTAGTGTTTGGGTTTGGTGTATGTTTATGAGATGTATTCGCAGGTGAGGCAGTCTCTGAATGGCCTTTCTTTCAGTTTCTGCTCTATACTTTGTCCCTGTATTTTCTCTAGGCAAGAGCAATTTGTGGTTAAAAATTTGGAGATGAGAGGTAGCCCCATCCCCCAACTGGGGGCCTCACCTAACCTCTGTATACAATCATTACATGTTCTCCATCCCCAAATGAAATTATTATTTTGACCTTATGGATGTAGAAATATGTATAAGGATAGAACTTGTTAACTGTATTAGTCAGGGTTCTCTAGAGTCACAGAACTTATGGATAGTGCCTATTATAGTAAGGGAATTTGCTATGATGGCTTACAGTCTGTAGTCTAACCCCCAATCAATGATTAGCTGTGAATGGAAGCCCAAGGGTCTAGTAGTTTCTCAGTCTAGCAAGGCAAAGAAGTAAAGAACAAATCTTCCTTCTTCCAATATTCTTATGTAGGTCTACAGCAGAAGGTGTGGCCCACACTAAAAGTGTGTACCACCATTCCTGGATCATGGACTTGCTTTGTCACAGATGAGCTTGATATCAAGAGATCTCTTTGCCTTAGTCTCTTTGGGATTCATAGTCACTATGCCACAAGATCTCCATGCCGAGATCCATGTCAGAAATTTGTATCTCCCAGCCTCAAGATCTGGATCACAGGTGAGCCTTCCAATTCTGGATTGTAGTTCATTCCAGATATAGTCAAGTTGACAATCAGAAATTGCCATTACATTAACCATACTATAAATACATTGAAGTGAAGTCAATAATTTGTAGGCAGTTTAAGATAACTATAATTCTAGTATTTTAGTTTGACTTCTATTCCTATGATCAACACCAAGCAGCTTAGAGGAAGAAATAATTTGTTTCATCTTATAGTTTTAAGTCATTAAGGAAAGTCAGGGAAGGAAATGAAGTCAGAGAACGTAGAAGCAGAAACCATGAAAGAAAGCAGCTTGCTTGTGTTCCCAATTGACCATGCTTAGCTAAGTTTTATGGAAATCATTATACCATCTGCAGTTTAAGGTTCTGTACCAATACCAAGTAAATTTTATAAGAAGAATTCAAAAATATTTTGAACAGAAATATTGTTAGAAAGCTAAGTAATGCAACCTACTATCTGACTTAACTGAAAAAAAAGTCCCACAGGTTCATTTCTAGTGAGGTAAAAACAAACAAATAAACAACAATAACAACAAAAATAGTTCAGTGCCTAAGAGAGCTTATCATGCTGGTAGAGCCCCTGGGTTCAATTTCCAGCACTCACATTATCACTCACAACCTTTAGTCATTATATACTCAGGTTTCCCTGTAACCTTTTCTGACTTCCACAGACTCCTTTACATCCAGAGTGTACATATATATATTCAGAAACACATATGTAGCAAATAAATAAATACCGAAAATAAAACGTTTGTAAAATTTGAATAGAAAAGCAATTCTTAAAATTATATAATGAATATGTGTAAAATTCACATCCAATCAAACACATAAATTAAAGGGTGAAAATATATGTCCTTCTATACTATACAAGAATGCCAATTTTTGCTGTTTCTATGCAAGAGATATGTGAAATTATATATAAAATATTTGGCCAAAATTATATTGAATTATGAAAAGCTATTTTAACACTCTCTCTTTTCATGGACTACACGATAAGTCACAAAAAATTACAAAACTATCCACAAATATACACAGAAAACTTTAAGGCTCATAGGCACACCTAGAATGTATCAAAGCACAAATTAAAGTCACACAGAAAGTGAGGTTTCTATATGTTAGTAAACAAATGTCAATTTGAGAAAAGAATTTCAATCAGAATAGTATCAGAAAACAAGGTATTTTAGGATATAGAGATGGTTAAGTGGTTAAAAGCAATTTTTCTTGTAGAAGACATGGGTATCATTCCTATCACCCACATGGAGACGCACCATCATGTTGAAAAGTAAAGTAGGACAGTAACTATATTTATTTTATATACTTTTAAATTTTCAAA
Source organism: Arvicanthis niloticus (assembly GCF_011762505.2). Classification (NCBI taxonomy): domain Eukaryota; kingdom Metazoa; phylum Chordata; class Mammalia; order Rodentia; family Muridae; genus Arvicanthis; species Arvicanthis niloticus. The sequence goes on from NC_047679.1 coordinate 104,616,233, forward strand.
AACTTTTCAACTCTACCCATATCTCCCTAACCCATCACCAACTTGTGTCATATATTGAAAACTCACTAATTCCTCTTAATATACATATATGCATAGCTGTGGGACAGTTTACTATAGTACAGAAAACCTACGTTTCTCCATCCTCAAGAAAAACTGGCCCAACACTCTTATTTTTTCAGTTATCCTTTTTACTCTCTAATGTGGGTTAAAGATTTGCATTTATACTCAATGCAATTTTCCTATATTTCTTAAATTTTCCATAAATGAGAGCATACACTCACATGCATGCATACTTTTCAATTTATATAATACTATTGCAGATGACAAAATATTACTTCACTTAAGTTTTTAAATTTGCTTGCATTTTTCACAGCCTCTCTCATGATATCAATAAGTCTTGTTAAGGACAAATTCACTATTAACCTAAAGAGTGTACTAGAATTTTATCCTCGCCTACCTTCATGTTAACCCTTGTGGTGAAACATTGTCTCATTTCTCTAATTGTAAGATTTTCTGCACACTGTTTTTTCCACCAAATTTTTTAACATAAATTTAAAGTTCCTACCATTCCTAAAACAATGAATTTAATATATTAACCTAGGTCCCCTTCAGTTCTTAATAAGAACAATTACATCTATAATCTTCCTTAATAGATTTATTTTTATGCACTTCCATTAAAAGCAATATTATACCTGACCCCCAGTGTCTTCAAAATTCCCAGTAAAGATGTGTGTTTATTTCCCTTTGCAGCAATACCTTAAAAGAGAGACTGAAAACACTGTAGAAGTCAGAAGGGATAAAGGATGCCAGGAAAACATGGTACACCAAATTAACTAAGGTCCCTCTGTGAGCTCACAAGGACTCACAGAGATTGAAGCCTCAAGCACAAGGTCTGCAAGACTCTGTTGGGTTGGTATTTTGTGGGACTCCTAACAACTGAACCTAAGTGTGTCTCTGACTCCCTTGCCTACTCGTGAAACTCTTCCTATTGGGTTGTCTTGTCCAGCCTCAATATGAGGGTGGCATTTTTTTTTCTTGTCTTATCTTTTTTTGTTTCATCCTGTTTGACTTTCCTCTCTTGGAAGCCTGCTCTTTTCTGAAGGTGAAATTAAGGAAGTATGGATCTGAGGCAGAATGGAGTTGCAGGGAAGCTACGAAGAGTGCAGAGAGAGAACACTGTGGATGAGTATGAGAGAAGAATCTATAATCAGTAATTACAAAAAGAGATGTGTTTCTGCTGGGTTTTGTATCAAACAAGTGCATCATGGATAACAATATATTGCTTATATTTGGCATCATTCTAATGAGGATACACTTGCATAAAATATATATTCTAACAACTATGATTATTTTCCCCAGTAAGTAGTCCATTCTTTTAGTATTTCTGTATTTTCATAAATGTTGATCTTTTTGTACATCATCATGCTCAGGTTTATGGTTTTTTTTTTTTTTGGTTTTTTTTTTTGGTTTTTTTTTTTTTTTTTTTTTTTTTTTTTTTTTTTTTTTTTTTTGCTTTTCAAACAATGGAGATCATTATGGTTCTGCCTGCCCTGTTTTAGGTAGATATTGTTTTGAAAATGGATTTATAAGTGATTCAAAGAGAAAAACAGTTATAAGGGTTATTCTTTGTTGACTCTAAATGTAAGTTTCTATGTAAACGTAAGAGTCAAATTTCTCTAGCCTTAATATGGTCTTTTAATTTCAAGTCATGTACATTGCAATTAATGCAAAACCTGCTTCACAAATGTTATTTTTCTTTACAGGAAACTTACTATCTTACATTGCTTGTTTCAAATTTGCATTGCTTTTATTACAAAATATGCACTTTTGTCACATTATTTATTCGTTGGCAGTTTTTATTCCAGTCTGCTATTTAGAAATGCTTGTTATAAATTATTTTGCACTTTTAATAGTTATCAGTTATTGATGTTGGAAATTATTCAAGCCATAGAACTGAAAACAAAACAATAGTATGTAACAAGCTATCACAAAAAGATTAATTCATATATACATGGGTCAAGGAGAGTACACTTCTGAGGAGTTTTATTCTATCTATCCTACTTCTCAACCTTATCTCTGGGTTTGCTAGCTCTTAGTTAAAACCAAAACTCAGCTCCATTAAATACAAGGGTATTATTATCATTAGAGAAATCTTCTGCAGTTATAATTATGAGGGTCTCTGACCCTGTGCGCAAGAATATACTTTGTATATAAAGTGACAGCCTAATTTGGCTGGAGCAAGTCTCTGTGTAAGCTAATTACATGGGGTAATTTTGCCTGAATGGAGATTGACTTGAAAGTGAATCCAATTTAACAGTGAAGAGATTGTTAGAAGAAGCATTTCATTGTGGGCTTAGAAGTCCCTTAAAGTGCTAATTTTTCACTTGAATAACTATATTGCCATAGCAAGGATTTTTCAAATTATTTAATATTTGAGAGTGATTATTTAAACTGAGAAAAATAAAGACAATTTTTGGGAACAATTTAGGATTTTATTATTTTTACACATTAACTTTGGCTCATATTTTCTGCTTCCCTCTTGTTCCTATGTTAGTATAAGCCACCTTGCTCCATTAGATAACAGTTTTATTTTCTTAATTATATAATCAGCTAAAAACTGTTGTTTGTTTGATTTAACAATCTTTCCGGATTTTTCCTTTGATAAATATAATCACTTTGGCATTTAAGTAATTACTTATCTGAAAATCATTACATACTACAATATTGTATGGCTATTGTATGCCAAGTTGAGGTAGGAAACTACAGGACAAAAGAAAAGATATTCTTTAAGGAAGAGCTGAAATATGATTTTAAGCACAGCTACTTGGTTGTAGATCACTAGGTAATGAGTCCTTTTGTTGATGATAATTGGAATCAGTGCTGTAACTTTTCTATTACACTAAAAATTACTGTATTGATACAAATCAAATTCAATACAAAGCTTGAAAATAGACACTGTGGATTCATAATATACATACTATATAATATTGGTTTTTGTATAATATACCAAGTTCATAGGCACATGGAACAGCTTCATGTCTAAGCAGGAAAAAGCATCCTGTCCTGTGGGAAGGCCACTGAGTACGTAAAATTCTCTGAAATTCTCTTCCTTTCAGGTTATCCGTTTTCTTAGAATCACCTATTGCATTTTATTCTCAAACAAAAATTACCCTGCCACTGATGTTCCTGTTGTTTACATTGGGTTCATTCACACCAAATGACTAGCCAAGTCACCATTTTTCAATGCTGGAAAAAATGACCATTTCATTCCAGAATTTACCTTGAGATCAACTGAAGCCTCAGTTGTAACTATCCCATTGTTCTCTTTCTCCCTCTTCACAGTCTTCTTTCCTTCCCTATCATAAGATTTAGTACTTCATAAACTCCTGATGGTTGCTTTGTGAATCCCAAAATCTAATTCTTAGGGAACTCAAGGTAGAACAGCTGCAACCAAGTTCAAGTTCTCCTAGGAAGAGATTTTAGTATGTACGAAATAACTCATAGTAGATGCATGTGCAGTTCCTAGTTTATAATTGGTATACAGTATTCAATCTTTTTTTTCATTGATCATAAGCTTTATTGAAATACTGAAGAAAGGGACTACCCTAAAGTGTATGGTACTTTTAGGCCATGAAAACTTCGGTGAGAGTGTTGAGGGAAATTAATTATAAAACCTTATGAATGAGACAGCTTAATTTAGGATAATGTAAACACTTCAGAAAGATAACAGAAAGTCTGAGTGTGATTAATAAACAAGATTAACTGCAACACAAAGGCTGAGTATTGACTTTGGCAGCACACACAGTTATAGCCAAGGCTAGAAAACTAAGCATGGTGATTATTATATCCATTTCTTAATTGCAAATGTATCAAAACTCTACTCCACAAAAGGTTGAAATCTCTTTTGAAATGCTATAGTGAGGTTGCAGCTTGGAAAAAAGACTGTGATTGTTTTGAAGGCTATAGTATCCCCTTCTTCAAAGGCAATACTGAAGATTTCCCTAAATGGGTTTCTCTGCCTACACAAGATCTATCTATATCCTGGCGATTAGACCATTAATTAGGATCAATTTAAAATAACAAGAACAACATGAATTTCTTCCAATGATTCAAAATAAATATAGTAGATACTGTTATTGAACAGATGTTGATATCAATGCTTAATATACAATTCCAAGAAAAGTAAAAAGTAGTAGTGATATTTTAATAAAGTAAAAATGTGATCACAATTAAAGCAATAAGAGGCAAAGTAGAAATGTTAATTTGAAAAGAAAACAAATTTTATTGAGCTATATAGATGGTTAATAGTACTCCAGAGACAATACAAATAGAAGATCAAAACAAAAATTTTATTCTGGGTAAATAACTCAATTGAAAAATGCTTCCATTGTGAGTATGGCAACCTCTGTTTAATTTACAAAATGTACATTAAAATTCACATAAAAATACAGAATTGTAATCTAATCCAAGAACTATGCAAGCAGAGATAGGTAGATGCTTTAGGCACAGTGGTCAGGCAGGATAACCTACTCACTGATTTCCAAATTAGAGAGTAAATACCATAAAAGAAGATGTGTGACTACTGAATGAAAAATCTGATATTGTCATGTGATCTCCATATATACTCATTCACAAGTGAAAACACACACACACACAGAGAGAGAGAGAGAGAGAGAGAGAGAGAGAGAGAGACAGACAGACAGAGAGAGAGAGAGAGAGAGAGAGAGAGAGAGAGAACATTTCATATTAACCAAGATTCATATTAACTAAGAATTGATATCTGAAAAACCAAATACTATTATAGACCACCAATTAGAATAAGAAATACATAAAGGAAAATGGGCAGATAAATTTCTTTTCTGCATCCAAGTCGATTTTCTTTAGTTTTAAAATTAAAATAGTGAATTGTGTAAAATAGTCTAGTAATCTGTGACAAGAAATAATCACCCCATATTCTTAAGTAAAATGCAGAGATAGTCCCAAAATATGTTGAACTTTATAAACAAATCTACAATTCCCTATTAGTTAGTAACTAGATATATTTATTTATTTTCTTCTTCACTAAAAAAGACATTTATATCTGTCAAGTAATTTACTGTTATTTAGCTAATTATGGACTAAAATCCTATTTACTCTTTCCATGAGATTAACTATTATTCAATTAATTTTAGCTTTCTTATGTAGATACTATATTTCTGAGTATAATTCAATTACTTATAAATGTAGGATTTATACATTAAATAATAACTGTTTTGGAAAAACTAAATTTATTATATACAAAAATAGAAAAAGATTACTTACAAATGATACTGAAAACATTGTTGTTTTATATTGTTACAATAGCAATAATGTATTGTATATAAATGCTATGCTTTGTCTTAGACTCTTCAAGAAATATTGATCTGCTAAGATGATAATGATGAATAGTCAGAAGAGGAGAAAGAAATATCTACATTTTGCTTTAAGAAATCATTTCACAAAATGATTAATTACTAACTAAGACCATTTGCAGAATAAAAATGTAGATGATTCGTTAAAATCAACAACAGTGTGTGACTTAATTTCCATATAATCACCCTTTTGTCATATCCACACTTAACAGAATATCTGACTTGACTTTTATTATACAATTCATATGACCTTTTCAAAGTAAAACCTTTCTATGTGACAGATTGTAAAAGAACCACAGTTAGTAAAAAATTAAAGACTTACAATTTGATAATTTCACATGAAAATATTTAAGTAGTCAGTATTTAGATTACAAAATCTTAATACTACCAAGTTTATAGGATGATTAATTTGTTTAATATTCCTAGTTATACATTGATATATAAATTCTTCATTGTTCCTTGATGACTTCTTCCCTCCAATCATAGAACTCAGTAGATTCGAGTAATTTCATCTAATGGATTGATTGTTTCCCTACATATATTGCACATTTAATTTGTAACTGGTATCTATGTCTCAGACACTGAAACATAAAGGGACACATTTTTCATTGTTTTTAAATAGAAGCCAACCCAAAGTAACTTAATTAAGGTAGCAATGTATTTTCTATTAAATATTTACATATAATTAGAAAATCCAATCAGGGCTTAACACTTCTTCACAAAACCCCATAACAGAATCAGGATTGACACACTCACTGTTTACTTTCAGAACTTCTATTTACAGCTTACTCTTGCATAGTACTTTAATTTTTTCAAATATTTGGAACTTAAATTTTTCACCTTAAGCCCATTGACTTTTAGAATAAGGATTTTGGATTTTTTTTGAGCCTGACTAAAACTTTACTATATATATTAAATATCATTTCTACATGAAACATGAAGCATCAAGAATGAAGAAGAAATCACTGGATGTTAAGAAATCCACATGCTTTGAATAACCCAAGCTTATGAAATCAAATCACAAATAAATTATTTACCAAATCAAACTGAACTTGAGGCGAAGACAAACCCAGAATACCCAATTGTTATTAGAACTTATTTCTTAGTGAGCTAGTTTACTTTAAATTGAGATATTTACATAGATCATCATCAGAAATGGAAAGGACCTATTGTTTAATTGGGGAGAGTGAATGTCATCTGCTCATGTTTAGTCCTTTTCTGGATCAATGTGTCATATGTGACAGTCAGCACTACTGTTATGTCATGCAAATGTTACACTCTATGAGCAGTTCTCAAACTAGGTCATCACTCCTTTGAGTACCAAATGACCTGTTCACTTGGGTCACATATCAAGTGTCCTACATCACACATATTTACAAGATTTATGATAACAGCAAAATTACAGTTATAAAGTAGCAATGAAAATAATTCTATGGTTGGGGATTACCACACCATGAGGAACTGTAGTAAAGGGCTATAGCACTAGGAAGGTTGAGAACCACTGCTCTATATAAATGTCTCGGTTAACAACAACAGTAAAAATGACCTCTTGCTAGTATCCAACAAGTAAAAACTCGTGACATGATTCCAAGACAGTGAAATCCACCAAGAGGATTTGTGAGCTTAGAAAAGAGTCCCATGCTTCAAATAAGGTTGTGGCCACTTTCTACCCCTAATTCTGGCCTCTTGATGCAGCAAGCAGAGCCAACTAAGTTAATGCAGAAACCTAACTTTTAGGAAACCTACAAAAAATAAATTTCTTTTACTCTAACAAAAAGATGTTGTCATATAAAACATAGTAATGAAATGTGAATATTGTATTCTGATGAGATGATTTGATTTAGGACATTCATTGGCAATAATAATTTTGTGTAACTCCTAAGTAGTATTTCTTAAGCCAAGAAAAGTTGAAAATAGCCATGACAGTTGGTAGAATGAGGCAGGTTTTGGAGAACAGAGACAACCTCTCAGTGCTTCTCATTATTTAGAAATTAAGACCCTAGGTACATTGCCAGCTTTTAATACTAAATTAGGTTTTAATTATTTTTGTCTGTCTTGTTTATTAAGTACAGGCATAAAAGTTACAAAAAGCTAACTAACCACTTGGAAAGGTGACACAAAATGGAAAAAATCTATAATGAAAACACATGACAGAAGGCACTGGTTTGAGCCATGATGCTAATAAATACAGGTACCTATTATTAACCTTAGAAGGTTATGCAACGAAGAACTATAGGTAACCAAGAAAAGATGGTACAAGAAAGGTGGTCTTCCCCAGTGAAGAGCACACCAATTGTCTGTGCTTTGCTGACAATGCCCAGTGTGTTCACTTTTACCTTGGTCCAATGCTTCTTCTTCTAAGAGTCTGCCCATAATCCCCTAATTGTCTCCTTTTTTCATTTCTAGTTTGTTTATAAGCTTCTTCTTTTAAAACCTTTTACTTATAACCTTTATTTTCACATGTCTTTATATTTGTATGTGAATGCAAGTGCCCATATCTGTAAGTGAGCATGGAAGCCAGAAGAGAGCAAATGACTCCTTGAAGCTGAAGTTATACATCATAATGTGTAACCCAAGTAGGTTCTAGGAACTGAATTCTGGTCCTTTGGAAAAAATAAGCACTGTATATTATTTTAAATGTTGGAAACTGTACAGTTTATAATTTCTATTTTTGGTCATCTTCAATGAAAAGAGGGTTAGGCAAAAATATATTTTAGTTAATCAAAGGTAAAAATACTTATTAGTGTTCTTAGAGTAGAAATGTTTTTATGATTACTTAACTATTAAAAGTAAGGGTGAAACATTCTTATATATTTGAGTTTGGAAAGGAATGAAATGGCCTGAAGAATATTTTTTAATTTCAAATTATAGATTTAAATAATGAGAATGTATTAATATAAATATTAATATAACCATTTCAAAGACTTTTAGTCCCCCAATTTTTATAACATTAAACATACTTGCATCTGAAAGAAACATCACAAAATAGAGGGCACATTCATTTACGATAGAAGAAAATCTGCTAACATATATACTGTATAAAATATTGCTTCAAACAATAAAATATTCCATTAAATGGAATTTGATAAGAAATTTATTGGAGATGTAACATGATACAATCTGGGTGATGTTCAATCATTATATTAGTTATTAATAAAATTGCAAAATGTTATCATTTTCAGATGGAACTACAAATGCAATATCATTATAAATAGACAGTCACTGGAAAATGGAAAAGAAACGAGTCACTGAATAATTCACCAGTTATGGGTGTTTCAATGGACTGTTCACTCTTTATAAACATAATTGACTAACTATAAATAAATAAACTCTTCTGTGCAATTGTTCCCTTAACTTAGGGGCAGAAATGCTGAATTCACTCTATTTCACTGAGGGATCAGGACTGATAACAGTGATGCATGCCATACAGAACCAGAGAGAAATTAAATTTAAATGGTGGATTCAAACACCTATTTTACAGAAGGAAGGGACTGTTTTGAGACCGTCAAGGAATATTCCCTGGAAAACTATATTTGATGGCATAAGTATTATTAGAATAGAATACACACATAATCTGATTCAAATTTCATTTGTGGTTTGTAATAATTTAGCCCAATAATCTCAATTATATAGGTATGCTTACAAATGTTTTTTCCAATTTTTTTAGCCCACTAATTTTTAACCATTATATATATATATATATATATATATATATATATATATATATATATTTATATATATATATACACACACCCACACACACACACACATATATATATATATATATATATATATATATATATATATATATATAATGTTTATAAACAGTGAACAGTCCATTGAAACACCCATAACTGGTGAATTATTCAATGACTATTAAATAAATAAATATATTTCTAAAAAGAAATATATATTAGATCCATTAGAAAAATATATTGGATCCGTTAGAAACTATACTCATTATTCACTTATTCTAGGTATTTTATTAGTTGTGATCTTTGTATTAAATATCATCCATGCCAAAGAATAGTTTCTATAACCAAATCTGAGAGCAAAATTAATCTATGAACACAAATGTATATATATATATATATATATATATATATATATATATATATATATATATTACCATTGCTGTTGTTGTGTTTTTACTCTAGGTTTCTGAGGTAGGTTCACATGCTGATTTCTGAATTTCTATGTTTTTTTTTCCCTTGCAAATAGCTATGTTTGTTAGTAATGTATCATCCATAAACATAAAATCATAAAACCTAACAGCTACCAGTCCCAACAAGCAAGTTGAAAAAACATTAACAAAAAGAGACTATGCTAAGGAGTCAGAAATCTCTCTTTTGGTACCCATAAGAGAATGTGAGACTCTTCATGGCTTCCAAAGCTTCAGAGAATCCAGAGTCCAGGGTCATTTTGGGAGGACTCCTCAGGGTTCTACTTGGCAGAACCTGTGGATAAACAAGCTGAAGGACCCAAGTGAGGATGCCTCAGTCCCAGTTGGGAGGGAGAAGAAACCAATTACAAGTGGGGATGGAAGGAGTGACTTGAGAGGGAAAATAGACAGGGGGTGGGGAGAAGAGGAGAACCTAATCTGGTATTGGGTAAGGGAAAAGGACTGAAGCCCTGAGGGCCAGCAGGAAGAATGGAAACAGGCAAAAGCAGGAGGTAGGAGGTTGGGGCATTCTCCAGAATGCAACAGAGACCTGGGAGGTGAGAGTTTCTCTGGACTCAAGAGGAGGAACCTTAGATGAAATGCCCTACAGTAGGGACAGGGAACTTATAGAGCCCACCTCCAGTAGGAAGACAGGTATCAAATGAGAGGAGGGAGTTGCCATTCCACAGTCAAAACTCTGAGCCATAATTGTTCCTGTGTACAGAACTACAGTGATTGAAATGGAGAGGAACCTGAGGAAACGAAGTTCCAGCTACAGGCCCAAAGTAAGCACCATTCTCTTGAGTGTCATGTGCGTTTTGTCTGACTGACCCCAGCCCCTGCAGTCATCTGCTGTATATGTGTTAGGGGCCTCATATCAGCTGGTTTATGCTGCCAGGTTGTTGGTCTAGTGTTTGAGAGATCTCAGGGGTCCAGGTTAGTTGAGACTTCTGGTCCTCCTTCAGAGTGGCCCTCCTCCTCAGCTTCTTCCAGCTTTCCCATAATTCAACCACAGGGGTCAGCAGCTTCTGTCCATTGGTTGGGTGCAAATATCCGCATCTGACTCTTTCAGCTGCTTGTTGGGTCTTTTGGAGAGCAATCATGATAGGTCCTTTTTTGGGAGTGCTCCATAGCCTCAGTAATAGTGTCAGGCCTTGGGGCCTCCTCATGAGCTAGTTCCAACTTTGGGCCTATTACTGTACCTTCTTTTCCGAAGGCTTTTCTCCCTCTCCATCTCTGCAGTTCTTTCAGACAGGAACAATTATGGGTCAGAGTTTTGATTGTGGAATAGCAATCCCATCCTTCACTTTCCAAAACGTTTTTGTTTTTGTTTTTTTAAAATTTCCTTATTGACTTCTTCAATGGCTCACTCATTCTTCATTTAATAGTGTATTGTTGTTATTGTTATTGTTTTTGGTTTTTTTTTTGAGCCAGGGTTTCTCTGTGTTAATAGAGTATTTTTAAATTTCCATTGGTACATGTTTTCTGTACATATATTAGTCTTTTATCATGTTGATTTTTAACATTATTTTATTGTGGTCATTTAAAAATACAAAAAAAAAATATTTCTATTTTCCTAAGAGACTTTCTCCGGTTGTTTGAATAGCTACGGCCCCCATAGATTCATGTATTTAAGTGATTGGTGAGTAGTGAGTGGCAGTATAGTAGAATATATTACTGTATTGGAGGAAGTGTTTCATTTTGGAGGCATACTTTGAGGTCTCATATATGTTCAAGTCTGGCCAGTGTGACACACTCTCCTCTGTTTCCTACTGAAAAAGATGGCAAACTCTCATCTCTTCCAGCACCATGTTTGTCTTGCTTCCCACCATGACAATAATCGTCTCAACCTCTGATTTGTAAGCAAGCCTCAGTTAATTATTTTCCTTTATAAGAGTTGCTGTGGCCATAGTGATTCTTCACAGCAATGAAATACTTTAAACACATGCTTTGTGTTCTCCTATAGGATCTACTTGAGAATAAGTGGCATGAGTGGCTGAGTCAACATTTTAATGTGTTGTATTTGGGTAGAATACTCTAAATGTTGATTGCACTTTATCTATTTTGTCATTTAACTTCATTTTTTTTTTTTTTATATTTTGGTTAGATGTTTTTCTTGGTGAGAGTAGGTTCTCGAAGTAATCTTCTGTTACTGAGTTGAAATTAACTGGTGACTTTATATCTAGTAGTGTTTGTGTTATGAAATTGTAAACATATGTATTCAGTATACACATTTAAAATTGCAATCTTCATGGTTTAGTCTCCTTATGAGTATTATTTGTCCTTCTTTATTTATCCTGACTTATATTACTTTGAAATATATAATTTTGTCAAATTGTTAGAATAATGACAATTGTTCATTTGCTAGTTCTTCTGATTTTGAAAACATTTGCATATCCATTCACCCAAAAAGAGTATTTGTCATTGACAGTGTGGTATATTTCTTATGGCTCGCATAATTGAAAGAGAATAACATTCTATTTTTCCATACAAATGCTACTTTGTATCTTTATTATTAGAAAATTGAGATCATTAACAATCACAGCTATTGTACAATAATGGGTTTTAATTCCTGTCAATTTGTTTATTTCACAGTATTTGGAGCTTTAGTATTCCTTTGGTAAACAAGTGTTTTAATATTATTTTCTCTGTAAACTCTTGGGTGTGTTTATCATTCTCTTCAGCCAATAATGTTCTTTCTAGTATTTACCTGTACTGGTTACTGATCAAAATTTATTTTAGCCTATTTTTTTATCCTGGAAAAGATTTGTTTCCTTCAATTTTAAAAGATAATTTTGCTGAATAATGTATTCTGGATAGACAGCTATAGTGTTTTATTACTTGGAATATTTTTCCCCAGCTCTTTCAATTTTTTTTCATTGAAAAATCAACAGTGTGATAGGTCACTCTTTGTATGTGACTTATCTTTTTTTTATTTTTACAGCTTTCAGTAACTGTTCTTTATTTTGTACATTCCTATTTTCTACAGTGATTGATGTGGAAGCCTCTAGTCTAATTCTAATAATTGTCTAATGCATAATAATTTTATATTATGTCTTTTGATGAGCATCACTTTCCCTACATTTGGAAAACTTTCTTCTCTAATTATACTAATGCTATTGTTGTCTTCTTATTTAATGAGGTTATACTTCTTTTTAAACATGATTTATACATTTTATCTTTTCTTGATGTTCAAATGTTCTCAATGGCTGTCTATGAATTTATTTTGATTTATCATTTTATTTGATGGAATTATTCATTTCCTACTGATTAATCCAAAAAAAAATCTTCCTGTATGTGGAAAAATAAGGCTATATTTCTTTTATTTGAAAAAAAGAGAATAAATTATTTTATCATTAGTAACATTATTCTTTAAACCAAAGAAAAGAATTTCATTTGTATGCCATTTCTAAGGACTAGTTTTATTCACCAGTCTTAAGAGATTTCTAATTCAAACTTCTCCTAACATTCTCAAATCACAGATAAAGCTGATCATTTAACAGAGTATTTTCTTCTTTACTGCAGTTGTCTTGTCAACTATAACACTGAAGGGATTTACAATTAGAACTGATATCCTTCCATTCATTTAATTCAATAGACTTCTATGCTTGCAACTCTGAAGCCTGTATATAAGCCTCTCAAACACTAATGCAATAGCAATTTACATTTTTTACTCCAAGGTTATAAGGAACACTTGTTTAAAATCAATTTAGTGTATTCAATGATACACATTGAATTATATATCTTTCATTTCATTTAATGTGTTTCTTTTTTAATTAAACAATGATTATATTGGTCATTTGCAGAGAAACTCAATTTGACTTCATTTACATAAACTCTATTTTCACTTTTCAAACTAAGTTAATATTACCAAACTGTCTTAATTTATTTTTTAATTAGTATTATATTGGGGGATAGAAATATGGCTAAGAAGTTAAGGGCACATACTACTCTTACAGAGGACTGGAGATTAGTTCGCAGCACTCACATCAGGAGATTCTGTAACTCCAGCTTTAGGGCACATGAAGCTATGAATTTTGTACACTGGCATGCATAAGAGAACAAATATTATAAAAAAATGAAAAGATATCTTAAAAACATGTTTTTGTGTTCACCTATAGTTATGAAAGCATGATTAATTCAAAATGAAATGTTCCAGAAATTAAAAGACATTAAAGAAACAATTTGTTACGGTTAATCATCATTAAATCCTCACTGGCTTATTAAATACTCACTGGCTTATGTTTCTCTTTGTTTCTGATATCATACATGAACTAAAACGTATTTCATAATTTAATGTTATCAAATACTACTTTCAAGTTTATGTTCTGACATTGTGTCTAAGGGCATGCACACCTTAGAAGGTGGGAATTAATGATAGTAATTTTGAATTTAAAATTTTTACATTTATAGAAAAATATTACATAGGATGAATACATAGTCTAGATTTATGTTGATGGTAGTTTGCAACATTGTATTAAAAGACAAGGATATCATCTAAAGTATTTTCAGGAGTGAACCTATCAGCAATGTTTATATTTATGTGTTATATAATTTGATATACACTTGCATTACCACCTTTATTTCAGAATAAAATGGCATATTTTGAAGCAAATTTCATGTCTTTAATCATCACCCTTGGAGTGAGAAAGATGAACTGAGAGAAACAGTGAATGAAACTAGAAAACACAATGAAAAATAATAAAGGTAGATTCCACAGAGGGAGAAAGAAGCCAAAACCACCTATACAAAATTAACATTTCAAAAACATAAGTGATACTATCATTTTTAGGGCAACAAAAAACTTAAAGATGATTCTGCAGGCAGAATTTTATAGAAAACGAAACTGTCTGAAAACTAAACTAGATAACAGTTTATATTTTCAAAATACAGTATGGACCAGATAGACATTGGGATGATGCATATGGTATGTGCTAAGAATAACTAGAGTACTAGAAGTTGAGAACAGTGTTTTTATGAAGGAAATCACACTGACTGGAAGACATTAAGGGTACAGAAATTTCAGCTAAATAATGGAATATAAAACCACAAAATTAGAAATAAATAAGTTATTCTCGAGGCATTTTGCAAAGATATTACAAAATAGAGGAGAAATCATACATCTGCATTGCATACTTGAAGTTACTTTGTATACTAATGATAAAATAGGATATGTTTTATATGAATAAGAGTGATATTTAACTAATGGCATTTTTATTTATTTATTATTTGAATTAGCCAATATCATATGACCAATAATCTTATGGCACTGATTAGTAATACAAGTTTTATAAAGATAAAAACTGCAATATATATTTATTTCCCTATAAAAGAAGACAGGCAAATGTATAATTTAAATATGTGATATGCCAGACTTTTAACAGCATAGGAAAGAGACATATTATCCTTTCCTGAGGTTTCATATAATATAAGAATCATGAACCTTTACTACAGAATATTATCAAAGTATAGTTTAGTACATCATATCACACATGGGCTTATAATATAAAATCTTAGTGTCTTGTGCAGCACCTAAATTCATACACAGTCTGTTGGTTTGATGATGGGCTGCTAATTGGGATAATGAACAGGACAAATATGATATATTTGTATTTGTCAAAACAAAGATAATACAGTCATAATAATAAGATATAATGTATTTTTATTCAGGCTAATAGACTCATAGAATTCATAACTTTAAAACTGTGGAAATAAAAACAATGTGTGGGCTTCTTCAATATCTACCAAGAAATACAATTACTCTATAAACTTTCTCCTCTGATAGCAATATTTTAAGACATAATTTTTGGTTTAGAAAAATGGAAGAGAGAATGATACAGAATTATGCTCATGAATCACCTTCAATTTAAATGAATCTAGTCTGTTAGCATTGCAAGCATCAGTGTTTCCATTAGCATTTCCATGTAATTCTATGCACATAACTAGATAGAAATCGTCCTGCCTAAGCTTATACTTAGAAATGACTTACTGCATCTCAGGAAATACACAGATCTCCCATGTAACATACCCAAAAATCAATTTTCATTAAGAAGAGCCTTACTGTGCAATGGGAGTACAAAGTTTCTACATGAAAAGATTTTCCAGCTATTATTTTTTAATATGGAACAGCAGTAAATATCACTACTATGAAGGAAAGAGGTACTCAGACAAAAATGCCAACCTAAACACACATACACACACCTGGATTACAAAAGTGAAAGATCTTTTAGACAGATTATTTAAATATATCTTGACAGCGGCAGCATTCGAGGGTTTATTTTCTGAAAAAAAAATACATTGGTTTAGAACAATTCTTGTATTCTGAATAGGAATCAAGAAGTTTTTAATTGTCACATTTTTTCACTGTGTGCATGTTTATTTTTCTCGTCTTGTTTTTAAAAATGAAGAGAAAACCATAGATACCAAAGGAATGGACTTTTCTGTATTTTGGAAACACTTGAAACATATTTCAGGCTACTTAATAAAAAAAACAATTCATGTAATTTATGCATGTTAAGACCTTACTAGACAGAGACTGTCAATTGAAAATCACCTGTTTTTTTTTCTTCACAAGATTTTGAAGATAATTTGTTTTAAAAAACTTAATTGTGAACTATCATTCCTAGATCATTTAAAAATGTTTCAAGTTTATATGAGTCTTAGCTTTCAGCTTTATAGTGCTGTCTTCTAACTTCATGGTAGATTGCATATGTTATAATCTACTTTCAAATTAAATTCTTGTAAGATTTGTTTGTTTATCTTATGCCACCTTCAAAATACCTAAGAAATACTGACTGGCATATAATAAAGAATAGATACTTAATCAAATTTCACATCTGTGTAAAACTTTCATTATTATTACTAATTAAGAATTATTTAAGGTTGTTCACTATTCATATAGCAGATCTTTGTACATTTACTAATATTTTTAAATTATTTCACTGTACTGTGTTAATAATCATAATGTGGTAACTGTATATAGAATAGAAAAAATATCAGTTACATATGTGTTCTTTTGATGTATCTATTAGCACTTAAATTTCCCTTCCTAAGTTATAATTGATTAAAGACACATTAATTTTATCCAGTGGAAAAAATAACACTATATTTCCTGTTCATTAATTCATTATTTTTTTATTGCACATGTTCTTTACTGGATAGGATCCAAGCTTATTATTTAGTTAAAATCTTGATGTTCTTGTTGTGGTAGCTGACTTAAAATAAAAAAATAGTGCAACATTAAAATAAATTAACATAATATTGGTATTATACTCTTTTTCTTCAAAATAAAATAAACCACAACATATATTAATTTCATTCTTTGACAGTAGGTTTGATGTGAGCTATGCCTCTAAACTATATGCCCTTTGTATTGAAGCAAAAATATACTTGTTATTGGAAAAGTTATTTGAACTCATAAGCGAGATTGTTTTGAGTAGAAACAATTAAAAGAGAAAATTGATAGAATAATCAAATAATATAGGGAAATATCAGAACAAAACAAGATAATTTTGGTAGGTATAAAAAGAGTCAAGTATGAAATACTTTTTAAAAAATGTATAAACATATATTTAAATCTTACTATATCTATACATTTGTCCAAATGCATAACATTATGTATCTTCATGGACAAAAGCCAGTGATCTTCAAATCCTGTAGGCCTGCTTCATATAATTTTTGTTATAAAATTATCAAAATGGTCTCTCTCACACTTAGTTGATACTCAGATAAAAGAAATTATATGTTATCGCATAACATTTGCTTTTAAAATAAAGAGAACTTATTAATAAAGGTATTACTGAAAATGGTAGCTATTTACTTCTAAACACTTACTCATAATAATCACAATAGTTTTCAATGATTTTCAAAAACAAATAATGGCATGATTTCAAGACTGGTTTTGAGCAAGTAAAAATGTACTCATTTTTAAAAGTCTGCCACTTGAAATACATATCTAGTACTTTAAGTATTTTCCTAACAGAAACCAGAATGTGCACAGGAATTATTTGAAAAATGCACTTCTTTCTACTATACCAGTGTTTTCCCTAAACTACACTTCTCTGTTACTGAATTTTCCACTTTCTAAGGTGTATCCTGAAAATTCAGGCTGTGACACTTATGATCACTAAGGTCCTAGATTGATATCTTGAATTCTTTTTACCCGTGAGTCCAAATACTTGCAAAAGCTAGGCCTAAATAGTGCTTGCTCCTAAGTCAATTATTTGAAAATAGAACCCATAATGCGAGATTTATTATGATACTTTTAACTTTGTAGTGAATTGAAGTGTTTGTAGCATCTGTAAAATTGACTGATAGTTTCTCATACTGCCAGCAGTTCTACAGAGAATAAGACTTTTATGTTCAGAAAAGCAACAAGGTCAAATAACTACAAAAGGTGGACTGAAAAATGCTACTTCTGATTTTGCAGAAATATTGAAAGCAGCTTACATAAATGTTTTGCTTCAAAGAAGCAATTGTATGTGACAAGAAAGGAAATGTTGACAGAAAGGGAGAAAGATAGGAACACATATATTCACAAGGTCCTGGTTTGGATAAATAAACATATGCAAATTAATTTAGATTATCTAGTAAATGTCTTTTAATATTTTATTTAGGAAAAGTGTATTAGTTTATAAGTTTAATTTTGGCAGGTACAAAAATATGCTGCTCTATATAAGGAAGCTATTACAGAAGACTTTACTAGTCTAAAATGGTCAACTACTTAATATTCTGTGCATAGAGTTAGTCTGTTTCATCATTTGATAGAATTGGAACTACACTATCAAATTTGCATGAGAAAGTCCTTGATGTGTAGCTTGGAGTTTAGATTCTTCTTACTCTTAAAATCATTTTTGAACAACTGAAATTTTCTCCTATAAATAATTGGTAAACTGATTCATTTTTAATTAAGAATCAAAAAAGTGAGCCCTGTATGGACTTTCTCTACCACAACAAACAATTTTTTCTATTGAAGTAGGATTTATTATTAGCATACATCCCACAATTATTTCATATGGGTTTATTACAAGTTTGTAAATAAATTATGGAATTCATTTCCCTAAGAATGTACTTTAAAGTCTGACCTAAAGTCTCTTTATTCTTTTCAAGAGTTATTAGGTTAAACAGTAACTACTCCTTTGTAATATTCTTAATCTCATCAGGTAGACACATGTTATATTGTGTGAGGTAATTGTTGATAGATAAATTTGTCCATTCACTCAATTCTGATTCCCATGATATTCCAATAATTGCATTGCACATTAGTAAGATTCAAGGTAGACCTGTGGGGCTCCTCTACTGAGAGTTTTAATTAAATTTGTTCTAAATTAAAACAACCTTTGCTACAACACTTGTCAGACCAGCTTTGCAGGCTTGCTTGGGACATAGAAGGCAATCTATGATCAGCTGAAGCACAACAGGAATCACGAACTAAGCAGTAAGCTGTAAACGTTATGATTCACTGGGAGGCAATTTATGACACATACAGTACCTGGAATTGAGATAAAGAAAAAGTAGCGACCTGGGAGGATTATGGGATAGTAGATAACATTGGGACAAAAACAAAATTGGCATAGTCTCGTAATGCAGTTATATGCTTCCCTGCAAAAAAAAAAACCCCAACATATATTTTTTAAAAAGTTAAATAGACCACAAAAATCAATAAAGCTATACTTTATTGATGTCAGAATTTGATTCTCTCTTAAATGTCTCAAACACATTTATCTATCTATCTATCTATCTATCTATCTATCTATCTATCTATCTATTACTTATTCTCCTCTCTCTATATTGCCTCCTGATCACAATTCCCCCTCACTCCAATCCTACCAGGCTTCTGAAACCAGATTCACTCCTCCTTTCTTTTCCTTAAAAAAACTAATAATAAAAGAGCAGGCCTCTCAGGTATATCAACTAACTATGGCATAAAAAGTTACAAGTCTTCTAGGTACAAACCCTCATTTCAAGGCTAGACAAGGGTGGGTCTACAGCCAAACAAATCATTGGTTGGCTACTCCCATAATTTCTGCATTGCCTTTTCCCTAGCATATATTGTAGGCAGAACAAACTAGGTTGTAGGTTTTGTGTCTGAGTTGATGATCCAATCCCACTACTAGAAGCCTTGTCTAGTTACAGTAGATGGCTGCCTAGGTCTCCATTTATCCAATTACTAGGAGCCTTCCATAGGGTCACCCTTGTTTATAATGTGGAGTTTCTACTGCATTACATTTCCACATTGTTCCCCAAAATGACCCCCAATTTCAGTTGTCTCTCCCAGTTCTCTCTCCTTCTCTCTCCTGCCTGATGGATTGTAGCATGATTATCCTTTACTTTATAGCTAATATTCACTTATAAGTGAGTGGATTTTGTGTATGTTATTCTTGTTGTGAGTTACCTCACTGAGAATGATCATTTTTCTTGTTTTATCAATTTGTCTGCAAATTTCATAATGTCACTCATTTAATAGCTAAGTAATACTCTATTGTATAAATGTACCACATTTTGTTTATCTGTTCATCTCTTGAGTAGCATCTAAATTGTCTCCAATTTTTGCCTATTATGAAAAAAAAATTGTGATGAATGTGACTGAGCAAATGTAAGATCGAGTATCCTTTGTTTGTTGTCCCAGAAGTGGTATAGCTATGTCGTGAGGTAGATTGTTTCCCAATTTTTCCAGGAACCACCATATTGATTTACATAGTAGCTAGACATATTTCGACTCCCACCACCAATGAAGGACTATTCTCCTTGCTCTGCCAGAATGAGCTGTCACTTGGCATACATATTTATAAAAATAATTATCTGTGAGCTCTCATCATTTGTTGATACAAGCTCATGCAGAATTATTTCTGTAATATAATGATTTCATGTTTTCTTTTTATTTGCTTAGCTCTATACACTTGTTCTCAAAAAGAGAAGTATTACTCAAATTATACAAATTTATGAATGTATAATCTGTGTATACTAATGTGTGAATGTATACTATATGGATACTAATGTGTGGATGCATAATTAGGGTTAATTCATTATATTTTCAGACAAATTTTTATTCAGGCAGGATATAAAGGCCTCTTAGCTTAATCTAAATTTATAAAATCAAAAATATAATATTTTTCTTGACCAGTGTCTTTTTTTATAGGTCAATCAATGATATATACTAGCAGTTTATGCCTCCAAATAAGTTTTCTTGACTTATATATAATCAATATAGAAGAATATTTCATACTTTCTTTTTCTGTGTGAAGTGTTTTATTTAGGAAAACAACAACAACAAATCAATTTAAAGAATTCTAGGGTAACACAATAAAGAAAAATATATCTGCTAGAGAGCCCATGTTATAATTATAATACTAAGGACTGTAAAACAGAAGTGTCTCTGTGAAATAATGAAAGTCTGTCTTAAAAACACAAGATGACAACAACAACAAAAACAGAAACTAAATAATTCTAATGAGTTCTTTGTATGGACCAAATATTTTAAAAATATGTCTAAACTAGTTTATTTATGTATGGGCTATAATTTATTATTATCTCACATCTTACTGTTGTTTTAGTCAATCGACCTGGTTAGGAAGTAAGGGTATGCAATTTTATGTAGACAAACTCATTGAAGTCTCTTTCACCTCAGGCATATTACATAATAGAGAAAATACTGGACAAACGTAGCCTCTCCCCATCCCCACATACATGCTTAGCAATTCTGGATAAAATGGAAATGTGGATAAAATCAGATGTCCAAATTATTTTTCCACATTTGCTTCTTTGATTATAAACTTTAAAAAGTAGATGTGTGTGTGTGTGTGTGTGTGTGTGTGTGTGTGTGTGTAAGAGATACTGAGGATAACTGTAGTGATATCTAAATATGTGTCCAGGATATTAAAGAAAGCAAGTATAGAGTATCATTTTGTAAAGTATAATAGCTACTAGGAGTTGAATTACGTCCTTCTCAAATTGATCAGTTGAAGTTGTGTTGAAACCCCAGTGTAATTGTAGATGAAGATAGTATCTTCAGGATATAATTAAGGTTAAGTAAAGTCACAAAGGAAATTTTAAAACCAATATAAGTGATATACTTCTAAAAAGGAAGAAAATGAGATCCCTTTAACTTCTAAGTATGGACAGTGAAAAGACCATATGAGGATGCAATAAGAATCAGTCTTTTACAATCAAGACAGCTCTCATCAGGATCAGAATTGCCAAGCATTTTAAGCATAAAATGCTATTGTCGAAGCCACTCCAATCTTTATTATTCTTTTATAGCAGTGTAGAATACCTAATAAAACAGTTTAGATAGGCTATAACTCTGTGACAGATACACACACACACACACACACACACACACACAGAGAGAGAGAGAGAGAGAGAGAGAGAGGGAGAGAGAGAGAGAGAGAGAGAGAGAGAGAGAGAGAGAGAGAGAGAGAGAGAGATTCAATGTGGTCCAACGTTGTACGACATATACAGTGCATCACTTTTTATGTGTGCTCGATACATATGTGGGCCTAAAATTGTCTTCAATTTCTGTTCATGTTGATAGATACAAAATTCTCAGAAATTACTCTGTATCTCAGGTACCTGACTTAAAATTATTGTCTGCTCAATAAAGTAGCCAAAGGCCTGTTGTCAGAAAAACAAAATTGTCTTAGGTGAGGACTTTTTTTGGAACATATTTTTTATTAATTCTTTTAGAATATCACACCATGCATCCTGATCACATTCACTGCCGAGTCATACCTTGTCTGGCAAAAACCCTTGTGAACCCCCTTTAAAATGAAAATGAAAATTAAATAATAATACTAATGCGATTTTTTATTATCTGTATACTCATTGTAACATGGCCGAATTCTCAGTGGCCTAAGCCTTAAATAGAACTGAGTTGTTCCCTCTCCTATACCTTGGTCAAATGCCACCTATTGTGGAAAGATAACCTCAGAGGTGAGGCATATTGATGTGAGTGGCATACACTACCACCTGAGGCCACAATGATGTTCATTGTTTGGGCTGGCTTTGAGGGCCTTTTCTGGGTCCCTGGTCCTACTGTTGCTGTTGTCTTTGTTTGCAAGCTGTGCTATTACAAGAAACCACATGAAAGGACATGATCCATTATATTGCTGACTGTGAAGAACAAGAAAGGTACTCTTGCAGTAATATTATGATTATAGATACATAGTCTAGAAAGAGGGACATGGAAGGGTTGTCACAGAAGAAAATGCTTAAATTACTCAATCAATGTCAATCTTGATGTATTAGTGCTAGAAATGATTAATTCAATATCCATTCATGTCTGACTCTACTAGCCAATGACTCTACAAACCCATAAGAATGATAAAATTGTTGGACTCTGAAGAATTAAGAATGTATAGAAATATTTCCTCTCTAAAGAAGTACAAATATGTTTTTCAGCCACAATTCCTTTTAAGTCATAAGTCATTTCTACATCTAGAGTAAAAAAAAAAAAAGTTTCTTGTCAAGAATTACCTCTAAGTAATTTGTTGTTGCTGTTTCAAACACTAGACTGAAAAGGATGCTAAGGCTTCATCTTGACTTAGAGAAAATAAATTTCATGAGTGATAATAGGTATTTGCCACAAATGTGTTAACTTTAACAGCACCACACTTGCTGAGTTTTGACAGTGGATTGTACTAATGTGATATAGATGTTCACAAGATGCCTATTTCCTCAACCTTCCACCTGTCATTGTTTCAATTTTTCATGTTTTATGATAGGAAGGAAACATTGTGTGGTGGCTAGTTTAATGTCAACATGACACAGGCTACAGTCATCTGAAAACAAGACAGTCTCAATTGAGAAAATGTCTCTATAAGATCCAGCTATAGGGCATCTTCTTAATTTGTGATTGATAGGAGACCATCATATTGTAGGTGGTTCTCCTCCTGACCTAGTGGTCCTGCGTTCTATAAGAAACCATGCAGAGCAAGCCACGAGGAACAAGTCAGTAAAGAGGATGCCTCCATGACCTCTGCCATTAGCTCCTGTCTCTTGATCCCTGCCTTGTTTGAGTGTCTGTCTTGGCTTCCTTTCATGACGAACAGTGACATAAGCTACAGTGAGTATAAACTACATTAACCTTTTCCTCACCAAGCTATACTGGTTATGGTATTCATTACTGGAATACTAACTCATGTTAAGATACATTGAATGTATGCTATCTTACAGTGGAGTGAGATAACTGGTTTTCATAGATAATTGCTATTTTTTGAGGAAAGTCTCTTGGATTTGCATGGGTACCTTACATCATTGCAGAACACTTTCCTCACACTACTGTGTCTGAAGCAATAAAGTATTAAGTGTATTGATTTTTGTTTTTTGGGCTAAGATCAAGGGTCAAAAATTTGTAAATTTTAGATGAGAAGTGTTGTTAACAGATTCATTGTGGTTTTGCATTTTTGTTTCTTTCTATAAGATTTTCATATTTCAAATATAAACTATTTTATTAAGTAGTTTTTTAATGTGAATTTGTCACAGGCTACATAATTTGGAGAAAGATAACGTCAATTGAGAAAAGTACCTCATCAGATTGGCCTCCAGGTAAATCTTTAAGGAATTTTCTTAATTGATGGTTGACATGGGAGAGCCAACCTTACTGTGGCCTATGCCATCTCTAGGCTGACATAATCATGGCTTCTTTAAGAAAGCAGGGTGAAAAAGACATAGGGAAATGCCAGTAAGCACCACACATTTATGGTCCCTGCATCAGCTCTTGCCTCTGGGTTCCTGCCTTAAGTTTCTGTCCTGGATGTTGGTATAAAAGCTATAAGATGAAATAAAGGTTTTCTTACCCATGTTGATTTTGCTTTATTAGAGTAAAAGAAAATCTAATTAGGACAAGTACACACCATGAGTTAAAAAACTGAAAGCTATCAAAGGCCTTAAAGTATTTTTACAATTACAAAATATTTATTTAGGTAAGGCCTTCTTAAAGAAAGTTAGTCTTATTTGGAGTTTTATGTGGTATATAATAATAGATAAAATATATGTTTAGAGTATACTTATTTTTAACATATATTTTAAATTAGAGATAATTAAAATTTTAAAAATGACTATCTACTCATAAGGGATAAATTTGCATGCATGTATAAATAAAACAATAATATGAAATATAATAGAATGTGATGTTTAGAAATATTTGCTTTTGTTGTTATAAGGTTTTGTTTTAAATATCTCAATTGTTTATAAATGTAATTGTTTTATAAAATAAAATTATTATATATAGATTATATTCCTTCCAGGAAGTAACATAAATGAACTGAACATCTAGTCTATGCAAAGAAAAAAAATGATTAATTTATTTTACCCAAAATATGTAGTAATGTTTGAAGATGGAAATAAAAACACCTAAAAGACAGACAGCTGTATTATTTTCCTGTATATCTACCTCAAATCATGATACAGATTTCTGCTGGTAGCATCATTCTCATGTCTTTGTCTTGTTTGTTCCTCCTTTAATCATGTACTACAATGTACTGTACTTTAGGGAAGACATTTCTACAAGCCCATTTCATGAATACTCCTTTCATTCACCATATTGAATATTCTTTCATTGCTCCATTTGATTCCAAGTTAAAACTGCTTAAGAATTTAGAACATTTACAGAATGCATATGACTGAATAAAATCTGATAAAAATATCTATCTTCACCATTTTGAGTGCAAGTTCTACAAAGATACGAGCTATATAATCATATCCTGAAGTGGTAAAAGATAAGAGCTATATAATCACATCCTGAAGTGGTAAAAGTCCTGATAAAATGTAGGTACTCTGTATGATAGGTGCATTAACCATCAATTAATAATAATAATTATATATACATTACTCAGATTGATATGTACATATTGACAACTTCTATATTAAGTAGCATGTCATGATGTACAGAAAATATACTTTAACAAAAATTCATGCATACATTCTGGTGAAGGAGAAAAGTTAATCCACAAAGAAGGCCTATTATGATTAATTTAAGGTAGCTTGAAAAAAAACTGCAAATTTGTGAATATATGGGCTCATAAAATGGACAAACAATACATTTCCTTCATTAAAAAATGGACCATGACTAAGCACTTAATGGACAAAGTAGTGGCAAAATGATCTTCATAAGAAAAAAAATCTACCCAGTTCCTGCCTTCCATCAGACTCTGATATCTATTTTGTTTCCTCTTCTGAGAAAGATTAAACTATCCTCTCTCTGGCTCTCTGTTATTTGGCTTCTTTGGGCCTGTTGATTATAGTGAGGTTTTCTTGTACTTTATTGCTACTATCCACTTATAAGTGAGTACATACCATGCATGTCCTTTTGTGTCTGGGTTATCTCACTCAGGATATTTTCTATTTTCACCCATTTGCCTACAAAATTCATGATGTCCTTGTTTTTAGTAGCTGTGTAGTATTTCACTATGTAAACGAACCACACATATTTTTTATTCATTCTTCAGTTGAATGACACTTCCTGTAGTCAGACAGGACTCCCAGTTGAGGGACAAAGAAAGTTACCCACCCACAAAACCTTCGACCCCAAATGTATCCTGCCTACAAGATGTACAAAGACAAAGGTAGAGCAGAGTATGGCCAACCAAAGTCTTACCCATCCCATGGGCAAGAACCAGTCCTTGACACTATTAATGATACTCTGTTATGCTTGGAGATAGGAACCTAACATAACTGTCCTGAGAGTTTTCACCCAGTAGGCAATGGACAGAAGGATTGAAGGACCCAAAGAGAAGGAAACTTTACAAGAAGACCAAGAGAATCATCTCTCAGAGACCAAGTCACCAAGCAAAGAGTGAGCATGAGCTGGGCTTAGGCACCCTGCAGATTTGTAGCAGAAGAGGAACTTGGTATTCATATGGGTCCCCCAACAATTGGAGCAGGGCTATACCTGAGCTTGTTGCCTGCTTGCCTGTGGATCTTGTAGCTCAAAATGGAATGACTTCTCAGGCCTCAGTGGGAGAGGATGCAAATAGTCCTGAAGTGGCTTGATGTGCATGGGATAAGGGTGTTTCATGTGTGTGTGTGGGAGGGGATGTCATTCTTGTCAAAAAAGAAAGGAAAGTTGGAAGCGGAGGGAGAACTAGCATGTGGGAGTATTGAGAGGAGAAGGGGCTGATATTGGGATATAAAGTGAATACATATATAAATTTAAAAATAAAAAATCTACAAGAAAATACTTCTTATATTGGCACCGAACTTCTTTCCAGTTTGCATGGCATGTTCATACATATTTTATTATTTAATGATCACAAACATTTTTTAATATTTGGCAAATATAATTTTGTCTTTTCTAAATTTGGATCCAAAGCCTTGCATTTAGTGCAACTATCAAAGTGCACAGCTATTGCATAACTGGGGCTTGTATGAAAATATATTTATGAGGTATTCCTTATAATAATATTGAGGAATGGTAAAGTTCAACATTGTTTACAAGATGTATAATAAGGTACCATCATCCATATTTACCTAATCATACACATGATTGTCTTATTTCCATAGCTTGTGTTTATATGCATTCATCTAATTTTCACATTATAATAACTACCTTTGTCAGAATTAGGTTGTGAACATTATTTATTTTGAAATTTATACAGAAAAAAATAGAATTCAGGGATGTTAATTGTAATGTTATATTATAAATAAGGAAAACCAAGTGGATTTAAATAAAATACAGTACAGATCAAATTATATAAGCTTGGGCTACAACCTCATAAAACACACCATGACTAACACACCTTATAAAAAAGTCATTTTACTAGGGTTGCTTACATTTTCTGATTGTTAGAGTCTATTATCATCATGAAAGGACACATAGCAGTAGCCAGGCATGTTTGGTGCTGGGGCATTTCCTGAGAGCTCACATCAAATCTGAAAGTCTCAGGCTATGAGAGAGTGAGACTGTCTGGGCCTGGTTTGGATTTTGAAACTTCTTCCAGTTGCATATTTCCTTCACAAGGCCATGCCACCTCCAACTAGTCCACACTTCCTAATCCCTCATAAACATGCTGTCAATCTGAAACAGTCAAACATAGCAGTGTATGGAGGTCATTCTTACTCAAATAGTCACAGAAGAATATAGCTGAACTGTATTACTTCTCCATCATCATCTTCATCACTGAGGCCTTCTTCCACTTTGTCTTCTGCATCCTCTTTCGCTTCTTATTCTTTCTCATCTTCTTCCTCTTCTTGCTCTTCTTCCTCTTTCTCTTCCTTTTCTTATTTTATTCTTCTTCATCTTCTTTGTGTCCCTCCTTGTTCTTCTCCTCATCCTTTTTCTTTGTCTCCTTTTTTATCATCATCTTCTAATGAATATATTTCTTATCCTTCCTACAATATATTCTGATCATAGTTTCTATTCCCCCAACACCTCCCAGTTTCTCCCCCTTTCTCACTTTTTGTCACTCTTTTAAAATGAAACAAATTGGAATAGGACAAAAGAACCAAAGAGAAAGAAAGTAGCCAAAGAAAAAGTACAAGAAACATAGACACAAAGACACACATGTTCGTAGGAATCCTATAAAAGCACAAAACCAAAAGCCATAAAAAATGTGGGAAGGATCTATAATGTTAAAAAACAAAATCCCTGACATTTTGAGACAAAGAATGTCCACATATTTTGTTGAATTCATTTTGAATTGGCCATCTACTACTGAGAATGGTGCTTGCCTTTAAGACTGGTTTATATTTACAATGAGACTCCCTTAGAGAAAAATAATATTTCATTTCTTATTGATTATCACTTGAAGATAGGTTGTGAGTAAGGGACACAGGCTTGTTTTCATTTCTCTTCTCAGTAAGTGCTGGGATCCCATCTGATGAAGACCCATTTAGTCCATGTGCATGATGCCACAGTCTCTGTGAGTTCATATTTGTCAATCATGCTGTGTTTAGAAGACATTGTTTCTGTTGTGTCCTCTATCCACTTTGGCTTTTGTACTCTTTATGCCTTCTCTTCTGTAGAGTATGCCAAGCTCTCAGGGGTATGAATTTGAAGGAGACATTTTTTAAGGACTGAGTATTCCAAGATCTCTCAGTCTCTATAACATTTTTGGCTGTGCATATGTGTTCCCATATGCTACAGAAAAAAAGCTTATCTGATACTGGCTGAGCAAGGC
This sequence comes from Arvicanthis niloticus, assembly GCF_011762505.2. Taxonomy (NCBI): domain Eukaryota; kingdom Metazoa; phylum Chordata; class Mammalia; order Rodentia; family Muridae; genus Arvicanthis; species Arvicanthis niloticus. The sequence continues at coordinate 104,644,900 of NC_047679.1, forward strand.
AGAGCAAGATCTACGAGTATAGCAGAATGATAGGAATCGGGGGTCATTTTATTGCTATGTTCTTTTAGAAGAAATATAGTATTTGATTTTGCCCTAAGTCTTTAACCTATCTGATCTCAGGTTCTTGGGCATCTGTGCAGGGTCAGGCATGTGTTTTATCTTATGAAGTAGCCTTAGATACAACCAGATATTGATTAATTACCCCAACAAATTTTGTGCAACAATTACACTAGCATAAATTTCAGGCAGGTCACTATGGTAGATTAAAGGTTCTATATACGTTACTGTCTACCATTTTCCTTTGGTAGTATGTAGAGTACTTTCCAGTACCAAGAACAATAGTCCATATGGGTGCATGCTCTAAGATGCATAGGTCACCTTCTTCATGTTCAATGAATAGTATTGTTATTGTTTTCCACAATTGTGCCCTACTGTAAGTTTGTGAAGAGAAACTAATATTGTTGAAAATAGACTCTGTTATTTTGGAGTTCCCATGGGTTGTCTTTAGCCAAGAACTCAATGAGATGCAACACATTCCTAGTATAGGATGTTATATTTAGTGACAAAAAGTTTGCAGTTAAGAATTTATTTTTTCTATTATTTGGTGATCCTATGATTTCATTTAGATTGTTCTCATACATGTATATATTTTAGGAAGCTTCTACTATACTGGGTCTCATTTTACACCAGTCTGAATGGCCAAAGTCAATAAAACAAATGACAGTTCATTCTGGCAAGAATATGGAGTAATGGAAATATTCATCCATTGATAGAAGGTGTGAAATCTTCTATAATCACTATAGAAATTGGTGCAGCATTTCCTCTGGATTCTGGGAATAGATCTCATAATTATTCTTGAGCATATGCCCAGAGGATGCTTCATTTTACTACAGAGACATTTGCTCATACATACATACATACATACATACATACACATCTATCTATCTATCTATCTATCTATAGCTTAAAATCATATTATTTCTATTATAGCTAGAAATAAAAAACAAATTACATATTTATTAAAGAATGAATGACATAAGAAAATATGGTTTATTTGTGTAGTGATATATTACTTAGCTGTTAAAATAAAATGAAAACATGAAACAATAAATGGATAGAAGTACAGAAAATAATAATAATCATCTCAAATGAGATTACACAGATCCAGCAAAACAAATATGCTTTGTATTTATTGATATGTGGATAAAAGCTATTAATTCATTGCTACTTTGACTACAATGTATATCCATAGACATTAAGAGTATAAGATAGGTACAGAAGTATATTTAAGGTGATTATTTATGAATTGATGCTTAGTTATATTTGTATAGTTATCATTTTTTTCATACTGTGATTCATTCACCGTATTATGTTTTAGGTTTGGAAGAAAGATTAGCATTCCATTTTGTTTTATTTATGGTTTATTTTTAAGACTTATTGACTTATTTTATGTATATGAGAGATTATGTATGGGGAGCCAGGACTGTGCAACAGTGATCTGGATGTAAAATGAATGAATAGATTAATAGATGGAAAAAATAAAAAAAGAAAATTTTTGATTTGGAAGTTTAATTTTCTTTAAATGTATGTAGTTATTACCTTTCATATTTTTTTATAGTCTCTCAGTCTCTAATCTATCCTTCATTCTTTTTTCTTTCTTTCTATCTTTCTTATCTTTACTACTCTCTGCATTCTATGAAGTCACTGAATATTCACATTAATTTACAAATCTTACGGCATTATCAAGATTTTTGAAGAATTTTATTATAGGATATAGATATATATGTATATATTCATATAACTTAGATTGATTTAGCTTTCTGGTTTTTTTGTTGCCTCATCCTTTAGACTTTACTCTGTTTTTAGTTAATGTAGATTATTTAGTTGCTAAATGTATATATTTTGTAAAACTTTAAGCCTTTATATCGTTGAATTTTTCCTTAATTTGTATTCTTTAATATGTTTAAACTTCTAGGCTTTTGTTAGATATAAATTAGACTTTCTATTGATATTTTAAAGATCTCCAAGGTATATTTAAGTTTGATTTCCATTTTTATATCTTCAAATCATCTGATGACTTTTAAGTCAAGCAGAATTTTTAACATTTTATTCACGAAATGTACTTTCTGATGCTATGCTTCAGAAATTGATAGTTTCTAGTTGTTCACAGTTTCTTAGATCTCATATCTTTTAATACATACTGAATGAAGGTTCTGTTATTTAGTTAGTCAGCATACTTTTAATCTCTTTTATGTTAATTCAAACACCTGGGTCATTCTCCAGTCAGTTTCTAATGATTCTCATTTCCCTTGAGATGCGATTAAGTTAGCTTGTGTTTTCAACATTGTGGATGCTTTTCAGGTGAAGTTCTGGATTTTATATTTTACAATTCAGGTGATTATTTTTTGATTAATTAATGAATTTTATTGAGTTCTGATATCTAATTTTGATTCCTGAGATGAAGATCCAATATGAGATTACCATTTAGTCTGAGTTATTTGCAATGTTCAATGTAAGGACAATATTAGGACAATAAATAAATTTCAGCAGAATTGTAAATACAATTGTGTTGCCTATACAGACACCCAGTTTGTCAAATAACATTTACTGATACCTACAGTTTTCTTAGAACTTTTTATTGGCACCTTTGTAAAATAATAATTTATCATAGAAATGATTAATTTTAATGGATTATGTGTCTTTATTTAAGCTTGTACCATGATGCATTGATTGGTACACTTATGTGGTATATTTGTAAATCTGATAGTGTGACAACTTTGAGATTGTTCTTTCTTTGGCTATTTTGAACAAAATATTTATATTTGTTTATTTGTGGTACACTTACACTTGTTTTCATGCATACTATGGAGTAAGTGTGGACCTTAGAAAACATTTCTGTCACTGGATCTTGAAAGTACTGGGGAATAAACTGAGCTCATCACATTGAGGAGAATTGAGCCATCTCAGAGGACTAGGATGGGGGGACAGAATAAAAAAGAATGGTGGGGGAAGCAATACCTAACATTAAGGATGCTTGAAAACATATACAGAAACCTAAAGACTTATAAGCTATATGTATATGTGTATGTGTATATGTACATGTATATATATTACACATATTATATTACACATATAATATTATATATATGTAACATAGTATTATATGTAATATATACATGCATGTATATATGTATATTTGCTATAATAGAGTTTAGCCTACAATGGGACTATATCTTTCTAACTGACAAAAAATAAAAAAATAATTTACTTTTTTTACTTTTTTCTTTTCTATTGAAAATATTTATCTCTCGTACAATACATCCTGACCACTGTTTCCTCTCCCTCCACTCCTACCAGCATCCTTCAACCTCCCATTCCTGCCTGTATTCACTTCCCCTCTGTCTCCCTTTAGAAAAAAAATAAAAAAATGAAAACAAATTACAATATGGCTAGGCAAAACCCTCGTACCAATGCTGGACAAAGCAATCTCCCACAAAAAAACAAGTCCCAAGTGCAGGCAGAGAAAGACTCTAAATTGGAGGTCTCCATCAGGTCTTTCCCTATTCTCACACTTAGGACTTCCACAAATGTAGCAAGCTAAGAACTCCAACATATTCTCAGCTGTCCCCGCATGACCTCCTCTTACACCATGCTTTCCACTTCAGTCTCTATAATCCTATATGATCCCTGTGAAGTTGATTCAATGGGCTCCATTCTGGTTCTGATTGTCCTCCATATCCTCTGACTTCTACAATTGTTTCTCTCCCTCCAGAAGGATTCCTTGACCTCTGAGGAGAGGGACCTCCAATTTAGAGACTTTCTCTGCATAATGTCTGACTATGGATCTATGGATCATTTCCAATTTGCTGCCTAAAGAAGCCTTTCTGTTGACATCTGAATTCTAAATGAGAACCGTTTATTGCTAAACAAAAATTCCAGTGCCTAGTCAAAAGAACAGGTCAGCTACAGGACTGCCAGCTGAACAATCCCACTCATTAAACTTGGTTCCCAAATAAAAATTTCAAAGTACTTCTTACTACCCCTTGTCCTGCAGCCAGTGCCATGCCTCTATTTCCAGCAGACACTCTCAGCTCATATGCTGGTCACATCGGTCAGAAGAACACCCTCTGTTGCACTAAAGGCCAAGTTTGTTGTTCAAAATTCAGTCCAAAGCAAGTTAAGAGACTTATACTACTGGATCAAAAGTCATGTCAGGAATCCAGAAGTTCAGGCTACATATACCAGAAGTCCAAGAAGAAACAGAAATCAAGGAATAAAACATTCATTCAACAAAGACAAACCTAGAACACAGTGACCAAGCCCTATAATCATTCTAAACCTAGAGGGATAACACAGTATAAGAATATAATCAACAGCCTTTGGATGGCTTTTCCTTCAGTCTCTGCTTCACACTTTGCCTATGTATTTGATATTGAGCATTTTGTTCCCTTTTCTAAGAGAGACTGAAGAACCTACACATTTGTCTTCTTTGTTCTTGAGCTTCTTGTGGTCTGTGAATTGTATCTTGGGTATTGTGAGCTTCTGGGCTAATATCCAGTTATCAGTGAGTGCATACTGTGTGTGTTCTTTTATGATTGGGTTACCTCACTCAGGATGATATTTCCAGTTCCATCCATTTGCCTAAGAATTTCATGAACTCATTGTTTTTAATAGCTGAGTAGTATTCTATTGTGTAAACGTATCACAATTTCTGTATTCATTCCTCTGTTGAAGGACATCTGGGTTCTTTCCAGCTTCTGGCTATTATATAAGGCTGCTATGAACATAGTGGAGCATGTGTCCTTGTTATATGTTGGAGAATCTTTTGGATATATGTTCAGGAGTGGTATTGCTAGGTCCTCAGGTAACACTATGTCTAATTTTCTGAGGAACCGCTACACTGATTTCCAGAGTGGTTGTACCAGCTTGGAATCTATCCCATATACAGTCCCCAAATCCAGACACTATTGTGGATGCCAGGAAGTGCATGCTGCCAGGAGCCTGATATAGCTGTTTCCTAAGAGTTTCTGTCAGGGCATGAACAACACAGAGGGGATGCTCATAGCCAATCATTGGACTGAGCATGGGGTCCCCAATGTGGTCCCCAATGGAGGAGTTAGAGAAAGTACTGAAGGAACTGTAGAGGTTTGCAACCCAAGAGAAAGAACAATAAAATCAGCCAACCAGACCCCCTTAGAGCTCCCAGGCACAAAACCACCAACCAAAGAGTACACATAGCATGACCTATGGCTCCATCCACATTTTTAGCAGAGGATGGCCTTGTCAGGCTTCAATGGAAAGAGAGGCCCTTGACCTGTGTAGGCTTGATGCCCCAGTGTAGGGGAATGTCAGGGCAGTAAGGTGGGAGTGGGTGGGTGGGGAACATCTCCATTGAAGTAGGGGAGAAGGGATGGGATAGGGGGTTTGTGGGGGCAACGGGGAAAGGGGATAACATTTGAAATGTAAATAAAGAAAATATCCAATTAAAAAAAAACAGAACTGGCAGATAAAGTGACAATACCATTATAAAATTTACATATATGGTAACAAAAGAAAAAAAATATAATCAACAAGAGCCTGGGCAATGTCTTCACCAAAGCCTGGCTATTTTGTACAGCAACCCATGAGTACTCCAACACAGAGGGGACACAGAAGAGAAACTATCTTAAAAACCAACTTTATGATGATGCTAGAAATCCTTTAAAGAGAAAATGAATAAATCCTTTAAAGTAATCCAGGAAAACACAAACAAACAAAAGGAAGAAATGAATAAATTCCTTTAAAAAAGAAAAATATTGCCAGGAAAACCCCCACTGTTGAAGAAAACAAAACTGTTCAAGGACTGAAAGTGGAAATAGAAGCAACAAAGAAAACACAACCAGAAAGGGTCCTGGTGATGGAAAGTCTAGATACTACAGAAACAAACATCACCAACAGTTTAACAGAAATAGAAGAGAGAATCTCAGGGATAAAAGATGTGGTAGAAGAAATAGACTCATGAACCAAAGAAAATGTTAAAATTTACAAATTCCCAACATAAAACATCCAGGAAATATAGGACATCATGAAAAGTCCAAACCTAAGAACAGTTCTGAAAGAACATTCAGTGCTCAACTCCCCCCAAAATAATTAACAAAATCATAAAAAATTTTCACAACCTAAAAACAGATATACCTATAAATGTACAAGAAGCCTACATAACACCAAGCAGATTGGACCAGGAATAGAAGTCCTCAGACCACATACTAATCAAAACACTAAATGTACAGAACAAAGAAACAATATTAAAAGTTATCAGGGAAAAATGCTAAGTAAGATATAAAGGCAAACATAATGGAATTACACCTGACTTCTCAATTCAAGTGAAAGTCTAAAATCCAGAAGGACCTGGGCAGATATCTTGCAGAATTAATAAGCAGGGTATCATTAATAATGTCAGGGACTTGTACTTATCCACAGGATATGTCTCAAATTGGGATGGTTACTGGTTGTCCATTCCTTCAACCTCTACTCCATCTTTGTCACAGAATTTATTTCAGACAGGATAAAGTTTGGGTTGAAAACTTTGTGGGTGGGTTAGTGGCCTTATCCTTTAACTGGAGGTCCTGCCTGGCTACAGGAGGTAGCCTCTTCTAATTTCATGTCCTTATTGTTAGGCATCTCAGCTAAGATCACCAGTATTGACTCCTGGGAGCCTACCTGATTCCAGTTCTGGGAATCTTCCTAGAGATTCACTTAGTCTCCACTAACCCTGGCAGTTTCAGATTTCACTTCATTCTCCTGGCCTTTTGGCCCTCACTCCTGTCTCTCCCCATAATTGATCTTGACCCTTCCACTCCCCTCTGTATTCCCTCTCTCACCCAGTTTCCTCACTCCCTCTGCTTCCTATGACTATTGTATTCCCCCTTCTAAGTGATATTCCAACATCTTTGATGGAACTTCCTTCTTGTTAAACTTCTTTTGGTCTATGGGTTGTATCATGGGTACTCTGTACTTTCTGACTAATACTCATTTATCAGTTAAGTACATATAATGCATGCCTTTTGAGTCTGAGTTACCTCACTCAGGATGAAATTTTCTGGTTCCATCCTAAAATTCATGATGTTATCATTTTTAATAGGTAAATAATACCTCATTGTGTAAATGAACCATGTTTTCTGTGGGTCCCTTATTCTGGAGGGCATCCCACGATGATCTCCCGGCTGGAGACAGAGTGAGAGCAGGAAGTGTTTGCTACTGTCTTTGCTGCTGCCTCCACCCGTGTCTCTACTGTCAGTTGGTCTCCAGCCTGGCCTGGTGCAGAAGGTCTGGGCCAAAGGGCACAGAGTGTGAGCAGGGAGGGGGATTTCCTGCCCTGCTGCTGCCTTTGCTTGCCAGCTGCCATGGCTGCCAGGTCACTCCCAGGTGCTGCACATGTCTCTTGGTGCTGAGCCAGCCTCATTGCCAGCCAGATTGGGTTGATTAGAAGGTGGTGAGCTCCTTTAATACCAGCACTTGGGAGGCAGAGGTAGGTGAATTTCTGAGTTTGGGGCCAGCCTGGTCTACAGAGTGGTCTGACAGCAGATAATGCCTATTGGCTTGGTCTGAGAGCTTGAAGGTACCTCCTCTGCATGTGGGAGAGCCTGAGGTACTGTTCCTCTGACTGATGGCCATAGACCTCTCTGTGGGAGGGGCTGTGAAAGGGGCTGTGGAGGGCTGAAGCTGAATGAAAAGAAGCAGGGCCCAGGAGCAGAGCTGAACATCTGCTGTCCAATAAGGGTCCGGGGTTCCAGGCTTATGCTCGACCAAGCACCCAGCTGCTTCTCATAGCCCACCACCCCACAGTTTTCTATATCCATTCTTTCACTAAGGGATAACTGAGTTGTTTCCAGTTTCTGGCTCTTACAAATAAAGCTGCTCTGAACATTTGGAACACATGAACTGAAGCATCCAGCACATATGTAGCAGATGTACAGCTCATTATTCATGTGGGTCCCTCAATAACTGGAGCAGGGGTTTTGTCCCTAAAGCTGTAGCCTGACTGTGGAATCTGTTCCCCAACAGGGCAGTCTTGCCTGTACTCAGTGGGAGCAGTGTGCCTAATCTTGCAGAGACTTGATGCCACGAGATGGGTGGGGGATACCCAGAGGAGAAGGGGATGGGAGAAGGGGGAAGGATTGTGTGAGTGTGAGTAGGGCAGAGTTTGGGATGTAACTAACTAACACTAACTAACTGTATTAGTTCAAGCTGTGGGCAAGTTTGTAGACTCAACAGTGTAGAAAACTTTCTTAATTAATAATTGATGGTGCTGTCCCAAGGCTGGTGATCCTGGGTTCTACAAGAAAGAAGGGTGAGTAAGCCACTAGGATCAAGTCAGTAAGCAGCACTCCCAGGCTTCTGCATCAGCTCCTGCCTCCAGGTTTCTGCCCAGGTTGACTGTCCTGACTTCTTTGCTGATGAACTGTGAAGTGAAAGTATAGGCTAAATATACATTTACTTCCTGCAGAAAAGCAAAACAAAGCAAAAACAGGATCCATCCTTCTGTTGCATGCAAGAAACATACCTCAACATCACAATAGACATTAACTCAGAGTAAAAAGTTGGAAAAAGATTTTCCACACAAATGGAACCAAGAAGAATGCTTATGTAGCTATTCTAATATTTAACAAAATAGATTTCCAACTAAAATTAAAACCCAGGATAGCTAAAATGATTCTGTACAATAAAAGAACTTCTGGAGTTATCACCGTCTCTGACTTCAACCTGTACTACAAAGCAATAATAGTAAAAACCATATGGCAGCAGCATAAAAACAAATAAGCAGGTCAATAGAATTGAATCAAAGACCCAGAAATATATTCACACAACTGCAGATACCTGAATTTTTTTTATAAAGAATTCAATGGAAAATAGAAAGCATCTTCAACAAATGATACTGGTCTAACTGAATATTGGTATGTAGAAGACTGAAAATAGAACCATGCATATCACCCTACACATCAAAGACCTCAACATAAAACCATTGGATACACTGAAGCTAATAGAAGATAAATTTGAGAATAGTCTCGAATGTATAGACACAGGAGACAACTTCCTGAACAAAACATCACTAGCTCAGGAATTAAGATAAGCAACTAATGAATGAAATCTCATGAAACTAAAAAAGCTTGTGTAGAGCAAAGGACACCATCAATAAAACAAAACCTTAGCCCAGAGTGGGAAAAGATTTTCACTAACTTCACATCTGATAAAATATTAATATCAAAAATAGAAAGGACTCAGGAAAATAGACGTCAAAAAAGTAAATAATTCAATTTGAAAATGAGGTACAGATTTAAACACAATTTTCAATGTAAGAATGGAAAGTGGTCAAGAAACACTTTAAGTCATGTTCAATATCTCTAGCTATGAAAGAAATAAAATCAAAATGACTCTGAGATTCCATCTTAAACCTATCAGGATAGCTAAGATTAAAAACGCTAGTGACAACTCATGCTAGTAGATGTGTGGAGCAGGACAATGGACACTATTGCCATTGTTCTTGGCTTCTCATGAAAATCTGATGGTAAGACATTTTGCTGAACATATGTCGTGGCCCAAGCAAAATGTTGAGGCCCGGGCTGCCCCGCGTTTGGCGGCCATTGTATCCGGGCCCAAGCTGCCGCTCCTGTCCGCGGGTTGGGTTCAGCAAGAGAGAGAGTGAGGACAGACTCGAAGAATGGAGACCAGACAGAGTGTGATTCAATCCCGTTTATTCTTCAGTCTCTCTTCCTAGTCGAAGTCCCAAGTCTATCTGTACTCTCTAAAGAGTCTCCCTAAAAAGTATATTTCCTCTAAGTGTCTGATTCTCTCATCTCTCTTCTGTCTGCCTCTCGCCTTTATATGTCTCACTTCTAAGCCATGCCTTTTGGTCACACCTTTAATCATGCCCTTAGGTCTTGTCTCTAAATCTGATCTCTACACTTCTAAGTCACACTCTTATATTACAAACCTTTAATCTCACATACCCAAGGTATCTAAACCAAGATTATCAGAGTGTGCTCAGGTGTTGTAGGCTATTGTAATCCAAGTCTCATGTCAGGGTATATGGCTCAAGATGGCTGCAAAGCTGATAGCCACTTTCTGCTAAAAGTCGGCCCCCAACAAACATACTATACTCTTTGGTCATGGAGAATATAGAAAATAAGTTGATAGTGATATGGAAGCTTCCTCCATATTGACTTTCTTTCATAGTATTAGAGTGATGTGCAGCTAACTGGGAAGAGAAGAAATAAAACATTTCACCTAGCTATCTGGGTTTATATAATCTAGAATAATAAGCCTATTAAATTATACCTGATATGTTTTGTAAAATGCAGTATGATGTGGTGGGAGGGGCATGTTGAGGACACCCCCCCCCCCCCATGTACCTGCGAAATGATAGCTCTAATACAAAATGAAGTTTATTTGGGGGCATGGGAAGGGTAGTTGAGAAGAGAATAGAGGTAGAGAAACAGAGGGGACAGAGAAAAGGACACAGAGAGAAAACAGAGAAGAAGAGAATAGGCCGGCATTGGAAAAATGGGGAAGAGGAGTGGTTAAGAAAAGAGAAAGGCCAGAGGGGGCAAGCTCAGAATCAGAGAAGGAGAGGGAGAAGGGTTAGAAAGAATTCACTAGAGGCCAAAGAGTCCTTTTATATCAAGCCAGGCTCCTACCTGGCTGTTGCTTGGTAACTGTTGGGAGGAGCCTAAAAGAAATGCTAATGGATAACAAGACCCATTGGTACAATAGTGGAACATCTGTTATAGAGCAACTAACAAGGCTTGTTTCATAACAGGGAATTATTTTGCTGTAGCAAGGTGTGTCATAGGCCCAAGGAGAGTACCTACTATCATTATTTTGCTAAATAGATACACTATCATATTTCCTTCTTAATATTTATCCATATAGATTGGTGTAAGTCTCAAGCATCATAGAAAATGTTCTTTTCTCTGTGGATAGCAGTTAATTCAGTGACTCATAACCAGTCAAAGTAAAAAGAATAAATGGCTTTAGACTATTCATCCCCAAAAGCCATATCTGTAAAATATTCCAATTGCTAAGGCTGAGGGAGCATTGCTTAAAAGGTTGGGAAAGAGATTCTAAGAGTCAGAGTTAGGGTAGGGATGCTGTGAAACAAGGTCATTGCACTGATGAACTCACATGCTCTGTGCTTATGTGCACAAGACCTACACAAAATCAAAATCAAGCTAATCAGTATTCCTGCATGGATGCAATTTGGAATTGACCACTCCTGGAGGATGGAGAGTCATTATTTTCTTTTTCAATATTGTGGCCTCTAATATGTACTCCACGATATGATGAATGGTCAGTCCTGTTACATACACACAGTGAGGACAGGGAGCTGAAGGGGTTTACAACCCCATAGGAAGAACAACAATATGAACCAACCAGAATCCCCAAGCTCCCAGGGACTAAACCATCAACGAAAGTGTACCCATGGCTCTACCTGCATATGTAGCAGAGGATAGCCTTGTCTGGCATCAATGGGAGGGGAGACCCTTGGTCCTGTGAAGGTTTGATGCCCCAGTGTAGGGGGATGCAATGGTAGGGAGATGGGAGTGTGTGGGTGGGTGCATGAGCACCCTCATAGATGCAGGCGGAGGGAGGAAGGTATAGGAGGATTCAGGGGAGAAAACCAGGAAAGGGAATAATAGTTGAAATATAAATAAAAAGTCCAATAAAAATTTTTTAAAAAGAAAAGAAAAGAATGGAGAAAGTTGTTGTAGGGATATTCAAGGAGCTTCAGGAGCAATTGTAGAAGGTTGAGAGGTAAATATCTCCAAAATCATTGTATATACATAGGAGATCTTCAAGAATAAAAAGTTATTAGAGAAAGTATCATATCAAAATAAAAAATTAATTGTATCTAAAATATCATAGGAACTAAATTAGAATGCAGTGTTAGCCAAGAAAAATAGGGTAAAATGGCATGATGAAATGTCTCCAAAAGTAAAAAATGTGTGTTATCTTTTTAAATTTATTTCTTTACTGTGCTCATGACTATAGCATGTAAATAATTTTTCCAGTGGAACAAAGAACTGTCTGATTTCTCTGATGTAGGTGATGCCATAACAAACCATCAAAGATTTCTTGTCATAAAATTGCACTTGAATATTTCCTACTCAACTGTTTTTTTTTTTTTTGATTATTTCAAAATATCAGTTCTTGTCTGATCCTCCTGGTAAACACAAAAAAGATAGTTATCTACACACATGCTGCCATAAGCACTACATTTTAGAAAAGCTCCACAAATTTCAACTGAAAAAGTTCTTTATAACAAAATTTGTCATTGAAATTTGTTGTATTCAGAGAATATATATTTAATAAAACTTTCAAGGTTTCAAGGTTGGTTCTTTAGTCATCACTTCTTTCTGTGTACTTTAAAATTTACATCAATTTCTGCTAATCAAGTAAGCATATGTTATAAAAAATTATTGCAGTAAAGTAGTATTACTTTTCCAATCAATAATAATTATTTTTATATGATGTTGTTTACAAGAAGATACAATCTGGATATAATATATGGATGCATAGTTTATGTGTTAAATATTTTTCTGTTCTAAATACAACCTTAATACTAATTAAATAAAAATTAAAGAACCTTTGTTATGCTTAAATGTATCCTTATTACCAAGCACACTGTCACTTTAAACCACGTTTTGAGTAAATGCATTCTTATTCTTTGCTTTACCGTGATTGGAATGCATTCCTCAAATTAATATTAATCAAAACACTTTTCTTGGGATAGCAATAATAAACAGCCAAAAGTGGTACAGAAAATGTAATACTTTCTGAATAAGTATATTTCTCAGTTATAACAGTTAACCCCTTCAACTGTCTTAAACCTATTCCATGATTTAAAAGTATCATATCCCATGGAACTGGAGTGATGACTCAGTGGTTAAGAGCAGTGACTGCTCTTCCAGAGGTCCTGAGTTCAATTCCCAGAAACCACATGGTGATTCACAAACATTTATAATGGGATTCAATACCCTTTTCTGGTATATCTGAAGATAACAACAGTGTACTCGAGTGTATTAAATAAATAAATAAATAAATAAATAAATAAATGTTAAAAATATATCATGTCACTATTATTCTGTAGCACAGCTTGAGGCCAGGGATGGTGATTCCCCCAGAAGTGCTTTTATTGTTGAGAATAGTTCTCACTATCCTGGGTTTTTTGTTATTCCAAATGATTTTGCAAATTGCTCTTTCTATCTCTATGAAGAATTGAGTTGAAATTTTGATGGGGATTGCATTGAATCTGTAGATTGTTCTTGGCAAGATGGACATTTTTACTATATTAATCCTGCCAATCCAGGAGCATTGGGAGATCTTTCCATCTTCTGAGATCTTCTTCAATGTTTTTTCTTCAGAGACTTGAAGCTCTTGTCATACAGATCTTTCACTTGCTTGGTTAGATTCACACCAAGGTATTTCATATTATTTGTGATTATTGTGAAGGGTATCATTTCCCTAATTTCTTTCTCAGCCTGTTTGTCCTTCGAGTAGAGAAAGGCTACTGATTTGTTTGAGTTAATTTTATATCCAACCACTTTACTGAAGTTGTTTATCAGGTTTAGGAGTTCTCTGGTGTAAGTTTTGTGGTCACTTAAGTATACTATCATATCATCTGAAAATAGTAAAATTTTGACTTCTTCCTTTCCTATTTGTATCATTATGACTTCATTTTGTTGTCTAATTGCTCTGGCAAGGACTTCCAATACTATACTGAATAGGTAAGAAGTAAATAGAGAGCCTTGTCTAGTCCCTGATTTTAGTGGGATTGCTTTAATTTTCTCTCCATTTAGTTTGATGTTGGCTACTGGCTTGCTGTATATTGCTTTTATTATGTTTAGGTATGGGCCTTGAATTCCTGATCTTTCTAAGACTTTTTTTTAATATAAAGAGATGTTGAATTTTGTTAAATGCTTCCTCAGCATCTAGTGAGATGATCATGTGGGGTTTTTTGAGTTAGTTTATGTAGTGGATTACATTAATGGATTTCTGAATATTAAACCACCTGGGAATTCCTGAGATAAAGCCTACTTGTTCCTGATTGATGATTGAGGAAGACTCCTCCATTGTTGGTGAGATTGCAAGTTGGTACAACCACTCTGGAAATCAGTGTTGCAGTTCCTCAGAAAATCTGACATAGCATTACCTGATGACCTAGCTATACTACTCCTGGGCATATACCCTGATGATGCTCCAACATATAACAAGGACACATGCTCCACTATGTTTATAGCAGCCTTATTTTTAATAGGCAGAAGCTGGAAAGAACCCATCTGGGGATGTCCTTCAACAGAGGAATGGATACAGAAAATGTGGTACATTTACACATTTGAGTATTACTCAACTATTAAAAACAATGAATTCGAGAAATTCTTATGGACATGGATAGAACTAGAAAATATTATCCTGAGTGAGGAAACCCAATCTTAAAAGAAAATACTTGGTTTGCCCTCACTGATAATTGAATATTAGCCCACAATCTCACAATACCCAAGATACAACCCACAGACCACATGAAGCTTATGAAGAAGGAAGACCAAGGTGTGGTTGCTTTGATCCTTCTTAGGAGTAAAAAATACTCAAGGGAGCAAATATGGAGACAAAGTATGGGACAGAAAATGAAGGAGGGGTCATAAGGAGACTGTTCCACTTAGGTATCCACCCCATGTGCAGTCGCCAAAGGTAGACCAGAAGCTGATGTGGATGCCAGGAAGTGCAGGCTGACAGGAGCCTTACATATCTGTCTCCTTAGAGGTCTGCCAGAGCCTGACATATACAAAGGCAGATGCTTTTCCCAATGGAGGAGTGAGAGAGAAGACTGAAGGAGTTGAAAAAGTTTGGCGCCCCTTGGGGCAAGCAACAATACTAACCAACCAGTGCTCCCAGGGTCTAAACCACCAGGCTGGGAGCACATAGGAAGGGACCTATGGCTCCAGCTATATATGTAGGGGAGGATGACATTGTAGGGCATAGGTGCAAGAGGAGGTCCTTGGTCCAGTGAAGGCTGGATGCCCTAGCATGGGGGAATTTGAGGGTTTGGATGTGGGAGTGGGTGGGTGGGGAGCACATCCTCATAGAAGCAGGAAGAAGGGGGATGGTATAAGGGGTTTCTGGTTGGGAGGGAAATAGGTAAAAGGGATAACATCCAAAATGGAAATAAAATATTCAATAAAAATATATATCATATTCCAGATGAGTCTCAACTTCTTGTTTATATGTTATGCTTTATTCAAATGTAAGGAACACCTTTGATTTTCAAAAATTCAGGATCAGGAATTATAAAATATATTGCAGTAGTATATAAGAACAAAATAACAGATTATATAAAAATGAAAATCAGAAAATTATTTGAAGCATGCTTGAGAATGCCACTTAAGAACTGATTGTGATAACTTCATTGGCTCTTCATTTATTTATGATTAAAATGATGATTCTACTATTTCATCTATTATTAGAAAATTGTAATGGAATCATATGCATATAAAATTAATATATTTTTATTTAAAAACTAACATAATCTGACATTGTTTTATATATTTAGTAGTGTAATAAAAATTCTTATAACATATGCTTAACTTATTTACCATGAAGTACCTATGAGCATGAGACCTTAACCTAAATAAACTCTGCTTATACAGATATAAGTAACATTATAATATCTTTCCTGGAATAGAAGCATAAGTAAGCAAACTTTTAAAAATTTTAGAGTTCATTTATTCATTAGGGGGTTGCACATAGGCAGTGTAGGTCAGGGAACAGTTTTCAGGAGTTGATTTTATCACATGATGTAACCCAATCCTATCCATCTCCTCATCCCTTCATATCCATCCACCCTCTGTCTTTGCAGCTTTCTTACAAATAAATAAGATAGATAGATAGATAGATAGATAGATAGATAGATAGATAGATAGATAGGATAAAAACAAAATCTTGTGGAAGCTGTAGTGTGTAACACAGTACACCCTTTTGTCCACATTTTTTTTGCTTACAAATGATCATTGCAATGAGTCATCAGTCTGTTTGGAGGCCTGTGATTTCTGTTACATTATCAATACTGGATTCTCACAGGGACTCCCCTTGGATTTCATGTTGCTGTCATGTGCCATGGAGATCCTGTAGCTCTGGATATGTAAGACTGGCTCTTTCAATCTCTCCAGCAGATCACAGATGGTGTATATGTTGGGATGAGCCAACTCAAAGACCTGGATCTGGGCCTGGGGGCTAGTGGAGTTGGTCAGCCATCCAACTCTCTTGCTCCTTTACCACCAGGGTTTTCTTTGTAGCATGGTCCTTTATATATTCAGTGCTTTAACCAGCAGGGTGCAAGGGCAATTTTCTCTCTCTCATTTCCTTGGGCTTTCTTTCCTGTGCCTTCACCACCAGGACCAGCTCTACTGTCCTTCCCAGAAGTGATTCAAGGCTTGTACTCCCAAGTACAGCAGCCACTGAAGGATAGGACTCACTGGTTTTCATGACCTCAGGGCCAGCTCTCCCACATGACACAGGCAGTGAGGGTTCAGGTGGAGAAAGGGCATCTTTCTCTTCCAAGCCACCCCATGGCAGGCTAGTGATAGAGCCAGATCTCTTATCCTTACACCCTCAGAGCTGGCTTACCTGCTCCTCTGTCATCCGGTTTATCCCTACTGTGATGCCCAGTCAAAGAAGAGAGGCAGTTCTCCCTAGTGTGGTGGCCAGTGAGAAGTGGAGCCAGCATAGCACAGTGCCTAAAGCAGCAGTTCAGACCAGGAACATCTGCATGTTATTTAGTGTTAGGTAACGAAAGCCTTGGAAATCAACATAAACCTCCACTGCCATAGGGCCACAGACCAAGACATTGCCCCTAATAGTAGCATGGACCCAGATGTCCTCATGGCCTCAAGTGGCAATTTAGGTCACTCAGGTTAGAATGGTTTCTCCTGGAGGCAAAGCCTTCAGATACCCTAATTGTCTCTGGTGGAAGTCCAGACCATGGATATCTGCTTGGTCTTTGGTTGCAACTCAAGCCACAGACATTGACACAGATCCTAGCTGCACCAGGACCACAGACCCAGACATGGACCCAGATGGCAGCCCAGGGTCAGGACCTCATCATGACCTCCTCATATTTGTCTGCTCCTAAAAACTGTAGAGTCTCCAGTTTCACCCCTTTCCATAGGGCATGAACCCCTCTGCTTTGCAATCTCTTCCATGTCACCACTGCACACTCCATCCTTCCCAACTCTCCATCACATTTTCATCCATCAAAATGGTGTTTCAAGCAAGTGCCTTACTGTTTTTTTTTTTTTTTTCCTGGCTGCTGTAGGCTGGCCAGACACATCTCCATCTTTAAGCAGATAATTCTAATATAGATGAATGGGTGAAGTAACAGGGATGTTTTGTGGGACCAGGAGAGAAATGGTGGTTTGAAAGAAGGAAAAGGTGGAGGAAAAACCCATGAGCTGTATTTTAACTAAAGTTTGAAGTAGGTTGAGAATAATGTGGTCCTGTGAACTAATCCTTCTTGACAGAGTGAAACCTAGAAAATAAGCCATTGTCTATACATTTAGGATATCTAGGGATAAAATAGATATGAAAACAGATGTAAATCAAGCAAAGAGAATACCAAAACTTAGATTTAGAAATGTATAATAATTTATGTTTGTTGAAAATACATTTTTTCCCACACAACATATTGTGATTATGGTTTCTCATTCTCAACGCCTCTTTAAGGAGAAGAATCCTCTAATAACAGCCAATATCATGAAAAAAGAGGATTTTTCTTGGAGACTTGGGGTAAAAATCAATGGGTGCATAAGAAGTTGATAGAAATCTGATAAGTGATGAGATCACTGAAATGTTCTTCTTTCAGTAAGTGAAAAATAAAACGTTTCATGTTCCCCCATGGAAGAAGGCAATGATTGTATTCCACAGGCTCTTAAACCATGGAGGACATGAAGCATTTCTCAACAGCAAACAAATTCCAAATGCTCAACAAACAAAAAAGTTAATTAAAAAGAAAAATAAGGAGTTCAATTAGTTTGTGTCAGCATTCACCTGTGCTGTACCATCACCACGCAAATTCACTGCATATTTAGGTCTATATGGATAATGAATACTCTGCACTTTGCATACTATCATGCCATATGGCACCCCACATAAACAAACTGAAACAACTCTTTACAGATTTAAGACTATTATATATAATGAATAGCAGTTTTTCATGTTTTTCTGTATATGTAATGGTTTAAATTCCCAAAAGTAAAGACTTACAATAACAATTTCTTAGAGTCACTCTTTGACATCTTTAGACTATTGTATTAAAATGTTTGAAGTTTGCTGTCTGAGTTATTCACCATAATTTCTTAACCAAAAATAAATGAAGTTTGGCTTGGCATTAAGAAAAAATTTATTGTTAAGAGCTTTGATCACCAGGCCGCTGGGCCTCTGAAACTTACTCTAAGCTGTGTAGGATTTGCTATCAGAGAGTAATAAGAGGTTATGTCAATGTAGAGCTAGCTAGTCGTTAGATTTCTGGATCCCTGAAAGAAAGTGGTTTAAATGCAGTGGTTGGCTGGCTCTGCAAATACTGAGAGAGGATTGCTTTATTTCTACCCTTCCAGTACATATCTCAGGATCTGCTTTGCTACCAACCCTAATCTTTGACATCCTCAGAAGACATTTCTCCCATAGGCTTGGACATTTGGGTATGTACACACACACACACACACACACACACACACACACCCCTCCCACACACACACACACACCCACACACCCACACACATGCAAAGATAAGGGAGAGTGTATTGAATGAAGTTATCCTACTTCCTGCCCACTAGAGCCAGCATTTGCTCTTAATTTTGTAAAGTAGAGATGCTTCTCAATTAGTGTAGCACTAAATCTTACAAATAATTCTTGATAGGCATAATACTCAGCAACAGAGAATACAAGAGAGGTGTTGTTGTTATTGCTATAATGCTATTGTTACAATGCAATTTTTCTCTAGTTGAGGGATGATTGAGCACCTTTAAATTTTACACAGAAATACAGAGGGATCAAATAGTCAAATATATCCTGATCAAAACTTCCTTTCCTACAAATATAATGATACCTGATGTTACATTATTGTGCAGATCAATACTAGCAAAATAAGCATGATACAGGCACAAAAAAATAAGCACACAAACCAGTGATACAGAAGAGATGACCTGGATGCAAATTCACATACCAAATATAACCTGATTTTC
This sequence comes from Arvicanthis niloticus, assembly GCF_011762505.2. NCBI lineage: Eukaryota > Metazoa > Chordata > Mammalia > Rodentia > Muridae > Arvicanthis > Arvicanthis niloticus. The sequence goes on from NC_047679.1 coordinate 104,664,168, forward strand.
AATAATGATGTCAAAAACTGTTGGGCCCCATTTCGGCACTGGTTTGGGCCTTGAGGACAAACCTGAGCCTGGCTCGAGATTCTGTGACCTTGTGGGAGTGCTTGAGCCTGGCTTGAGTTTTGAGACCTGTCTCAGTCACTTCCATACTGGGGTGACTCAGCAAACCTGTTTGGCCCTTCCTCTACACCTCTGTTGCTTATATAGAGCTTTGCCATTGACCCTATAAGTCACTTCATACCCCCGTCACACTTCCCAGCCTTTTACGTCATCTTACCCCACCAAAATCTTCCTCCCTATTCTCCAAGTTTGGAGAGGCTGATGCAATAAAGTTTAGTTCCTGCTTTGACAAGACTCCCAGAGGGTGTGTTTCTTTTGGTCCATTAACGCTGACACTCAACATCATGCTCAGCCCTGGAAAGAGACTTGGTGGGACTGGGACCACTCTCCTCTAGCCTGGACCTACTAGCAAGGAGCTGAAAAAAACTGTTGAAAAGATATAGCCCTTTAAATAAAAGGTACTAGGTTTAGGACAGAAGTTTGGAAGTAGATTATTCTCTTTCATCTTATATAAAATCAATTAAAATGGATCAAATACCTTAATTTTGGATCTAAAGTTTCAAAACTGATATAGAAATATTTAGAGAAATACTTGAAGATATAGGCATAAGTAACAATTTTCTATAAAGTAAGTCATTGATTCATAAACTAATGTTTCAAATAAACAGAGGCTTGTGAATTAAATAAAAATTTACTAGTATAGTAAAAAATTATCAAATGATATGCAGCTTGTAAACATGTGGAATAGGAAAAAATTTAAGGTCTTTATTTTATCAGGGACTAATATTTAGAATGTAAAATTAAAGCACTTTTGTTCAACGTTGAGTTGATGAAAATTTCTTCTCATTTTGTGAGATACAATTTTGTTCTATTGATGGTGTCTTTTGCCTTGCAGAAGCTTTTCACTTTCATGAAATCCCAGTTATGAATTGTTGATCTTAGTGCCCAAACTACTGGTGTTCTGTTCAAGAAATTTTCTCCTGTGCTATGTACATGAATATATTTGCTTTGTTCTTCATCCATATAGATTAGATCCATTTGATGAAGATGCTTTCTTTTTTCCATTGTATAATTTTTATCTCTTTATCAAAAAAAAAATAACAAAGAAACAGGCAGAAGAAGGATTGGAGGAGCTAGAAATGTCATGGATAGAAAAACAAAGAATCAACAAACATGGACTCACAGGGGTTCTTAGAGACTGAACTGGCCACCAGGTTGCCTGTTTGTTTCTAGCCTAGGCTAGGAGTGTATGTTTGTGTGTGTGTGTGTGTGTGTGTGTTATAGTTGTGTAGTTTACTGCTTTTGTGAGACTCCTAACAGAGAGAACAGGGACTCTTTCTGATGTTTCCACCTATGTTTGGGACCCTTCTGTGTTTCCTTGTTAAGCATTAATATAAGAAGAGGTACTGAGCATTAATATAAGAAGCATTAATATAAGAAGAGGCTGGAGAGATGGCTCAACAGTTAAGAGCACTGACTGCTCTTCCAGAGGTCATGAGTTCAATTTCCAGCAACCACAGGGTGACTCACAACTATCTGCATTGGGATCCTATCCCTCTTCTGGTGTGTTTGAAGATAGCAACCCTGTACTCACATACATAAAATAAATAGATAAATCTATTTTTTTTAAAAAAAGGACGAGGTGCTTAGTCTTTTTGCAACTTGATATGCCATGATTGGTTGATTTCCCTCCAAGGCTTGCTTTTATTTCTGAATGGAAATGGAGAAGTAGATGGAAAAGCAGGGAGGAACTGGGAGGAGAAGAGTGAGAGGAAACTGTAGTTGGGATTTAATATAAGAGAGAATAAATTTAAAAATTAAACAAAACATAAAATGAAACTACATACTCCAAAGTGAAAATTCAGTAACTAATAAATGCACAAATCAATATTTTTTCAAATAATTCCAAATGGTGATAAATCTCTAAAAATACTTGTCATTTTCTTAGCCACCAGGGAAATGTAAATCAAGATTAAAATTAAATTTTACCTCTCTAGCCAGATTTAAAAATCAGAAATATTCAGAAGAGGGACAATAAGAAACTTTGTGACAAATCTGGGAAATAAGAAACTGTTACATCTGTAATGAGAGTAATATTAATGTTCAGAAATAATCATGTAGGTTCTTTCAAACAGGAAAAACAAAAAACTAATATTTATACTACTATTCTACTACTCCTGGGCATATTTTAAAGGAATCCACATTAGTACCCAGAGATCATTACAAGAATGTTTATTGCATTTATATTTAGATATTCAGTAGTGTAAAGATGTGTCCTCAGCTTAAAAGTGTACAAACAGAAGAACTGACAGAATAAAAGCAATGTGCCCCTCCCACACAATGGAGAACTATTCACCGAAAAAGAAAAACAAACTTTAGCATTTCCAGTACAATGGATGTAACTACAGATGATGGATAACACACTGTCAATTGAAATAAGTCAAATATGCCAGTCATAAAGACATTTTTTATATGTGAAACATATGCAGACACACACATATATATGTGTTTGTGTATAATACATATATTATATAATATATTATATATAAATGTATGTATATGTGTGTGTATGTGTGTATATGAATAAATGATATAAAAGTAAAATAAAAGATATTAGGACCAATAAGAATAAGAGGAGAGAAAAAAGAAGGGAAATTAGGGGCTTACATAGGAGCAAAGTGTTTGTGAGTAAAAGTATCATAATGAACTCTACTATGGTCTATATTAATTTTTAAACATTAGAAATAGATCAACAATCATGAGAAATGTACATGTGTGTATAATCAATTATTAGTCAGCCATTAACTCCAAAATTATGCCATTTTAATACCAATAACTGGAATTAGAGATCATTTTAAATAAAATAAGCCAAATTAAGAAAGAAAAAAATCACATGAATTTTCTCACAATATGTGTGTTTGTGTGTGTGTGTGTGTGTGTGTGTGTGTGTGTAATTAAAAGGTTTATTGATTAACTGCTAGCAGAAAGAATAATCTCTGAGCTAAATTTGAGATTTGAGATTTCTGTGTAGATATCAGACAGGAAGATATGAAAGGACAGGTATAGGAAAAAACTTTTAAAGGGAAAACCATGTAAAGTCTTTCAATATCTTTTTAAGCAAGTAAAAACAGACATGTTCTGCCAAGTTAACCAATTAAGGAAACTCAAAATATTCTTTGGGTATCTGCATAAACAAATTACAGAAGCAAAGCAAAGTAGTCATATCATAACAAGTAGATAGTTATGACTATACATACTTAGGTGGGGTCACTCAGGGTTACTGGAAACTTATCATCCAGGGTTAGGCATCCATCTTGGTACCCATGAGTCACTTATGTCTGACTCAAGTCTCTGAAAGATATATTCCCAGAACTCTGACTCAGTATAGGCACTAGTTTAACAATTATTTGTACTGAAATGACATTTCCAGTGTAGTTTCGCCAAGTACTATCTTTCATGGCCTTTTTCTATATAATATGAGGAAGGTGGTTCAAATCAGGTGATGTTCATAAATGCAAAAGTGTTAATTACTTTAGAAATTCAAAAGTAAGAAATTCATATTCAGGAAATTTTGACAAACCTTTTACTGAAGTTTTGAATGTACAGATGAAATTGACACAAGTCCTTTTTAATCATATGAAACCAGGAGAAAAGAAAAAAAATGCAATTGTAGAAAAGTTGGAATCCATAAATAATGGTGTCTAGATATTTATTTAATTTACTTTAACCCTGAAGTTCAACCATTATTCAATCATGCTAATATCATATTGTCTCTCAAGCTTCACAATAATATCTTCCATAGATATTTTTCTAAAGTGTTCATGCCATTAATTATCCTTATAAATTAATAGACTCACTTTACAGGGGCATAGTTTACATGCACTCCTTTTTTGCAAATTCCTAAGACATTTTCCCCCTTTATCTAATTAGGAGGCATAAAGTCATGGAAGTCATGGAACAACTACACACTAATAAAATATGGTAACTGTTGAGACTATGTCTACGGCTCTTTTGGTCACATGCTCTTGTACTTGCTAAATGTTTGATTATCATCATCTCTATGTTCATATTAAAAGTAGACAATTGTTAGGCATCCTTAGGCTCCACTAATCTTTTTATATTTGACAAACCACTACTACTCCCCTTTAAGAGATTAAACTTTTACTCTCATGCACTTTGAGTGCATTAAAAACTATAAGTCTAATAAAAAGGTATTCCACCAATAAAACCTCAGTGTTTTTTTTTTTTATTATTTTAAGAAGTAGGGCACTTGCTGAATATATTAGAGAAAGGAAAGTCATTGTTTTTGGATAGGTAAGATTTTTTTCTTTTTATTTATTCTTCTCTTATATAAGACATCCCCACTAGTTTTTACCTCCACCCCTCCCAGTTCCAGCCCTCCCAACACACTACTCATCTTCTCCAGATCCTCTATTACTCTTTTTCTTCAAAAAAAGCAATCATTCCAAGAATATCAACTGAACATGGCATAGCAAGATGCATTAGAACTAGGGACAATCCTTCAATTCAAGGGCAGATGATGCAACATAGTAAAAGGGAAAAGGTCCCCAAAATAGGCAAAAGAGTTAAGTATAGTCACTTTGGATTTGATTGAAAAGAATGGACAATACAAAGAAATGTATGTTGAGGCATTTTAGAGAGGGAAAGGTCTTTGCTCTTTATTATATGCCTTGATATTCACAAATTTCATTGTAAAGGTTAAAATTTATTCTAAAATAATTGCTTGAGTATATACAACTCTTATTTATGAGAGTAAGATATATAGCTGATAATAAGAATAATTGACCATATTTATTAAAATAAAACCAGACTATTTTAAAATAAAATTTTAAATTAAGATTTAAAATGAAGAATGCATTATTTTCAAAATTTAAAATTTGAGACCCAGTGAGTATAAAATTTAAATTTATTTTTCTTCCATTCACATGAAACTTCTATGTATCCTAGGTATATAGATGAATTTCTGATTTTGTGATATAAGATTGATTATGTTACTCATACAGATTTTGAGAATGAAATTGTTCTTCACTTCTTTAATATCAAATATAAAAGTTAACAGAAGTTTATCTTATTCTTTTCCTTTTTGAATAGTACAAATTTTCAGACATAAAAAGTACATATCATAAAAATAGTTCTTTTGTTAGCAGTATGACAATTTGAAGCACCTGATAGCAACTTGGCATCTAGCTGTGTTCTTAATTCTGGCAAATTTAAGATAATTAATACCTTTGTAGTACAGAATGTCCCCTGTGAAAAGAATAGTTTTTATTTTCACATTAGAAATTCTAGAAAATAATTGCAGCATATTCAAAACTTAGGATTTTATCTTCTAAATGTTCAAAGATCTATTTTAAGTTATTCAATATTCTTTTTATTGAATTTTTCATACAATATGTTCTGATTATAATTTCTGTTTCCCCGAATCCAGTCAGATGCTTACCAAACCCCAAGACATGTACCTACCCAACAAACTCCATGTCCTTTCTCTTTAGAAAACAAACAGGCAAACAAAAAATAAAACAAAGTAGAATTTAAAAAAAAGAAAAAAAGAAGGAACACACATGCACAAAAATACACACTAGCACACACATACAACACATAAAAGCGTAGTAATGAAGATACATAATTTGTTAATATTTTCTATTGTCTTCAAGTTAAGATATAAACAAGTAATTGTCATATACATTGTTGCATGTGGGATATATTCTTATGTAGCAACAAAAGGCAACCTCTTACTTTAGCTGTCACTTCACTAGAGTTCATTATTCTTCATAGTAACAGGTAATCATGCCAACACTGCTGACATAAGTCAAATGGACACAAGAATAGACATTCAATTATAAAAAGCCAAAATTAAATATTTCTATTGTACTGTGAGCAAATATTATACAATTTATAAAAGTCTTGTGATGATGTTCCACAGATTTTTCAGAATTGGAGAGGAATTTAAACTTTTGGTAGCAGAGTAGAGAGAGACTTTTGCTCCAGGGAGAAGGGGACAAAAATAACAACAAAGAGAAAGCCTACCATAGTATTTACATATAATACTCTCCTAACTGTACAATATTTTTGCATAGTGTTTTTGTTTGTGAAAATCATAGTTGGCTGTTATTTTAGTGATTGAAGTAAAGAGATGATGCAATTTGAAAAGCAATTACCATTTGCTCAAGTGATTTAAAAGCTGTAACTATTTAAGACACATTCTTTTCTTTAACATCCAGGCAGAGTACACAAATGAAGATAATAATAACTCCAAGTTATTGAGCACCTATTATATGTGCTGCCTTGCAACCCATTGTCCATACAATAAATGGGCAATTCATTCGTTACATTCAACAACAAAGAAACTGATGAAGTGAGCTAAAGAGTCCAGACAAGGAACACAGGATACAGCATTCTGTTAAGTCCAGCTTGACTTAGCACTCTCTTTTGTTCTTCCTGTTGCATGTCACATTAAAAAAAAACACTTATTTTAAGCTGTTTAGTTTAATCTAGCCTAATGAGTAATCAAGAGTGTGTGTCTAACAGTCTTTTGTTTAGAAGAGACATTTAAAAAGGAAAAGTATAAGATAATGATGATGAAATAAGACTACTCATCATTTTTTTCTTTCTTAGCAAAAAGGAAAATTTTCTGCAGTGTAATTCAAAATACATTTAAAGCAATGTATAAGTGGACAGGCCTCCTTTTGTTATTTAAATTTCAATGATTCCTGGAGACAATGATGTTATTACCTTTCTTTTACGAGGGAATATATATGGAATGCTATTAGAAAATTCATTACATATTTTCAGAGTCTACTTTACTTGTATTTGCCTGAGACCGAACTACAAAATTGGTAAAATTTATTTTCTCTTCTGCCTGTCATAAAACTATATTTAGCTACTAAAAATCTTCTTACATTCAATTAGCACTTTAAAATACAGAGCTGAAAGTAAAATAAAATACAGTGTTACAATGGGATAAAGGAGAAATTAGGACAGAAGGTTTGGATAGGGATGGGGAGGAGAGGACCAATAGAAGATGCCCTAGGGAGGGATTATGAACACTAAAGGACATTTGACAAACTCTAAGGAAACTAAATACTGTTGGAAATTCCTAGCTCTGAAAAGTAATTACCATATAATAGAGGTGACAATACTTCAAATAGGTATCATATACTATCAAATAAAACTTCAAGTACTAGGAATAGTGTATATTTTTTGAGCTGTTAGGCAAAGTGCCAACCTGCCCACTTCTGGTGAATACATTGTAGCCTAAGTTCAGTGCTATTGGTTGCCTTCTACATTTTGATGGCAAGACCCTATTGTTGAAAATATCATATACTTATGTGATAGAACATGAACTAGAAGCCTTATCTTTACAGGCTTGTGTTCATAATGTTGAAAGATATTATATATCCTACCACAGGAGAAATGTATAAATCAATCTCATTGAGCTCTGATCTCTGCTATGGTAATGTATTATGGTAAAAATATCTTACATCTTAACAGTCTGGGAATGTTGCTAGACTTAACAATCAAAGTTAAAACTATAATCTGAGGTCACTTAAGATGTAAGATTCCTATCCTACTGTATACTCAGTCTTTTTGTTTATCCTGCATTTAAAGAAATAATGCAACAATCAAATTTGTCTTGAGTTTTCTATGTAATTAACTTTTACAACCTAACATATTATACAGCTATAATCTTAAATTTTCTTCCCTGTTCCTGACCCTGAGGGACATGTATTTGTATACTTTACTAAAACAGCAAATATAAAGATTGAAAGCATTTTTATAAAATGAATATCTGCCAAAAATGTTGAACATAGCATTTTGATATTTTTAATGAACAAGTATGTTTATAATAATGTATGTTATCTAGATCAGTTGAGGTTTGTTGGAGTTAGTTACTTAATCCCTTGTAAAAGTGCTAAAATTTTCTATTAATACCCCTATTCCTTTGTTCCATGTGATGTCTTCTGTGCTGTTCAGTAAAGACAGAATATATCGGCGCACACAATCCTTCAAAGAACAGGCACAAAACAGACAAATACATAGTAACCTACAGAAACAGACAGACAGATTCACAAGGTAGGCATAGACCACAAATGCAACAGACAAAAGAATGGATGACATGGGGAACATAAATTAGAGGACTCAAATCTTAAGACTCTGAGTCATTATTGTTGACTCAGAATGTATTATCAATGCATTTATTATCAATATAGTTATTTATATAACTGACTTACAATGTGAGCTACAATAATGACTTGTCTGCTTGGCATGTCCATTGATGTAACAGTGACACAAATGTCACAGACAAAATTAACCAATTTCTGATTGTATTTAAGGCCTGCCCCATGAGATGAAGCCCATGACTAATATTGCTAAAGTAGCCATGAACCTGAGTCTGGATGTCACTTATCCCAGGAGAAAACCTACTACTAATATTCTGTCAAATGGACATAACAAGAAAACAACTCCAAATGACACACTTCTATACCCATATATCAGTATATTATTCATCCCTCATCAGAAAAATGTCTTCCAGTATACACTAATTAACAAAGGGAGCAAAAATGAATAAGAGACTTATTGCAACATGCAGCCTTATAGGCTGTCTGTATTAAATCTCTCCCCCAAATGGCTCAGGAATCTGTGAGGATAAAGAGGTAGAAAGATTATAAGAATCAGAAATGGTAGGTGGTATCAATAAAATAGTGTTTTCCAGACACAACAGGGTACATACATGTATATGAACTCACAGAGCCTATGACAACATGCAAAAAGATTTGCCCAAGTTCAAGACAGACAAAACAACAGTGGAATAGGAGCAGTAGGAACAAAGCCCCACCACTAACCAAATAGCCATTTGAATTGGTATTTGCTGTGAGAGGAAAAAAAATAATTTTCTTCAATGCAGTGACATGGGTTTATCCAAAACTCTCCAGGGAAGGCTTCTTGCTTAAAAGTAGAGAGCCAACGTATTTTTTAAAGAAAGAGAAACAATATTAAGTTCAGTTATAGTGAATTTAGACAAAATCTGGGAGAACTGGGAGGAAGGGAAGCAATATGACTGAAAGATATAAGACATTATGGGTGTAACTTCCGATATTCTGCAAAGACACAATCTCACAACAAACTCCTCTGATCCTTCTACTGTTATGATCTTTCTGTCCCATCCTCTGTAATGTTCCCTGAGCCTTAGGTGTGGCAATTTTATGTGTATTGGGTCTGTGCTCTCCAAATCTGAATTTGGATTGGTTGTGATTTTCTGTATTTGTCTATATGTTTTGAAAGGAGGAACCTCATTAGCATGTTTGCATAAATATGAGCTAAACAAGGACAATAATAGACATGCTAAGGTGGAAGGGGACAAAGCCCATGAGGCCTCAACCCTATATGAGGAACTAGAGGCAGCTAAGGAATGTTGAGTGTAGGAAAATATTCTTTGTCAGGGAAGACTATACTTACTGTTTATCTAGTACCAAATGGTTATAGCCCTGAAAAGGTACATACAAGTAATAATATATATATTAAGCAAGTTGTGGTTATATCCTTAGAAATACATATGTATATATAAATATTTATGCAAGTAACAACAATTAACATAAAAAGAGATTATGAATTAAAGAGCAATGAGAAGTATGTGGGCATGTTTGAAGGGATGAAAGAGAAGGGATAAACAATATAATTATATTGCAATCTCAAACAATAAAAGAATTAATAAAAATATTACATGACATTCCCAAAAGAATAAAACCATTATTATTAATAAGATAGAAACCACAACTAAAGCTTCTATAGATACTTCCTCTTATGCACAAAACATTAATCTACTAAATTTTATAAGACTGTATTGCATCATCCACACTAGAATTATAGATACTTGTTAGCCACTACAAGATTGTTGATAACTGAACCTGGGTCCTCTGGAAAAACAAGTTTTCTACCACTGAGCTAGTTATCTAGTCCTTGTTAGTTAATTGATTAGTTTATTAACTAATTATTGGCTTTCTTGGTGTATGTTGTATTCACATGTTTGCTTGTTCAAATATGCATGTCATGGAGTACGTGTGTAGAAATCCAAAAAGAACTTGCAGGAATTGATTCTTTCATTCCTTTATGTGGATTCCTGGATTAAACTGAGGTTATCAGGTTTGAATAAAGTGCAATTACCCTCTGAGGCATCTTGCTGGTAAGTTTCTTACACTTTGTAAGCTATATATTCTCTATGTGATTTCATAATTATGATTCTGATTTGTTTTTAATGTATTATATTATTTTCTTAAGCTTTTCTCATTTGGGAAATGTTGGCAGGCTGCAGTTTGACTGCATATTAAAACATATTTTTAAAATGACATTTTTTCTGTGGGAATGATATTAAGTTTTTTAATTTGTATAGACTTTAATATTGATTATTGTTTGCTCACATTTAAGTTAGTAATCCAGAATACTTGAAAATAAATGGGAGTATAGTGAAGTTATTACATCTTCAGAATTCTCTTATTTACTAATTTATAACATGTTAAAAATATGACTTGTGTCTATAATGTATTCCTACCTCATGTATACCTTCATATATACCTTCAACATAATGCTTTTTTGCACAGTCTTTTCCTTGTTCAATTCTTGTAAGATTCTTAAAACAGCAATTGTTCTATTACATGAATTGCAGGACTTTAAATGACTGGCTTTGTTATCCTCTTCAACTGTTCTTACTGTGTGCTCTTCATTTGTATCTAAATAATAGAAAAAATATTTAATTCTATTGCTCTTATCATGTTAGTATCTTTCTAATAAATTTCCAAAGGCTACTGTAGAGTGCTTACCTCTAAAAGACATTGTAAATCAGCAGATGCCACACAGGCCTTCAGTCACCTATTTTACAGCACTCTTTAGTATTATTGTAAATAGTGATGATAGAGTCATAGTTTTTGATTTAAGTTTTACCTTCTTACATGAGAATTACAAAAGTTCAAAATATTATATTTTGTTTTATTTCATCTACCTATAATATTTTAAGAAATATGTGCATTTAATCTTACTTTATTTTCAATTATAACAGAGGGTTAACAAATTCTTACCAGTGGGAATTGTTTTGAAACCCAAGTATAGTACTAATACTCATAAATACCCATTGACTTATATAAATATAAATTTCTAAATGGTAAAAATATGTAACTAGCTCAAGGCCAGTGGCTCAAACCCTTCCAGTCTGTGCCTATACCTGGAATAGTCCTAAGGCATCAGCTCTGCACCCAATCCTCCCAAAACCCAAAGGAGGTTGGACTCCCAAAAGCTCTAACATGTCCAGGAGTGTAGGTGAGTAGGTTGCAATGCCACTCCTCCCCCCAGAAAAAAAACAGGGAATAATTTGGGACAGGTGGGGACTGAGGAACTCCCTCAAGGCCAGTGGTTCAGGACCCTTCGAATCTGTACCTGTTCCTGGAGCAGCCATAATGCATCAGCCCTGCACCCAATCCCCCCAAAACCCAGAGGAGGCTGGACTCCAAGGAGTTCTAACATGCCCAGAAGTGTAGAAGTGTAGGCAGCAACACCTTCCCCCCAAAGAGGAAATAATTTGGGACCCAAGGGACCCAAGAACTCCCTCAAGGCCAGTGGCTCGGGAAACTTCCAGTCTGCAACTGCTACTGGATAATAGGATCACAGGATTTTAGGAGCTTGGGCACACCAACATTTCAGAATCCCCAAAACAGCTTGACTCCCCAGAGCAATCATAACCAGCATCTCTGGATCAGAGGATTACAGAGAAAGCTGGACTCTGAGGAGTTCTGACACAACCAAGATAAAAGGAAAGACAGGCTCCAATCAGAGACAGTGAAGTGAAGGCAGCACTAGAAATAACCAGATGGTTAAAGGCAAGTGCAAGAACATAAGCAACAGAAACCAAGGTTACCTGGCATCATCAGAACCCAGTTCTCTCACCATAGCAAGACCTGAATATCCCATGACACCAGAAAGGCAAGATTCAGATTTTAAATCACTTCTCATGATGATGATAGGAAACTTTAAGAAGAACATAAATAAATCCCTTAAAGAAATTTAGAAGAACACATGAAAAACAGGTAGAAACCCTTAAAGAGGAAACACAAAAATCCCTTAAAGAATTATAAGAAAACACAACCAAAAAGGTGAAGGAATTCAACAAAAATGGTTCAGGACATAAAAATGGTAGTAAAAACAATAAAGGAATCACAAAAGGAGACTACCCTGGAGATAGAAAACCTAGGAAAGAGATAGATCAGGAGTCATGTATGCAAGACTCACCAACAGAATACAAGAGATAGAAGAGAGAATCTCAGGTGCAGTAGATATCATTGACACAACTGTCAAAAAAATACAAAATGCAAAAAACTTCTAACCCAAAACATCCAGGAAATTCAGGACACAATGAGAAGACCAAACTTAAGCATAATAGGTATAGAAGAAAGCAAAGATTTCCAACTTAAAGGGCAAGTAAATATCTTCAACAAAATTATAAAAGAAAAATTCCCTAACCTAAAGAAAGAGATGTCTATTAACATATAAGAAGCCTACAGAACTCCAAATACACTAGACCAGAAAAGAAATTCCTCTTGTTACATAATAATTAAAACACCAAATGCACAAAGAAAGAAAGAATATTAAAAGCAGTAAGGGAAACCGGTCAAGAAACATAAATAGGCAGACCTATAAGAATTACAGCAGACTTCCCACAAAAGACTATAAAACCAGAAGATTCTGGACAGATGTCATACAGACCCTAAGAGAACACAAATGGCAGCCCAGCCTACTATACCCAGCAAAACTCTCAATTACCATAGATGGAGAAACCAAGGTATTCTATGACAAAACCAAATTTATACATCTTTTCACAAATCCAGTCCTACAAAGGATAAGAAAGGGAAACCACCAACACAAGGAGGGAAATTATACCCTAGAAAAGCAAGAAAGAAATCTTTTTGGTAGGGAGACTTTTAATGACTGCTCCTATTTCTATAGGGATTATGGAACTGTATAGATGGTTTATCTGTTCCTGATTTAACTTCAACAAATGGTGCTGGTTCAACTGGAGGTCAGCATGTAAAAGAATATGAATCGACCAATTCATATCTCCTTGTACAAAGCACAAGTCTAAGTGTATCAAGGGCCTCAACATAAAACCAGATACAATGAATCTAATAGAAAAGAAAGTGGAAATGGATCTAGAACACATTGGCACAGTGGAAAATTTCCTTAACAGAAAACCAATGGCTTAGGCTCAAAGATCAAGAATTTACAAATGGGACTTTACAAAATTGAAAAGCTTCTGTAAGACAAAGTACAATATCAATAGGACAAAATGGCAACCCACAGATTGGGAAAAGATCTTTACCAACCCTACATGCCATAGAGGACTAACATCTAAAATGTACAAAGAACTCAAGAAGATAGACTCCAGAGAACCAAATAACATTATTTAAAAATGGGATACAGAGCTAAAAAAAGAATTTCCAACTGAAGAATACAGAATGGCTGAGAAGCACCTGAAGAAATGTTCAACATCCTTAGTCATCAGGGAAATAAAAATCAAAACGATCCTGAGAATCCACCTCACTTCAGTAAGAATGGCTAAGTTCAAAAACTCAGGTGATAGTAGATGCTGGTGAGGATGTGGAGAAAGAGCAACACTCCACCATTGTTGGTGCGATTGCAAGCTGGTAAAACCACTCTGGAAATCAGTCTGGTGATTCCTCTGAAAAATGGACATAGTATTACCTGAGAATCCAGCTATACCACTCTTGGGCATATACCCCAAAGATGCTCCAACATATAACAAGGACACATGCTCCACTAGGTTCATAGCAGCCTTCTACATAATAGCCAGAAGCTGGAAAGAACCCAGGTATCCTTCAACAGAGGAATGGATACAGAAAATGTGGTGATTTACACAATGGAGACTTATTCAGCTATTAACAACAATGAATTCATGAAATTCTTAGGCAAGTGGATAGAACTAGAAAATATCATCCTGAGTGAGGTAACACAATCACAAAAGAACACATATGGTGTGCACTCACTGATAAGCCCAAAAGCTCAGGATACCCAAGGTACAATTCACAGACCACATGAACCTCAAGAAGAAGGAAGACCAAAGTGTAGCTTCTTATGACCTTCTTAAAATGGGAACAATATACTCATGGTATCAAATACCTAGACAAAGTGTGGAGCATAGACTGAAGAAAATGCCATCCAAAGATTGTCCCACCTGGGGATCCATCCCATATTCAGATATTCAACCCGGACAGAATTGTGGATGCCACGAAGTTCATGCTGACAGATGCCTGATATAGCTGTCTCCTGAAAGGCTCTGCCAGAGCCTGACAAATATAGAGGTAGAAGCTTGCTGCCAACCACTGGACTGAGCATTGGGTCCCCAGTAGGGCCTGCAATTGAGGATTTAGAGAAAGAACTGAAGGAGCTGAAGGGGTTTGCAATCCCACTGGAAGAAGAATGATATTAACCATCCATACAGCCCCCAGAGCTCCCAGGGACTAAACCACCAACCCACGAGTACACATGGAAAGATCCATAGCTCTACGTGCAAATGTAACAGAGGATATCTTTGTAGGGCATCAGTGAGTGGGTAGGCCCTTCATCCTGTGAAGGCTCGATGCCCCATTGTAGGGGAATTCAAAGGTGGGGAGGCAGGAGTGTGGAAGGTGTTGGGGGAATACTGTCATTGAAACAGGGGAGGGGAGATGGGATAAATGGTTTTGGGAGGAGACCAGGAAAAGGGATAACAGTTGAAATGTAAATAAAGAAAATATACAATAAAAATAAATAAAAGAAGAAAAATCAAAGACATAAAAGGTTACCATTTAAAAAAAAAAAAGGCCATAAGAGATAAAATACTATTTTAATATGGTAATAATATTAGAGAAAACTCTCATATTGTACAGCTTCATAATTTCATGTTATTTTAAGCATTGTGAAGAAAAATATTTATGTGCATAAGCACAAAATACTAAATAAGATATTAGTAATCCAATCAGTTAATGAAGCCAATAATAAAGTGACTATTTCAAATAGCTTATCTCAAAAACAGAAATATGGTATCAAATATAATTATATTCTCTTTAAATATATATGGAGTATATAGATTAGATGTATACTTTAAATATCTTTATACATATCTAACATCAGTATTAATTAATTTTACCCTTTTTCTTCCTTAAATTTTGATGCCTGTAGGAGTCAGCTATTAACTGTAAAAATCTATTCACAAAATAATTATGCATGTTATACAAAGAAATGAACATAATTTTTATTGTACAAGTCTCTTTGCAAATGTTATTTCTAAAAAAAATTGTGGGCATGCTGTACTTATGTTACTAATTTGGCAGTTTTATCATTAAAGTTTGTGATGCTAAAAAAATTATCATTATAGTGTTCTGAATATCTTGGGCCAGATTGTTACTAGTGTGGCATGGCATGGCCTTGTTGGAGGAAGTGTGTCATTTTGGAGGGTGGGCATTGAGACACTTTTCCTAGCTGTCTGGAAGATACTGTCTTCTCTTAGCTTTCAGAACAATTCTCTTAGCTTTCAGAACATTGAGGCAGAACCATGTCTGCCTCAATGCTGTCATGCTTCCTGTCATGAAAATAATAGACTGAACCTCTGAACTTGTAAGCCAACTTCAATTGTTGTGCTTTATGATATTTGCCTTGGTCATGGTGTATTTTCACAACAGTGAAACCCTAAGATAAAAGTTGGTCCCAGAGATTGGGGTTTTGCTTTGATAGGCTTCATCATGTTTTTGTTTGGAGGAATGTGTATTTTGGGACTCTGGTTTTCGGGAGCAATAGAATGCTTTATGTGGGGCTTAATTAACCATCCTAGCAAGAATATGGGAGACATTGGTGTTTAGTACTATTTGAATTCTTTAGACCTAGCTCAAGAGGATTCAGTTAAGGAGAATGTTAGAAACTAGTTTTATGATATTTTGGTGACTATGGATGCTTTTTGCCATTGTCTGAAGAGTCTCCCCAAGGATAAGGATAATAGACTTAGATTAATTGCTTTGACAAAGGAAGCCTCAAAACAGCCTGATATATATTCTGATGAGTGGTTAGTAAAGTTCACTCTTATGAAGTCATTTTAATGAAAAAAAGCAAGCTGAGAAAAGAAATATACAAAATGTTAAGTATTAAATGGGCACTAGGAAGTGGAATGAAGCTAAATACTGTGTTCAAGGAGATAAATTAATTGAGAGGTTACCTCAGGACAAAATCTCGCCTAACTAAGCTTACAGCTTATGTTTTTGCAGTTGAACAAGGAATAGTTATATGTAGGTCTTATTATTACTTAGTTATTGTTTTCATTTGGAATTTATCAACTCTCATGTCTTCAAAAAATTGTGATAATTGAACAACCAACTATACAGTTTCTACATTTCAACAAAAGGATATTTTTTGATATATAACTTATTTTATTTTTTTCTAATTACTTTAAAAATCATTACAACATTTTAAAATTGGTCCAACATTTTAACAAACCCTAGATACTGTCAATGGTAGAGTTAAAATTGATGCACTAGAATATAATTCTACAAAAATAAGATCACTTTATTTTAGAATTCTGACTTGAAATATCTAAGCCATTTCTTACCTTTCTTTTTTTTGTTATAAAGACAGCATTTAATTGGGGCTGGATTACAGTTTCAGAGGTTCAGCTCCTTATCATCAAGGCATGAACATGGCAGCATCCAGGCAGGCATAGTGCAGGAGGAGATGAGAGCTCTATGTCTTTCTCTGAAGGCTGCTAGAAGACTGGTTTCCAGGTAGCTAGGATGGGAGTCTTTTTTTTTTTTAATCAAATCTTAATTTTTACTTTTTCACACAGGGGTTATAAACACAAAAAAGCAGGATGTGGGGAAGGGGATGATACAGGAGCATAGATGTTCAGGGGGAGATATCTTTTAGAACAGGATATTGGCTGGGTGAAGCTTCAGGGTACAGGTCATTATGACTCTGCCTATGATTCACTCGTCTTTATCTAAATTGGTACTATCCACCAAGGCTGCCTATTTACAAGGTCTACGACTACTCAGGCTGGTAGATTTCCACAAAAGCTGCCTGTTTACAATAGTTTATAGCCCTCTGTTTCAGTGTTTTTCCACAGAGACCCAAGACTTTGTGTTAGCAGGCATGTATGTCAGGCCTATTGCCGATTTTAGGCCTATAACTGATTTTAAGCTCTCAGTGTATAAGCAGGGCTGCCCCTGACATCTCTTCCTTTTTCCAAGTATAGAAGGGCCCTGGCAATTCTAATCTTGTGAAGGCTGGGATAGAGGCCTGACCTCCAGTAATTAAAGAGGACCTTATAATGTCTAAGCCATTTCTTATTTTAGCTGATATACTAACTCTCATTAAAATAAGGTATATATAAGAATGAAAAAGAGCTTTATGCTCAACTGAAATTTAGTAGAAACTTATGCATAACCCTGTCCTAATGGAATAACCTAGGATAAAAGTAATTGTCTGTATTAGACTACCACTTTGTTTCAATAGAAAATTAAATCAACAAAAATGACCAAAAAAAGCCTTGTAACATACTCATTTTATAGATGTAGGATGTACTCTAAATGGTCATTCCCATATTAGGTTTCTATTGCTCATTTACAACCCCTTTCATTTATGTGATAATACAGAAAGAACAATGAGTAATTTTACTAGCATTAGCATTCATTTTAAATGAAGACACTAAACAAAGTTTTGTATTCAATGTAGCTTTGAAACAATCTCAATGAGGCCTACAGTGTAACGATCAGAGAAAAAAGATGAGCACTAATTGCTTCAATAGCACTAGAAAGAAATTGGTTTAGAAAAAGAGGAGAGAAAAATAATTAATGTTTACAGTGCTTTAACCAGAAACTAAAATGAAGAGATGTTGAGTCCATTCAGAATGGTCCATGTTTCACATGCTTTGGAACTTTGAAAAATCAGCCATAATCTAAAGTAAGAGGTTGATTTAGAATTGTAGATATTGGAATAAAGATAATATCCTGTAGCAACAATGTTGAAAAACAATGTGCTATTTTGTCATTGAAGTTGTTTAACGTTATACATTATATTTCCTAAAAATGATTCTGTTTTGTTGAATATTCTGTCTTAAAAGACTTTGAACTTTGTGAATTTTAACCAATTACATTTCTTACCAGTTAACATTCCTAGTGGGAGCAGTTGTTGAAGTAGTTATTCATGGATATATATATATATATATATATATATATATATATATATATATATATACACATATACATATATATACATATATATACATATATATACATATATATACATATATACATACATATATATATATATATATATACATATATACGTATATATATAGACATCTTTTCAACTGATTTTTCTCCTTAAAATTATATATATATGCTGCTTCACTGAAGTTTACTTATACTAGATCTTACAATATCTCTACCCCTTCATCCATCATGATCCCTTAGTCTTGGCAGGAGTGGGTATGATCTAGATGCTACATTTAGAACAGAGTACTATATAGTATCTTATTCTCTGCACATTAGCCACTTACAAGTGTCTGTATTAGTCACTATTTACTATGAAAAGAAGTTCTTTGATGAGAATTGAGAGAAGTCCTACATATAGGTCTAAAGATAAGTATTTAGGGAATGGTTTAATGATAAGTTCATTTAAGATAAAAATTATAGTATGTATTCTCTATACCCATGGAATAAAAACAGCACAAATTAAGATAGAATTGAAGGTGCAGATATAAGCTAATTACAGCTAACTGATTTTCAGCAAAGAGGCAAACATAGACATTGAAGCAAAAAAAAAAAAAACCTTCAGTTAGAAGTGCTGGAAGACTGGATGGTTATATGTAAAAGAAAGAAAGTTTAACCTTATTTCTCACTGTATACAAAACTCAACTTCAAATGGATCAAGGACCTCAATATGAGACCTGATACCAAGAATTCATTATTAAAAAAATGTAGACACTGTCATTTACCTTATGGGTCCAGTAAAGAACGTTCTGATTAGGAGTCTGGTAAATAATAAAAAAAATGTCTGGTAATTTATAAAATAAAAGCAAATATTGAACATTGCATCTGCATGAAACAGAAATCACCTGTTTTTTGGTTTTGTTTTTATTTTTTTTTATAAAGGACATCATCACTTGAGTGAAGGGTAAGCCTACTGGATGAGAAAAAATCTGTACATTACATATATGATAAAAAGCTCATACTTAGAATATGCAAAGTATGAAAAACCTGAACACTAATCAAGCAAACACATGATTCAATTAAAAACTCAATTAATAACAACTAGGCATAGATTTACATACAGAGCCTTCAAAAAACACCATAAAATGGCTGTAAAATATATTTGCACATTCAGTATTCTTTTTTAGTATATGTGCTGCTGAAGCGAGCACCACATTCAGTATTCTTACCCATCATGGAAATACAAGATAAAACCACATTAAGATTTTGCCTTATACCTTTAAGTATGACTAAGGTCAGAACAAAGCAAATAACAATGGACACTGTTTTGTTGTTTGTTGTCATTGTTCTTTTCTCTTTTTATTGTATATTTTTTATTTACATTTCAAATGTTATCCCTTTTCTCAGTTCCCCCTCAAAACTTCCATACCAACCACTTCCCCTGCTTCTATGAAGGTGTTCCACCACCCACCCACCACAATATAGCTTATATGTATGTCTATGAACATATAACATGAATACAGAACAAAATTTACATAAAGAAATAATCAGGGAGATGGTTTTAAAAAGAGACATACTATAGGTGAATCTGAAAATGCACATGATATGTTGGAATGAAAATACCTTTATAAAAGTCATGACTCCATAGAATGAATATATGTCAATAAAAACAAACTAATAACACAAGCTTTGGAGTAGCATAGCCTCATAATATGAGCATAAAAGTGCTGCTTGCAAGTTCAGGTGTCTATATATGCTATAACAAACAAGGTGCAATCTAAGTTAATACTTAGGTGCACAACTTACAAACAAACATGAGTATTCCAGGTACAGCAAAAACAATGAGTATGACAAATTTGTTGTTCCATTTTGTATAATTATTAGAAGGAATCATTCAGGCATAAAAGCAAATTTTTCTGCTACAATAAATTATGAGTCTTTATCATCATAAATTTAATTAAGGATGGCAAAGGTTTAAAAGAAGACATTAGGAGTACAAATATTTTAAGTATTCTTTCTGATATCTATGAAGCTTGAAAAATAATCCCTATCAATGTAGGTTATTTTACACATTATGTGTAAATCAATGTAGTTACCTCCTATGACATTGACAGTATAATATTTAATACAGCATTTTTTGTTATTCTCTCTTATTTTATAAATCCATTATTTTCTTTTATTTGCATATGCTTTAATGGCATATTTATGTTAAAAATAGAAAATGTGATTAAGATCATTGTTCCTTTTCTTATTTTTTTTTATTTTAGCCCTAATGATGTTTTTTCTTTGTTGCTCTATGATATGATAAAATATATCCATGATAAAAGATATACATGTCAATGTAACCTTACTGTATTATTTACTATCTTTCCTCTATGGACTATATACAAATATGTGATGTACTATATGTGAATATATAATATTTGTCTATTTCAACTATAAAAAACATTTGGGTTTTTTTTTTTTTTTTTTTTTTGGTTTTGGTTTTTCGAGACAGGGTTTCTCTGTGTAGCCCTGTCTGTCTTGGAACTCACTCTGTAGACCAGGCTGGCCTCGAACTCAGAAATCCATCTGCGTCTTATAAAAACATTTGTAATGTTAATTTGTAATGTTAATTTGCATAGTCTGGGTTTCAAAAATGAAAAACATCAGGAAGTCATTTACTTTTTACACTAAATTCCCTAAGAACAAAACACAATTAAACTGCTCTAAAAATAAATCCTGGTAATAAACAGGAAGAACAACAACATAGTAGTCAATGTTTTTTTTTATCATGCTGAATAATTTTAAAATTTAAAAATAATAGTAATAATAATAATGTGACTAATGATAATATCATACATTTGTGTAGGTATGAAGTCATAGACTCATGTCACATGGCACACGTGTGGAGGTGAGAGAACAATGAGCATGAACCATTGTTTTGTCAACATTCTGGATTTGGAACTCAGGTAATCAGATATGTATAAAGCAGCTTCACTAGCTTAACAATCTCAACAGCCATGTATATGATAAAAAAAAATTCTTATGCATTATTAGCGGCCTTGTGTACAAAAACATTTCAAATAAATAGGCATAGGTGAAAGACTTCTCTCAGAATTTTTAATTTTCTTAATTGATCAGATAGCCAAAATCAATGGAAAATACTTTTGTCACCAAAACCCTACATTTTTCAATAAATGCTACATATTAATGTTTATTGTGATAAATCATCTATTTAAATTATTATCTCTTTCATCCAATGTGTTCAATTAAATTTCAAGTCTCATGAGTAAAGAACAAGTTTATATTCAAATTAACCATTTTTGTCATTGAACTACAGGACAAAATTCTTAATGTTTAAATACAGTTTATTTTTTCTAGAAGTATTAAGTTTTTGAATTTTGATTCTATAGCCATATCTATCAGGGTATAAATGCCAATGAGACAGTCGCCTTAATAGCCCTTAAGGAAGGTTAACACAGTTATGTGAGACTATATTTTATGGTCGAAATGACATCATAGGACATGATATCACAGGATATGCTATAGGCAATGAAAATGTTTTCTAGCCCATCTTTGGATGAAATACTACATAGCTGATTTAACACAGCAGTGTTCACTATAATTTTAGCAGTTGGTATGTTCAGATAGCATAATCACAAGTTCAGAATCAACCTAGATGACATAATATACCTCAAAACAGACACACTAGTGTAGATTTGAAAACAATGTGTTGGTAGAAATAAAAATGTTTAGAATACTACTATTATCATTGCTTAATTGAGACCCTAATAAGCCATTCTTTAGTGCTATTATAATTAAAAACCCCAGGAGTGAGTGAAAACTCTCCAGTTCTTTCACTGCAACAATACTCTCTCTTTCTAGATTATGCACCAGACTGAGTTTACTTATTTAGAAGGTACTTAACCCATTTTTATATTCTGATTAGACCATTTTCCCCGAATCTTTCTTACATGTATATGTTTACGACAAGTTCACTATTTATTGGAGGTAGGAATAAACTTCCTTTTTCTAGGATGTAACGTTCATAGTAATGCATGCATGTGGAAAGAAATGGAGACAAGTCAAATGAGAAATAACAGAGTTTATTAACCTAGAAATTCCAGTAGCAAAAACCTCAGGTACTACTGATTGTGTTTTAGAGACTGAACTGACACTGAACAACCTTTATATTCAAACAAGGTAAAAAAATTTGCATATGCTTTGAGGAATGATCCGTGTGAGGACTCTGTGGATGCATTGAATACAAGTGGAATACCCTCATGTGATTGGTTATGTTAAATTGCTCTCTAGATGTGATCTCTATACAAGGTAAATCTTTCAGATGCCATAACTAAAGTATTTTTTTTTTGCAGTGGATGGTGGCAAATGTATAAACTGAATACTGCTCAAAGGGAAGAGATTGTGATTAGAGAGCCATGCAACAAAAGAGACATCAGCACTTTCCTCAGAATCCCCAAGGGTCAAGGACAATTTTGGGGGAAAATGAGTAGAAATTTTATAAGAGCCACAGGTCAGGAAGTAACAGAGCTTAACGCTATCTTCTGAAGATGACAGTAACATTGTACTCATAAACTGTTAGAATAGCAAATTAGGGATATGATCAGTTGGATAGTTTGACAGATCATAGTGATTTTATATTATATAATTTAAAGCAGAGATGATGTTTTTCTTTTTCAAATTTCAATTAAAATATACTTATAGTACTTTTCTCTTAGGCTTCCATCTTGACCCCTTTTTTCATTCAATAGTGAGTTGTTCAGATTCCACAATTTTGTATACTGCCTATTTTTCTGTTATAATATTCAACTTTAATCCATGTTGATCATATATCATATGGTTTCAATTTTCTTATGTATGTTGAGAGTTGCTTTGTGTATGCATATGCTGCTAATTTTGAGGTAAGTTCCACTAGCCTCTCAGAAGGAAGTATATTATTTAGTATTTAAATGGAATATTCTAGAGAAGTCTTATAGGTTTATTTGATTTATAGCACTGATTCACTCCATAATTTTTCTAAGTGTTGTCTGGATGAGTGAAGTACTGTTTGACAAGTACAATATTGAAGTTTCTATCATTATATGAAGTTAATATATGATTTTAGCTGTACTAGTAATAGTCATAATGTACTCAGATATTCTTGTGTTTTGTACATAGGTATTTAAAATCATGATATCAGCTTGGTGGATTTTTACTTTTATGAATATGTGATGTCTTTCTTTATCTCTTCGAAAAAGTTGTGGGTTGATGTCTAATTTTTCTGATATTGAAATAGTTAGACCTGCATTCTTCTTGGATCCATTTGTTTGGAAGACTTGTTCCTCTCCTTTTACCCCAGGGTGATATCTATACTTGAAGATGAGGTGTGTTTCTTTGATACTACAGAAAGACGAACCTTGTTATTGAATACAGCATGTTAGTTTGTACTCTTTTATTGTAGAATTAAAACCAGTAATATTCAGTCTTTCAATAAGCAGTGTCTTTGAGCTTTATTAAAGTTTCTTTTATAAATGTGGGTGCACTTGCATTTGGAGCATAAATGTTTAGAACTGAGAGTTCATCTTGGTAGATTTTTCCTTTGATAAGTATGAAGTGTCCTTCCTTATCTGTTTTGATTACTTTTTGTTGAAAGTCAATTTTATTTGATATTAGAATGGCTACTCCAGCTTGTTTCTTGGGATCATTTCTTTGGAAAATTGATTTCCATCCTCTTACTCTAAGGTAGTATCTGTCTTTTCACAGAGGACAGTTTCTTATAGGCAGCAAAATTCTGGGTCCTGTATATGAAACTATATTAAATCTTTTCACAGAGGACAGTTTCTTATAGGCAGCAAAATTCTGGGTCCTGTATATGAAACTATATTAAATCTCAAAGTACACATTGCATCTCACACACTAATAGTGGGAGATTTCAACACCCCACTCTCAGCAATGGACAGATCATGGAAACAGAAACTAAACCAAGACACAGTGAAATTAACAGAAGTCATGAACCAAAAGGATTTAAAAGATATCTATAGAACATTTCATCCTAAAACAAAAATATACATTTTTCACAGCACCACATGGTACCTTCTAGAAAATAGACCATATAATTGGTCACAAAACAGACCTCAACAGATACATAAAGATTAAATAATGCCTTGTATCCTATCAGATCACCATGGATTAAGGCTGGTCTTCAATAATAACAAAAACAATGGAAATCCCACATACATGTGGAAACTGAACAACTCTCTACTCAATGACTTGGTCAAGGAAGAAATACAGAAAGAAATTAAAGACATTTTAGAATTTAATAAAAATGAGGATACATCATACCAAAACTTGTGGGACTCCATGAAAGAACTGCTAAGAGGAAAACTCATAGCTCTAAGTACCTACAAAAAGAAACTGGAGAAAGCATACATTAACAACTTTACAGCACACCTGGAAGCTCTAGAACAAAAAGAAGCAAATACAACCCAGACGAATAGACTGCAGGAAATAATCAAACTCAGGGCTGAAATCAACCAAGGAGAAACAAAAAGAACTATACAAAGTATCAACAAAACCAGGAGCTGGTTCTTTGAGAAAATCAACAAGATAGATTAACCCTTAGCCAGACTAACCAGAGGCCACAGAGACAATATCAAAATTAATAAAATCAGAACATAAAAGATAGACATAACAACAGAAACTGAGGAAATTAAAAAGATTATCAGATCCTACTTCAAACGCCTATACTCAACAAATAAGAAAAGAAAAAAATTAAAAAAAATAAGCAATGTCTTTTTGACTGCCATTATTTTGTTGTTATGGTCTGAGTTTCCCTCCTATTTTGACTTAATTGGGATTATTTATTCCGTTTGTCTTCTTGATTTTACTTAATCTCTTCAATCTTAAAATTTCCTTCTGGTGCCTTCTGAAGACCTGATTAGTAAATAGAAAATGCTTAAATGTAATTTTTATCATAGAATTTTCACTTTATTGTGATTAATAGTTTCGATGGGTATAGCTGTCTGACATGGCATCTTTGATCTCTCATAGCTTTTTTTTAAATTAAATTTATATTTTTATTTTTTATTTATTCTTTAATTTTTTTACAGTCCAGACTTTATTTCGCTCCTTGGTTTACCCTCTGACTGTTCCACACCCATACCTCCTCTCCCAATCTCCAAAAGGATGTCCCCTCCCTCCCACTCCCACTCCACCAGACCTTCCCATTCCCTGTGGCCTCAAGTCTCTTGAGAGTTAAGAGCATCTTCTCTGACTGAGTCCATCCACTCATGTCCTCTACTATATATGTGTTGGGGTCCTCATATCAGCTAGTGTATGCTGCCTGGTTGGTGGCTCAATGTCTAAGAGATCTCAGGGATCCAGATAAATTGAGACTACTGGTCTTCCAATGGGGTTACCCTCGTTCTCAGCTTCTTCCAGCTTTTCCTTAATTCAACTACAGAGGTCACCAGCTTCTGTTCATTGGTTGGGTATAAATATCTCCATCTGACTTGTTCAGCTGCCTGTTGGGCAGTCATACTAAGCCCCTGTTTGTAAGCATACCATAGCCTCAGAAATAGTGTCATTCCTTGGGGCCTCCCCCTAAGCTGGATCACAATTTGGGCCTGTCACTGGACCGCCTTTTCCTCAGGCTTTTCTCGATTTTTGTCCCTGCAGTTTTTCAGACAGGAACAATTCTGAGTCAGCATTTTAAACTGTGGGATGGCAACCCCATTCCTCTACTTGATGCCCTGTCTAATGTCTAAGATTAAAACCTCAGGTGACAGTACATACTGGCAAGGATGTGGAGAAAGAACACTCCTCTGTTGCTAGTGGGTTTGCAAACTGGTACAATCAATCTGGAAATGAATGTGGAGGTCCCTCAGAAAATCGGAAATATATCTACATGAAGACCCACCTATACCACTCTTGGCCATATACCAAAAAATTGCCCCACCAAGCCACAGGGTCACATATTCCACTATGTCCATAACGGCATTAATTATAATAGCCAGAAGCTGAAAACAACCCAAATGACCCTCAACAAAAGAATGGATACAAAAAACGTGGTTCATTTACACAATGGAATACTACTCGGCTATTAAGAATAAGAACAGCATCAGTTTTGCAAGCAAATGGATGGAACTAGAAAATATCATCCTGAGTGAAGTAACTCAGACCCAAAAGGACATGCATGGTATGTATTCACTAAGAAGTGGATATTAGTCAAAAATGTAGAGAATACCCAGGATACAGTCCACAGAACTCAAGAAGGTTAACAAGCTGAAGGGCCCAAGTGAGGATGGCTAAATGCCACTTGAGAGGGAGAAGAAAGCAATCACAAGATGGGGACAGGGAGGGAAAGAACTGTGTGGAAATGATACAGGGAGGGGAAGAGGGGAACATGATCAGGTATTGGGTAGAGAAAACAGGACTGAAGCCCTGAGGACCAGCAGAAAGAATGGAAACAGGCAACCTCGGGAGGTAGGAGGTGGGGGCACCCTCTAGAATGTACCAGGGACCTGGGAGGTAAGAGAATCTCAGGACTCAAAGGGAAGGACTTTAGATGAAATGCCCTACAGTGGGGAGAGGGAACTTTTAGATTCTCATAGCTTTTAGAATGCCCATCTAGGTCCTTCTGGATTTCAGAATCTCCACTGAAAAGTAAAATATTATTGTAATGGGTTTACTTTTTAATATGACTATGCAATTTTTACCATTCAACTTTTAGTGTCCTCTTTTTATTCTGTACATTTAGCGTCTTAATTATTATATGTTGTGGAATTTTCTCTTTTGATACAGTCTGTTATATACTCTAAATACTTCTTGTACCTTGAAATAATTCTCTTCTTTATACTGAAATATTAATCTTTGATTTTATTAAAAATAATTTATGTGACTTTATTCTTTATCCTCTATCCCAGTTTTTTATAGATTTAGTCTTTCCCTAGTGTTGTAAGTTTCCTGAGTATTCTATGCCTGGATTATTTTTAGATTTACTTGTTTCTTTGACTATGCTATGTATTTCTTCCACCTTGTCTCTCTTCTATGTTTTTTGAATCTGTAGATGAGGTTTAGCTCTAAAAGTTTTGTTTAAACTTCAAAGTTTTTATTTCTAGTTTTATTTCTGTTTTTGTTTTTGTGACTATATTTATACACTTATATCTTAATATGTATCATAATTTCAGTTAACCCTTGGTTAAAATATTCATAGTCTTCATCAAGTCATTTTTTCATATCCTCTTTAAGGACCTTGAAACATATTCATGATTACTACTTTGAAGTCCCTATCCTATGCTTCACCAGTAATGCTTTTCTCAGGGCCTACTGAAATAGAGTACTGGATTCTACATGAGGAGTATTGTCTTGGCTATTAATTGTTGTCTTTTCACTGTCACATAGACATTTGAAGTTACAATGTTCCAGGTGTTTTTTTGTTGTTGATATCTGGCCTTGTCCTTGTTCGGTTCCATTCTTTGGTTGCTGTTGCCCACTCTGGATTTAAGGCATGTGTGATGGCCAGTGGAGTCTCTGATAGACAGAGCTTCTGTGGATGTTAGTTAACCCAAAGGGATGAAGATTGGCTATGTGGAATCTTAAAGAAAATCCATGGGAATGATGTAGGGTAACTGGAATCTACCAAAAAGTCGAGTCCTCAGTGATTGGGTATAGGTTGAGAGAAAGAGTTCTTTTAGGCAGGGTGCTACAGGACTAAGAGAAATTCTGGAAAGACAATAAAGAAGGGTAAACATGAGTGTGTAAATTTACTGTTTCCCCAGTGTGTCCATTGTGGGTTCCTTTGTAGAAGGTGTTTTTGATGGTTAGTATCTAACAAAAATGGTAATTGCCCAGAAGGCAAGCTGAAATGATCAGAATAATGAATGGGCTTAGGAGTTTGTAGCCCTGGCTGGCCTCAAAATCTGGACCACGCTTTCATAGTTTCTTCTGCATATCCTAGAAACATCCACTACCACAAATGATCATGTTGCATTTCTAACAGTATGTCCGGACATCCTCATTTATCCTACTAAAATATATCTATGCATGTTGGGAGCCGACTTTTAGCAGAAAGCGGCTATCAGCTTTGCAGCCATCTTGAGCCATATACCCTGACATGAGACTTGGATTACAATAGCCTACAACACCTGAGCACACTCTGATAACATCTTGCTTTAGATACCCAGGATTTTCCCCTGGGTGTGTGAGATTAAAGGTGTATGAGATTAAGGGTGTGTGAGATTAAAGGTGTGTGACTTAAGAGTGTGACTTAGAGATCAGATTTAGAGACAAGACCTAAGGGCATGATTAAAAGTGTTACTTAGAGGCGTGGCTTAGAAGTGAGACATATAAAGGCGAGAGGCAGACAGAAGAGAGATCAGAGAATCAGACACTTTAGAGAGTACAACCCAGAGAACAATTTGGAGTAACAGAGAATCAGACACTTCATTGAGTACAACTAGGAACTAGGAACTAGGAACTCAAGATTTGGGACTTGGACTAGGAAGAGAGACTGAAGAATAAACAGGATTGAATCACACTCTGTCTGTTCTCCATTCTTCGAGTTCGTCCTCACTCTCTCTCTTGCTGAACCCTGACCTGTGGACGGGAGCAGCTTGGGCCAGGAAACAGTGGCTGCCAAGCATGGAGTGGAGAGGGCCTCAACATATGCAAAACATTAATTTTAATGAGAGTCAACAAATTTAATGAGGGAATTTCACTGCATTTTCAAGGGTAGATGCTTATCATCATTAAAAACTTTTAATAATGTAAACACAATCTTGAATCATAAGTTATCTTCAGAGTAAGTACAAATGCAAAGCATATATTTGAAATCATCTGCTTATGCCCTCAACTTAGAATTTGGTCCCAGAGTCAAAACAAAATGCCATAAATAGGCTATATCATAAACAATAGATATATATTCTTAAAGCCATGCAAGGTCATAATTTAGTGTTGACAAATGCAATGTCTGATAAGAGATTTCATTGTTTTTCAGAACAAAATTTCTTGTGTTTTCACATAGGAGTATATACAAAGGCCTCTTTTTTATTTTATTCCTTTAAAAGCACTATGTTAATAATTAAATATGTTCTTCAATATCTATTTACTTCCTTGTATCTTTACCTTGCACTTTGGTCATTAACAATTTTAAAGGATTAACTTGAAGATATACAATTGTGTAGACCATAGTAATCCTATTGGTTATATTGAAAGAGTATCATTTAACCAAATATTTTCTTGACTTTCTCATGAAAATTGAGATTTGAAATGTCAGGTTTTTCCTCTTCATTGTACATATATAATGAACATTTTATGTTGTTTCTTTGTATCTTTTACCCAGAGTGACTTATTCTTTAATATTTAATAATGTCTGTATTACATACTATGATGTAGTGTGTAATTGTTTAACTATGTTGTTATTTTTATTATAATATTTTTGTATAACTATTCATGATATTTTTATCATTTAAATATTGTATATCTTTTATAAAAGAGTAGAACTAAATTCATAGTATGAATTAAGAAATTCTTTCTGTAAAATTATTCAAAAAATTTTAATGGCACTAACAGCAATTAACAAAAATAACTGACCTAAAAATTATATTTTCCTAGCCATTTGAAGGAGCAATGCGATGTTTTAATGACTAGTTTAATCACCCTACTAGTTATTAGTAAGTCAAAACTTTCTGTTTAAAATTGGGCAATGTTTACTTTTATTTTCAAATCAAATTTTCAATGTAATGATGGTAATTCAGTTTTTTAGAATAGAATTGCTTATACAAATTCTATTATACTATTTCATTGCATTGATATACATTATGATGTTATTTTCAATTCTGATTCTTAAAATTTGAATACTTTATTTTTCTTTGTTAATTTAACTAATATTTTCCAGTTTTACTTCTTTTGTTTCACAGGTGATTTTCATCTACTTGTTTTCTTAATCATTTTCTCATTTCCTATTTCAGTTGGCTCATGTCCAGTGTAGTTTTAATACTTTATTTTTTTCTTCATATTTTGCTACTTTTTTTCGTTACCTAGAGTCCCATCAATTTAAGATTGCTGATTTGATATATTCTTTTGTTTTTATTATGTTTACATCTATTTGTTTCTCCTCTATTATTGATTTTTGTCATGACCTATCTGTATGTCATGATATATATATATATATATATATATATATATATATATATATATTGTATATATATATATATTGTAGAATATATATATATATATATATATATATATATATATTCTTACAAACAATACATCCAAACCACAGCCTCCTTTCTCTCTCACCCTCCTAGTTTTCCACATCTCTCCTGTCTCCCAGCTCAGGATCCCCCATACCCTTCAGATAAGAGCAGGCCTCTAGTGATTCTGGCCAAACATGGCATAAAAAGATGCAATGAGACTAAGCATATGCTCTTATATAAAAGCTGGAAGAGGCAACCCATTAGGAGGGAAATGGTCCCAAAAGCAAGTAAAAGAGTCAGAGACAACCCCACTCTCACTATAGCAGAACTATGCAGTATCTGTGGTTGCTGCTTCCATCTATCTGAGTCACTATAAGCCCTGCTTAGTTGATTCTGTGGGCTGTATTCTTCTAGTATTCCTGAACCCACTGTTTCGGCAGTCCTTCCTCCCAGACTTCTATAAAGTTCCCCAAGATATGCCTAATATTTAGCTGTGGTGGGGGTGAAGAGGGACAGTGAGAAATATTACTGGAAGAAAAGATTGAAGTTTGTGATGATTTATGAGTCTCTATGGAAATAAAGTGCACTGAAAATTTCCTGGAACCTATGAGGTTGATACTAGCACAGACTCCTAGTAATGGTGGATATGGAGCCTGAATTAGCCATCTTCTGTAACCATGCTAGATTCCCAGTGGTAAGACTGGGACATTAACCAAGCCACAAAATCTGTGACTTACTACTTCTTTTTCCTTTAAGACACATTCGAACAATTATGACTTAGAGCTTGTCAAATTAGCCAACCAATAACTTGTTTTACCTGAGGCCTATGACAGGAGCAGGATCTATGTGTTTTTAAAGCAATATTTTATTAATTTTTTGAACATTTCATACCATATATTTTGATGTCACTCACTACAACCCTGACTCCTCCCTGATCCAATACTTCCATATCTATGAAACTTTTGTGTGTTTAAAATCAATCAAGTAAAATCTGTGTTTACCATATGCTCTTGTGTATGTTACCTTTCACTGGATTGTTATCAAACAGCCATAGGTCACACCCTTAATAAAAACTGACTCTCTTCTCCCATCAGCTGCCATTTTTCAATACTTCTTTTGCTATATGTGAGACTTACTGTTCACCTTCCACTTTCGTGTTGCATTCCATGTATTTCAAACTACAAACTATGAGTGCTATAAACTCATTTTAATCTGTTCCAAACACACACACGCGCGCGCGCACTTCATGATTTTCTTTATATTTGTTATTTATATTTGTTTCCCTATTATGATGATATTATGATGAGACTGTAGATTAGAAGCTTCCTTATTTTTTAGTATCTGAGAAATAGGATCAATATAATCAAGAGAATATAAGTGCTTGAGCTGGTGTACTATTCTGACTTGCTCTTCCTGTTGAATTCTCATAAACCCTTAGAGGAGCTATATTCTTATACAAGGGAATCCCCATGATTAAATTTAGGAAATTCTGATTAGGAAAGCGAAAATGCTTACTGAAGCCTACAATTAAGGTTCTGTAGCTATTTTGACTGCCACCATCACATCATTCACTGTTAACTATGATAACCATAAACTTTCTTTAAAAAGCCAATTGAAAAATTTGGTCCAGGCTTTTGAAAAACAAATATGGAAAGCTAATTGAATTTGGAGAGCCAAGGTCCTGGCCATTGAAAAACAAACTTGAAGGCTGGATGTGGTGGCTCACATTTTTAATCCTAACATCTGGGAGGCTGAGACAGGTGGATCTCTATGAGTTCCAGGTCAGTTTCATATTTATAATGAGTTCCAGGTTAGCTATGGCTTCACAGTGACACCTTGTCACAAAAACAAAGAAACAAAAAAACAAAAAACAAAAAAAAACCAAAGCAAACTCGAAGTACAGACCACAGAAGACATGGAAAACTACAGCACTTATCACTAGAAGTGTGGTCTGACCTCAAACTAGACAAATGACTTCTTGCAACAAAAATTTGCAAGCAAAGATATGTGGACAACGGGTTATACTGTGGGGTACACTGTGACACACTTCTGCTTCCACAACAAGATTCTTTGTATGCACTGTTTTGATTCAATTATAAGAAAAATGAGAGGGAGAAGAGTTTAAAATAATGAAAAAAGTAACTTCTGATACAGGAAATGTTTGTCCATGTATCATAAAAAAAACTTTTAATATTGAAAAAAGAGAAAAGTGTGGCCAGAAAGTCCAAATCTGAGTTATATAGCCAGAGATAATGACTCCATAATGGCTTGTGACTCCATAATTGTTAGTGATGTGCTTCATACAATTCTTGAATATGTGATTTGAAACCAAGAAGAGTATTTTGAGTAAGTGATCTTTCCACTCACCTTCAGAGACTAAGTCACAGAAAGTTTTACAGGAAGAAATGTCCATCTTTCATTTACCAGAAGCAAAACTATAATCTGATGAGAAAGTGATGGGACTCAGGCCAGGGATTGCTAATGGAATATTATCTATTCTTACAAAAATATTTATTTGAACTGAATTGTATGAACTACTAGGACTAGTAAGTAGCCTTTACAACATAATGGTACAAATGATAATCTAATAGAAGGTACAAATCATACTGTTCTAATAAAGACAAAATAGTAACTAAAAGCATAATGCCTTTTATTTCATGTTGTCTAAATTTCAATTTCTCCATGAAATATAACTTTTTTTTTTTTTTTTTTTTTACAATTCTCAGTTTAGTATAGTGAATTTTGAGCTCTACTTCAGGGTGAAAATTTTTTATGATAGCCCTTTCTTTTTCTACAAACACAAAAACTCCCTTCACTTGTATATTACTGACTCTTCAACAGCTTCTACTATTGTTTACACTTCTTACCAAAATACCTTGGTTCTCACATTTTTTTCTATTTTCTTTCTTTTTGCCATGCTACTTTTTATATATTGACAACCTTAACTTGAAAATATTTATATACTATATTTTCTCTAGCCAGTACCTGAGCACTTCTATATCTCAAACTTAACAGGTTACAAGTAAAAGCTCCTGATAAAAAAGAAATTTATTACTGGCACTACATCCAATTTTTCTATGAAAATAACAGAAGGAAACAGAATTTCAAGTGAAGAAAACTTACCATGAGGACTTACAAAACAACATCAGCAACAACACCAACAGCAATAACAAGAAAACATGACAACAAAATGTGAAAATTAACATTGGAAAATAAACTATCTCAACTGATGTGCTAAACAAAGCCTAAAAATAAAGATTATGGAATGAAACCAAACAAAAACATATTCACAATATCATAACTCTTCAATAACAGAAGCCAAAGATACTTATAGAAGAATTCAGTGTTGTCATCTTCAAAAGAATCAATGAAAATATAAAGCACTAAAGTAGATAACTGAAGAAAAGGAATTCAAGACTTTGACAATAAAGTTATGACTAACAACAATAAGTAAACTGGCAAAGAGATTTGGAGAAAATTTTAACCAGAGAAATTAAAGTAGTAGACTACAGACAATCAGAATTTCTGGAAATGAAAGAATCAATCATACTAAAATAAAGCTGAAAGTAACACTAAAAGACCAAGTAGAAGAATACATTTTAGGGGTAGAGAACAGCATTGAGATAACTCTCTCTCTCTCTCTCTTTCTCTCTCTCTCTCTCTCACACACACACACACACACACACACACACACACACACATGCTGAACATAACCACAATATCCAAGAGCTCTGTGGTACATTCAAGACACTAAACTTAATACTATGGAAGGAGCTTAGAGAAAGGCAAATGGCAGAGGAAATTTTAAATAAAATTCTAACAGGGTAGGAAGATTTGGAATATATTTGAAATATGCATGCTTGAGCCTCAGACATGGGCTTCCTCATTCACAGAGTCGACTTTCAAATAAAACAAGCAGCACATGCTATATTTATCATCACTATTTACAATAGGTAGGAAATAAAACTGGCATAGAACTCCATCAAATGACAGATAGAAAAATAGAACAATCATTTACTTCCATAACAGGATTTTCCTTAGATGTACAGAAAAATAAAATTTTGTAAATTTTGGGCAAGTGGATGGACCTGGCAAAATAGATTGAGTGATGTAATTCAGGCATAGAAGAACAAATGATTCTTTCAAATATGGATTCAAAGATCAATTGTCTAATTTTGTATATTCAATTTGTGTTTAGAAAAGCCTGAAAACTAGCATGAAGGGAATCATTAAGGTACAAGAAGAATAGAACATTTGGAATATTGAAATAAATAAAGATGGGGACTACTAGTGGAAGAACCAGGACTTACTTGGGGACTTAGGGAAAAGAAAGGGGTGATGAGGAGAATAATCAACCAAAATGAAGGAATATTAAAATAATGTATTGTGGGGCGGTGGGCTGTGAGAAGCAGCTGGGTGCTTGGTAGAGTATGAGCTTGGAACCTCGGAACCTTATTAGACAGCAGGAGTTCAGCTCTGCTCCCAGACCCTGGTTCTTTTCATTTAGGTTCAGCCTTCCAACAACCCCTCCCACAGAGAGGTCTATGGCCAACAGTCAGGAGGAACAGACCTCAGGCCCTATAGAGATTTACATACTAATGGGAAGCCTGAAGGCCAGAGGGTGGAGCCAATTAAACATTCTTCCCCAGCCCCTCTTCCCCTCTCCCTCCCTATTTAACTCAGGTCGGCCCTGGGTTTTTGGGGGGTATATCCAGATCCATCCACCATCCGCCATGACATTAAAGCCTGTAAAAACCCATGGACTTTCTCGTGTCATTGGGGCCATGCAGTGAGGAACCGTGGAGCCAGAGCAGCTGTGCCTAACTTCCCCCTGGAGTAACCCCAAGCTTTCCCAGTCAACTACCCACAGCCTGGCATGAGGAACCCTGCTTCTACAGCCACAATTACTTACAATGTATGGAAATCCACTATCTTGCAATCAGGTTTAAAAACAAAGTTATATAAATAAGAGAGTTTGAAGGAAATTAATCTTCAAAAGAACTGAAAACTTCCTTCCTACCAGATAGCTTTACAAATCTTTGGAGTAAAAAAGACACTGATACTCATGTCCAAATATGAAGCCTATGGTCCAAGAGACAAACCGGCTAAGGATATGTAATTCCTTGAACAATAGTGGCTCTATTGTTCTCTGAATCAATTTTAGACTTGCTTCTCTGGGAGCAAGTCTATACTTAGTACTATCAATCTCATAAAAATCCAAAGTAAATGGTATCATTGCCTCTAGTGGGGAATTAAATTGGCACAGTGTCAAGTTGGTTTCTAATTACCTATTTTCATAACCATGTATAAACATTACTATCAATTTTAATCAGAGAAGTCTTATTTTTCTGATAAGTGGCATATAATGCAGAAAGGCTTAGTAGCAAAACAGGGTAAGAAGAGACAAATAATTGTTCATCTCTAAACAAGACATGTATGCCTTCCCCGGTTCAGCTCAGGGAGCATTATGGAAGACTACATGGAACTAAAGAATCAGAAGATAAGAAGGAGGGTTATGAAATATCATCTTCTGGGCAAGACACTGTCATTGTAATCATGAACTAAAAGCAGCTTCACATTGCTATATTTGGTTTGTGGAAGAATAGGCTGAATAGTATAAATGTCACTTTTATTTCTACAGATGAAGAGATGAGAGGAGAGTCAAACACTAGCTTTGTAACTATAGGGCTCAGGCTGAGCCCAGTGCATTTCTAACTAACTATCCCTAGGCCTATATCTGGAACCTTCTAGCATCCATATAATGTAATCTGTAAGCATTTCAGCTTCCAGCCTTCATATGCTAACTGTGATGGTTTGTATTTGTATGGCCTAGAGAGTAGCACTATTTGGAGGTGTGGCCTTGTAATTAGGTGTGTCACTGTGGGAATGAGATTTAATACCCTCATCCTAGCTGCCTGGAAGCTAGTATTCTTCTAGCTGTCCAGATAAAGATATAGAACTCTCAGGTCCTGCTGCACCATGCCTGTCTGGATGTTGCCATGTTCTCACCTTGATAATAATGAGCTGAACCTCTGAACCTGTAAGCCAGCTCCAATTAAATGTTGTCTTTCTAAGAGTTGCCTTAGCTATGGTATCTGTTCACAGAAGTAAAGCCCTAACTAAGACACTAACTTATGCCTAGAATGTTTTCAGCCTGAGACTTACTGCTTAATAAGCTCACCCTTTCTAGTTCTTTCTGAACACTGGCTGGATGTTCTAGCTCAAAACTCCTCTTCAAGTAGAATGATCCAAACTCACTTCTCTGGGGTTATCACTGAATTTCTTAGAAAAAAATATCTCTGGATTTCGTGAACTAAACTGTATTTCATTTCATCAACAGATATTTCAGCTGCATCACATAGATCTATCTGGCCAATGGATGTGATCTCATGCCACAGCAGCCATGTTGCTGAATTAAAATTCATCTACAGAATAGAATACGTATGTCTTATATATGCATAAATGAATGCAATAATACTTTATAAAAGAAGGTGCCATAAATTTGAAGGTGAAAAGTGTTTGGTGTGAATAAAGGGTGAAGGGTGAAATTTTATAATTACATTATTTAATCTTAAAAGTAATTTGTACAAATATAAAAATCAAGCATGGGTGACTGGATGAATTATAGGGCCTTATGAATTATGTTATTGAGAGATTCAAGGTGTGGTGAAAACATTGCCTTCATTTTTTATCAACTGGTGATCCCATTAAGATTATAAGCACTTCCAATACATTGACCATAATTAATCCATGGTTAAACAAGGTTGCTCATAAAATCAAGTTAAAAGCCATGGTCCTGGTAAAAGGATTAATGGCAATGTAGGTGGAAACACTGATAGGATGGTAGAGGCAATAATCACAATATAGAATATATATGTATAAAACTGTCAAATGAAAAGAACTGACCAACAAAAAAACTACAGAGTAGACAAATTATATATATATATATATATATATATATATATATATATATATATATATAACAATTTCTGCCTAATATGAAAACCTGAGCTCAAATTCTAAGCCCCCTATGGTGTAAGGAAAAAAACCAATTACCAAATTTGTTTGCTGACTTGTACATTGAATGTACATGGGCTCTCTCCCTCTCTCTCTCTCTCTCTCTCTCTTCCTCACACACACACCACACACACACACACACACACAAACACAGCACAAATAAGTATAAATAATAACCACAACATTGCAAACTGCCAAACTTCACTTTTACTGATAAATTAATGGATAGTTCTCACAAATGACAAATTCATGTTTCATGTATTTTAAAACAGCTACGATCTTTAGCAAACAGCACAATATAAATTAAAAATATTTTTTGATTCTACCTTATTCCAGTCAGAATGTATAACATAAATTAAAGCATTTACAACAGATGTTCATTAAGATGTGGGAAAAGTATTGTTGGTATGAGTGTCAAAGGTATAACCATTATGGAAGTTAATAGAAAACTCAGAAAACTACAAACAGAGCATGCTCTATACATGCATACCTTTAACTCCAACATTCCACAAAGCAGA
The DNA here is from genome assembly GCF_011762505.2 of Arvicanthis niloticus. Taxonomy (NCBI): domain Eukaryota; kingdom Metazoa; phylum Chordata; class Mammalia; order Rodentia; family Muridae; genus Arvicanthis; species Arvicanthis niloticus. The sequence goes on from NC_047679.1 coordinate 104,702,196, forward strand.
AAGAGATGTGTTAGAGTGAGACCAGTCTGATCATCATAGTGAGTTCCAAACTAGCAAAAATTGCACAGGAAAATGGTGCCAGCCTGTCTCAAAACAATAAAAATAAAAGTCAAAAGGAAACAGATACACACACACACACACACACACACACACACACACACACTGAAAAGCAAAAAGAGAATAGCTGCAAAAAGAAATACTGCCAAAAAAGTGGGAATTATGTAGTTGAAGGAAAACTATATAGATCTGAAAATCATAAGCAGAAAAATTCAGGTTCAGAAAATTAAATGCAGCATAGTTTACTGTACATGTAGATGTTTCTTATACTCCATATATTATACATATTGTTTTATTGATACTGTTAAAATACTTTATTCACTGTTGTTTTATTAAAAGTTTCCCAGTGATGTTATGATTCTATTTCTCCTTCCAATGTTGCTAAATTCATTTTGGATAGTTGCAGGCACTAACATTAAGAATATAGATGTTTATTGATACTATATATTCTTATATTTACCCTTTTTAATGCTGTAGTTATATATACATCTTAAAAGAGATTTGACATTAAGTCTATTTTGTCTGATATTAAAATAGCTACATAACTCTGTTCCAGTTAATAATTTCAAAAAAATAAACTTCTTAAAACCTTTGAATTTAAATTAATATCTAATGTTATATATGAAGTAAATTTCTTGCAAGCAACATATACTCCGGTTACATTTCTTTTTTAACTCTAAATATATATTTCGATTGAGTTCAATAGACTTAATTTTATAAAAATTGATAAAAATATTTCTATTATTTCTGTCTTGTCTTCTGTCTTTTAGTTTTATTTCCTTTCATCCATTAATGTCATTTTTCTATTTGGTTCATTTTTGGTGTGAATTTTTCTCAATTATATTTTTGTATCTCTGATATGTACATTTACCTTTGATTGCTAGCAACACTGTAATATAACATCTGAATGCTTCAACAATCTAATTTTGAATTGATACTACTTAAGAACTATTGCATATAAAACTGTATTGCTACATAGCTTCAAGTTCTCTCTTTCATATTATTGATGTTACAAAGTACATCCTATGTACAACACTATTTGAATAAAGTGGCAGGATACAGAATAGGAAATAAAATTATGAACTACACATTCGATAAAGAAATGACATCTAAAATTTACAAAGATCTGAAAAAACTGGACATCAATAGAAATAACAATCTAATTTTAAAATGGGGGCACATATCTAAACAGTACAATCTCAAAAAAGAAAACAAATGGCTGAGAAGAATGGCCAAGCAATAACCGGCCTAAGCAGAGACCCATTCTACGGGCAAACACCAATCCTTGATAGTAGTCATGATACTCTTATCCTTACCAACAGGCATCTAGCACGGCTGTCCTCTGAGAGGCTGCTAACTTGGATGGATGCAGAGACCCTCAGAGGTCAGGAACTCATATGGAAGAGTTGGGGGAAGAATTGAGGGCCCCAAAGGATATTTAACTGCGACTGGGTTACAGGTTCTGAGTTTCAGTCCATTATCATCATGGCAGGAAGTATGTCAGCATCCAGGCAGGCATGGTGCTGGAGGAGTTGAGAGTACTACATCTTCATCCAAAGGAAGCCAGGAGCAAACTGTCTCACAGACAGCTCTGAGGACACTCTCTAAGCCCACTCCTACAGTGACATACTTCTTCCAATAAGATCATAGCTACTCTAACAAGGACATAACTCCTAAGTGAAGATTACCCTGTGGGGAATGAATTACATCTAGTTGGGTCAAAGGGAACTCTGAAACAATCAAGGCAATTGATATGACTATTGGTTGTTTGCCACAAACTGATAGTAAGGCTATATTGCTGGAGATAATACACACACAACTCATTGAACACTAAGAAACTGAGGTGGTGCTGATCTAGAGCCTTTACCCTTGTGGACTAGTGCTCATAGTTCTGGAAGGGATTCTGCACACCACCAAAAGTAAACATCAACACAGCTGTAAATCCTTTTCATCCACAATGGTGACCTGCATGCAAGAGGTATTAATATAAGAGTGGATCGAAGATTGTGAAAGTAACCAATCAGATTGGATTTAAGGCCCAGTCCATGAGATAGACTGTCTGACACTGTTCAGATGGCCAAGAACCTGAGAGAAGATAGAGTAGGGACCTAGTAGAAAACCAAATGCTCCTATTTTGCCAAGGAACATAGCAATAAAATGACTAGTAACAATGTTCTACTGTACTCATGGATCAGTGCCTTGTTCAGCTATTAGAGAAGCTTCTTTCTGCATTAGGTGGGAACAAGTACAGAGACCTATAGTCAATGTGCAGAGAGTAAGAGACTTTGAAATGCTCTCAATTCTAAATTGTATATCTACATCAAACTGCTATCCTTTGGCTCCTGGAAACCTGAAGAAGAGGATGTGGAATGAAGGACATATGGAATAGGGGATAACAAGGAAACAAGGCTTTCTAACCACAGCAGTACAGATGCACATACAAATTCATGGAGACTGTGGCAGCATACACACCACCTGCACGGTCCATAACTGATGGGATCCAAACACTGAGACAAGTGGACCTAAGACCCCAGGCGTAACCCAGACATTACAGAAGCTATCACTAATTGATTACCACTTACAAATGGATAATAGTTTTCTCTGATAGTTTCACTGAGGATACGAAATACTTTTTCCCCTGAGTCGGCATGCTCTCAATGTATATTTTTGCCTTTGTGTATTATTAAACTATTTTATTTATTTATATTCAAAATGTTGCCCCCTTCTTGGTTTCTCCTACCCGAGTCCTGCCCAGCAACCCCATCCCCAGCCAGCATCTTTTTTTCCTGGAGCATCAAGTTTCTACAGGATTAAGTGCATCATTTCCTACTGACATCAGACAAGGCAGTCCTCTGCTACATATGTGCCTAGGGGTGAAGAACCAGCCCATGGTCCACCTTGGTTGGTGGTTTAGTCTCTGGAAGCTCTGAGCAGTTCAGTTACTTGATAATGTTGGTCTTTCTATAGGGTAGCCTTCCTCTTCAGCTTCTTCCATCCTTCCCCTAATTCAAGCAATAGGGGTCCCTGACATCTGTCCAATTATTAGCTGTAAGTATCTGCATCTGTCTCAGTCAACTGTTGGTTGAGCCTCTCAGAGGACAGCCAATGCTAGGCTTCTGTCTCCAAGCACAACATGGTATTCATAACAGTGCCAGTATTTTTTTCAAATGAAAAACTGATAGGAAATTGAAGTGTTCATTTACATCCACAAAAAAGAGAGGACTGAGACAGGCTGACACCAGGACAGGCTTCAAACACTCAGTTCAGAAGACTAGGTCCCTAAATTTCTGTTTTCCAGAACTTGGAAAATTCGGGCAAGACAGTTATTGGGAAAAACACAGGCTATGGGTAGTCAGTCAGAAACAGCCCTGCCATCAGAAGCTGCCCTGCCACGTAGCCTGAGGCAAAAGAAGTGAGCCAGCAACAATTTCCAGGTTTCCCTAGCAACAGTTTCCAGCCCTGCCCCCTTCAGCAATTGTTCTGGAATGTCCTCAGAGCCCTAGCCAATCACAAAGACCCTCATACCCCTAGAGATGGAGCCATCCAATCAAGGTAAGGGTCACCTACCCCCTCCTAGGAATTCCCCTAATCTGCTTTAAATTGGGCCTGTAAACTCACCTGGCATCTCCATCTTGGTAAATGGTAGACTCCTCCATGCTAGATGTCTGCAGAATAAAATGCCCTTTGCTTTTGCATACTAGTTGAGTCTGGGGTATCATTCTTCGGCAAATCACAAACCCTTAGCAAAATATCTAACATTTTGTACAAATAGGATTTACTACAGTAATCAGTTCCCCAGCTGCCCTCATGTAAGATCCAGTGTCAAAGTTATGTAGTTCTTAATATTTAATTCTTTTATACTATAAAAGGTAACAAAATATATACAACTAATCTTTCCTTTTTAAAGCTAATGTTCCAAACCCATAATATCATTTATATATAAATACTATTCTCTTTAGCACATCATTAGGTATATAAGTCCAACAATATATGCTGACATGTAAGCAGGAAAACAAAGTTCCCTATCAGAATCCTGTACCATACACACTGCCAGCAGTCTAGGAGAATGAAATTGTATGGGAGCAAGAGTTAGACTCAAATTTCAAAATCATTATCATCCCTCCAAACATAGAAATGAATCTTTCATGGAAATCAAGAACAAAAACCATTGAAGCTCATTTCAAAACTAGAGAAAGTATGGTACCCATGTGTAGGCCAGAGTGCTGTCTCTGGTGATTCTGAACTTTGTGTCATATGGACCAGCTTTAAGTTCCTTAAACTGCACAGACATACAAATCCTTACAATACTTCTCCAAACAGGAAAAAAGGATGTCACTCTGATTCAGCTATGGTCATAAAAATCTAGTCTGTTTGGCATTATGATACAATTGGGAGTAACAAGTAACATGCCCAGCAGTATGTCAAATGGCATCTGTGTATTTTGTCTCAATGCATTTGAGACTTTTTCTTTTCATTCTCTCTCTGTGTCTTTTCTTTCTTGTTATGTTTTTATTTTTTTTATTTTGTTTACTTGCATGTCCTTTGCAAAGAATTATGGTTTCTGGTTTTGTGTTTTTATAGGATTTTTTTGTGTTCAGATATACATGTCTCTGTGTCTACATCTGTTCCCTGACCTCTTTTTTTTTTTTTTTGCTTTTTGTTTGCTTGTTTGATTTATCTTGCTTTGGTTTGTTTGTTTTTGTCTTATCTAATTTTATTTTGTTATTATCATTTTAGGTGCCCATTTATATCTTAATGATAAAGAGAAAAAAAGAATGTGTGCAGATTTAGATGGAAGGGGAAAGAATGAGGAGGTGGGAGGAGATAGAAAAAAGGAAATCATAATCAGATCATACTGTATCAAAATTTATTTTTAATGATAAACAAATTATATCCTTATGTACTCTATGCTCATTAAAATAATTATTTTAAGCTATTATCTTTTAATTCTTGTGGAAATTAAGTCTATTATTACAGAACAACATTCAAAAGAACAATTTTGTACATTTTAGAGTTAATTTTATCATCTTTTATTTTCAGTTAAATCAATTGGTTTATTAGTTCTTTTGTATAGAAGATTAAGCTGAATAAAAAGAGCACTCTTCCTTTAAACCAAAACCATCTGAATGTTTCCATATAGAGAGGTTAATTTTCTGGATATCCAGCACTTGGTTAAACACTATTTTTCTTTTTCTCTGTCAGCACTTCCAATATACCAATGCTTTAGGAATGCCTTGCAAAGTATCTACTGAGAAGTTTGTTGAGAACTATTTTTATATTCCTTTGTAAATGAAGAACTCCTTTTCACACTGCACTTTATTTTTCTCCCTTTGTGTTTGTCTTTTGACAGACTGATTACCATATGTGTATATGTACATCTCTTTGAATTTTTCTACATGAATTGAGGAAAATTTTGTTATGTATATTAATGATTCTACACAAATGTAGGTAATTCTTTGTGATTATTTGTTCAAATATTTCTTCTAGCACTTTCATTCTCCTTGCCTCTTGTGACCTGTATTATGTATAGATTCTCTGCTTGATGGCTTCTTCCTGGTGTCTCAGTTCTGCTCATTCTCTTCATTTAACTTTCATTCTGTTACTTAACTAGATAATCTCAATTCTTTTGTTGAGCTTCTCTAATTTTCTAATTTCAATTTCAGGTAATTTTTATAAACCAGAATTCCATCTAAAGTACCGTATCATCATATGAGTATTCATATGATGGTATATCACATTGCTTCTGACCTTAACTGCTTCAGACATATATATATATATTTATGGACAAATGGTTGGACGTATTTCAAATATTTCTCATAAAATATTTGTCTAGCAATTCCAAAGTCTGTACTTAGCTACTGCTTTAGAATTATATTCCTCTGAGGGTTTGTCCTCCACACCCTTGAATGATACAAAATGTCTTGGAGTTTTTTTATTAGTAACTTAATGCTTCAGTTGAAACCAATATTTTATGCAGCAATAATACCAACATGGTAGAAAATATATATGAATGCATGAGTTATAAATATCAGTGATTTTGAAAGTATACTCTCATTGGCTTCCAAAAACTGCCTTTAAAGATATTGAATATTCGTTTTAAGTTTCGCTCAGCCATTTCTGTTTCATTTATTGAGCATTCTCTGTTTAGTTCTATATCCTACTTTAATAGGATAAATGGTTTTTGATAATCAGGTTGTTTTGAGTTTCTGAATATTCTAGATACTAACATTCTGTCATATACTTTTTTTAACCATTCAGATTGTGGTGCCCTTTACTGTACAGAAGCTTTGTAGCATCATGACTTTCTTTTTATTATTTGTGGGTCTCAATGTGTGCACTTTCAATGTCTAGTAAAGAAAGTCTTTTCCTGTGCCAGTGAGTTTAAATCTGTTCCTTACTTTCTACTCTATATTTGTCTTTGTGTGTGTGTGTGTGTGTGTACATACACATGTGTGAATGTGTGTGTGTGTTTGTGTGTGTGTGTGTGTGTGAATGTTTTAGAATTTTAGTGGGAATTGCATTGACTATGTAAACTGCTTGTGGAAGAATGGTCACTAATCCTATGATACAAGTGCATGGCATGTTTTTCCATCTTTTGGTGTCTTCCTCAATTTCTTTCTTCAGTGTCTTAAAGGTTTTGTCGTTTTAACAAAATCTCAATTGTTTGGTTGAAGTCTAGGGAGCCAGATGTTGGGGTGAAATCCTGATAGCTCAGAAAAACAGAGAGAACACCCAGCTGACTTCCTCCTCAGCCAATCTTCCTAAAGGAACATAAAGGTCTCCTCCAGGATCTCAAAAACTCTTCAAACTGAATGTTCCTCCCCTCTATTTACTGTGCTTCTGTTTGTCCTCCTGAGTTTCTCTTACTCATTATGTTTTTTCCTGTGTTCACTGCTTGTAAATTGGTTCCTTGTTCTTGACCTATGGTTGACCTTGTTTAATCCCTTTAACAATAGACAGAAAGATTCTGGATTAAGTGTGCTAGGGTAGAGCCACATCATAACTAGAAATAGGTTATTCTAATAAATAATACAATGTTGGTGTTCCCAATGTGATCTAACATCCTGCAACAAGTCTTGCATTATATAAATCTTTTACTTGCTTGGTTAGGCTTGTTCCAAGATATTTTTGAATTTACTTTGAAATATATGTTAATTGGATTGTTTTTGTCAATATACTTCTCATTTGTATATGGGAAGACTACTGTTTTTATTTATTTTTCTTATTATTTTTTTTATATGAGTACACTGTAGCTGTCTTCAGACACATCAGAAGAGGGCTTTGTATCCCTTTACAGATGTTTGTGAGCCTCCATGTGGTGGTTGGGAATTGAACTCAGGACCTCTGGAAGAACAGTCAATGCTCTTAACCCCTGAGCCATCTCTCTAGCCCAAGACTGCTAATTTTTGTGCCTTCAATTTTTATACTAATGCTTTATTAGCTATTTATTGTTGCATTGTTAGGATCAAAAGACACTACTGCTGATTCTATGGTGTGCTTACAATCAGTGGCCTATCATGACTGTCCTCTGAAAGACCCAACAAGCAGCCGAAAGAGTCAGATGCAGATACTTGCTCCCAACCAACGAACAGAAGCTGCTGACCTCTGTGGTTGAATTAAGGAAAAGCTGGAAGATATTGTGAAGGACGATGACCCTGTAGGAGGATCAGCAGTCTCAACTATCCTGGACCCTGAGATCTCTCAGACCCTGAGCCACCAATAAGGCAGCATAAACAAGCTGTTATTAGTCCCCAAAAACATATACAGCAGAAGACTGCTGGGTCTGGGTTCAGTTAGAGAAGATGTACCTAATCCTTCAGAGACTTGGGACCCCAGAGAGTGGGGAGGTCTAGTGAGGTGTGGGGGGCACATCCTCTTGGAGATGGGGGAAAGGAGATGTGGAATGTGGAACAGTCAGAGGGTGGACTGAGTGCAGAATAAAGTCTGAGCTGTACAAAAAGATTAAAGATTAAATTTTAAAAAATGTGAATATTTGCAAAAGAAACTTTTCAATATTCTTAGACTCCAAGAAAATGCAAATTAAAATTGAACTGAGATTTTATTTTACCACAGTTAGAATGACCATGATTAATAAAACAAATTACAATTGATGGTGATAAGATATGGGGAAAGTCGAAAACTTAATCATCACTGGTGGGAGTGTAAACTTTTACCCCCTCTATGGAAGTGAGCATGGAAGTACTTTAAAATGTAGAAAATAAGTTTATCACAGGACATAGCTTTACTGCTTGGGGTATATACCCAAAAGGCTTTAAAAATATTACTATAGAGGCACTTGTTCAACGATGTGAATTGTTATTCTAGACTTTTGGGTTTTTTTTTTTTTTTTTTTTTTGGTTTTTTTTTTTTTATACAGAGTATATTTTTATAGCCTCGTTGACTTAGAACTTCCTCTGTAAACCAACCTCACCTTGAACTCAGAGCTCTGTCTGCCTATGCCTCTTCAGTGCTAGGATTAATCATGTGTTATTATTGGTATTAAGAAAAGAACAGGAGATGAGAGAGTTTAATGACAGTGAAAATGCTGTAAACTCAGTATATACATACATGAGACTGCTAAATACTAAATACATAAATAAAATATTCTAAAAACAATTATTTACTGAAATCCAATCATACTGAGTTCCTTCCTTTGAAGTAGGCATTTGTTTCCATGTTCCAGTCTAACAAATGTATGGACAAAATCTACTACAGAATTTTTCTTAACTTGCTTCTAGAATATTAATACTTCATATTTATTTTCATATGAAATTTGAAACAGAATTCATATTTTCATTATTTTTCTGCTGTTATGTTTATATCAACACATTATTTCTAGATTTTCAGTTAAGAGTATTTTGGACCACTGAATAACATCCTACAAGTAACTCATGCTCTGATGTTTTTATTCTTGTGCTTTTGTTGGTTTTAGTATTTTGTATTTTGTGCTACTTTATGCATAGTTTTATTGTTTCATTTTAAATAATTTTTTCAAGCTGAAGATACAGATCAGTGGTCTATCACTTGCCTAGCCAATGTAAGTCCTGAGTTTCATCCCCAGCTCCAAAGACAACACACACATGTTTGTTAATTTTTATCTAATATATTGAGGATGCCATCTATTATAGTTCAGATTTTCTGTTTTAAACTTTTTGAAATCTTCCTTTTGATTTTTCTGAAGGAATCATGATATTTTGTCCAAATTCCTAAGCCTCTTTAGTTGTCATGGTTTGAATTTGCTTGACCTAGTGAGTGGCACTATTTGGAGTAGGTGGGGCCTTGTGTAAGTGTATCATTGTGGGGATGGGCTTTAAGTCTCTCATTCTAGCAGCCTGGAAACCAGTATTCTGTTTGGTTTTTGAACAAAGGTAGAACTCTCAACCCATCCTGTGCCATGCCTGCTTGGACACTGCCATGCTCCCACCTTAATGATAATGGACTGAGACTTTGAACTTGTAAGCCACCCCCAATTGAATGTTTTCCTTATAAGAGTTGCCTTAGCATGGTGTCTGTTCACAGCAGTAAAACCCTAAGACAGTTGTATACCAATTCACCTGGTTCTTGCATTTTTCAATATCTGATTTATGTCTGTAGTAGCTTATTCTGCTTTGTCTCATGTGGCTTTTTCTGAATTATCAATATATTATCTACAAACCCTCTATATATCTAATTATAATTTTTAAATCATTTCATATTTTTAGTCATTATATACTATAAAATTTACATTATCATTTTATAGAGCTTTTGGGTTATTTTCTGAATACCATTTTCATTTAACCAAAAATTTCTACAAAGAAGCAAAAAATTCATTCAATTTCATTTGAGAATATAAAAACACATTCAGGAAAAATACTTTCTCTCTGAATAGATCTGTGTTCTGTGTTTTTCCAAAGTTCTGATTTGAAGAAGACATGAGTAGTGGGCTGTCATAAATGTTTCCCCCTGCTAAAATACTTCCATTGTTATAAATTGTTTATAAAATTTTATAACCAGTATATTTATGTCTTGTTTTGTTTTGTCTTTGGGACATACTTCTCTCTGCATTCAGACCTATCCATATCTCACAACCAAGACTGGGCTGACCTTGACTAACAAAGATCTGCCTGCCTCTGCCTCTGAAGGGTTAGAAGTAAAGGTATGTGTCAGCATATTGAACATGCCTCGCAACATATTTATTTATTTTTTTTATATTTTTAATTTATTGTCTAATTTTGTCATTTGATAATTTCATACACGTAAATAATGGATTCTAATTACATTTTCCTCACACTCTTTTTTATATTTTTTCCATCTCAGTCAAAATGACATTTGTTGCTACCACTCCCTTACCCAGTTCATAACTTCGAATTTATGAGACTTATCTAGATTAACCAGAGCAAGCCAAATGTGTGAGCTGTGAATTAGAACTATCCATTGGAGACTGTTGGAATACTAGTGGATGCAAAAGACAAAGCAAGACTCCCCTTGGAATCTTATACCAGAAAATAATTCAACAGTGAAGTATGCGGTTACGTGATTTATTCTTCCTCCATATGACTGTTGATAGTCCTAACTTTTTTACAAATTCAGTACAGGTATTTACAGCTGCCTTGAGTTCTTGAGAACAAGACTGTATCTTTCTCAGATGATCCAATTTTATAACCTACTTTTCTGTCCCCTCATATACTACATTGTCAATGTCTTGAAAAGGGTAACAAAAATACTTTGTTTAAGTTTAACATCTTTGATAATTTTTAGATAAAATTTCCATTTGTTAACAATGTTTACAACTATAGTATAATACTTATTTTTAAATTTAATGTGATTTTTGTATCAATTTTAATGTAAATGTCAATTATATCCCATAATTTCCTCTATGTTATCTGGCTACTCTAATTGTGATTGTCATTGATTTATTAATGGTGTATTCTTTTCCACAAAACTTCTAAACCTAAGCCATTAGGTTAATTATGACGTATAGTAGTTCATATTTAATGATGAACTATATTACTCCATATATAATGATGAACTGTATTTTGAGTAAAGAGAGTAAAAATAAGTTTTTTAGATCTTCATAAATTAAAAATTCATAAGGAGATACAAAAAGTTTCAAAGTAATTATTTGACAATTGCAGTGACATCAATTTCTATCTCACATCGTTAGGGTGACAATAAGGAATTTATGATGATACAATAGTCCTATAATTAAATATATTGCAAAATTATTTTGAATGGTATTGAGGAATAGGACATTATAAGCCACTTATTTAAATTATTGAACCATTTTTAATTAAAAGTGTAAATAAAGAATCAAACATTTCATTGCTGCCTGCTATCACAGTATTCACTAGATTTTTAATTTTAAAATGTTTTGATTGGCATTTATTTATCTTGAGTACGTCAAAATAGTTTCTGTAAATGTCCTCTTTCATGAATGTTAATTTGACATTTGAAAGTATATTTGAGGATCTTCATCTTGTTCTTTAATTTGTAGTATTTAGGCAAATATTTTAAGGACAACATTCAAGAACAATAAGTTTAAATTCCCTTTCTTGAGTTCTGATGATTTTTAGAGACCATATTCAAAAAATGCTCTATACCATTACCAATAAAATGATTTTGTCATGTAACAAAATATCATACTGATATTTTTTATGTTAAAGATAATTTGACAGAATGACATCTACAAAGGAATATTAAGAAATTTTGTTCCTAAGAGCATGTTGAATTTAAATGGATATGGTATTTGCAATTACTAGATTTAAATCTACCGTTCCTTTTATTTTCTCTCCTGAAAAATTGTGGGGGAGAATTTTATAAGAGTGACAAAGAATATGATTAAAATGCATTGTATGAAATTTTCAAAGAATAAAAATAAATTATTTAATTTTAAAATTTTGAGTATTTTTGCACTATTAAAATTAACTCACTTTACCTTTAAGACCCTAATATATTTTGTTTGATTTATTGCTCTATATTTTTCTGAAAAATTATGTTATTTTATTCCATATATTTATGTAAAATTACTGTTACTTTTACTCTTGCTAAAGATTATTTTAATATTATTTTTCATTTTTAATCTCACATATTAACATAGTCTGTTTTTTCTATCTGTGTGAATTTGATAGTGCTATGTGACTAAGATGTTATTTGCTAGAGGTTTGATATTTCTTTAGGTCCTTAACAATTATGGGTTAAAGTGCCATACTCTGATTTTTATGTTACTGTCACAGTCTTATGTAATACATACTGTCAGACATGGGGCTTAAGTAATAAGAAACAGAGTTTCTTGTTTCTAACTGTATCTTAGTTTCTATCACTCAACATTTCCTCATGTCTTTCCTAACTCTACACATATATACTCATAACTATTGATGTGTGCATTAATTTGATAACTCAAATTCTACCATGTACAATTATCTTATTTTCATAGTATTGCATTCCTTCTCCATGGTTGTACTTACTTCTAAACCTTTAGGGAAGGAGAAATAATAACCAAACAAATATGATGTACAAGTAGAGGAGAGGATGCTGGCAGTGAAAGAGTTTAAATAGGCATATGTTTCAACGTTAAGAGACAGATGTAATTTGAAAGAACATGGTGAGCACTAAAGATGTTTGGAAAAACCATGTTGAGTCCTACTACTGTGTGTACTAAAATATATTGTAAAAATAAAAGTTTAAATGGAGGTAACAATACATATATTCGTAATAGTGCTAGAATACATAATTTTAAAATGAAAATCTTAGTGCCAGGTATAGGGCATTTGCTTATGGGATGTTCCCTAGGAAGTTCCCCGAGGTTCCTTACAAAATACAGACCTTCCTTTGCTATAGCTCTTCATTGCTCACTAGAATAAGATAGTAAGAACATATTGCTAAAAATACCTAATAATTTCTGTTCATGACACAGAAAATTTAAATCTGAAACAAACTTGGAAGTCCCTCTGCTCATTACAAGGTGAGAAACACATCAATTGTTGTAAAGAAATGCTGCACTCAAAATCCTACATAAAACCCTTCTTGAGAATATGTACTCAGTGGAAGAATACTCACAATAGACATTTTCAAAGATATTTGAGGACTACTCCATATGAAAGAATTCCTGATACTGTAAATCTTGTCAAAAGTCCATAGATGGGAATATTCCCTAGAGGCGAATATACTACTGATGTTTTGCCAAGTAGAAATGTAGGTAACCCTTTCTTAGAACATTTATGTTCATGCCAATAGATGAATGAACTTTTCAGCCTGGGTCAGAAATGGTTCTTTTCCTAGCTTTTAACTCTTTAATGAAGAGACTCATAACTGGTCAAAGTTCTGAGGATTAATGACTGTTGAGTGCTCAATATTAAATATGGCACCTTTACTACTCTCCTCCAACACTTAGAGAATAACATAGAAGTGACAATGAAATGATTGGAATAATCAGAGGACAGAAAAACACACTATAATGTAATATTTTCTGAATATAGTACAGCAGTCACAATCATGAATACTCAAGAGTTTTAGCAAAACCTGAATCAAAATTTAAGATACTAAGGGTATGAGTTACTAGTTAGATGTAAGTGAGTAAAAATGAGTGGGGGAAAGATAAGAGATTGTCATTGGGTTGTAAATAGAATTATAACAGATTCTATACATGCCTGAAATTTTACAAATAATCATATAAAATTTAAAAATTTATACATGTTTTAAAATAAACAACATTCTTAAAATAGAAAAACCTCAGTTTTTTCTAACTGGAGAATGTATATTTTTCAAATTACTTTTAAGTAACCTCTGAAACCCACTTAGGTTACCACACCTAGATTAATTTAAAAAAAAAACTAAAATAAACACTTCTGAAATGAGCAAGAAGATCAATTTCAATTTATTTGTATTAGCCATTTTGACATCTGTTACTGCTAAATCCATCAAATTCCACTCACCACATTTCTTTCATAGTGGAAAGAGTGAGTAAAGCATAAATCCGACTTCCCAAGCCCTTTGAGCACTGTTAAGGCAATCTACTTTTATCATCATTCAGAACACTAAAGTAAATACCAAAAAACCTATGTAGACAGGCAAAGAACAAAGCAAAGGATCTAGGGCATTCCTTAGTCAGCAGGACATCTCAGGGCTGAAAATTATTGAGCAATCCTATAATTTCCTTTTCAGAGAGAAAAAGAAACTTGAATCTAGCCTCAAACATTATATTGAACTCCCTCAAGGGAAAGAAGTGCATGATAGTAAGCAACTGATATGACTATGAAGGACTGGCAGAAATAAGACTGTCCTTGTACTTTAGGAGAGAAGCACAGACGCATGTTTGAAGATTACAGTGTTGTATTATTATAAACTGAAGGGTTGAAGAGGTCTATAGCTCTGTGTAGAGAAAGCACACAACTTAGAATTTGTTTACCAGGAGGGATAAAGAAAAAGGCAGTATACACATACAGAATTATTTAAGAAACTCCAACAATATCCAATTAAGCTGAGTAATGAAAATCTTTAACTGTATAAACAATTTTAAAAGATTAAAAGAGCATGCTGTTTCTGCATATTTAGACATTAAAGCAAATCCAAGAGGAACATGAAGAATTGAGGAAAATAATAGAATTAAAAGACTGAAAGAAGTATCCAGTTATGAACATTAAATAAATAAAAATCTATAAATATAATTTCTTGTGAAGGAATTCAAAATAATCATCTTAAACTCAGTAAGCTACGGGAAAAATAGATAGAAAAAGAATCAAAACAAAGACCTCATAGCTACTTCCAAGGCCAAGGCAATAAAATCATAATTTTATGGCCTATTAACAGAGTTCCAAGCTAGCTTGTACACATAGTGAGACACTGTATCAAAATAAAAACAGAATCAAAGAAACTGCGACTTAACTCAATGGTAGAACTAATTGTGCAGAGTCCAAAGTTCAGACTAAGGTCAGTAATGAATAAATAATTAGGTATGAATGAATAAATGAAAGAAAAATCAATAAAATTAAACAAAGATTGTTTCCAGGATTTAACATTCCTTTAAATGTAAACTCGAAGTATCTTCAGAAAGTATTTGCAACTGACCAGACCATTATTCTCCAAGAGTATATATAAGCAAGGAAGACTAGTATGAGTCACTCTTAGTTCAGCAAAAAGTGAGAAAATACTGTCATACCAACTTCAAGTTCATATATGCAGCTTGATATCTCAAAAATAAAAGTGTGTAAATAAAACCTGAACAGTGATTGAGACTATGTCATAGTGCCCCACTATTAGATGAAGGGGTACCACAATTAATGGCACCTGAGTGAAGAATATTCAGTGTAATAGTTGATGCAAGTTCAAATTGACAATTGAAAACACATACGCATGTGATTGACATTAAATGAACTCAAAAGTTTATATTTACACACACACACACACACAGAGAGAGAGAGAGAGAGAGAGAGAGAGAGAGAGAGAGAGAGAGAGAGAGAGAGACAAACCATATACACACACTGATGTAATAAAATGAAGTACAAAGGGATGGAGTCATGAGAAGTTGCAGAGAAGGTGGGTGTGAATGATGTAAATACACAAATCTCTATGAAATTCTCAAAAATGTTAAAAATAACAATTTTGAACTGTAAAATCCAAATATTAAAAATAGAGCTTCTCATCATATTAAATTAAGAGGACAGTAACCAAATTTTCAGAATAACTAAAGACATTCTTTGAAAATATACAAAGTAGGAAAACATAACAGTGAAAATACATAAATATTGCATGATTTATGTAATAACATCAAGTGAATACATATATAGTATGAAAATCAAAGAAGAGAAAGATTCAGTAAAATAATTATATAAATAATTAAACGTTTTCCTCATAGCTAACACAAAAAAGGTAGCTTATCATTGAAAACCTAAGTAGAAGAAATAAATTTTCTCTATATCAAAATATATTCTTTTGTTGGGGGCCGACTTTTAGCAGAAAGCGGCTATCAGCTTTGCAGCCATCTTGAGCCATATACCCTGACATGAGACTTGAATTACAATAGCCTACAACAGCTGAGAACACTCCAATAATCTTGGTTTAGATACCTTGAGATTAAAGGTGCATGAGATTAAAGGTATGTGCGATTAAAGGTGTGTGACTTAGAAGTATAGAGATCAGAGTTAGAGACAAGACCTAAGGGCATGATTAAAGGTGTAACTTAGAGGCATGGCTTAGAATCAGACTATAGAAGACAGAACCAGACATCAGACGAGAGAGAGAGAGAGAGAGAGAGAGAGAGAGAGAGAGAGAGAGAGAGAGAGAGAGATTCATACACATCAGGCATTAGGTAGAATCTGCCCTCACCCTCACTCTTGCTGAACTCTGACCTGCAGACTGGAGCAGCAGCTTGGGCCGGGATACAGTGGCCGCCCAAAAGTGGGTCGGCCCGGGCCTCAACATTTTGCCTGGGCTGCAACATTATTTTGGCGCCCAACGTGGGGCTAGTGTGGACCCCAACATTCTTTAAGATCATTCCAAGTATGTTTGTATGCACAAACCAATTTTACATTAATTTTGAAAGATTTGTTTATTTACTTTATTTATACCTATAACTCATTTGCATTTATTTTTAAACAATATATTTCATTGTGTTTATATTTTATTATTATTTTTATTTGAGAATGACCTTTTTCATGACATTCTCTAAGCCTTTGTAGAGCCTTTTGTGAGGAGTTTGATAAATAATTTTCTTTTAGGGTTGGGCACATGTAGTCTATTCCTCTCTGCACTTTGCCCAGCTTTGAATCTGCATTGACTGGTTCACTGCAAAAAAAGAAGCTTCTGTAAGGTTAAGAGCTGCCAGGTCTATAAGTATAAACATAAATATTTAGAAAGCAGTATGACTATATAGCTAAATAACAATAACAGATTCTATGCTGTAGAGTTAGATATTACCAACCACAGGCTTTGACAGTTATAGTACCAGGAAAAAATTGTTCTTTCTTCATCAGTCCTTAAATCTAATCTTGCCTTTATTTCACTGCTCAGAACATCTTACATGGTCATTGTATGTTGTGGCTTGTAGTACACCAGATAAGGTAATACCATTAACAAATGTTATATCTTAATTTATGAATAAACATTCTTGACAAGAATTTTGCATAGGTGAGCATTCATGTCATACTTTTAAAAATCATCTTACATTTGATATCTAAGAGAAATATTATAGAAGTATAATTTAAAACCAAAAGAGACATATTATATATGTATATACACACACACACATTTTTTGTGACTCTTTATATAAAAATTCCAAGATTCATTTCTTAATTTTGAGGGTTTTTATTTGTCAAACTACTATGTTTATCATATTGGAGTATACTTTATCTTTTTGAGTCTCCCAACATAACCTGAAGGCAAAATGAATGTGAATTTGAAAGGAATTTACAATACAACATTCATTTAAATGGAGGACACATTCAGACTACAGTATGGTGATTTTCCTTAAGATTTTGCTGAGGTATCTAGGAGAATTTTGTCTGAGCTCCATAGGACATAGAGTTTATTATGAAAATAGTTAAAATTAAGCAGCAGTCGTTAAGAGTAGAGACCTGGAAGTTCCAGGGAGTTCCAGGGAGTCTATGAGGTTGATTCTAGCTGAGATTCATAGCAGTAGGGGATATGAAGCCTGAAGTGGCCACCTATTATAGCCAGGCAGCAATCCCAGTGGAAGGATAAGGACACCAACCCACCAACAAGACTTTTGATCCAAAATTTTGTCTTGCCAATAAGTACAGGGACAAAGACGTAGGAGATGCTCAGGGAATTGCTAACCAATGATTGGACAAACTTGAGACCCATCCCAAGCAACCACCAATCCATGACACAATTAATAATACTCTGTTATGCTTGCAGACAGGAGCCTAGCATAACTTTCCTCTGACAGGATTCTCCCAGCTGCTGACTGAAACAGATGTAGAGACTCACAGCCAGAACATTAGACAGAGCTCGGGGATTCATATGGAGGAGTTGGGAGAAGGATTTAGGAACCTGGAAGGGTTAGGCTGTCCACAAGAAGACTGACAGAGTCACCTAAATCTGGACCCTGGAAGTTCCCAGAGACTTAATCATCAATCAAAAAGCACATATCACCTGGAACTTGGCCCCATGTACATTTGTAGCAGATGTGCAAATTGGTCTTCATTTGGGTTCCAAACAACCAGAGCAGAGGCTTAACTTTTATCTGTTGCCTGCCTGTGGATCATGTTTTCCTAACTGGGCTGCCTTGTCTGGCCTCAGTGGTAGAGGATACACCTTGTCTTGAAATGACTTGAGGTGCCTGGGTGGGCTGGTAATCAGCAGAGAAGGGGAGGGGGATTTGGTAGTGGTTGTGTGAGGATGATACTGGGAGTAGAAGGGTGCTGCAATTAGAATGGAAAGTGATCGAATTAATTAATGAAAAAGTTATTTTAAATGAAAAATATTTTTATCAATGTCTTCAGAAGACAAAACTTTGGAGAAAAATTCAAAATATCAAATTTCCATTGGAATGGCAGAAAATTTATTGAACATCAGTTTCACCTGTTTTATTACTCTGGTTGAGTTGTGTTTTACCAAGAATATTAATACTGCCTAGTATATAGAGTAGAAGGGAGCTGCAATTAGGATGGAAAGTGACCAAATTAATTAATGGAAAAGTTTGGTGACTATGGTGGTTTGAATATCCTTGGCCCATAGGGAGTGGTACTCTTAGGAGATGAGGCCTTTTGGAGGAAGTATATTACTGTGTGTGTATGCTGGGGGGCACTTTGAAGCTATACCCCATATGGAAGAGTCAATCTTCTCCTATTTGCCTTCAGAACAAGATGTAAAACTCTTAGCTTCTCTAGCACTGTCTGCCTGGACATTGTCATGATTCCTGTTATGATAATAATTGTCAAACCTTCAGAACCAGTAAGCCAGTTCCAATTAAATGTTGCCCTTTATAAACATTGCCTTGATCATGGTGTCTCTTTACAGCAATGAAAACCCTAACTAATACAGTGACCTTATTTATTATATACACACTATGAAGTCAGACGTCATGTCATCTTTCTTCCTTATTTTATGTTCAGTATCTAATATTGTAATATTTTACCTGGCATAATATTGGTACATATACACCACACACACACACACACACACACACACAGAGGCATACACACACAGAGGCACACACACAGAAGCACACACAGACACACAGACACACACACATACTCACACACTGAATACATTCACAAGATGTACCAGACAATAATTAAGTGAAGATTTGTAAATTTCACTGTGAAATGGATATTGGCATTGAGTAGAAACTTAAAAACATATAGTTGTTTGATTACTAGAACAGAGCAGATAATTTTGGATGACAGCTGTTCCCTCTAGATTTTGACAAATGACAGTGGGGTTGGAAGGCACAATTGAAAGAAATTATTCTTATAACTTTTTAAATTTCCATGATGTAAAAATTGTTAGACAGGTCCTTCCGGTCTGGGCCAGGGCACTGAGCAGATCTGGGTGGCAGCTCTGCCCCCCAACCTTCAAGAACCAGAGGAAGCGGGGATCCCAGGCGCTCTAACTCGGGCAGTATCTTAGAATACACAGCCTTGGTGTACCTACTCATCAAGTATACAGAGCAGACCTGCCCAAACCTCTGATGTCCTGGAATTCCATCTGGATTCAGTGAAGACACAGCATCAGAGGATTATCAACTTACTCTTCCCCCCACCCCTCTTCTAATATCTCAACGCCTGTAATCAGCCTGAAGAAATTACAGAAGTGTCAGCGCCCCTATTCCCTGGGCTTGGGGACTAATGTGGTTAATAATGGTCTGTCTTTCTAGGGAAAAGTAGTGGTTTTGTTGGAACAGGGAGGATTAGCTAGGACTTATTGCACAGCCATAACCTATTGGTAGAAATCTGTATAATTATTATCAAGATGAAGTTATAATTTCTTAAATGGTACAAAATTTACTTTGATTTCAAATTTAAGGTTTTCATTGGTACGAGCTCCTTATTAATATAAAAGTGAGATGAATATTGATACTCTCATGGGCAATGTGCTTGTATAACACATTTAGGAATACAAGGCCTAGACCCAGTCCTTCCTTAACTTTTTTAACTGATTTGGGATGGTTAACCTATGAGTTAAGGGACTATAGCAAATTTATGGCTTTGAGTTAATTGTTAGGAGGTTAACCATATTTTATTTAGAAATAGCCAAGAGGAGTGAACAGACAACAGTCCAGGTTACCTTACATGGATAGTTGGTTTTCAAAACGTCAGAAGTCCATAGAATTGACGCAACAAAAATTTATATAAATGTCCATTCTGATTAGAGACCTGTCTGCTCCTGACAGCTTCCTGTTGTGGATTCTAAGAAGAAATTGAGCATCCTTGGAGTTATGCCAGTTGTGTGGTGACAGCCACTAGGCAAGAATTGCCTCTTTCCATCTACAGACTAACTACTGTCCTGAAGAGGACACACATGCAGAATAGTCGACTGATTCTATCTGCCCAGACAGAGTAATCAGCCCTTAATAATCCTGCATCACTAAGGTCTGTCAGATGACTCTGGGCCAGAAGGCTGAAGATTTGATGCTTGAACATTCGGTAGTATAGGGGCTTCTCAGGTGTTCAGAGGTCTCTATAAATTGGCTAAGTTTTAGAAGCTATGTTTAGTGCTTCCTATAACTTCAGTTAACTCAGTCATTCTGGATTTCTGATGGGGTTGAAGACCCATAGTCTCATAGCCAATCATGGCTATTTACTTTGAGAGAAAAGATCTGAGTAGATAGTTTTCAGCTGACATTCATTATAAAGCCAAAAAAAGCCAGAATCAAAAGTAAGTGTTTTAGTTAGAAGAGATGACAGAGGTTCTGGTTAGTCAACAAAATGATGGACTGAGTATTAGAACTATCTTATACCTCACTGGTACAATTAGGAATAAGTATGCTCTAACTGTATTTTGAGAGAAAAGTTTTACTTTAACAGGAAGAGTGATATGTAGGAGGAGCTAAGTGGGAAGGAGTACTGAGAGGAAGAGATGGAGTAGGAAGAGAAGATGAAGGAGAGGAGAAGCTAGGTGATGAGAGAGAGAAAGAGAAAGGGGGCATGGAGGCAGATGTTCACAGGTCTCCACCAGTCAAAGATAGTATTTATATCTAGGTTGGGTATTGGATTACCCTTCTGACTGAGCATTACCAAACTTATAAATCCTTTAATTAACATTTAAAAAAATGTATAAAAGCAAAAAGGAAAGGGGGACATGGGACAGGGGTTTTCTGGGGAGGGGAAATGGGGAAAGGGGATGGCATCTTAAATGTAAATAAAATAAAATGAAAAAAATGTTAGACAGATACATAATCTATTTCACTATAATAAGAATACAGTCAAGCCAATAGATCTACATGTCTAGAAAATATCAGAAAAAGAAATAGTAATTTTTTGGTACAGCTAAATATTTTTTAATGTGTGAATATACAGCATTAGTAAGTTCTGCATAAACATTAAGACAAAGAGGTTAATGATTGATGAACTTTCCCAAAAATTATTGCTCATGCTCAATTGATAATTATAAATATGATTATAACCTAGAGATTTTTTAATGAGGAATTAAACTCTTAAATAATGATTTAAAATTCCTGCAACTCATAACGGAAATTTGAGTTTTAAAGTTTCAAAATATTTTGTTAGTAAATTTATTCCAATAAAAATTAGAGTATTTTTGGATAATTTTGATGTATTTATGTTTTAAAAAATTTAACATGTATTCATGCAATATAGTTTAGCTATGATGAATTATCTTCAGAATGTAACCTAAATTCATTCAGAGCATATTCAATTTTTAGGATATTAAGATATACTATTCTTTTCTTAATTTTGTTATTTGACAATTTCATACATGTGTATAATGCACTACAATTATTTTTATTTCTGTCTCATATTCCTCTCACTCTGTCAACCTTATCCTTCCTACAAACACCTTTGTCATGTTTATGTCTTATTTTTAATTCTGTGTTCTACTGAGTTCAAACAGCAAACATCTCATGAAATTTAGTGTGCTCATCAGAGGAACACAAGCAAAGACAATGGCCCCCCAACAACTAGAAAAATATTTGTAGCCAATAGTTCAGAAGAGGGTGGTGGGTACAGTAGATACAATTCAGAAATTATTGCATGCTACATTCACATTCTACCAACTAAATTATATCCTAAGCTTTATTAGTCTTTTATGTATTACATTTGTAATATTCTTATATATTACTGTATATTACATACTAATACTTATGTATTACTTATAATACTTATGTAATAAGTAATTATGTAATAATATTATGTAATACTTAATTATATATTACTATTAAGTAATAGTAATTATGTAATAGTATTAAGTAATACTTATGTAATATTCTTATACTTGACTCTTTCTTCTGAATCTCCTTTGTAAGTCCTATACCCTCTTTTGATCATTAAATAACAGACAATTCCAACTTAATATTTTTATTTGCTATATAAGCAAATATGCTATTATACACACACACACACACACACACACACACACACACACACACACACACACATAAGACCTATTTGATTTGATGTAAGTTTAAGGTTCATGTAAATAATCATCTGCCAGAAATATCAACTGGGTGAATTAATGAAAGATTAGTTTGAGCATTTTCAACACTACATTATTTCTCTTTACAAAGGTTTCTCCATTTAGTGTTTCTTACACCTTGAGTGAGCACCAAAAGCTGGAGAAAGAAAAGGGAAAAGTGTTAGAGATAGGTAAATATTGAATATTAGTAGGCTGAAATTTTTTTGTTCTTGTATCATGTTTAGGAACAAAGGCAAAGAGAAACTAGGCAGGCAAAGCTAGTTGTGAAATTTCCAAAATGATGGACATAGTAGAAGGTGAAGAATTGCCTTTGGAACCTCTCATTCTTCTCATGTCACACAATTGAGCTTATTTTACCACTCTACTTTTTCTTTATACCATCCACTCCTATCTCTATCTTCCATTTTGGTCCAAATCCTAGCAATGATGCTATGAAGAGGTAAACTATATGTTTGTTTTCCTTTCTAGTCTGCCCTATTCCCCTAAAGGAATTTGTATTGCAGCAAATGTAGTAGTTGAAGACAAAAACAGTAAGATATTCTTACATTCATTATTGGTTAAACACTAGCCATTATTTCTTTCTTGTCTGTTAGACTCCAATACTTCATTCTTTTATGAGAGGTCTTGTCCCTAACATGAAGTTTGTTCCCTTATACTATAGAGTATGTAAATACTAATTGGTCTAATTTATAAATTCTGGTTTGTATTCCATAGGGATACAATTATTTGCTATTGTTTATGAGTATTATTTGTGAAAATTTCATTCTAAAACCCCAGATCTTGATGTACAGTATATTTTTCTCTGAATGTTAATTTTAGTAAATGGAGAATAAGCAAACAAATATCGATATGTCCAAGACCAGAAACCATGCCTATCCTTCCTCTCTCCTAAACTGCCCATGTATTCTTCCTACAACCTCTGACATGTCCTAAATTTAAAATTTCAGGTACAGTAGCTTCAGATAAGTCTGGTTTAACTAGCAGAGATTTCACTTATAAAATAAATGCCACTGTGCTTGTTGTCTACTGACACATAACAAAAATGCCAAACAGTTTAATGATGAAACAAGCACCTTCATCTCCAGTTGCCATGGATCAGGTACACTTTAGTTGGTTCCTGCTTCAGGGTATGCATTGATCTCAATGCTTTAAGGTGATCCATGTTCTACAATTAAACATATTATTGATATTATTGAATATTAATTGAAAAATAATAATAACAGATATTATTGTTGACGATTGTTATCAATTTCTGATTAAGTGGGCTTCTCTATAAAGTTACACACACTATGGCAACTTACTCTTTTCTGAGTGTGAACTTTAACAATAGAAGAATGAAAAAGAGAAAGTGAGAGAGAATGAAAGGAATTGGCAAGAAACATATAGAGATAGAAACAATGAAGGGGGTTACAAAACTGGAATTTCAATGGAAAATGTAACAATGTAAAAAAAGAAAAGACTTCATGTAATTCAATATAGCAGACTTCTGTAACTGTAAATCAACCATGCACTTGAATTTGCCATGAAAATATGATGATTAAAATTTCTACACAGTCATTGAACTCAGATACCAATCTATTTTTTCAAGAATAAGCATAACTTCCTTACAAATGTGTTCAGAAGTAAAAGTTCATTGAGACAGAGTTATGGCTATGTACTATTTTGTATATATGTTTCTTTGTTACAATAGTAATGAATACTTTTTATTTAGATTTTTTTATTTAGGCAATATTTTTTGGCTCTTAATTGTTTGTGAAGTGTATATTAATCTAGGTAATGTATTTTAATGAAGTCCATGCTCACTTCTTTTCCTTCAGTTGTTGCCCTATTCAGCCCACAATTATTCCCTCCAAGTTTCATGTATTCTTTAAATCTACTATGTTCAGTTAGTGTTTTCAGCATGCTAATAGATTCTCAGCTAAAGGTAGGACTTTAGACGATATTCCTTTTTCATGTTGTAATTTGACTGTCTTTACTTTGATCAGATTTGTGCATGCTATCAGAATTACTGTAAGCTCATATGTGTGTTCAGTCTTAGAAAGAACTATTGTATAGAATCGACTTCTCCCAAGATACAAGGATCATCAATGGAATAGAAAAGAAAAAGGTTATAAAAGTCAGAGGTAATGGATGACTACCATGAAATGGTGTTAAAAAAAACTGGGTTTTGTTTTTAATTTTAAGTCTCTATAATTTTTACAAGTATAATCAAAATTTTCTTCTTATCTTTGCTATTGCTTGATTTTTTGGTAGAGGGTCCTATTATCTAGCCACATTTCCAAGATGGCTTGAGACACACTGTGTGCACCAGTCTTCCTTCAATCCTGACAATATTCCTGTCTCAGGGTACTATGTCTTGGGATTGACAGGCATGTACTGACATATCTTGTAAGCCTTATATTTCTTAATAAATCTACTTTAGCAATTGCTGTGTTTCTTTTATTTTTCTGATGCATCTACTTATTTGTTGACTTAATTTTGAACAATGTTCACTTTCAATTTTCTTTATTCCTATAAAATTCATAATACCACAATCAATTTTATTTATTCTTCAAGTGTTTTAATTTTGTTGTGTCGGTTATGTCTCATTACTATTGACTTACCTTTTAAAAATCAAATTTACTCTTATTGATTGTCATATTGTTTTCCAGTTCATTTTTACTACACAAGATGCTTTTGTTTTGAACTTGGTTTTATGCTATCATTTTTGTTCTATAACTTTTAGCTCAGGTAGTTCAATATGTGCCACCCATGTCACTAGTATTCTTTGTTAAAATGTATTTCTACTATATCTCTATAGCCTATCAACAGATACTTTTGTCTTTATTTCCACAGCTTCTCCTTCATTAGGCTAGAGTATCTGTCACCAGGCTCTTTTTTTCTTTGTGGCTTGTTTAGTCACTAGGTGGCGCTGTGCTGTTACTGCTGGCCTTGATTCTGTTCTAGGAACCATTACAGTTTCCGGTAAATGGGATGATTCCAGTGAATTCTGCTTCTCAGAATACTGGAGAAGCATCGGAAGTCAAGGGGTAGTTGTAAATAATTGGACGACATAAAAGCAAATAGAAAGGATTTATAGATCTGAATTATGGAAGAGTCTGTTTGAGAGACTCTATTGTACGTTTTGAATTACACTCTTGAAGAGACTGCACAAAGATTCTAGAAGAAGAAAACTCATGAAAAGAAAGTGGATACCTTGGATTAAGAATGGAAAGTGGTTGAGCAATATAGCAACTGGAGTCCATTCATGGCGGCCTCATTTTTGTCCACAAATGAAAATGACAGTTAAGGGCAAATAAGGAGAAAAGACTACATGAACATTATTTGGAGTAACTATTAAGGAATCGTGAAGGAATGTAAAGCATTAACTATGTATTAATATTTTCATAAGAATTTATATCAGAGAAAGTATATAGATCACCAGCGAAGCATACAATGTGTTCTTGACAATAAACCCCCAAAGATACTAAGTTTATTTTCTGTGTCTTACATTTATGTAATGTTAATTCAACAGCATTCTTTGGTTTGTTTATCTGTTTATTTTTAAATGCTCATAGTGAAAGGAAATGGAGATGTAAAAAGCATTTCCAAGAAAACAGATGATAAAAAATTATCCACATTTAACTGAATGGGTGGGATCCAACTTCACAGCTGGAAACTGTATTTGACAGTGAGCACTGATTATAGACAATTTCCTGTGTAGGATATCACAAAGTAATAAAGTAGCACAACACATTTTGTAGCACATTGTACTTGGTGCATTTATCTGTTGAATGAGTAGGAAATTGACTTAAGGTACATTGCCAAGATTTACTATTCCTTTCACCTGAAATGCATTTCACTTTCTCTTTGTGATAATGGGGCTAGTGGGAAGTGTTATAAATAAAAGTGATTACTTTTATCCCACAAAAGACGTAGTGCACACAGTGCAACTACTAGTTAATGTTTTAGTTTGGTTGCTATGAAATTAAAAATTTATAATTTGCTACAATAAAACACTTAAAATGAATTCATAGTTCCACTAATTTAGCATATATACACAATTGTATATGATATAGAAAAAGTAGAAACTCTCTACAATGTTATCAAGTAATATATTTAACCCCTAGGTTAAATAATTTCTGATAGCAAATGATTTTATAATTAACTTTAGTTTTAATATTTGCGATGGTATCAAGACATTTTCTATGAAGTCCAACATTTCATTTCAGGTTAAATATCTACTCTCTTCTGGGAATCTAATGAGATATTACTCAGTATCAAAAATCAGAAAAATAACAAGATGATGGATTTGAAAAAAGTGCTAACATGAAAATACAAAGAAGCATACTCTTGATCCTCATTTATGAGGAAGGTAATATTTATTACAATATTAACACCATCTACTTATTTCAGTGATATCAATGTAACATGGTTATTCCTGATAGAGGAAACAATTTATGTAATACAAACATTTTGAACATTACCACTATATAAAAATTTAATTTACAAGGCCAAAAGGCTGAAAGATGGTTAAGAGTACTTTCTGCTTTTCCAGAGGACTCAAGTTCAATTCCCATTACCCATACAAAATGACTCACACTGGCTTATAACTTCTGTGCTAGGGGATGCAACATCTTTTTCTGACCTACGTAGGGATCTGTATAGATGAACATACACACACACACACACACACACAGAGAGAGAGAGAGAGGGAGAGAGAGAGAGAGAGAGAGAGAGAGAGAGAGAGAGAGAGAGAGAGTCGTGCACAGACACAAATATTTTAATAAATTAATTTAAAGGTAAGGAAGTATTAGTTAATCGTCATTGTCAAATTTGTTGGATTTAGAATCACCATGGAGGCACAGCTCTGATGTGTTTCTAAGAAAGGTTTTCTAGAGGAGAAAAGACTCACCCTCAATCTGGGAAGTACTATTCCATTGACTGGAGTCCTAGATTAAATAAATAGAAGAAATCCAATATGAGACCACCATTCGGCTATCCTTGCCTTCTCAGTGGGGTTACAGTATGACCAGCTCTTTTCTTTCTTGCTGCTATACTTCCCAGTCATATTTTTGTTAAACTATGAACCAATGTAAGTACCATTTCCTTAAGTTGCTTTCATCAGCAATTTCTCAGTCCCTGCAAAAAAAAAAAATGTAACCAACAGTTTGGGTGAAAACATTCATAATTGAATTCAAAACTACATATTAATTTTTCTACATTAAGAGAGTTTCATAATAAAAGAGATGGTAGAATTATAAAATTTAAAATCCAATAAATACCCTTAAAACAAATATAAGCTATATGTGTTATATCATCTGGTACACATTTTCCTTAATTAAAATTGATGCATTTTCAAGGTTATTGAAATAGTATAAGCCATACTTTGGATTTTGATAGTTTACCTTTGCAAGGCTATCATTGTGGGGAGTTGACAGAAGGCAGCTATCATCCTTGCAGCCATCTTGAGCCATATACCCTGACAAGAGACTTGATTGCACTAGCCTACAACAGTTGAGCACACTCTGATAACATCTAGCTTTAGATACCCAGGATTTTCCCTTGGGTGTGTAAGACTTAAAGGTGTGTGACTTAAGGGCATGACTTAAAGGCGTGACTTAGAGGCGTGGCTTAGAAGTGAGACATATAAAAGGCAAGAGGCAGACAGAAGAGTTGAGTACAACTTGCAGTTAGTTATTAGGCATTAGGTAGTAGTCACTTGGAAGGGAGCTTGGAAAGAAGCTTGGAACCTGGAGGCACTAGGGACTAGGAACTAGGGACTAGGAACTCAAAACTTGGGACTTGGAGAAAAGAAGAGAGACTAAAGAATAAACGGGATTGAATCACACTGTGTCTGGTCTCCATTCTTCACATCCATCCTCACTCTCTCTCTTGCTGAACCCTGGCCCACGGACCAGAGCAGCTTGGGGCAGTGTGGACTCTAACAATTTAGCCCCCAAGGCTTTTGGCAGTGCGGGTTCCAACATTGATAGAGCAGTCCGTGACATTTTGTCCCCCAAATGTGGGGTAGTGCAGTTCTCAACATTTTCTGGCCCCCAAGTGTGGGGCAGCTCGGGCCACAACATATCATTATGTGAATTTCTTGCAGTGTTCATCAGTTTCAAAGGGTCTGAAGCTTTTACTCTTTACTATACTAAGTGGCTTGTTATGATAAAGATATTATGCTAAATTTTGTGGTAATATAGCTGCCCAGGATAAAGCGTTAGAAACTAGAAGTGAAGTGCTGTTCTCACATATAATGCGAGACCCACAGCATTGGAAAATACCATCAAAAAATGTAATAGTCCTAGGGAGGTACCAGAGAAAGATCTTACAATCTACCATGCACCAGGACTTTGGTACTGTTAATGCAGAGACCCACAACTCCCACGCTCCCTTTGGCCAAGTAGCTTTTCAGGGAATCTATTAGACACAAGGGGATCTATGAATTAAACCTTTGGACTCCGTGAAAACGTGGCATCAATTCATTCTCTAAGTATTCCTTTTATGTCTTATTTCCTATTACTTAATTTGTATAGTGGTATAAGTTTTGTGATAGAATTGCTTCAGAACTATTGTTTTGTGTTTGTCCTCATATCAATTTCTCACTAAGACCTCTCTTATTCATAGAAATTTCCTTCTCTCTTTCATCCTAATCCTTTGTTACTTTAACATCCTTATTCTAGCCTACAGACTT
Source organism: Arvicanthis niloticus (assembly GCF_011762505.2). Classification (NCBI taxonomy): domain Eukaryota; kingdom Metazoa; phylum Chordata; class Mammalia; order Rodentia; family Muridae; genus Arvicanthis; species Arvicanthis niloticus. The sequence continues at coordinate 104,731,522 of NC_047679.1, forward strand.
AACACTCTTTAAAAACTTTAAATTCTAATTCAATTCTCTACTCTTACCTTATTTCCCACTCTGGATTTACTTTTATTTTTAAAGTGGATCTACTACTTGTCCCAGATCATTTTCGACCCCTCTTCTCTCATATCCATATTATTAAATAAAATCCATCCAAGAATATCTATTATTATCTTTTTTTTACACACCAGTTTTTGAAAGATCTAAGGGGCCACTTTAATTAATTGGCAGGTGCACAGTAGTAATCAGAAATAAATTTCCTGATATCCTAATTAATACCTTCCTATTCAGAAAATAATACAGACACATTGAGACATACAGAACTTCTGGACTGAGGAGGTATTACTGGACTGCACATGCAATGAAACCGCATCCAAATCCCACCTATACATTACAAATATATCATCTAGAAGACAATAACTGATCCAAAATATTGAGTAAGTAGATAATCCCAGGTGTGTAAATTCCAGCACAGTAAATTAAAAATAACACCCCCAAACAAAGACAACACAACTTTTAAAAGACTTACCCTACAGCAATGATGTCTAGTTAAGAGTAAATTGGATAAGGGGGGGCAAGATTATGTATGGGAGGAGACAAGGGTCAGGAATTTGAACAGAGGTTTGTGGCAATGTGGGTTGGGGAGCTGAGGGTAGCAACCAGCAAGTCCCAAATGCCAAGAAAGCAAGAGGCTCCCAGGACCCAACGGGGATGAAATTAGCTGAAGTGCCTAAGAAGGGGAGGAAGAACCTGTAGAGACCATATCCAGTGGTTAGACAAGGCCCCTGGTTGGGGAATGGGGTCACCCACTCATCTCCAATTTTTTGTTTTGTTTTGTTTTGTTATTCCAGACAGGGTTTCTCTGTGTAGCACTGGCTATCCTGGAACTCACTCTGCAGACCAGGCTGGCTTCAAACTCAGAAATCCACCTCCCTCTGCCTCCCAAGTGCTGGGATTAAAGGCATGAGCCACAGCTGCCCGCATCTCCAAATTTTTAACCCAGAATTGCTCCTGTCTAAAGGAAATACGGGGACAAAGTGTAGAGCAGAGACTGAAGGAAAAGCCATCTAGAGACTGCCCCACCTGGGGATCCATCTTATATACAGACACCAACCCTAGACACTATTGGGTATGTTAAGAAATGCTTGCTGACAGGAACCTAATTAGCTGTCTCCTGTGAGGATCTGCCAGAGCCTGACAAATACAGAGGCAGATGCTCACAGCCAACCATTGAACTGATCATGGGGTTCCTAATGGAGGAGTGAGAGAGAAGATTGAAGGTGCTGAAAAGGTTTGAGGCACCATGGGGAGAGCAACAATACCAACCAACCAGAGGAGTTAGGGGAAGGACTGAAGGAGCTGAAGGGGTTTGCAACAATGCTATAGGAAGAAGAACTATATCAACCAACCAGACTCCCCAGAGCTTCCAGGAACTAAACTACCAATCAAAGAGTACACATGGAGGGACCCATGGCTCCAGCTGCATATGTAGTAGAGGATGACCCTGTCTTGCATCAATGGGAGGAGAGGCCCTTGGTCCTGTGAAGGCTTGATAATGCCCCAGTGTGGAGGAATGTTAGGGCAGTGAGGTGGGAGTGGGTGGGTGGGTAGGGAAGCACCCTCATAAAAGCAGGATGAAAGGGATGGGATAGGGGGTTTCTGTAGGGGAAACTAGGAAAAGGGATAACATTTGAAATGTAAATAAATAAAATATCCAATAGAAAAAAGAATAAATTACATAAAATTACAAGAAAGAACAAAAATGGTTTATTATAAGTATGTACAAATACCCAAAATGGATGAATGACAGTAGTAGAAAATAGGAAGGGGTAATTCAATAAAAAGACAGAAATCTGAAATGGTGTAGAAACAACAAACAGTATTAAGTCAACTAAAATACTCTAGATTCTAGCAGTGGTTCTCAACTTGTGGCTTGTGCTTCTCATAGGGTTGCATATCATATATTTACATTATGATTCATAAAAGTAGCAAGATTATAGTTATGAAGTAACAATGAAATAAATGTATGGTTTAGGGTCACCACAACATGCATAAGTATATTAACAAGTCACAGTATTAGGAAGGTTGAGTTTATCATTTGTAGAATCAATCAAGAATAAGTAATTTTATTAGTCTATAAGTAATTTTATTAGTTTATAAGTAATTTTATTAGTAATTTATTTAGTCTGCCCTTAAAAGACAAAGTAAGTGCACATCTAAACAGAATTCTTGACAGAGAAATATCTAATAGCCAAGAAGCACTTAAAGAAATATTCAACATACTTAGTTATCAGGAAAATAAATATCAAAATCATTCTGATATTCAAACCTTTTACCCTTCGGAATGGTTAAAATAAAAACCTCATATGACAGCTCATGCTGGCAAAGATGTGGAGAAAGAGGAACATTCTTCCTTTGCTGGTGGGAGTACAAACATGTACAACCGCTTTGGAAATAAAAATGTGGGTTTCTCAGAAAATTGGGCATAGATCTACCTCAAGATTCTGAAAAACCATTCCTAGCCATACACCCCCCAAAATATCCACCATACCACAGGGACACTTGCTCAATTATGTTCATAGCAACTTTATTAATGATATCCAGAAACTGGAAAGAATCAAGATGTCCCTCAATAGAAGAACATATAAAGAAAATGTAGTAGATTTACACAATGGAGTATTATATTGTCATTAAAAAAATGACATCATGAAAATTCCAGGCAAATGGGTGGAACTAGAAAAGATGACCCTGAGTCATGTAAACCAAAGACAAAGATGCTAGGTACTCACTTAAAAGTAAATATTAGTCATAAAATACAGGGTAACCATGCTACAAACCACAGACCCAAGGAAGCCTTGTAACAAGAAGAGCTCAAGGCTGGATGCTTGACTCTCACAGAGAAGAGGACGTATATTAGAGATTAAGAATAGATGAGAACATGAGAGACGAAGTGGAGAGAGGGATCCAGAGGGAAAGAATACTGTGAGACACACCTGAATTGGGGGAGCATCAGTGGGATAACCTAGAAATCTAGGTCAATGGTGTAGTAGGTTGGCCTGATGCTGCTTGTATTCTAATGATAATACTGGCTCCTCAAAACATGGTTGCCCATGACAAGCAGACCATCACATAGGCAAGTGATCCCATATGAACCTGCTTCCCAATTTAACTGCTCAGTAAATGGCTAGAGCATGTGATGGGTCAATGAAGGAGAAAGGTGAAACTTGAGGCTATAGAGAGAGTTACAGGTAGGGAGAGAGGGAAGAAGAAGAGGAGGAAGAGGAAGAAAATGGTTGAAGAAAGAAGTCACCATGGACTACAACCATATGTCCAGAGAAATTGCAAATAACAAGGGGCCTTATAGCTGGAGAATAAGTTAGGACAGTATTACATCTGCCCAATCTAGGCATATGGCTTATAATTAAATATCTGGGTTGTACGTCTTTTATATGGGCTTATTAGAATTGTAAAATCCATCAATAAACACACTGGCAAATGTAAGGACTCTATGTGGGTGATCGTAAGACTCCAAACAATGGGTATTATGGAGCCTGAACTGGCCATATCCTGTAACCTGGCAGGTCTTACAATGGTGGGATTAGAATACCAACCCATCCACAAAACCTTAGGACCTACAATTTGTCCTGCTACAAAATATACACGGGTAAATGATGGAACTGAACTTAAGGGAAGGGCCAACCCATGCCATGATGGGGAGCTCACTCCTGAGACTGTTAATGACATTCTCTATATGTGTAGACAGGAGCCTACCTTAACTGTCATCAGAGAGGCTTCAAATAGCATCCAATGGAAACAGATGCAGAGACCCATAGCCAAACATTAATTGAAGCTTTGGAAATTCTATGGAAGATGGGGAGGAAGTTATTGAAGAACCCAGAGGGATAGAGGGCACAGAAAAAAAAAAGAATCTACAGAAACAACTAACATGGACCTATAGAGGCTCATAAGACTTAGCTGCCAACCAGGAGCATATATGGGATGGACCTGGGCCCTCTGCACATAATTTGCAGTTGTGCAGCTGGGTCTTCATGTGGACTGCTAAAGTAGGAACAGGGCCTGTCTTTAATTACATTGTCTGCTTTGGATTCCTTTCCTTTAACTGGGCTCCTCAATAGGAGAAGATGTGCTTAGTCTTATTGCAACTTGATATGCTAAGGCTGGTTGATATGCATGGGAGGCCTCCTATTTTCAGAGGAGAAAAGGAGTAGGGGTAAGTATGGGGGAAGGGAGGAGAGATGGAGATACTGGAAGGGAAAGTTGGAGGGGAAGCTGGGATAGGAATATAAAGAGAATAAATAATTTAATTAATTAAAAGGAAAGCTAAAAGAATGATATAATACAACAAGGACAAAAATAACAGAAAAGAACTTCCTTTCATTATGTAATAATCAAAACATGAAGTAGATGAAACAAAGAACATATGTTGAAAGTATTCAGGGAGAAAAAAACAAATCACTTGAGAAAGGGCCATCAGCATAACACCATATTATTCAAGTAAAAGCTTAAAGACAGAAGGTCCTAGGATCATATGTTTCAAAATTTTATAGATTACAGTTTTCAACCCAGTCTGCTATTCTAGAAGAAGCAATTTGTTATAATTGAAAAAAAAATTAATGGGCATTTTTCTGTGATTCTAACCATGTGATGCTTTAAATAGTGTTGTATTGTGTTATATATATGTGTAAATGTCACTTTTATTCCTCAGATGAAATGCTGAATGAGAGCCATACTAGGCCTTGAAACATCTAGGCTCCATACGTTCTAATGTCCCAAAGTGACTGATTCAATCTGGCTTCTCTAGACTTCTGTCTAAATTGCTATTCTTGGTCTCATATTAACTTTGGCAATGTGTTCTAATCTTCTGGTTCCTTCCCATTCTCTGGCTATTTCTGTCTTCAACTGTGTCTAGCTTGTTCTTTCTGAAACCTTTCTCTGTACAACTATCCTGGTCAAACTGCCACACAGACCACACCAACAGAATTTTACAGAACTGAAATTTACATATCTAAATTCCAAGAAGGAACAAATATAATTAATTTCCTATAGATTTTTGGCATAATTTTATAACACATTTGTACTTGCATAATTTTTCTAATTACACATCACGTTCAAAACATGGCTGCTTCCTTCTACAATCTAACCTCATCTTCATTGTTAGGGAATGAAGTTGTGTACCAAGGGCATGTTGCTATTTTAGCTAGATCATATTATAATCCAGAGTATGTCTACATTCCAGCCAGATCATATATATTTAGAAGTTCTTTGGATTGATCTGTTGCCAGAACAACTATTTTGCTAGATTAAAATTTCTTTGCATATCTGTCTCTTTGAAACTTTTAAAAAAAATTATTTGGCAAATATACATAAAGATAGGACTTTGAGATCATTAGATGCTACTAGTTTTATTTTGAAATCTTTTCCAAAATTGTTTCCAACTCTGGCTGTTTTTCCAGAGGCCAGGGTGGCACCTGGGACCTCAAGTAAGATCTAACACTCTTCCCACTTACTACCCTTAAATCACAACCAATTTTATACTTTTTAATGAAGTGGGAACTTCAAGGATTTTTACCTCTTATATCAGAAAACAGACTCATTTTTTGTTTCTTCTAGATTGCTTTACAATTTTGGGGGATTCATCTAAAACATGTTCTAAAACTTTTAATATTTACATCGGGTAACACAAACATTTAAAATGCCTACAGAGCTATATTCACTTAGTTTTCTGTCAATATGTTTATGGTATCTAACAATGTACGTTTACTTTTTCTTATATACCAGATATTGTGAAACACTGTATGAACACATGTAGTAATTTAGAAATTTATAATTCCTTCAAAAACATTTTAATTTTGAGATGACAGTGTAGCTGAGTAGAGTGCACAAAGACTGAGCATTGTTACAGGACTTGACTTCAAGGTTCAATACTTCAAACCAAATAATCAAAAGATCTTGTTCATGCAGACAACACTAATTAAATGTAGAATGTCACACACACACACACACACACACACACACAAACATGAAAATAGGAGAGATACTTGAGGGAAAGAAGTAATTACATGGTAAGGCAAGTTCAAGAGAAAGGATAGTGAGGGCTAATTAAATGAAAGTACATTTCATTCATTATAGATAAATACATATATTCACATATGTGTACACAAACATCCGTGTGTATGCTTGTGCAGGAAATAATGAAAGTACAAACATGTTATAAAATTATGTCACAAATCCATAGAAAATTAGTTACATTTGTTCCTTCTTGGGAATTAGGACATGTAAATTTCAATGTGTAAATGTATTGATTGATAATTATATCTTTGTGATAATTATATCTCTTCATTCTCAAAGTCTATCCTTCACAGTAGGATTCCCTTTGAATGGAAAGCCTATATTGGTTTAAAGAGACCGTTTTCTTGGTTATTATTTGAATTCCAATTGCATGTGTTGTCAGCTTCTTTCCTTGTCATTCTTCTTTTCTGACTATTGGTTCCTTTGTTTCTTCTTGGTGTAGCAATTACTTATCTAACTTTAGACATAATATGAACAATATTTTTATATCTTTTTTGTTGACATATACAAGATAGTATATCTTATTCAAATTTGTTTGTATCTGAGTAATATTAAATTTATATATAATATACATATGTATATTATTATAAATTTATACATATATACATATGTATAGACAAAAATGAAACAGAAGTATAAGTTGTATGTATACTTTATACATTTGGAAAATTATAGTAAATCATAACTTATTTACCTTATATTCTATTAATTCTGCATCTGTAGTTTAATACTGACTGAAGAAATGTCAGTGAATATGGTCTTAAGAAAAAATAAGTCCACAGAAAGTAAAAGAGTGAAAAACTATGGAATTACTATGGAATCAAATTTATGGTATTACACTGAAATGGGTCCCTTTGTCCTGTGGCTGGCAGAAATGACTATAAGGTACATAATTAACTCAGAAAACTTTAACATAATTAGCTATGGGAATAGAAATGGAAATAGAAACATAATTAATGAATATGCTAATTTCCACAGTTATAGACATCAGGGGATAGTTGATCTTTATCCATGTCTTAAAATGCATTCCAGATTAAACTGATGATCTTTATACAGTTTTTCTTCATTTTATAGTAAAAAAACATGAAAATGCAATTTCAAGGTTAAACTTTAAACAATTGGAGAAAAACATCAATTTCTCATCCTTGAGATTAATTAAAAGTAACGTATTATGAGAAAATATTGATTAGGTACCAAGTCACTATTGATGCTGTAAAAATCTAGGAAACATATAATGATTCTTGATAGTACCCAGAGTGAATGGATTCCCAACCCCCTCTATGTGTTCAGATGTTTTTGTCTCTTGAACTGCAAATAAGCTCACATTATGCTAATATGAATGTAAAAATTATAAATAATTGTATATACAAGAATAAACTAATTGTACTATGAGAAACAATAACCATATGTGACAAATATGCTTGCAGTGTGGGACAAATGGCGCAATCCCGGTATCCAATAAACATTAATTTTCTGAAGATAATATGAATCTCTCTTTTTTGAATGATTTCCTTCAGAAGACTTTATCTGTGGTAATTAAGTGAATTTTATCATTAAGTGAAAAAGATAAAACCATAATTAGTACATAAATAACTATTGGAATAAAACTCATATATATATTTACTTTATCAAATTGACAATTTTTAGAAAGAAGATGTTATTAGATTAACATTAATCTGCATACAATTATACTGTATGTATGGGTAAAACGGACCATTATTCATCTACCAGCATGTATAAGTAACATTAATTTAATATTAAAACAATCATTTTCACAAAATCCTTAGGTCTTGGTTTTTACAGAGTTTTTTTGGTTTTAACTAAAAGTTTCTTTTGACCATTAAATATTTTACCTATGTTGATGTTGTCTATTGTCTATGTCCATTGAATAAAAGACTCACATACAATTTCAGCCTTTGGAGTATGACATAAAAGCCTCACAGTTTTACAACAATTTTAAAAATCGAGGAAACAAAGCAATATAGGAAAATATAGCAACATGCATGCAATAGTATTGTGTATTTTTCTTCCAAAATAAATTTTAATAGGACTTAAGCATTACAAGCTGGATGATTAATATTATCATCATTGGCCTCTTGCAGTAATATGTTCCATAAAATATAAAGGATCAGGATTATACGCACTCACATATGATGTAATGCTGTTTGTAAAAGCATTCATACATTTAAGGTTCTATTTCACTGTAACTGAAATTATACTAATCAGTGCTGGTGGAACAGAGCACAACTGTAACAATTTCAATTATTTAGCTCTATAATTCACATTTTAATTGTGTATTTAAGGGCAATTTCAAGATGAGAGAATGTCAAATACTTTTTCTTTCTAAAATATTACTTTTGAAATAAAAAGTGTAGATTTTCAAATTGTGAGGGATATTTCTTACCTAAGATAACATTACTATTCTCTGCTATAAGCTACCAATTCTCTACTATAAGCACTTTAATTCTTACTACTAGTTCTCTACTACAAGCATTTAATCTCATGACTTGCAACAAGTTCTATTGATTTTATTTTCATTCTCATTATGGAAGTGAACTTGCCTCAAACTCAATGTGATACTCTTGTCTCAGTTTCTCCAGTACTGTGATCACAGGTGTAATACCCCAAAATAAAGTTACAAGAATTGATCTGTAATTATTTTTTGCATGTGACTTCCTTCTGTATTATATTTTTGACTAATTCAAAGAACAAAAAAACATAAAGCATACAACATGTAAGTAAGTTCATCCTGTCCCTATATCATTCTTGTAACTAAGGAATGCCACGTGTGTTTATGTATAGTGACACTTAGCACATATTGAGTTTACAAAGTAAATGGATTCATTCTTTTTTTTTTAAAGGCAATGGTTAAATAATATTGGTATTTCAAAAATTTAAGCAAAGAGGAGTATTTGCTAAGTTTCTTTGTAAATATTCTACAAAACTCTGTAGGTTTTAATCATCATTGGATAAGGTTTCTTATTTAAAATACATTCATTTACTTCTCTCATACATATGAATATCCCCAAGTCATGCATTTTATTACTGTGTAGTTAATCAGTATAGATTTGATGACATATTTCTATCATTAGGTTAGACTTCCATCACTATGACAAAGTACCTGAGAAAACAATTAAATATGATAATGTTTAATTTGGTATAGAGGAATTTTAATCGAACAACATGGTTGCTCTGGCAAGGGATCACATCTAAATATCAGACTCACATGCAGACATGCCACACATTTTTAATCCTTCTGGCTAGAATATAGATATGCCTTTAGAACACACCTTTAATTCCAAATAATGATGTCTAATTAAGGGGCAGATGAATTAATGAATCAAATAATGAGTCAGAGATAGGAAATGTTAAACTCTTAGGAGGAAAACTATTCAAAAGCAACACAGGGAGAGAGAATATCAGTTGTTCAATGAGTTTATTTAGTCAGGTGAAAGTCAGGTCACTGAGTGCTGGAAAGTGGAGTTGAGTTAGTTTGTGAGTCTTACAGTTGATTGCAGGTCAGCACTAAACAACAGTTGAAGCCAGAGAATAAGAAAGAGCCAGAAAGATTAGAGAAAACTTCCAGTTTGTCTGAAGCCAAGAAAGAGAAATTCAGTGAGAAACTAAGAGAAGCCAGATTGAATCAGTCAGCTTGGAAGGGAGTTTAAGACAGAACAGCAGAGTTGAACCAGCCAACCTGAGATAAGAAAGAACTAGGAAGGGCTGAGCTCATTTATCAATAAGCTCCCAGACAACAATTACATCAGGCAAATGAAAGTTACTTTTATTATTTGGCTGATGATTTTAGATACTTCAGTTTATAGTTAATTGATAATTGATTATAGTCAGAAACAAGACAGAATATTAGGAACATGTGTACATGCAGCAAGAAACTCCACAAGAATACCTAATGTGCATTAAAAGCTATATATTTTAGTGTTTCTTTATGTGCTGTTACATTTAATATATTCACAGACTTTATGGATGATAAAATTACAGAACTATTTCTTACCAAAATGTAACATATTTCTGGCAACCTAAGAAGCTTCATTATTGCTTCTATAGCATGGCATTTGGACCCCAATCATCAGTTTCTCTTTTATTATGTATGATAAATAGTTAATGCCAATCTTGTCTTAGCATTAAAGAAAGCATGAAAAAATTAAAAAATTGTTAAGTGGAGAGTATTTTTATAGATTATTAAGAAGGATTTTTTTCTAGAGCAAATAAAGCAAGAAAGCATTACAAGAAATGAACTATGAAGTATAAAGTAGAAGATACCAGTTTACAGATCATTCTAAGGACGTGGACTAGTGTTTTAAGAGAGATTGAGAATCATTTCCATAACAGTATCTAATTTATACTTACATATATCCCTTTATTTTATGTGGATTCTATATTATATGGAAAGAGATCGGAAGGAGCACAGATAAGAAAATTTAGATCAGTTAGTAGATTGTAAGCCAATAAAAATGATAGTTTAATGGATCATGTCATATATTTTAATATTTGCATTCTCCTAAAACTTATGTATTGAGACTTAATCATCAGTAAGCTATGTGGATGATGTTACAATGTAGGTTGAGTGTTTATTAATAAAATTAGCATCCTTGTAAAAATTATCTCAGATACCTAGTGTACACTCTGCTCTATGTGAATACACAGACATAGAAGCCATTATCTATGAATAGAAGTTGGGCCTTCACCAAATGCTAAATCTTCTGGTTAATTTACCTTTGTATTCCCAGCCACACAGAAGGATAAAGGAATAAATTTCTATTTTTAATAACTTGAGTCATTTTGGCAATCCAAGAGATTAAGAATAATAGTTAGATGTTGTGACTGAATAAGCTTTTAAATTTTAGACCATTGGTTCTCAACCTTCCTACTGCTGTGACCCCCTTGATATAGTTCTTCATGATGTGATGATTCCCAACCATAAAATTATACTTAATGCTACTTTGGAACTGTAATTTTCCTGATATTATGAATTATAATGTAAATATCTGATATGCACCTGGTCTTAGGTGACCCCTGTGAGTTGTTTGACCCCTGAAAAAGTCAAGGCCCATAGGTTGAGAACCACTGGTTTAGATATATAGGAGGTAAAACCAACATGTCAATGAAAAGGCTGAGACTAATGAATAGGGATGAGCATAATTAAAATTAGAGAAAGCTGTAGATAGAATATTATTAACAGTGGAAAAAATAATGAATTTCATCTCAGATGCAGCAAACTTGAGAAACCTATTAGTAACTTACAGTTATTGTAGAGACACAGATTCCTGACACCTGTAGGACTTACAATGTTTCTGTTTGTGGTTGTCTTTTTATTAATAAACTACTCAATATTGTAGCCATAAAATTATAAATATTCAACATATTGATATTTTTTATATATGACAGCACATATATGCTTTGTATTATGAATTGCAAATCTTATGTTTGGAAAGAGTGTCCTCTTTATTATCAACCCATTGACAAGATGTGACAAATGTTTTCTCCAACTGAGACTCAGTTTTAACAGTCAGAAATGGATGCATAGACACAATTTTGTCATGAGTATGAATCTTGACTTAGTATCTTCAAAATAAAATTTAAACTGAGAAAGAATGTTCTTCTGTCCATCCATATTAAGGTGTTGAAGGATGCAATCTCTTTGTGATATGCTGTCATATAGTTTCATTCCTAACTCCCAAAATTTGTGCAAAAATGTTCCTAGCTGCTAGTGAGTGACACTAAATCTCCTGTATCATGACAGGCATAATCCCCTCATAAAATAGCCTTTTTTATCTGTAATGTTATCATCAGTCAGCCAAAGTAATATGATGTCACATCAAGGATAGAATATAATATGTTTCAAGTATGGATATACTAAATTTTCTTTTGCATGGAATAATCTGATTTAGAGATATCTGCCAAACTCTATAATTATTTAAAGTACTTATGACAAAGTAGCATAATTTGTCAATATTGCAAACATAATTGCAATGCAAGCAGTCATAATAATTGTGATTAAACTGCTCTTTAGACACTGTTTAGAAGAGGATAAAATGAAAATGACAAGGAATGGTGGTTACTGACATTTAGAAATCAGGGAGGATTTCAGCCTATCTTTAGAAATTGCTTTCATGTAAAGTGTTTTTGAGTTCTGATTTTTCTGTTGCAAAGATACATGATAATAGCTGTGAATTTATGTGGCACTGTCAAATAAATTCTTCCTTTCTCAGTATGTGACATACAGTGTGTAATTACAATTGCATTATGACATATCACTAGAGCTTCACTAATTGTACTTTCACATTTTTTAACAAGATATCCTAGCGGATAAAAAATTATTTCCCAAATGTTTATGATCATATGTATATTATTCAGTGTATATAATTTATTTTAACAATATATAATTAAACACGTTTTAGATAGATATTATTGTCTTAATGTGCATTTTCCATATGTATTTTTCTGTAATATCTTCTCAATCACATATTTACATTTGATTTTATAATCTGCCTACAATTAGAAAGATATAATTTCATTTAAATTTATGGTTTATATTATATCTCTCAATATGCATAATTTTGTGATATATATATATATAATTTATATGGCAATAAACAAACATCTCTATAGTAATTTTAACCTCCCAATGAAAACTACAAACAGCTATTTTGACATTAGAGTGAACTTTTCACCTAGTAGACTGAACAATACAATTCATACCAACTATAATAATCACCTTTTAATGCTGGAAGAAAGTTGAGTATAATTATAATTGTATAAACATAGTTCTGAATATGAACTTTTACAAAAGTTCAGATGTGAAACTTCTCATTCCATTCCACAGAATCTTCTTGAGTAAAATACAATATTGCTGTGTAGATTATTGTGTAATTTCTGGTTTTCTAATCTATGTGACATACTTCCTTATGTTTCACAGGGGAAATCAGTCATGGCCAGTCTGTTATATCTAATCAGGATTTTATATTAAGCATTTCCTCTTTCTTATAACATTCGAGTCACTAAATGGAAGTTACATGTTCTCCTGAATTCATTTTCTAGATCACTGAGCTGACAGCTCTATATTTTATATTGCTTTGTGTTTTTAGTTAGGATCATTCATTATAACAAATTATCATTTCTATACATTCAGCTGTACTCTACAATGCTACTAAAAGTTAAATTCATTGACTCACACATTATAGGTTTCTGGAAAACTATTACATGTTACTATATATATTCAAACTGATTTTGTATACAATTTAAGTGTATGGAAATTATAATTGTACTTGAAATTAAATATCATTACAGATAAAATTCAAACTTTTCAATTGGAATTTTTGTAGTGAGACACATACATGTCAATGGTCTACAAGTGGTTAAATAATCTTCCAATATACAACATTCATTTTAATATCATATTCCTAGTTTAGACTATAGCTATTCTAGGTGAGTAAATACAGTACATCCTTCATGTCATGATATAACTAACAGTTCTGTAAAAATAAATTTTAAAATAGTATTGAAAATATATTTAATAATATTCTGTGTTTGTTGGTTAAAATAAAAACATGGTTTCATATTATGTTGCTTATATTGTGATTTTCAAGTTAGTGGATACATTAGGTATGCTCAGTAAATGCCATGAAATGAATTTTGACTTTGAAGTTATGCATTCTAAATGGATCAGTTGTTAACAAACTCAGGTATTTAAAGAAGGTAAGGGTAGTTCATGATGCATTTTGAAAACTTTAATAGCATGTTTGCATTATTCAGTTATCTCATTCACTCAAGGCTTATGACTATTAAATAAAATTATTCTTTATTCCAAGAAAATGTCTGGATATTTATCTCAGGTTAATAGGATTGGTAGAAAGTATATGTTCTCATCAGCCCTTGTGTCACATCACTCTACTCACATCTCAGACTTGAGCACTCAAAGCCTGCTTTAACTGAGAAAAGTTAGAAAATTTGTCATTATTAATTGTAGAAATAATAATATATTCCATTTATTTTCTCAATAGTTATCCTATACTATTTCTGAAGATTATACTTTAATTTATGTGTTTGAGTGTTTTACTTATGCACATTATGTGTAGACCATGTACAGACTACATTTCTGTAAACATGTAGAACAACTAGAGGCCAGAATAGGGTAATCAGGTCCTCTAAAACTATAGATACTGATGGATGTTAGATGTCATATATATGCTGGAATCAGAACTTTGGTCTTATGTGTAAAGAAATTTTAATCCAGCTACATGGTTGCTGTGGCAAGGAATCACATCTAAAGTCCTTCTAGGTCTATGTGATCTGGCTAGAATACAGACACACATTTAATCCTTCTGGTTTGAATACAAAGACACCCTTAGTACACACCTTTAAATTCCCCCAAATGACATCTAATTGAGGAGCAGACAAAGCAACAAACTAGAGAAATGTTTAAGCAAATGAGTCAGAGGTAAGATATGCCAAACTTTTGCAAAAGAGAGACTACTTAAGGCAGGACAGAGTGAATCAGAAGTGGAGGGTAGTTTAGTAAATGTAGTTTAGTTGAGTTCAGGCAATTGAGTGGAGTTCACCTGAGTTTAGTTCAATGCAGTTTGGTATAGTTTAACTGAATATAGTTGAGTTCAGTTGAGTTTATGGAGTTCCACTAAGTTCATGCAGACAGTGCAGTTCAGTTTGTGAAATTCAGAGGCAGTTTTTCCAGGCAGAGCAATTAAGTAAAAAGCCAAGAGAAGCCACTTTGAATCAGTCAGCTTGGAAAGGAGATTTGAGCTAGAACAACTGAGTTCAACCAACCAGTCTGAGTTCAGAAATAACTAGAAAAGCTGAACTTACTCATTCAGCAACCCTCATAAATGTCAGTTACATCTGGCAAATCAAAGTTTATTTACACTATTAAAAACAACAAGTGCTCTTATCTGCAGAACCATCTCTCTAGCATCATATTTCTGTAATTATAATTAACTTGACACAGTAAGATGAGCTAGGGACAGAATATTTTTATTTCTTATTCTAAAATATTACACATTAGAGTTAACTAATGAATCAAATAATATTTACACATCATATTACTTTGGATCTTTGAAAGCCACATGTCAAACCCACATATCATAACCCTTTCTAGTAGAAAGTTGTTTGCCAAAGTGTATGTGTTTGTTTATAGTAATTTAAGATACTTATTAATCTTTAGTTTTGTCTAACTATAGTTTTCAATAAAACCTTTTACTCAAACTTTAGAACACAGTATTTGTTTTAGGGTTCTCTAGAGAAACAGAAGTGATAGAACAGTTTATTATAGTGGCTCACAAGTTGTTCTTTAAGTATCCCAACAATATAGGTGGTCCCTAATGGAATGTCTAAGAATATAATAAATATTTTATCCATAGACATGGATGTCTCAGGTGATTGTCATTAAATGCTGTAATACTAAAGAAGTATGATCTACAACAATACCAACCAACCAGAGCTCCCAAGGTCTAAACCACCAGCCTGGGAGCATATAGGGAGGAACACATGATTCCAGCTGTATATGTAGGGGAGGATGGCCTTGTTGGCATAAGTGGGAAAGGAGATCCTTGGTTCCATGAAGGCTGGATGCCCAGGGGAGGTAATTTGAGGGTGGGGAGGTGGGAGTGGTGGGGTAGGTAGGGGCACATACTCATAGAAGCAGGAGGAGGGGGGATGGGATAGGTAGTTCCTGAGTGGGGGGTGGAAATGGGGATAAGGGGATAACATCTGAAATGTAAATAAAATATCCAATAAAAAACAAACAAAAAAGTATGCTCTAATACCAGTGAAGGAAAAAATTGTCAGTGAGAGTGAGGGCAGGCAGGCAAAGAACAAGTGCTTTCTTCTTTCATGTTTTTTACATAGGCTGCCATCAGAAGGTGAGGTTTATAGTTAAGATAGTTCCTTTGACCTCTACTGATCCAATGAAGAGTAATCCCTTACCAATTTACCCAGAACTTTTTGTGTTAATTCTGGATATAGTTGATTTGATAACTAAAAATAGTCATAGCAAGTGTGCCCATTGTTAGCCTGAAACATAATCATACCTCCTTATGGCATGGTTAATTTCAAAGTGAGTACAAAATTTATGCCTAATATGATATAACTATAACATTATAATTTCAAGTGCACTATATAATTAATAAAGTCATTCTTTCATTTAACATGATATAACTATGCCATATATGACCACAAGTATATTATGTACTTTAGAATAGGTCAGCCTGTCCCTTTAGAAACATTACTTTAGTACTAAAAACTTACATATGATAACCAGGGATATTATCTCAATTAATGTTCTAGTACATAACAAAGAAATCAATAAATAAAACAGTATCATCTACACACAATCTTAACAAATATGACAGTTATTTTAGTTATAATTTTTATTTATGCAGCTGGCCACATGGCCTTTGCTGGTATTTATAAATGCCTTCTTTTATGCCCATTCTATATTCACACTAACCTCAACAAACATATCAGCACTCCTGAAAGAGTGACTCATATATTCATTCCTGAAGGGTATGTTTTGTCCCTTGTCATCCATCCTATGTTGGATTATATTGGTTTCACATTAGTATTAACCACAGGACATGGTAAGAGGCAATGTAAAGTGTCTTCTGTATTCTAAACATAATCTTTCCTACCCCTATTTATGGAAAAGCAACCCAATTTCCCTATGGTAATCTAGATCAATCATCACATCTTTCACTGGCAATTTTTCTTAGCCAGTTAGCTTCAGAGGATCAGAAGTCCAAAGTGGTGAGAGGAAAGTTTGAGGTTTTAGTTCAACAGAATGTTTGCTGTGTCTCCTGACAGGAGCACTTTCTACTAGGGAACCAAAAGGTCAAGTCCAGCAGAATTTAAGGTCAAGGTAAGAGGATATAGGAGGAGCTAAGTTGGTGGGAGTAAGGAGAGGAAGAAAGGAGTAAGGAGAGGAAAAGAAAAAGGAAGAGGAGGAGCTAGAGAGAGCAGAGATGTAGGAGTGATAGAGAGCTACCCACACAGGTATGGAGAGCAATCACAGGTAACAACTTTTATTTAGGTTAGATAATTGGGAAACAACTCTCTTTGTATGGGCATATTGTTATTGAGCATTACCAAATATATAAAGCCTTTGATTAATCATTAAGCATTAGAGTCTCATTTTCTTACTGGGCCTGCATGGATGGCAGGATGGTCTGGGCAATGCCCAGCCTTGTGGAGACAGCTTGGAAGATTGTCAGAGCCATCTCTCACACTGGTGTCTCATGGGTGGTGGGGCTTAATGTTTCTGGCTGGCCATTTCTAGCTGTGGTGAGCATATGGCCTCTGGCCATGGAACATGGTGGCTGAGCTCGGCAGAGCCTCTGTGACTTAGATAGTTGGCTTGAACAGCAGCCGTTTTAAATAATCACTTCTACAAGAGGAAGCAAAACTTTCCTAGTGGGTCACTAGGGGTAATGGTGAATGACATAATTCAGCTTTCAACACCTTGATTCCTAGACCTGTGAATCCTGGTTATTGTACAAACAATATCATATACTAGACATTAATTCAAAGCCTTTTGGTCAAAAGCTGACAGAGACCTACAGGCAACTTTTCCACTTACTTCCACTGTAACTGTGTCTTTAAAAGCCATTACATTTTTTTTTTTATCAGACCAGCTGCTTCAGGATGAATATGAATTTGGTAAGACCCATGCATTGTATGACCATGAGACTACTGTCAAAATTATTTGGATACGAAGTAAGTTATTTGAATAGAATCAATACTGTGTGCTATACTATGATTGTGGATAAGGCATTCTTCTGTATGCTCCTGGGTAGTAGTTTGAGCAGAAGCATTACACACCAGAAAAACAAATCTATAAGCAAAATACTTCTCTACTTTATTAATGACAGAACATTAACCTTTTCATGAAGGAAGTGGTTTAATTTAGACAATCTGCCACAGGGCTAATGAATGGAAAGCCTAGGGAATGGGGCCAAATATTAGCTTAATATTCATCTCTTTTGTTGGCAATTTTGACAATTAACAGCAGCCATAGACAGGCGAGTTTTGGTTAGTGGAAGTCCATGTTGTCAAGACCACGAATAACCTATATCTCTGCCACTATGGCCACCTTATTTAGGGACCCATTGTACAATGACAAGAATAACATTGGAAAGAGACTGGCTGTTCACAAAATAGGTCATCCTGTCTAATTGATTATTGAAATTCTCATTTTGCTAAGTTCACCTGTTGATGAGCATTTACTTGGGGCATGAGTATCTTTGCATCTTTCAGCCATTTGAAGAGGTTTAGCTGCATATTTTTCCCATATGTCCTCACAAATTCTTTAAACCAATCCATTGGCTATAGCTTAGGAATTAGTGAAGAATCATTCTTCTGGCTATTTTTCCTTCTTAAAAAATCTGTGACCATGTGCCTTGCTGGAAGGAAGTTCTGCCAACAAAGATTTCCCTATGAATGTTTTAGAGTTGTTTCAGAATGGGGTTATAATTCTGTGGCTGTCCACTTCTGGGTGGTGCGTGTATATCATTAAGAACAATCAATATGGTAAGTCTTAGATTTTTATTCCTCAGATATCCAATCAACTAGAGTAGATAGAATTGAAATAAAATAACAGATGCAGATATATGTTATTGATGAGTCCAAAGTGGTTGCTACCTCCTGCTCACTTTATTCAATCTTCATAATGTCAGCTAGTATAGTTAACCAATGTGATATTTTTAAAAAGAAACAAGCAATCAAACACATTTCAAACTAAATTCTGACACAGGGTGGGAGAGTTAATATATCCTTGAGGTAAAACTGAAGGAATACTTTTGGCCTTGCTAAGTGGAAGCAAATTGTTTCTGGTTGTCCTTTGGACAGATACTATGAGAAAGAAATTTGCTAGATTGAAATCACAGGATGTACCAGGATACATTAATCTGATCAACACATTTGTGAAGGGATTAGTGAGAGGTATGCCTTGTGACATTCCCATAGTGGTGGATTATATTCTAAACAGGATTTAAATTTTCATGATCCTTAATATCCTTTAATTAATGTTCCTTAATATGTCTTCTATTTCAAGCATTCACTGTATGAGCAAGCCAAGGAATATCAGTATCTCTAGTCCCTTTTCAGTTATCAATATTTCCACAAATGCTTCAGTCAACCAGTTAAACTTTTGACACCTTTTTTGTAACTGTACACGTTTCCACCTTGAGCCAAGATTTTTCCACTCAGTGGACTAATTTCAATAAACTCACTTGCTCCAGTTTTATTTTATTTGCACTATTATCTCATACCCTAAAAATCTATTCTCATAATATTCTTAGACTTTTGTATCAATGAATTGGGAAAGTGTTTAAGACTTTTAGTTATATAGACCACTTTACCATGGACTAAAGTTTCTAAATCTTCTCTTAGAGTTTAGTCTTAATTCTGGTCATTGCTACTGAGGAAACTATTGGACCTTGTGGGACATCAGTGTTGTCTTGCCATGCAGTTTCTTCATGGAAAATTACTGCTAGTTGAGCAGACAAAGAAAGATTAATTTTCTCAGTCAAACTCAGAAAAGATAATATTTAATGGATGGAGATGAGAATGGGGGTATATAGTCTCCTGAGAGAGGATATACTACTTCCTTAAGTGAAGTAAACCATGGATAATGTGAGGGTTCAATGTTCTCTTCCTCCATAGCTGCTTATGCACATCCACAACCTATGATATAGGATCCCATTCTTTATTAATTACCACTCTTACTTTAGTAGATGAATCTTTTAAGGTTGTGAGTTGAATTTTTTATTGTAATTTAGCCAATCTTAAAATGAGGACTTTGTTTTGATTTTCTTTTGGGTATTTTGTTTACTTACATTTCAGATGTTGTCCCCATTCCCCACTCCTCCCCTCAGAAACCCCATATTCCATCCCCTCCTCCTGCTTCTGTGAGAGTGTGCCCCCACAGATCCACCTACTCCTGCCTCCGCGTCCATGAATTTCCTCACACTGGCGCATCTAGCCTTCACAGGACCACCAATAAGACCATCCTCTACTACATATAGAGCTGGAGACATGGGTCCCTCCATATTTGTTCCAAGGCTGGCAGTTTAGACCCTGGGAGCTCTGGTTGGTTGGCTGCAAACACCTTCATTCCTTTTTCTAACTCTTCCATTGGGGACCCCATGATCAGTTCAATGGTGAGCTGTTAGCATGCTCCTCTGTATGTCAGGCTCTGGCAGAGCCTCTCAGGAAGCAGTTATATCAAGTTCCTGACAGCATGCACTTCCTGGCATCCACAACATGGTTTGCGTTTGGTGACTGCACATGAGATGGATCCCCAGGTGGGGCAGTCTCTGGCCAGCCCCTCCTTCAGCCTCTGCTCCACACTTTGTCTCTATATTTGTTCCTGTGAGTATTTTGTTACTCCTTCTAAGAAGGATTGAAGCACCCACATTTTGGTCTTTTTTTCTTCTTGAGCTTCATGTGGTCTGTGAGTTCTCTCTTGGTTATTCTGAGCTTTTGGGCTAGTATCCAATTATCAGTGAGTACATACCATGTGTGTTCTTTTGTGATTAGGTTATTTCACTCAGGATGATATTTTCTACTTACATACATTTGTCTAAAAATTTCATGAATTCATTTTTTAATAGCTGCGTGTACTTCGTTGTGTAAGTGTACCACATTTTCTGTATTCATTCCTCTGTTGAAGGACATCTGTGTTCCTTCCAGCTTCTGTCTATTATAAATAAGGCTGCTATGAACATAGTGGAGCATGTGTCCACTTAATACCAGTCAGAATGGATAAGATCAAAAATTCAGGTGATAGCAGATGCTGGAAAGAATATGGAGAAAGAGGAACACTCCTCCATTGTTGGTGGGATTGCAAACTTGTTGCAAACTTGATTTCCACTCTGGAAATCAGCCTGGCAGTTCCTCAGAATATTGTACATAGTATTACCTAAGGACTCAGCTATACCACTCCTGGGCATATACCCAAAAATGCTCCAACATTTAAGAAGGACACATGCTCTACTGTTTTGATTTTTTATAACCTCCTCTGTGACTATTGGAGAGAAGATTATATACTTTTACATTTTTAATTTATCTAGAGACTCTAAGAACAACCAACTAACATGATAATTTTCTTTATTTTTCACAAATTGTCTAAAGGTTTTATATATAGTCATTATTATTTTGGGGGGGGGTGTTTTTTTCTTTTTGTTTTGTTTTTCACAGTATAATCAAAGGCTTTTGTTTTAATAAGTTTTTACTAATATATGCTTCAAAGAGAGGCTTCTTTAACTATAGTTGTAAGTACTGTGGATTCTGACAGATCTGAATTAAACTGAAATTTTATCATTTATAACTAGTTTGCATTGTGCAATTTATTCACTTTTAAAAGATTTTTGTTTTTAATGTAAATATTAGTCATGAGAAAATTTGCTTTTTTGGAGTTATGCAAAAGAAGAAATAAAATAATGAAATAATATTTAAATGACTTTACCTACAGATATTTATTAGAATAAATAATGTCTTAGTAATAATATCTGTTCAGTCACTTTTAATGAGAATATATGTTTGAAAAATTCCTAGAAAATCATGTTTCTTGTTAGGTCCATGTTGTTTTCCTTCACCAGAATTTACACTGGTTGCCTTAATTTATATAGAAAAGGCTCATTGTACATAACAGTCCACCAAACAATTTTAATTTTTTTCAGAATATATTATCTTCATGTATCTGGAGTATTTGCTTTATTGTGAACTAGTACTTATTTTCATTTTCAAACTCCAAACAATGTGTATCAATCAAAGGTTATTTACATGTTGAATTTCAGTCACTTGGTAATATATGGGAAAAGTGTAAAGCATAAATGATACCTTTAACTTCTATTAAAGAGTCTTGATTCTTATACAAGACAACATAAGTTACTTCACATAATGAACAACTGGCTTACAGTGACTCATGAAGCTAAAGCTCAAAGTTAAACGTGCAGGGTGAGACAAGGATATGATTAAACTGTTGGGCACTGAAAGAATTTGTATAAAAAATAATTGTCCTACAACTTATGTTCAGAAAGTAAAAGGAATTAATACTTGTAAGAAGGAAAATTTTATGGCAATCTTAGGAATGAAAATAGAATGGAATACCCAGTTCTCTAGTCAACATGTAGATGCTGTACATAGAATGTTGGGAGGTTCATCTAAATAAAATGATATATGAAGGATGAAGATGTAGGCCAGATGGTAGATTGCTTACCTAGTTTGAAGGAAAACAGCCTTTAATTCCCAGTACTGTATAAACTAAAAGTGGTAGTAACATGCCATAAATCCTAGGTGTTCTGGATATGGAGACAGTGTGATTAAATACTAAATGTCATTATTGGCTATATAAAAATTTACATCTGATCTAATGTACTTGAGATCCAGTTATACACATATACACATATATTCAGAGATAATATTTCTATTTTATTCATTACTTTTCTTAATAGAATTTACCTCTACCATATTACATATACATATATATACATAAATATTTTTTCTAGTATTAAAATACTATTTTGAACAGAGATATTTAGTTTGAAATGTTCCATATGTCTCAATACTAACCAAATATATCTTTGTGTATTTATCATGAATGTGTATTCAGTTTCAGATGAATAACAATTTTTTGTCTAAAGTTTAATGAAACATTATGGAAAAAACACTTAGCAAAAGCAGTTACTATGTTGGAGACTGTATCTACCTTTATTACAATAAAATATATGCCCTTTATATATGTTTTAATATTTAAAATTTTATTTGAAGAATTATGGAGGTAATGATTCATTATCTTCTTAATATAATTATTTTTTATTTATTTACATTTAAGATGATATACCCTTTCCCACTTTTCCCTCCATGGAAATCCCCTATCCCATCCCCCCCTCCTCTTTTTGCTTTTATACCATTTTAATTACATGCAAGTATTAAGGTCAGTTCTTAGTTGAAGAAATAGCAACACAATAGATACAAATAGTCAAGGAACAAGCAAGACAATAGTCAAAGAACAAGCAAGGCAAGAAACAAAGTTTCATGAACACTCCTGTGATCACTGTTCCTAAGGGCTTATCGAGATGACCAAAGTATCTGAGCCTACTATCCTGTCCTAGCCCAAAGACATTTTCATGTCTGAAGCTTGCTTCTTTGTTCTAGCCTACAATTTAGATTCCTGACTGAAATTATTTCTTCATTCTAGGTTAGTGTCATATTCCTGCCTGAAACCCACTTCTTTGTCCCTGACTAATGTCATATTCCTGCAAAGCAGCCCCTTTCCTTGTCCTTGGCCCATGTCAGATTCTTGCCAAGCAGCCCCAAAAGCTCTCTGCCTCTCCCCCTTTTTTATTTCATATACAAGACTGAGCCAGTCTTAGGTCATTTTGCCAAGAGTTCCTTACTTACCTGTCATGGAATATGCATTATCAAAGGTAATGCACTTATGTCTTAGGTTGGTAAGGCTATGTGCAGAATACTACCTGTCCTTGGCTTGCCAGCCTGTTAATTTAATAAGTCTGTCTAGGGGTCCATTTTCAGTTTGAAGCCATGTGGTTTGGCTGCCAACATGTTGATGTTGTTAAAGGCAAACTTTAATATGATGGGCAGGAATAAAATTATTCCCAGGACAAAAAGGGCTACCATTATCAAGATATATATGCCATTCTTGAAGCTGGATCAAAATAGAAATTCTAACCTCAGGCAATGAATAGTTGTATCAGAAATATCTGCACCATCAAAGCTCAGTAGAACAACATTCTTTAAATTCATAATCTCAAAATATTCAAAATATGCAAAGTTAAATCATCCAGAGAACTGTTAATATTATGTCAAATACCCTGCAAGAGTCTTTAAACTTTTTCCTAATAATAATGACTATCATTGTAAATATTAGAAGTAACACAACTCTGTTGGTATTTGGCATGACACTCAAGATAGCTCCTTACTCTTAAACTCTGAACCTCCTTCCAATAATTTGAATAAGATAAAAAGCATCAATCAGTTGTTCCAAACGCCTATCTAGATCCTCTGGTATACTCAACACATTAGTAAATTTTCTTTTGCTAGATGATTAATAAAAGTAAATGTTTTAACTTCTTGTATCAAAGCAATTGTAGAAGCAGTGGTGCTAGCAATTAATGTAATTAAAGCTGCTATACCAGCAATATTCAAGCCCATTATTCTCTTGCTTCTGTTTAAAGCCAGTACTTGCAAATTTTTCAGAATATTCTCCTGTAATACTCATGGTGATAAAACACAAGCTGGTTGATAGACCCCCATAACAGACATGCCAGGTTTCAACACATTAACACAAATAGAATGTGTGCAATCAATACAACTTACAATAATTACTGGAGAAAAAACAAAAGCAATTTTTACTTCACAATTAAAAGAGCCTTAACACATCTACTAATACTTGTTTGAAATCCAGATTCTGTCTCAACTTTATCTCTTGCTAATATAACATCATAGAGAACTGCAGCTATCTTCCAAATATATCTCTGAAAATGTTTAGGACCAGCCTTTCAAATGAAGACTGTTATTTTCAATATTGGATTCATTTCTAGACCAGTTCATGATTGAGTTCAAATAACTGGTCACATTTAAGAAAAATATAACAGTCATTATAACTTCTGTTTTTTATTCTCTCTCCCACAAGGTCTAAAACATTGACCCAAGCAAATTTCTGTCAGGAACATATGTACAACACAGCTTCCCAGTCACCATTGTCAGGGCACTCATCAAGCTCACAGGTCAGTATCATTCTTTGTCCCAGTATCAGCATGTCTCACCAATCACTCTGGCCGCCACTGTGCTCCTTCAGCATCCTGAAAAAAACCCACAAACTTGCAGAGAAGGCATATTTCACATTACTCAACATTTGTCCTTCATTCACAAAGAGGAAAATGATTATGGAAAGATGTACTGGGTGTTTTTGAGAGAAGTATCCAGGTTAGTGAGTTTTAAATTACAATGAGAATTCATAGAACTACTTCAGAGTATTTTTTTATTATTTATGCTGTTTAGTGAATTGTTTCATTTAAATTTGCTAATACAATTCTATTGTTTGACTTTTTAAACAGAAATTATTTTTCTAATGACATTATCTAAAATATATACACTACTATAAATCATAAACATAACTGAAATTTTTCTGCATTATTTATATTCCCAATGCTAATGCCAATCAATGTGAAGAGTAAATCTTTATTTAGAGTAAAGGATTGAAATGCTATAGAATCATAGATATTTGTTCCCTATAGCTAGATAGAGAACACTTCAAGGGAAAGATAGCATTTGAAACATAAAATGTTATAGTGTCTCATATGACATGAGTAGTTTACAGATAAATTACTATAAATCAAGACATGAACATTAAAATGCATGATGTCTTTACAATCATGTGCTGAATTTTGAGGGTATCACGGTTGGGTTTATTTACAGGAGATAAGGTTCATAAAAATATGAATTAAACTGTAAATTCCATTGTATATATCTGTGTAAAGTCAGGGTAAATATCTGGAATTCACTTGAATTGATGCTTTTTGCATTAAGTTATTTTCATGGTAAGTAGGAAAGAATGATAGATGATCTCAAGGATAACAAGTTTGTAGGTATCATGTTTGATTCCATCTTCAAAAATTTCCATTCCTCACTCATTTTTCTCATCTAGCCTCCCCTGATTTCATCTTTCTTTGTACTTCTATTATCAAGGGGCAAGAAAGGAATGATAAGAATTCCAGTCTCAAGACTACATTCTTTTTCTAGCTTAAAGTAAGTTGTTATTTTAAAGGTAAATATTTTAGTTAGTATAAACAGGACCATACAAGGTGTCTCTACATCATATTTGCAAACCATGAGTGTTTGAGACATCATTTCTCTTTATAATGCTCACTATGGTGTATCTATAACACATTGTGAATCTGCATGACAATTACATTAACAAAGAACTCCATCACCATATCTACTTATTATACCCAATTATAAAACCTGAACTGCTTGGCTAAGGTACTCATTAACCTTTTCAGAGAGTATAATAGGAAATCTAATCACATAAAGGTGGTAGACTGCATTGAGAAAATGAGTCCAGTTGTCAGGTACAGTAAATTTTAATACTCAAATTCTTAGTAAATTGGGCAGGTTCATGAAACTGAGTGAAAATGTTCTATTTTAATCAGCTAAAAGTATGA
The DNA here is from genome assembly GCF_011762505.2 of Arvicanthis niloticus. NCBI lineage: Eukaryota > Metazoa > Chordata > Mammalia > Rodentia > Muridae > Arvicanthis > Arvicanthis niloticus. The sequence goes on from NC_047679.1 coordinate 104,757,828, forward strand.
AATTTAAATTCACCCACACTATAAAAATAATGACTATGTCTGAGATAAATGCTAAAAGAACACATATAATTTTTATTCTAATTAAACTTCTTATATGCATTAATTTCATTTCTTTTTATATGTTTTAAGGCTTTAAAATTTGATAGAAATGTATATTCAGTAGTGATCATTCTCAATTTTCTCTCTTTCTAACTTAAAAAAACAAAGACAAAAATTAAATGTCTTATTTTTACAAACAATTACACTTGAACTTTTTTTTGTTTATGTAGACTATACCATATGTAAGGCTTATCAATTATGGAGACTATTCAAGTATTTTGTTATTTTAAAGTTATTATCAGAGTTACTTGACACATCGATATTACTTAAACATGTTTGTATATATTAATATCTATTGGAGAATGACTTAAATATAGTATTTAGATTTGACATTAAACTGATAATTATTCCCATAATATTTAGCATTACCAAAATTTCATAACACTTAGAACATTTTAACTGTCATTATCTACCATATTAGAATTTTCTTCTCTTCTTTATACTGGAATATCATACTTTATTCTAATGAATTCAGTTTTTACTTAAATTTTGTGCTTCTTTGGAATCCATCTACAACAATTTTCAAATTCTCATATGGACTATCCTTTCTAAAATATATGGTTACTTCACCATTTTTATTTTCATTATCAATGTGCTAACAAACATGTTGTCTTGAAATTGTATCACTTATTTATCTGCTCAAGAAAATTTTACACAGTACATACTATATATACAAAATTAGTTCCTATATTTTAAAATTCATTTCAATATGCATTGGTTTGATTTTAACTATTGTTCTTATTATTTAGGAATGTGTAACCAATGACTCAGCACAGTATATAAAGGTTTCTTTGATTCATTATAAACACATTGCTATGTACTATTGTAACTATATAAAAACTTACATACATATATATTTTTTGTTTAAAATAAGTTTGAGATATAAAGTTTCTTAAGGTAGTTTAATAAGTTGCTAAAAGTAGTTTTATTAAAATATTTAATCATGATTATAACACAAAGAGTATTGTGATAATTACAAATCATCAAAAACAACCATTTATTTGAGCAATGAAGTGTAATAGTGTTTTAATAATATATTTCATTATAAAGATTAAACTTTTTATATAAATGATATTAAAATAATAGTTATTAATAGATGAATATTGATGTTTATTATTATAGTAATAATCTTTCTTGTTAATTCTTTGAAGAATTTATCTTTTCCATTTTTTTATTTATTCACTTTACATCTCATTTGGAGGCTCCCATTTCATCCCAGTCCTTCCAAACACAGCCCCTCCTCCCAATACTCTTTCCTTTCTCCTAAAAAAAGTGGGTGGCCACCCCTGGTACCAACCCACTCTGGCACAGCAAGTCACTGTAGAACTGGCAAATCCTCTCAAACTGAAGTCAAACAAATACAGTTAGGATGAACAGAATCGACAGGCAGACAACATAGTCAGGGTCAGCCCCTACCTCATGTTTCTAGGAGACCCACATGAAGATCAAGCTACACATCTGCTATATAATTGCAGGGAGACTAAGTCCAGCCCATGCATGCTTTTTGGTTGGTGGTCAGTCTCTGAGCGCTCCCAAGTGTCCAGGGTAGTTGACACTATTGGTGTTCTTATAGATGACTTATCCCATCCAGGTTTCTTAATCTTTCTCTCAACTCCACCAAAAGGTTTCCCAAACTCTTTGTAATGTTGGGATGAGGGTCTCAGCATCTTTTTCTGTCATCTGTGGAATGGAGTCTTTCAGAAAAGTTATACTAGATTCCTTTCTACAAGCATAGCAGAGTATCTTTAATAGTGTCAAGAGTTGGGATGGGTCTATAGTTGGACCAGTCATTGTTTGGCCATTCCCTTCGTCTCTGCTCCATCTTTGTCCCTGCACTTCTTGTAGGCTGGACAAATTTAGGGTTGAAGGTTTTATGGGTAGGTTGGTTTCTTTATCTCTTTCCTGGGAGTCCTGCCTCTCACTTTAGACTCCGTATCCCTCATTTTTATGAGTTTCAGTGAGAGTCAGTCTTATAGACTCCTTGGAGCTTGACCTATCCCAGGTCTCTGGCAAGTACTAGACCTGGGATAGGTCAAGAGACCTATCAGGAGACCTGCCCCAACTGCAGATAATTTACATTTACTCTCCCAGCTTTCTTTTCCTGGCTTTCCCCAAGTTGATACCTTCCCCCCACCACACACACCTATTTCCATTTCTATCCTCTTTCCGACACAGTTCCCTCCTTCCATCCATGTCTAATGACTAAGTTATTTCAATTTATGAGTGAGATCCAAGCATTGTCCCTTAGACCCTTCTTGTTATTTAGCTTCTTTGGGTCTGTGGATTGCAACTTGTGCATCCTGTACTTTATGTCTAATATCTACTTATTAAAGAGTACATATCATTCATGTTCTTTCAGTTGGGTTACACCAATCAGAATAGTATTTTCTAGGATATTTTCTAGTTCTATTCATTTGCCTGCTAATTTCAGGATTAAATTGTTTTGAATAGCTGAGTATTTCTCCACTTTATAAATGAACCTTTTCTTTATTGATCTTCTGTTGATGAATATCTGAGTTGTCTCGAGTTTCTGACTATTATGAATGAATCTTTGATGAACAACGTACAGCAAGTCTCCTTGTGGTATGGTTGGGTATATAATCAGGAGTGGTATAGCTGCGTTTTGGGTAAAACTATTCTCAATTTTCTAAAAGAGCTTCAGATTGATTTCCAAATTGACTGTATAAGTTTTCACTTCTACTAAGAATGAAATATTCTCCTTGCTCTATCTCCTATTGCTTGAGATTTTTATCTTAGCCATATTGATTGGTATAAAGTGGAGTCAGGGAGTTGGTTTAATTTTCCTTTCCCTTGACATCAGGAGTTCTATAAAAATAGTAAGGTAAAAGCTATAACAAACTTTCTCAAACAAACTTTAGTATAAAGTTAATTTTTTGTTTGAATTCTGGAATCTAGTCTTCTCGTGGCCTGCCTCTGTCATGTCTAATCCATATAATTCTGGGAGGTAGAATTATCTTAATCATCTCTTCTGAAAACATACAGACAAAACCTTTTTCCTTAAATAGAATATCCTTGAGTCAGTAACCAGAAAAACCTTTATCTTGACCTCTTTCCTAGACAAAAAATATAACCCCAAAACTGAAAATCACATCCATCTTCCTTCCCTATTTTGCCAAGCAGGAAATGAACCCAGAATTCTCATGGGACCCACGTTAGACAGAACCCAAGTCTCCTGTGAGGCAATATAACTTTATATCATCTGAATAAGCCTAATTTACACTATCTTTCTGTTTGGCCCTCTGCCTAAAACAGTTTTTTTTTATTTAAACCATCTATGTGTTTGTCTCTGTACTTCAGAGCAGCTTCCACTTGTACACTGTACTCCTTACTCTAGAGCCAGTGACAATTTTTTCTAAGTCGATTCCTGTCAAACCATTCAAAATATCACCACAATTTACACTATCTTTCTGTTTGGCACTCTACCTAGAACAGTTTTTTTTTATTTATACCATCTATCTGTTTGGCTCTGTACTTTAGAGAAGCTTCCACTTGTACACTGTACTCTAGAGCCAGTGACAATTTTTCTCTAAGTCAGTTCTTATCAAGTCATTCAAAATATCATCACATAAAGTCCAAAAGTCATTCATTGTCTTTCTCACCTTCAAGTTTCAATAGGTTATATATCTCCTTTTTAAATCAAAGAATTACCTGAGCAGGAGCCCTCAGTTCACTTCTTCTGCCTGAAAACTACCTCTCAGGCAGCCTTGTTCCAGGATCACTTGTTTCCCACTCCAGTTTTCACAGGGCACAGATCAAACCCAATTGCAGGTCTAGTGCTGCTCCCAAATCTGGCCACAACTCTCCGTTTAGCAGTTGGGGGAGGAAGCTTCTCTGCCACTCTGTAGGCCCCCAGACACAGTCACCTCTCTATGGGGGTTTTACTTCAGGTTACTTGAGGTCTAATCAATACTTTGGGCGCCAATTGTAGTGGGAGATATTTAAATCTCCAAATATGACCAGTCAATGAAAACACAACTCAGTAATTATAAATATATTTTGTAAGCATATATTGGGCAGATACCCCTGCACTACTCTGTTCCCCAGCTATGAGACCCTTATAACTTGAGAATTTTCCAGACCCTGTGTCTGTCCTTCTATCTGCTGCTTCCCAGTTGTCCTCTCCTTTGTCATCTTCCTCCTCCATTGTCTTCCTCCAGTCCTCCTCTCTGCTCTCTTCCACCAAACTTTATTTCTCCATTTCTCCTTCTTCTGCCCAATCTCCAGCCTTTATTTTTACAAATTAAAATAGACAGAAGGTTCACTAGAATTCACCTGTGTAATGACTCACACCTCCTCTGCAGCCCTTCACAGGTAAGGGGAATTAGTATCAAAATACAAGGCTGGGGCTATCCACAACACCTAATGGACACAATTTCTTCAATAAGGCCAAAACTACTCCAATAAGATCATGCTACCTAATCCTTCTCAAACAGTTCTACTAAATAGGGGCCAAGACATGGGCCAAGAGGGGCCATTCTCCTTCAAACTACAACAGTCACAGAATCATTATATCATAGCTTTGTTCTTGGGTTACATTGTTTATCCCTTTGAATCAAGCATTGGAGGACATCACTAAAGTTATTAAATATGACAAAGGATTTCATCTGAACTGTGAGATAAAAAATATGGTTGAAAATAGTTGGTGGGAGAAAAGGAATGAATAGTATAGAATAAGATTTGGAGCTAGTATTCAAAATTAATGTGTCACCTCTAGATTCCTAAATCAAACTAAAATTACATAATGTTCCTATGATTCCTCAATGAGAAATCCAAATTGAATAAAAACAATTTTCCTCACCATGTAATAGCATAATCATCATATTCTTTGCTTTTATAAAATGTTCCTCAGCACCCTGAATGACCTCTATATTTAATTTATTCAAAAATTTAAACAGATGGTACATTTTCTGAATTCATTTATATTTGAAGATTCACTTCTATTACCTTTACAAAGAGAGGTCACCATGGGTGAATATAAAGACCAGGAAAATTTGATTTTGACCAGAAATCTTTAGATGGTGTTGCATTTCATTTGAGACTACATCTCTTGCACACAAATCTGGAAAAGAGCCTGAATTTTCTAAGCTATCTTTATTAGTTTCCATCTATTTATAAGCCTTCAGAACCTTGTAACTCATCCTGATAATGTAATGTTTTAAACTATATATATATATATATATATATATATTTACATGTTTTATCTCTTTGAACCAAGCATTAGAGGACATCAATATATATATATATATATATATATATATATATATATATATATATATAATTTTTACTGGTGTTCTTTAATCCCTGTCAGAATGGATATTCATTCAAACCTGAAGTTATCTGCTATATTTTACTTGAACATACATACTTTTCCTCAAATATAAAAACTGTTCAACAATTCAATTCTTTTCTTTCAATTAACTAACCATTCATTTAATTTTTTCATAGCTGCTATTTTCTTTTTCTTTTTTAAATTTTATTTAATCTTTTACACTCTATATTTTATCCCCCTCCTGATTCACCCTCTGACAGTTCCCTATCCCATACCTCCTCCCCACATCCCTGGCCCTAGGAGGATGTCCCCACCACCATCACCACTCCACCAGACCTCTAAGCTCCCTGGGTCCTCCAATCTTTTGAGGGTTAGGTGAACCTTCTCTGACTGAACCAAGACATGGCAGTCCTCTGTATATGTGTATTTATATGTGTATGCTGCCTGGTTTATGGTCCAGTGTCTAAGAGATCTCGGGGGTCTAGGTTAATTGAGACTGCTGATCCTCCTACAGGGTCACCCTCCCCCTCAGCTTCTTGAAGCTTTCTCTAATTCAACCACAAGGGTCAGCAGCTTCTGTCCATTGGCTGTATGCAAATATCAGAATCTGAATCTTTCAGCTGCTCGTTGCATCTTTAGGTGGGTAATCGTGATAGGTCCCTTTTTGTGAGCGCTTCATAGCCTCAAAAATAATGTCAGGCCATTTCTCTCTTATTTTTCCCCTTTTTCCTTATGCAGACAGCAGTATAACACCCTAAATTTTTGGTATACATTAATAACTCTATAGTTAATATATTTTTCCATTTTTTAAATAATTTATGTATGTTTCATTTTATTATCTTCTATTACATTTTAGTTATATAGAAATGTTTCCTCATTTTACCTATTTATTTTTGAGTGATTTTTAACTAGCTTAGTTTGCTTTTCCATAATTTTATACATGTATAAAAATACATTGTAATTCCTCTCATTTCTAACCCTAGTTAATTTCATTACCCCCATTAATATCTTTTTGTTTTATTTTCCAATCCACTATGTTTAAACAAATCTATGAGGCCATCTTTTAGAACTCTGTAATAAGTAGAAATTAGTGCATCACCACTGGGTACACAACTTTGACTTGATTGAGTTGTCTATATATTTCAAATTTGTTGTTTAATAAAGCTTTGGCTTCTTATATTTTAAATGTATATCCCACCACTATATTTAGGCTGATAGAGTATCATTTTTTTTCTGAATCTTCTAGAAATTTATATATGACCATGAATCATAAGAGATCTTCTACTGATCTATTATTTGTTCATTCACTTTCAAATGAGGCAATTTTTACCCAAAGCAGCATTCAAAATCAAATATTTTGGCACATACTTAACAGACTGAGTTAAAAAGACTTCTACAAGTTTAAAGCTAGCTTGGTTTGTGTAAGGAAATTTATTTTCAAAGTTACTATAAAATACCCAATGAAGCCCTGTCTCAAAATGTTACCATTAAAAATCAAAAGACAAACAAACAACAAATAAGGCAAACATTTAAATATAAACAACAAACATTTGGCAGTGGATTTCAAGAACTGATCTTCCTTTGTCCTAATTTCTGTTATTCCAAAGAATATGTGAAGATTAATTTTTCCATAAATGATTGTAAATATACATATAATTTAGCAATTTCTACATATTAGCATCCAAGTTTGTTGGCATGCTAAGAAGAGTTCATCTATTAGTATTGTTATATGACCCCAAGTACTTTTTCTCCTCTGAGCTATTGAGATATTATCTCAGGACTACTCAGACTTTTGACAATCATAATGAAAAATATGTCCTAGATTATCTTGATTCTTAGGTCCATAATACCTGAGTTTTGCACTAGCAGCTGGAATAAAGACTTTCAATTGGCTACATAAAAATAATAATTTTGGGTCACAGTCTTCTGAGAACATAACTCTGAGCCTTTTTGGTTATTCAGAAATAGTTAATTTATTGTTTATCCAGAACTCAGTTAGGTTTGCAAGACAACCTATGCTTATTCTATCCAGCTATGTATCAGTGGGCCTACATGATTTAATACACAAGAACATGTTTTGTAGGGCTAGTTTTAGTGGCTATTCAGAATTCAATTTTGATTTAACTTTAGCAAATGGTATGAATTAAGTAAATTATCTAATTCTTTTAGATTTTCTAATTTGATGGAATGGATCCAAATGAAGTGAAGACCTTAACATAGAGTGATATACACTGAAGCTTATAGAAGAGAAAGCTTGGAATTCATTTGGATAAGAAAGGACTTTCTGAACAAAATGCCATTAACATAGGTACAAATGGTCTCTAAAGGGGAGCTCATTTAAGTGAGAAGTTCTGTAAAACAAAGGACACTCTCATACAATATCACAATGAATATTTCTCGGTTATTAAATTATGAAATCATGAAATACACAGTTAACTGTATACAACTGGAAAAATCATCTTCTGTGAGGTATCTCATACTTACAAAGACACATATGGTATATATTCACTTATATGCGGATATTAGATGTTAAATCAGTAATCAAGCTGCAATTTATTGAATCACAGAAGTTAGGAATAGAATATGGGACTAGAGTGGCAGATACGGTTCCTTAGGAATGGAAATTAGAATAAATAAAGATGGCTACATGAAGAAACAATCAAATGGAGAGCAGGCCAGAAGAGAGGTACAAGGGAAGGATATGAGGAGAGACAGATAAAATTAAGGGTCATGTTTGGGGTAGTATGGAAACTAACACAATCCGTGTGTGTGTGCTTAAAGGTGATCAAAATGAAATCACCAAATAACGGTGAAAACAGAGTCCCAATAAGATGTTTTGGTCAATAAATGAAGTGCCTAATAATGAAGATTGGGTTATATCTAAATGAGTTGTTGGAAAAATGGGTTCTGTGAGTATCACCAAATAAGCCAGGCAGTTGCCCAGACTACAGATTGTTCTCTACAAAGTGACTTTTAGATCACATTGCTAAAGACAAAAACTAAATAACTTACTGGATACGGAGATGTTGAGCTGGTGGCTACATGGAGGCTTCCCCTACTTTGTAGTGTTTTTGATGGGGGAAGTTACTCTGTATGCTACCAAAAGAAAGATGTAAATAGCAATCTACTAGCAATTGTTGCATAAAGCTTGCAGAAGTAACCAAATAATATCTGATTTGAATTAATGCCCATTACATGGGATACATGCTCAACACTGCTTGCATGACTGAGATCTTCAGACTAGGTAATCCAGTGACCTAGGATAAAACCAAATATGACTGTTTTGAAAAAATAGCAAAAGAATAATTTTAATGACATTTTGCTCTATTCACAGATTAATGTCTTCCTCAACCACCATCAGAGAAGTTTCTTCTTTTTCTTTTTCTTTGTTATTTTATTTATTTACATTTTAAATGTTATCCCCTTCCAAGTTTCCCCTATGAAAATCCCCTAGCCTCTAGCCCTCCCCCCTCCTCTATGAAGGTGCTCCCCCATCCGCCTACCCACTCCTGCCTCAGCATCCTAGCATTCACCTACCCTGGTCATTGAGCCTCCACAGGACTGAGAGAATTCCCCTCCCAGTGATGTTCTATAAAGCCATCCTCTGCTGCATATGTGGCTGGAGTCATGGGTCCCTCCATGTATACTCTCTGGTTGGTGGGTTAGTCTCTGGAAGCTTTGGGGAATCTGGTTGGTTGGTATTGTTGTTCTTCCTATGAGGTTGCAAATTTCTTGAAGCAGATGGGAACAAATACTCTGTAGCCAAACCTTAGATAGAGAATGAGAGAGACATTGAAACACTCAGCCCTAAATAGGATATCCCCATAAAATCTCCTCCCTCATTGCTCAGAGATCCCTGTTGAAGATAAGACAAAGAGTGTAAGAATCAGAGGACATAGAGGGCACCAAGACAGAAATGTCTTCTAAGTCAACTGGAGCAGCTTATATAAACTTACAAAGACTAAAGCAGCAAGCATAGGGCCTGAACTTGTCTGTACCCTGTCCTCCATTTTATATGGCTTCCAGTTTAGTGTTTTTATGGAATTCTTAAGTGTGCATATGAGTGTGTCTTCCATTCTTGTGTGTTTTCTTGGCTTCATTTCCTTCAATTTATTTATTGTGTCCAATTTCTGTGTGTTAGTTTTTTGTTTTATCTAATTATATTTTATTACAAAAACAAATGACATGAAAAATGTAGTAAATAAAAAAGTCCATTGTGATATGTGTGTTGGGGTCAAGAAGTGCTTGGTCATTCGGTTTCTTCCTTTAGGGTGTTCAGATGCCACTGCACACCAGGCTGGAAGGATGAAGCTTAGAGCTGAGACTGCAGGATCTGGTCCTAAGAGGAGTGATTCTAGGAAGGGGAGGGGAAGAACTTCTCCAAAGTTTTTAATGAAATAGCTCACTTAGACAATCTTAGATTGTGCACACACTTTTATTGAGAAGGGGCTTAAAAAAATACACTTTTTTGGGGGGTGGATAAATGCTTTATATGAACCTTGGAGAGTGGGAAGGGGTTCTTCTAAGGGTGAAGTTTCTTTGGAGCTTAAAGTACCAAATCCCTAATTTACATGGAGAGGCACTCCAGGAATCCCAGGTATTTGCTGGGCAGATTATTGTAGGGAAAGAGGAAGTTGAACTTGTAGGTTTGCCAAGAACTACTCAGTTTTCCCCATGTAGAGGTTATGAGGACTTGGATTCCCCAAAAAATTTCCAAGAAGGGGAAGCCCTGCTAGTAAAGGGAGTCCTCCATTTTGCACTGAGCTCAAAGGAGTTATCTGGGCATGGTAAACTGCCACCTAAGTTAGCAGTGCTTCCTTATAATCCATTACCACATTAGACAAATAACGTACAATATATTGTGGAGTAAGTTTTTTCTTGCTCAATTTCTCCTGAACATGAAACTGGCCTAGGAGTGCACTATATCATAAAATAATTCCATCTTCAAGTTCATCTTGGAATAGGAAGTTACCTAGTGATATCGTATCTGGGAAACCTGATGATTAACTATTGATCTTTATAGGGGCTCACTTCTTAGATAATACTGAGTCTCAAAGAAGACTTTGGACATGGACTATTGACTAGTAAAGGGAGTGTTAAAACTCTAAGATCTCTTTAATCATGAGAGGAAAATCAGCTTTGGAGAATCACACATTGTTGTGGTTTGGAAGTATATTTCTATTATCTGTATATTGGTTATTTTATTTATTTACATTTCAAATGTTATTCTTCTTCCTGGTTTTTCATCTACAAACATCCATCCCATTTCCCCTACTCCTTGCTTCTATGAGGGAGCTCCCTCACTTACCTACTCCTGCCCTACTGCCCTAGTATTCCCCTACTCTGAGGCATAGAGCTTCCATAGGACCACAGGCCTTCTCTCTCATTGATGCCAGATAAAGCAATCCTCTGTTACATATGCAACTGGAGCCATGAGTCCCTCCATGTGTACTCTTTGGTTGGTGGTTTGGTCACTGGGAGCACTAGAAGGGGGTGTGGTCTGGTTAGTTGATATTGTTTTCTTCCCATGGGGTTGCAAACACCTTTAGCTCATTCAGTCCTTCCCCTCACTCCTTCATTGGGGTACCTCTGCTCAGTCAGATGGCTGCCTCTGAGCAACATCATCTGTATTGGTCAGAATCTTAAGTGCCTCTCAGGAGACAGCCAAATCGGGCTCTTTTCACCAAGTGCTTCTTTGGCATCAGCAATGGCTTCAGGGTTTGGTGTCTGCAGATGGGATGGATCCCTACCTAGGTGGGGCAGTATCTGGATGGCCTCTCCTTCAGACTCTGCTCGAATTTTTGTCCCTTCATTTCCAATAGAAAGGAGAAATTCTGGATTAATAATTTTGAGATGGGTGGGTGGCTCTATTCTTCAACTGGGGGTCATGCCTATCCACTGGATATGTTTTCTATAGGTTCTATCTTCCCTTAGTTGGGTATCTTAGTTAATGTCAACCCTGTTGTGTCATGAGAACATCCTGAGTCCCTGGCATCTGGGACTTTCTAGTGGATACTCCTAGCTCCCCATCCCCCACTGCTACATGTTTCTATTCAATATTCTCACCCTCTGTACTTCTCCCTCATCTCTTCCCACATCTGAACCTGTACCATTTTAGCTCCCCATCTTCTGTCCCTCCCAGATCCCTCTCTGCTTCTAACTCCTGTGATTATTTTTCTCCTCTTTCTGTGTAGGACTGAAGCATATGCACTTTGATCTTCTTTCTTCTTGAGCTTCATATGGTCTGTGAATTGTATCATGGGTATTACAATTTTTGCCCAATATCTACTTATCAGTGAGTACATACCATGTGTACTCTTTTGTGACTGAGCTACGTCGTCATTCAGGATGATATTTTCTAGCTCCACCTATTTGCCTGAAAATTTCATGAAGTCATTGTTTTCAATAGCTGAGTAGTACTCCATTGTGTAAATGTACCACATTTTCTGTATCCATTCTTTAGTTGAGGGACATCTGGGTTGTTTTCACCTTCTGGCTATTACAAATAAGGCTGCTATGAACATAGTGGAACATGTGTCCTTGTTGTATATTGGAGCATCATTTGGGTATAAGCCCAGGAGTAGTAAAGATGTATACTCAGGTATTAGTATGTCTAATTTCCTGAGGAACTTCCAGACTGATTTCCAGAGTGGTTGCGGCAGCTTTGAATTCCACCAACAATGGAGTATTGTTTCTCTTTATTCACATCTTCGCCTGTTACCTGAGATTTTAATTTAGCTATTCTGACTGGTGTGAGATGGAATCTCAGGGTCATTTTGATTTGCATTTCCCTGATGATTAAGGATGCTGAACATTTCTTTAGGTACCTCTAGGCCATTCACAATTTCTCATTTGAAAATTCTTTGTTTAGCTCTGTACCCCATTTTTAATAGGGTCACTTGGTTCTCTGGAGTCTAACTTTTTATTTATTTATTTTTTGTATATATTGGGTATTATCCTTATATGGAATATAGGGTTGGTAAAGATCTTTTTCCAATCTGTAGGTTGCTATTTTGTCCTATTGACAGTGTCTTTTGCCTTAGAGAATCTTTTCAATTTTATGAGATCTCAGTTGTCTATCTTAGAGCCAGAGCCATTTGTGTCCTGGTGAGGAAAAATTTCAATTTATTGATATGTTCAAGGCTCTTTCCCACTTTCTCTTCTATTAGATTCAGTGTGTCTCATTTTATGTGGATGTCCTTGATCCACATTGACTTGTGTTTTGTACAAGGAGTTAAGAACAGGTCAATTTGCCTTCTTATACATGCTGATAACTACTTGAGCCAGCACCATTTGTTGAATATGCTGTCTCTTTTCCACTGGATGGTTTTGGCTTCTTTGTCAAAGTTCAGGTGACCATTGGTGTGGAGGTTTAATTCTGGCTCATAATTTCTATTTCATTGATCTACCTTTCTATCTCTGTATCAATACCATGTAGACTTTTTACTATTGCTATGTAGTATAGCTTGAGGACAGGAATGGTGATTCTCCCAGTTGTCTTATTACTGAGAATGTTTTTTGCTATCCTTGTTTTTTTGTTATTCCAGATGGATATTATAATTGCTCTTTCTATCTCTGTGAAGAGTGAGTTGGAATTTTGATGGGGATTGTATTAAATCTGTATATTGATGTCATTAAGATGACCAATTTTTAGTATGTTAATCCTGCTTATTCATGAGGATGGGAGATCTTTCCATCTTTTTTTTCATGCAGAGTTCTGTCAGACCTTCAAAGAAGAGCTTAAACAAATATTCTTCAAACTCTTCCATAAAATTATTCACAAAACAAATATTCTTAAAACTATTCCATAAAATTATTCACAAAAGGAACACTATCTAATTCATTCTAAAGAGAACTTCAAAGTAATTTCCCTTATGAATATAAATGCAAAAATACTCAAAAAAATTCTCTCAAACTGAATCCAAGAATGCATCAAAACAATCATCCACCATGATCAATTAGGCTTCATCCCAGGGATGCAAGGTTAGTTCAATATATGGAAATCCATCAATGTAATCTACTATATAAACAAACTCTAAGGAAGAAAAAACACTTGATCAACTCCTTAGATGCAGAAAAAGCATTTGACAAAATACATCCCCCCTTTATCTTAAAAGTCATGGAAAGATCAGAAATTCAAGGCCCACACCTAAATATAATAAAAGCAATACACAACAAACCAATAGCCAACATCAAAGTAATTGGAGAGAAACTTGAAGCAATCCCATTAAAATCAAGGCCTAGACAAGGCTGCCCACTCTCTCCCTAGCTATGCAATATAGTACTGGAAGTCCTAGCCAGAGCAATTAGACAAAAATGTAGGTCAAAGGGACATAAATTAGAAAGGAAGAAGTCAAGATATCAATATTTGCAGATGATAAAAGTTTCTTTTATATATTGTTACAGTAACAAAATGTACATGTCCCCTAACCAATGAAATTCCTGGATATTAGCCATCACCTGCAACATTTATCTTGTAGTCTTACATAATTTCTAAGAACATTAATCAATTAAAAATTTCTTGGTGTTGCTATATATTAATGTTCTCAATGAACTGAAACAAGAATGAGTATAAGCATATTTTTTTATTTCTCATTAGGTGAATATTTGCAGTATAGAGACAATTATTTTTCATTATTATTAGTGAATTGTAAAGGATTCTGAACTATCTGCTAGTGCATAGTATTATTTAAAATTATCCCTATCATTTTTTAGATAAGAAAGTTGTTTGGTGATATTTTCATGTAGTAGTTTTAGTCCACATACTACTTTACATTGTTTTTGTTCTTTTATTCTGTCTTTCTTGGTGTATTCTTGTAATTGTTGTCTACATTTTATATACATTTAGAAATTTAGAAGATAAACATCAGAGCTATTTTAAGCTATAAAATCATCATTAACTCTTCAATGTATTATTTTACACATGATCAAATCAAGTAACTGTTCATAGATGATTAAGTTAAAAATGATGTAAAAAAGTATAATATTATGCCATGAAATAGAATAGTATAATTTATAAAATATATTCCAAATGTATTATTATGAAAGAAATATGTGTGGCAAGAAAAACACACTACTTACATCAAATGTGGAAGAAGTAAACATTAAAGATGGTGAGAAGGGCCAGGGTGGTCAGGATATAAAAGGGAAGATTTAGGAGATTTGGTCCACAGATATATATTTCCCATTATAAAGTGAACATCTACTGGAATTTTTTAACATATAACATGGTACTTTAAAGTAATAAGGCTATATTATTTCTCTGAAATTTATAAATTATATAGATGATAGTGCTTGTTCTTATTCTCCCACCTTCATACAGAATGATAACTAATCATGGTAATGAATGTGCTGATTACTATTTTGAAAGTGAGAACAATTTCATAATATATATATATATAATTATGCCTCACAATCCTTATAAAATTATTTTGTACAGTTGCAAAACAATTTTCCAGTACTGATGGAAATTCATCATCTCTACAGGAGGAAGCATCTCACCATTTTTAATCATTTCTTAATAGTTTCATCACCTTTGAAATAGTATAACACAACACTAAAAAATTATATTTAATCAATATTGGTTAAGCCATGGCTCGTATAAAATGTTATAAGCAAATATTTAGCTCAGAAATGCTAAATATAGCTTTTTTCTAACAGAAAATATCAAGTACATACTTGGAGTTAATTTTAGTCATGATGGTTGTTAAAGGTATAATGATTAGCTTTATAATACAGTAGTTGATATTAAGTACTTATTTTATATTAACAGCATACAAATGTTGCTGGGTATGTTGAAACCACACACCCACAAAACTTTTGCATTTAAACATCTTTTACAATATCAAGTACCTTGTGCTTACTTTATTTGCCTTTTTTAAAATGTCATGCTTAAAAGGGGAATATCACTTCATTCTTGTTCATATGCACCACTCCAATTTTGCATCATTCATAAATAAATATACATGTTTATTATCTTCCTCGTGCTTAGTGGTTTGTGTTAGCTAACAAAATGCTATTTTGATTTGCTTAGATCATCAAGTCCATCTGCTGGTCGCTCCTCCAACTCATTATGCATCTTCTAGCCATTGAAAAATACTCCCTCTGGTCAGATTGCCACATGGTGTGTGACATCTCCAAATATTCCCCACTGTCTCACATTTTCCAGAATGTAGAGCAATGACTCAACTTGACATTTCAAAGCATTCTGGTGGAGTGAAACGAACTGGCAGTGACGCATCCTGATACCGAATGTGGGATTTTCCCAAAATAGCAGTGCTGGATTTGTTCACTTTAGATTAAGATCATCACGATAGTTTTTAAGGAATACCTAGTGAATAACAAGCAAACATTTGCTCATTCTCAATGATTTTTCTGAATTAACATGAGAGCTGTTTTGAATGGGGTATATGTATAAAATATTAAATGAAAATTATTAAAGTAGACATGCTGGTAGCCACCTGGAATTCCAGCAATTGAAAGCTAAGGTTAGAAATATCAACAGGAGCTCAAGGTTAGCCCTGTCTATTATAAGACAATGCTCAAAGAAGTAAAAACAAACATCAATGAAGGAAGTGCTTCCAAAATATAAAGTTACTATTACTGAAAGAAAATACATTAAAAAATGAATTTTACCTCTCCTATGGTTTCTCAGATTTAGGGGAAATATTCTATCATTTTTGAGTTTTCTCTCTGTTTATTCATCTAAAAAAGTGTAACAAAACTTACACCAACAAATTTAAATACAAATTTATGAATGTGACTATTGTTAAATGAATGATTCCTATTTGAACCCTGGAGACAGAATTCCCATGAGTAAATAAAAAGAAGCTTGAATTTCTTTGTTAAGCAAATGTTTATCATTTCAATGGGGGTTGGATAAAAAAGTGAACTACTCCACCAATACCATAAATAGACATAACAACAGACTTGGAAAATCAAGAAAATTATTCACTTATTTTTTAGATTTTCCAATTGTGTGAAGTAGAGAACTTGTAAATTATGTCCTAATGATTCTTTGAATTTCCTTGGAGTCTGTTGTTATGTCCCCGTTTTCCTTTCTAATTTTATTAATTTAGATATTCTCTGTCTGTCGTTTAGTTGTTTTGGGTAAGGGTTTGTGGATCTCTTGATTTTCTCTAAGGACGAAGTCTTTGTTTCATTGATTCCTGTATTGTTCTCTTTATTTCTATTTTATTTTTTTCAGCCATCAGTTTGATTATTTCCTGCCATCTACTTGGTTGAGCTTGATTTTTTTCATTCTAGAGGTTTTTGGTGTACTCTCAAGATGCTAATATGAGATCTTTCCAATTTCTTCTCTTTTTTAACTTTCTATAGGTTCTTTGTAAATCATCCATCATGCTTCCAATCTCATTTTTAAGTCACTTTATTTGTTTACACTTCAACTGATATCTACCTTCCTAGTTACCCCTCCCCCCAACCCCCATCTTATCCTCATTCTCCTCCCTCCCCTTAGCCTCCATGAGGGTGCTCTTCCAGCCATTCACCCACTCTTGCCTCACAGTTTCAGCATCCCCCTATGCTAGGACATCTAGCTTCCAAAGGACTTAGGGCCTCCCCTATCATTGATGTCAGATAAGGGAATTCACTGCTACATATGTATCTGGAGCCATGGATTCCTGCATGTATGCTCCTTGGTTGTTGGTTTAGTCTCTGACTCTTCACTTTGTCTGCCACCCAATTAAACATCACTTTTAAAAATGGGTGTTTCCTTCTATAGACTAACTTTACAGTCATTGATTAGGATTCAAGGTATGTACTAAGAGTGTGCTTGGTCCTTCTGGTCTGTGCCAGTGCTTCTTCCAGTCTGCACCACTGGTACTTCAGGTCTCCACCTGTGTCTCGAGCAGACCTTGAGCATCAGATCTGCAGCCAAACCCACAAAACCCAGAGGAGGCTAGACTCCCAGGAACTCTAACACACTCAGGATAGTAGGCGAGAAGGCAGTGACACCTACCCCAAACAGAGTAATTGGGATGCCAAAGGACCCAGAAACTTACCCTGGCCAGTGTCACATGTTCCTTCCAGTCTGTGCCCTGAACAGACCTTGAGCATCAGATCTGCACCCAATTCCACAAAACTCAGAGGAGGCTGGACTCCCAGGAGCTCTAACACACCCAGGAACATAGGATAATAGGATCACAGGATCTCAGGAGCTTGGTCACATCAGGCTTTCAGGATACCAAATGCAGCCTGAATCCCAGGAGCTATCACAACCAGGATCTCAGGATTATAAAATCACAGAGACAGCTAGACTCTGAGGAGATCTGACACAACCAAGATAACAGGAAAGACAGGCTCCAGTCAGAGACTGTGAGTACAGGTTTTTGCATTAGAGATAACCAGATAAGCCGGGTAGTGGTGGTGCACACCTTTAATCCCAGCACTTGGAAGGCAGAGGCAGGCGGATTTCTGAGTTTGAGGCCAGCGAGAGCTATACAGAGAAACCCTGTCTCGTAAAAAAAAAAAAAAAAAAAAAACTAAAAGAGAGAGAGAGAGAGAGAGAGAGAGAGAGAGAGAGAACCAGATATCAAAAGGCAAGCACAAGAACATAACCAAAAGAAGCAAAGGAAACTTGGCATCATCAGAACTTAGTTCTCCCACCATAGCAAGTCCTGGATACCTCATCACACCAGAAAATCAAGATTCAGATTTAAAATCACTTTTCATGATGATTATAGAGGAATTTAAGAAGACATAAATAACTCTTTTAAGGAAATACAGACAAACATAGGTAAACAGGTAGAAGCTCTTAAAGAGGAAACACAAAAATCCCTTAAAGATTTATAAGAAAACACAACCAGAGGGAGGAATGGAACAAAACCACCCAGGACAAACAATAAAGAAATCACAAAGGGAGACTACTCTAGAGATTGAAAACCTAGGAAAAAGATGAGGAATCTTGTATGTAAGCAGCACCAACAGAATATAAAAATAGAAAAGAGAATTTCAGGTACAGAAAATAAAATAGAAAACATCGACACAACTGTAAAACAAAATGCAAATTGCAAAAACCTCTTAACCCAAAACATCCATGAAACTCAGAACACAATGAGAATATCAAACCTAAGGATATAGTTATAGAAGAGAGTGAAGATTCCCAACATAAGGGCCAGTAAATATCTTCAACAAAATTATAGAAGAAAACTTCCCTAACATAAGGGAAGAGATGCCTATGAACATCCAAGAAACCTACAGAACTCCAAATAGACTAGACCATAAATGAAATTTCTCCTGCCACATAATAATCAAATGCACAAAACAAAGAAAAAATATTAAAAGCAGTAAGAGAAAAAGATCAAGTAACTTATAAAAGTAGACCTATCAGAATTACACTAGATTAATCACCAGAGACTATAAAAACCAGAAAATTCAGGACAGATGTCATACAGACCCTAAGAGAAAACAAGTGCCAGCCCAGGTTACTATACTCAGGAAAACTCTCAATTTCCATATATAGAAAAACTAAGATATTCCATGACAAAACCAAATGTAAGCAATGTCTTTCTTCAAATCCATGACTACAAAGGATACAAGAGAGAAAACAGCAGTACAAGGAGAAAATTATATCTTAGAAAAAGCAAGAAAGTAATCTTCTTCCAACAAATTCAAAAGAAGATAGCCAGCCACACAAACATAATTACACCTCTAATAACAAAAATAACAGGAAGCACAAATAACTTTTTCTTAATATCTCTTAACAACAATGGATTCATTTCCCTAATAAAAAGACATAGACTAGCACACTAGATATGTAAACAGGACCAAGAATTTTGCTGCATACAAGAAAAGCACCTCAGTGACAAAGACAGACACTACCTCAGAAAAAAAGGCTAGAAAAAAATTTCCAAGCAAATGGTCCCAAGAAACAAGCTGAAGTAGCAATTGTAATATCAAATGGAATCAATTTTGAACCAAAAGTAATAATAATAAAAAAACATAAGGAAGGACAATTCATACACATCAAAGGAAAATCAACCAAGATGAACTCTCAATTATGAACATCTATGCCCCAAATGCAAAGGCACCTACATACATAAAAGAAACTTTACTAAAGCTCAAAGCATACATTGCACCTCACACAATAATAGTGGGGGATTTCAACACCCCATTCTCAGCAATGGACAGATCATGGAAACAGAAGCTAAGCAGAGACACAAAGAAACTAACAGAAGTTGTAAACCAAAAGGATTTAACTGATATCCATAGAACATTTCATCTTAAAAAAAAAATATACCTGTTTCTCAGCACCTCATGGTACCTACCCCAAAACTGGCTATATAACAATCACAAAACAGGCCTCAACAGATAGAAGAAAACTGAAATAATCTCATGCATCCTATCAAATCACAAAGAACTAAGACTAGTATTCGGTAACTACAAAAACAATGGAACACCCACATGCACACGATAACTAAACAACAAAACACTCAATGATAGTTTGGTCATGGAATAAATAAAGAATGAAATTAAAGACTTTTTAGAATTTATTGAAAATGAAAGCACATCATACCAAAACTTAATGGGACACAATAAAAGCGGTTATAAGGGAAAACTCAAAGCTCTAAATGCCTACATAAAGAAATTGGAGAGAGCATACACTAGTAGCTTGACAATATACCTCAAAGTTCTAGAATAAAAAAAAGCAAATGCACCCAAGAGAAGTAGATGACAGGAGATAATCAAACTCGGGGCTGAAATCAACTAAGTAGAAACAAAAAGAACTATACAAACAATCAACAAAACCAGGAGGTGGTTCGTTGATAAAATCAAAAAGATAGATTAACCGTTAGCCAGACTTACCAGAGGGCACAGAGACAGTATCCAAATTAATAATATAAGAACTAAAAAGACAGACATAACAACAGAAACTGAGGAAATTAAAAATCATCAGATCCTACTACAAAAGCCTATACTCAACAAAATTGGAAAATCTGGATGAATTAGACAATTTTTTAGACAGATACCAGGTACCAAGGATAAATAAGGAGCAGATAAACCATATGAACAGTCCTATAACCCTAAAGAAATAGAAGCACTCACTAAAAGTCTCCCTACCAAAAAAAGGCCAGGACCAGATGGTTTTAGTGAAGAGTTCTATCAGACCTTCAAAGAAGACTTAATATCAATTCTTTATAAGTTATTCCACAAAGAACCAACAGAAGGACACTACCCAATTGGATCTATAAAGCTACAATTACATTCATACCTAAACCACACAAAGACCCAAAAAAGAAAGAAAACTTCAGAATAGTCTCCCTTATAAATATTGATGAAAAATGCTAAAAAATGTTCTCACAAACTGAATCCAAGAACATATCAGAACAATCATCAATCATGATCATGTAGGCTTTAGAAATCTATCAACATGATTCACTATATAAACAAACTCAAGGGAAAAAACACATGATCATCTCACTTGATGCTGAGAAAGCATTTGACAAAATTCAACACCCATTCATAATAAAAGTCTTAGAAAAATCAGGAATCCAAGTTCCATAATTAAATATATTAAAAGCAATAATCAGCAAACCAGTAGCCAACATCAAACTAAATGGAGAGAAACTTGAAGCAATCCCACTAAAATCAGGGTCTAGACAAGGCTGCCCAGTCACTCCCAACCTATTCAGTATAGCACTGGAAGTCCTAGCCAGAGCAATTAGACAACAAAAGGAAGTCAAAGGGATACAAATAGGAAAGGAAGAAGTCAAAATATCACTATTTGCAGATGATATGATAGTATACTTAAGTGACCCCAAAACTTCCACCAGAGAACTCCTAAACCTGATAAACAGTTTCAGAAAAGTGGCTGGATATAAAATCAACTCAAACAAATCAGTAGCATTTCTCTACTCAAAGCATACACAGGCTGGGAAATTAATGAAACAACACCCTTCACAATAGTCACAAATAATATAAAATACCTTGGTGTGAATCTAACCAAGCAAATGAAAGATCTGTATGACAAGAACTTCAAGTCCCTGAAGAAGGAAATGGAACAAGATCTCAGAAGATAGAAAGATCTCTCATGCTCTTAGATTGGCATGATTAATATAGTAAAAATGGTCATCTTGCTGAAAGCAATCTACAGATTCAATGCAATCCCCATCAAAATTCCAACTCAATTCTTCATAGAGAATAATAGAGAAATTTGCAAATTTATCTGGAGTATCGAAAAACCAAGGATAGCAAAAACTATTCTTAACAATAAAAGAACTTCTGTGGAAATCATTGTTCTAGATCTCAAGCTGTACTACAGAGCATTAGTGATAAAAACTGCATGGTATTGGTACAGAGACAGGCAGAAAGATCAATGGAATAGAAGTGAAGACCCAGAAAGGAACCTACTCACCTATGGTCATGTGATCTTTGATAGAGGAGCTAAACCCATCCAGTGGGGAAAAAATACAGCATGTTCAGCAAAAGGTGCTGGTTAAACTGGAGGTCAGCATGTAGAAGAATGAAATTTGACCCATTCTTATCTCATTGTATAAAGCTCAAGTCCAAGAGGATCAAGGACCTCATCATAAAACACTAAAACTAATATAAGAGAAAGTGGAGAAGAGCCTGGATCACATAGGCAAAGGGGAAAAGTTCCTGAACAGAACACCAATGGCTTATGCTCTAAGATCAAGAATTGACAAATCGGACCTCATAAGATTGGAAAGCTTCTGTAAAGCAAAGGACACTGTAAATAGGACAAAAAGCAAGCAACAGACTGGGAAAAGATCTTTACAAATCCTACATCTGATAGAGAGATAATACCCAATGTATACAGAGAACTCAAAAATATAAGACTTTAGAAAATCAAATAACTGTATCAAAAATGGTGTACAGAAATAAACAAAGAATTCTCAATTAAAGAATTGTGAGTGGCCTAGAGATACCTAAGGAAATGTTCAATATCCTTAGTCATTAGGGAAATGCAAATCAAAATAACCCTGAAATTCTACTTCTCACCAGTAAAAAGGGCTAAGATCAAAAACTTATGTGACAGCAGATGCTGGCAAGGATGTTGAAAAAGTGGAGCACTCCTCCATTGCTGGTGGGATTGTAACCTGGTAAACCACTCTGGAAATTAGTTTTTGGTTTCCTCAGAAAATTAGACACAATATTAACTTATGACTCAGTTATGCCACTCCTGGGCATATACCCAGAAGATGCTCCAACATATAACAAGGACATATGCTCCACTATGTTCATAACAGTCTTCTTTATAATAGCCAGAAGCTGGAAACAACCCAGATGTCCTTCAACAGAGGAATAGATACAGAAAATATGGTACATTGACACAATGGAGTACTACTCAGCTATTAAAAACAATGAATTCATGAAATTCTAAGATAAAAGGATGGAACTAGAAAATATCATCCTGAGCAAGGTAACCTGATCACAAAAGAAAACACATGGAATGTACTCACTGATAAGTGGATATTGGCCCAAATGCTCACAATACCTAAGATACAACTTATAGAACACACGAAGATCAAGAAGAAGGAAGATAAAATTTGGGTGCTTTGGTCCTCTTAGAAAAAGTAATGAAATACTAATGGGAGCAAATAAGAAGAAAAAGTGTGGAGCAGAGACTGGGAGGAAGGACTGTTTGGAGACTGCTCTACCTGGGGATCCGTACCATGTGCAGTCAACAAATGCAGACCCTGTTCTAGATGTCAGGAAGTCCATGCTGACAGGAGCCTGATATACCTGTCTCCTGATAGGCTCTGCCAGAGTCTGACATATATAGAGGTGGATGCTCACAGCTAAGGATTGAACTGATCAAGGTTCCCCAATGGAGAAATTTTAGAGAAGACTGAAGGAACTGAAAGGGATTGTGGCCCCATGAGGAGAGCAACAATACCAACCAACCAGAGCTCCCAGAGTCTAAACCACCTAGCTGAGAACACACATGGAGTGACCCATGGCTCCAGCTGAATATGTAGTTGAGGATGGACTTGTCCAGCATCAGTGTGAGAGGAGGGTCTTGATCCTGTGAACTCCAGATGCCCCAGTGTGGGGTAATTCAAAGGCAGTGAGGTGGGAATGGGTGGATGTGTGGAGGCACACCCTCATAGAAGTAGGAGGAAGGGGAATGGGATAAGGGGATTTTGAGGGGGTAATGTAGAAAGGGGATGGTATCTGAAATGTAAATAAATAAAATATCCAATTTAAAATTAAAAAAATAAAAATGTGTGCCTGTATTCTAGCCAAATGGAGTAAAAGTCTATGCTAAGGTCTGAGCCATACCACAACTAGAAACAGGTTTTCCAGTAAAGGACACAATCTCAGATTTCACATTGTGATTAAATATCCTGCAACAAGTATATATCAGGAGTTGATATTTCACATTTCTAAGAAATATTGCACATTATAAATAATTTATCTCTTTTATCTTAATGATTACTTCTGCTGTTATTTTGCTTGATTTTGCAAATGACTTTTTAAATTTTGTCTTCTTTGAAAAATAACTACTTTATCATTTTTATCATGTGAAACAAAATTGTCTAATTACTAAAGCCATTATTTAATTATATTAAAATTATTTTTAAATTTGAAATGGACAGTTTTTTATAGTTAATCTTCTGTAAAATAATCGTCAAAGTTATTCTGTTAAAGCAGAAACATTGTAATCATAACATTTCCACTTTTACTTTGTTAATGATCATTCACTATTTCTTTGAATTCAGATATTTTAGAATCCGTGCAATTGATTTCATATAAAATTTTTCTTTTTAAAGTGGATTGTCAGAAAGACCAGAGTCTCTTTCTATTTTCTAGTAAGTAATATAAACCTAATCAGTTTCTCAAAAAGTTATCAAGTGCTTTTCTATGAGAAGACCGTGACCAAGGCAACTTATCACCAAAAGAGCTTATTTGTGGCAGTTTCAGAATTTTAGAGTTCATGATCACTGTGGTTATGAACATGGGGTCAAATAGCTATGCATGGTGCTAGATCAGTATCTGAAATCTTATATATTTACACACAATCACAAAGGCAAAAACAGAGAAAGACACTGGGAATAGCATGGGTTTTGAAATATAAAATTTCATCCTGATGTTATGCTACACTATGTGGAGCTATGTCTCCATCATTTCTCACCTACCTATACACTCTCTGACTGGCTTTAATAAAAATCTGGTGGCCTATTAACCTGGCAGGAAGTGGAAAATAAGACTTCCTTGGAGATAGAGAGGAATTCTGGGAAGGAAAAAGAGAAAGGCCTTTTGCCAAGAGAAATACACACACAACAGGGCCTGGAAGGTACAGTTAGCCATGTGGCTGCATGGAACTAGGTGGTCAAGTTAACTTAAATGAGCTAGTTGAGAGTCTGCCTAGGTAAGATCAAAGATTTCTGTGTGTTTATTTGGGGAACTAGCTGATTAAGAAATAACTGCTACCATATTAATTTCCAGCATTATTTAATATATATGGAATATAAATAATTATTTTACACTCCGAGTCAAATATCTCCAACAAGGTCATATTCTCAAATCTTTTCCAAACAGTTTCTCCAACTGTGTAATAAGTATTCAAATATTTGAAACTGTGTGGATAATTCTCATCTATGTCTCCTGGTATCTTTCCTAGTTTTTTCTATCTCCAGGGTAGTCTCCCTTTGTGATTTGTTTATTATTTCTACTTTCATTTTAGATCCTAGATTGTTTTGTTTAATTACTCCTCCTGTTTGGTTGAGTTTTCTTGTAGTTCTTTAATGAAGTTTTATGTTTCCTCTTTAAGGACTTCTATCTGTTTACCTGTGTTCTCCTGTATTTCCTTAAGGGAGTTAATTGTGTCCTTCTTAAAATCCTCTATCATCATCATAAGAAGTGAGTTTAAATCTGATTACAGTGGTTCCTCTGCTGCTCTGAGTACAGTGGTTCCTCTAGGGTGGGTCAGCATATGGTGTCTTCATGGGAGCAGACCAGCTAGTAGTCTAGAGCCCCAGCAAAAAGAAATATTTAATCTTCTAAGGATACTACTTATAGTTTTACATAATGAAAATATTTATTTTTATTTCCTATGAGAAGAGTTGCCTTTTCTATGCAATTACCAGCATTTATTATATTGTACATTTAAGTAATATTAGTTCTAACAGGTTGCAAATGATATCTCACATGTATATATTCTTTTGAAATGTCTACTTAGGTTCTCATCCCATTATTTCTTGTCTCACTGATCAATTTTAAACTTCATATTTAAGAGTAAAATATAGCTTCTTAGATATTGAGTTATTTTTCTATTCTTTCATGTGCTTTGTAGCTTGTAGCTTTCAGGTTTATTAATGCCATTTGTTTTTGATTTTTTTTTTTTTTTTTTGCTATATGTATTTGCTTAGAACAATAACCTGAATTTTTCTTTATGCTTTCTCACCAATAACAGTCCAATGTTATATCTTTATATTTGAGTTTGCATTTATGCTTATTTTCTTATGGAGTATAATGTAAAATTTCAAATTAATTGTCTTAAATTAATTCTTGTAGATAAAACAATTTCCCTTTTTAGATAATAATTTTATTCACTGTTTGAGAATTTAATGCATTTATGCAATGAATTTTCATCATATGATCTCTGTATTTAATTCTCAAATTTTCACCCAACATCCCATGTCCAACCTAATGCCCTTTGTTTTTTTTTGTTTTTTTTTGGTTTTTTTTGATGGATTTTTTTATTGGATATTTTATTTACATTTCAGATGCCATCCCCTTTCCCCAATTCCCCTCCCTAGAAAACTCCTATCCCATGCCCCCTTTTCCTTTTTGCATTTATACATTTTTTAAATGTTAATCAAAGGCTTTATAAGTTTGGTAATGCACAATCAGAAGTGTAACCCAATACCTAACCTAGATATATCAATTATCTTTGACTGGTGGAGACACGTGAACATCTGCTTCCATGTCCTCCCCCACCCCACCCCTGTCTCTTTCTCTCTTGTTCTCTCTCATCACCTAGCTTCTCCTCCCCTTCTTCTCCTCCTCTCCTTACTCCTTCTCTTCCTCTCACCTTAGCTCCTCCTACATATCACCCTTCCTGTTAAAATAAAACTTTTCTCTTAAAAATACAATTAGAGCATAATTATACCAATTTGTACCAGTGAGGTACAAGACAATCCTAATACCCAGTCGATCATTTTGTTGGCTAACCAGAACCACTGTCATCTCTCCTAACTAAAACACTTAGCTCTGAACCTGGCTTTTTTCTTGGCTTTAGAATGAATGTCAGCTGAAAACCATCCACTCAAATCTTTTCTCTCAAAGTAAATAACCAGGATTGGCTGTGGGGCTATATGTTTTCAACCTGGTCAGAAATCCAAAATGAGTGAGTTGACTGAAATTATGGGAAACACAAAGCATAGGTTCTAAAATTTAGCCAATTTTTAGAGACCGCTGAACACCTGGACAGTCCCTATACTACAGAACGTTGGAGCATCAAATCTTCAGCCTTCTGGCCCAGGATCATCTGACAGATCTTAGTGATGCAGAATTATTAAGGGCTGATTACTCTGTCTAGGCAGATATAATCAGTCGACTATTTCTGGACAGTAATTTGTCTGTAGATGGAAAGAGGCAATTCTTGTCTAGTGGCTGTCTCACCACAACTGGAGTAACTCCAATGATGCTCATTTTTCTTCTTAGAATCCAAGACAGGAAGCTGTCAGGAGCAGACAGGTCTCTAATCAAAATAAACATTAATACAGAAATGTTTGTACCATCAATTCTGTGGACGTCTGACATTTTGAAAACCAACTATCCACTTATAAGTGAGTAAATACCATGTGTGTTCTTTTGTGATTGGGTTACCTCACTCAGGATAATACTTTCTAGTTCCATCCATTTACCTAAGAATTTCTCGAATTCATTTTTTAATAGCTGAGTAATATTCCATTGTGTAAATGTACCACATTTTTTGTATCTATTCCTTTGTTGAAGGGTATCTGGGTTCTTTCCAGCTTCTGGCTATTATAAATGAGGCTGCTATGAACATAGTGGTACATATGACCTTGTTATATGTTGGAGCATTTTCTGGGTATATGCCCAGGAGTGGTATAGCTGGGTCCTCAGGTAGTGCTATGTCCAATTTTCTGAGGAACTTCTAGACTGATTTCCAGAGTGGTTGTACCAGCTTGCAACCCCACCAACAATGGAGGAGTGTTCCTTTTTCTCCACATCCTCGCCAACATCTACTATCACCTGAGTTTTTGATCTTAGCCATTCTGACTGGTGTGAGGTGATATCTCAGTGTTGTTTTTATTTTTATTTCCCTGATGACTAAGGATGTTGAACATTTCTTAAGGTGCTTCTCGGCCATTCGAGTTTCCTCAGTTGAGAATTCTTTGTTTAGCTCTGTACCCCATTTTAATGGGGTTATTTTGTTGTCTGGCCATTTGTCAATTCTTGATCTTAGAGCATAAGCCATTGGTGTTCTGTTCAGGAACTTTTCCCCTGTCCCTAGGTATTCGAAGGTCTTCCCCACCTTCTTTTCTATTAGTTTCAATGGATATGGTTTTATGTGAAGATCCTTTATCCACTTGGACTTGAGCTTTATACAAGGGGATAAGAATGGATTAATTTGCATTCTTCTACATGTTGACCTTCAGTTGAGCCAGCACCATTTGTTGAAAATGCTGACCTTTTTTCCACTGGATGGTTTTAGCTCCTTTGTGAAAGATCAAGTGACCATAGGTGTGTTGGTTCATTTCTGAAACTTGAATTCTATTCCATTGATTTTCCTGCCTGTCTCTATACCAATACCATGCATTTTTTATCACTACTGCTCTGTAGTACAGTTTGAGGTCAGGGATGGTGATTCCCCCAGAAGTTCTTTTATTGTTCAGAATATTTTTCGCTATCCTAGGTTTTTTGTTATTTCAAATGAATTTGCAAATTGCTCTTTGTAGCTATATGAAGAATTGATTTGGAATTTTGATATGGATTGCATTGAATCTGTAGATTGCTTTTGGCAAGACGGCCATTTTTACTAAGTTAATCCTGCCAATCCAGGAGCATGGGAGATCTTTCCATCTTCTGAGATCTTCTTCTATTTCTTTCTTCAGAGATTTGAAGTTCTTGTCATACAGATCTTTCACTTGCTTGGTTAGATTCCCTCCAAGATATTTTATATTATTTGTGGCTATTGTGAAGGGTGTCATTTCCCTAATTTCTTTCTCAGCCTGTTTATCCTTTGAGTAGAGGAAGGCTACTGATTTGTTTGAGTTGATTTTATATCCAGCTACTTTGCTAAAGTTGTTTATCAGGTTTAGGAGTTCTCTGGTGGAAGTTTTATGGTCACTTAAGTATACTATCATATCATCTGCAAATAGTGAAATTTTGACTTCTTCCTTTCTTATCTGTATCCTTTGACTTCCTTTTGTTGTCTAATTGCTCTGGCTAGGACTTCCAGTACTATATTGAATAGGTAAGGTGAGAGTGGGCAGCCTTGCCTAGTCCCTGATCTTAGTGAGATTGCTTCAAGTTTCTCTCCATTTAGTTTGATATTGGCTACTGGCTTGCTGTATATTGCTTTTTCTATGTTTAGGTATGGGCTTTTCCTGATCTTTCCAAGAATTTTAACATGAAGGGATGTTGAGTTTTGTCAAATGCTTTCTCAGTATATAGTGAGATGACCATGTGGTTTTTTCATTGAGTTTATTTATGTAGTGGATTACATTGAAGGATTTCCAAATATTGAACCATCCCTGCATTCCTGGGATAAAGCCTACTTGATCATGATGGATAATTGTTTTGATGTCTTGTTGGATTCGGTTTGTGAGAATTTTTATTGATTATTTTTGCATCAGTATTCATAAGAGAGATTGGTCTGTAGTTCTCTTTCTTTGTTGGGTCTTTCTGTGGTTTAGGTATGAGTGTAATGGTAACTTCATTGAATGAATTTGGTGGTGTTCCTTCTGTTTCTATTCGATGGAATAGCTTGAAAAGAATTGGTATTAGGTCTTCCTTGAAGGTCTGGTAGAATTCTGCACTAAAACCATCTCGTCCTGCACTTTTTTGGTGGGGAGATTTTTAATGACTTCTTCTATTTCTTTAGGGTTTATAGGATTGTTTAGTTGGTTTATCTGTTCCTGACTTAATTTTGGTGTTTGGTACCTGTCTAGAAATTTGTTCATTTCATCCAAATTTCCAATCTTGTTGAGTATAAGCCTTTGTAGTAGGATTTGATTTTTTTTTAATTTCCTCAATTTTTCTTGTTATGTCTTTCTTTTCAGTCCTGATTTTATTAATTTGGATACTGTCTCTGTGCCCTTTGGTCTGGCTAAGGGTTTATCTATCTTGTACATTTTCTCAAAGAACCAGCTCCTGGTTTTGTTGATATTTCATATAGTTCTTTTTGTTTCTACTTGGTTGACTTCAGGCCTGATTTTGATTATTTCCTGCTGTCTACTCCTTTTGGGTATATTAGCTGTTTTTGTTCTAGATCTTTCAGGTTTGCTGTCAAGTTGTTAATGTACGCTCTTTCCAGTTTCTTTTCGTGGGCACTTAGAGCTATGAGTTTTCCTCTTAGTACTGCTTTCATGGAGTCCCACAAGTTTTGGTATGATGTGTCCTCATTTTCATTAAATTCTAAAAAGTGTTTAATTTCTTTCTTTATTTCTTCCTTGACCAAGTCATCATTGAGTAGAGCATTGTTCAGTCTCCACGTGTTTGTGGGCTTTTTATTGTTTTTGTCCATATTAAAGATGAGTCTTAGTCCATGATGATCTGATAGGTTTCAAGGGATTATTTCAATTTTTTCTATCTGTTGAGGCCTGTTTTGTGACCAATTATATGGTCTATTTTGGAGAAGGTACTATGAGGTGCTGAGAAAAAGGTATGTTCTTTTGCTTTAGGATGAAATGTTCTATAGATGTCAGTTAAGTCCAATTGGTTCATAACTTCTGTTAGTTTCATTGTGTCTTGGTTTAGTTTCTGTTTCCATGATCTGTCCATAGCTGAAAGTGGGGTGTTGAAATCTCCCACTATTATTGTGTGAGGTACAATGCATGCTTTAAGCTTCAGTAAAGTTTCTTTTGTGTATGTGGGTGTCCTTGAATTTGGGGCATAGTTGTTCAGAATTGCAAGTTCCTCTTGGTATATTTTTCCTTTGATGAATATGAAGTGTCCTTCTTTATCTTTTTTGATTACTTTTAGTTGAAAATCAATTTTATTTGATATTAGAATTGCTACTTCAGCTTGTTTCTTGGGACCATTTGCTTGGAAGATTGTTTTCCATCCTTTACTCTGTGGTGGTGTCTGTCTTTTTCACAGAGGTGCCTTTCCTGTATGCAGCAAAATGCGGGGTCGTGTTTATGTATCCAGTCTGATAGTCTATGTCTTTTTATTGGAGAATTGAGTCCATTGATATTAAGAGATATTAAGGAAAAATGAATGTTGTTTCTTGTTATTTTTGTTATTGGCGGAGGAATTATGTTTTTGTAGCTATCTTCTTTTAGGGTTGTTGGAAGATTACTTTCTTGTCTTTTCTAGGTTGTAATTTCCCCCCTTGTGTTGGAGTTTTCCACCAATTATCCTTTGAAGTGCTGTATTTGTGGTAAGATATTGTGTAAATTTGTTTGTCATGGAATATTTTGGTTTCTCCATCAATATTGATTGAGCGTTTTGCTGTGTATAGTAGTCTGGGCTGGCATTTTTGTCCTCTTATGGTCTGTATGATATCAGTCCAGGATCTTCTGGCTTTTATAGTCTCTGGTGAGAAGTCTGGTGTAATTCTGATAGATCTGCCTTTATATGTTACTTTACCTTTTTCTCTTACTGCTTTTAGTATTTTTTCTTTGTTTTATACATTTGATGTTTTGATTATTATGTGGTGGGAGGTATTTCTTTTCTGGTCTAAGCTATTTGGAGTTCTGTAGGCTTCTTGTATATTTATGGACATCTCTTTCTGTAGGTTAGGAAATTTTTCCTCTATAATTTTGAAGAAGATATTTGCTGGCCCTTTAAGTTGGGAGTCTTCACCCTCATCTATACCTATTAACCTTCAGTTTGGCCTTCTCATTGTGTCTTGGATTTCTTGTATATTTTGGGTTAGTAGCTTTTTTATTTTGCATTTTCTTTGACAGTTGTGTAAATGTTTTCCATTGTATCTTCTGCACATGAGATTCTCTTTTCTCTCTTTTGTATTCGGTTGGAGATACTTGTCGATGACTCCTGATCTTTTTCCTAGGATTTCTATCTCCAGGGTAGTCTCCCTTTGTGATTTCTTTATTGTTTCTACTTCCATTTTTAGATATTGGATGTTTTTGTTTAATTCCTTCACCTGTTTGGTTGTGCTTTCTTGCAATTCATTAAAGGATTTTTGTGTTTCCTCTTTAAGGGCTTCTATCTGTCTACATGTGTTCTCCTTAAATTTCTTGAGAGTGTTGTTTATGTCCTTCTTAAAGTCCTCTTTCATCATCATGAGAAGTGATTTTAATCCTGCATCCTGCTTTTCCAGTGTGATGAGGTGTTCAGGGCTTGCTATGATGGGGGAACTGGGTTCTGACGATGCCATGTAACTTTGAATACTCTTGCTTAAGTTCTTGTGCTTGCCTTTCGCCATTTGGTTAACTCTAGTGCTACTTGCTGTCTCTGACTGAAGCCTGCCTTTCCAGTTATCTTGCTTGTGTCCGATCTCCTTGGGGTCCAGATGTCTCTGTGATCTTCTCCAACTGCTGTGAGTACAGTGGTACCTCTAAGATGACTCAGGATATGGTGTCTCTAAGGTAGCAGACCAGCTAGGTGTCTGGTGTTCTGGGTGCAGTGTCTCCTCTAGGATGTCTCAGGATAGAGTGTCCACTGTTCTGAGTTCAGTGGCTCCTCTAGGATGTCTAGGGATATTTTGTCTGCTGCTCTGAGTTCAGTTGTTCCTCTGCTGCTCTGGGTTGAGTGGACCTTACAGGATATCTTGGGAAGAATCCTGTGACCACACAGGAACAGACCAGGCAGCCGTCTGCTCTAAGCCTCAGATCCGAGAGAGGGGCGGAAGGGGAGTGCTATTCCGCAGGGGCAGGGGTTTGGGTATCTGCTGGAATCTGAGAGCTCTTGGCACCCAGCTATGGGCCTAGCGTAGTGTTTGGGTTTTACTACCTACTGCTCCGTGTTGAGTGGACCCTCCAGGGTGTCTCAGGAAGAATCTGGTGTCTACACAGGAGCAAATTGGGCAGGAGTTTGCGCCAGTTGTGTTTTTGTTTTTTTTTTTTTTTTTGCCAACTGAATCAAATAAGAGCTGCCCATATGTGTGGAGCAATTCAGTGAAGCAAAGTCAACTTACTAAGTACCAAATTCATAAAATAGAAGATACTCTCTCTACTGCTTTTCCACTAGGGTTGGAGACTCATATACCCTTTTTCCTTTTGTTCTGGAATATTTATTGGCTTAACATTTTAAATATTTTTATATGTAACTATATCTAATGTAAATTCATAAGTACAATGGCCCTTTCATTTATAGAAGACACTTTCACAGCAGTGTCTTTAACCCTCAGCTTCTACATTTCCCCTTACAGTCATTGAGAAAACTAGATATAGAAGTCCAATTTGAACTATAGCACTCGATATTTGCATATCCTATCTATTTTTCACTGCTGTTGAGTCTTCTTAATTAACCTATTTACAGTATAAAATGAAGCATCTCTAGTGAGATGGGAGAGCTGCATTTATCTATGTAAATAAGGATAGGGATCTAAAAATGTACCCATTGAACAAAACAATTTTAGTAGGTTCACTACTAGAGTAGGAGAGCTACCCAGCTATGTACTTGACCTCACTTACAACACCAGGAATGAACTTCCAACTATACTGATGCTGATTTTTTATTAATACTATTATTGGGTCTCATTGATTCATCAAACATTGGAGAACTTAGGATTTTATGTAGATTTTGTTCCCTATACAGCATGTTTTATAATTTTATTTCTTTAAAAAAATACAGTAATTACTATGGTTTTTGGCATATTTTCTTTTAATTGTTTACATTATTTCATAGTTGGCTAGTATTAATTACATATCCTAGTTGTTTTGAATAATGTTGTAATACTTTTGGCAAAGAGGCATATTTTTCTTTGTAGACTGATTTAACTTTTTTTGACCAGATGCTCAGATGTGGTATTGATAGAAGATACATTAGATTTTTTTTCTTTTGAGGAAATTCTATGTTGATCTCCACAATGAATCTAGAAATTTACATTCTTACATGTCTTATTTTCTATTCATCTTTTCAAGTGTTTTTGTTATTGCGTTTTTTGTATTTGTTTTCATAGCAGTCACTTTAAATGGAGTAAAAAGTTATAATTTTGATTAAATTTCACAGTTGTTAACTGTATTTTTGCTTTTTATAGAGATAATAATTGCTCGAAGAAACTTCTTTCATCTCAGGGGAAAATAACAATAGGATAAGAAGAGAAAAAGTTTAGTTTGCCATCAAAACTGGCTTGGGCCTTCCTTCTTCTTTATCTTCTTTGGATTTGTGGGATGTATAATGGGCATTATGTACTTTATGGCTAATATCCACTTATCATTGAGTACGTAACATGCATGTACTTTTGATTATGTTACCTCACTTATGATGATATTTTCTAGTTCCATCTATTTTCCAGCAAAATTCATGATATCCTTGTTTTTAATAGCTGAATAACATTCCATTGTGTAAATAAACCACGTTTACTGTATCCATTGCTCAGCTGAGAGACATCCAGTTAGTTTCCCATTTCTGGCTGTTATGAATAAAGCTGCTAGGAACATAGTGGAGCACACATCCTTTATGGTATCGTGGCACATCTTTTGAATATATACCTAGGAGTACTACAACTGGGTCATCAAGAAGAACTATCTCCAACTTTCAAAGAACCTGCCAAATTGATTTCTAGAGTTGTTTTTGCAAGTTTGCTATTGCACCAGCAATAGAGGAGTGTTCCTCTTTCTCCAAATCCTCACCAGCATGTGCCCTGCATTGAGATTTTGATCTTACACATTCCTATTAATATAAGGTGAAATCCCAGGGCCATTTGGATTTGCATTTCCCTACAGACTAAGGATGTAGAACATTTCTTTAAGTACCTCTTGGCCATTCCTCTGCTGATAATTATCTATTTAGCTCTGTGTCCCATTTTTAAAATTGGGTTATTTGGTTTGTTAGAGTTTAACTTATTGAGTTTTTTGTATATTTTTAATATTATCCCTCTGTTAGACGTAGGGTTATTCAAGGTTGTTTCCCAATCTGTTGGCTGCCATTCTATACTGTTGACAACGGTCTTTGTTTTACAAAAGCTTTTTAGTTTTATGAGGTTCCATTTGCCATTTGTTGATCTTAGAGTCTGAGCCATTAGTGCTCTATTCCATAAATCATCTACTGTACCAATGTACTTAGGGGCATTTCCCACTTTGTTTTCTACGGCTTTTGTGTATCTTGCTTTATGTTGAGGTCTTTCATCCAATTGAACTTGAGTTTTGTGAGGGTGATAAATGTGAATCTATTTGCATTCTTCTACATGAAGACATCCAGTTAGACTACCATAATTTGTTGAAGATACTCTCTCTTTTCCATCTTAGATTCTTAGGCAAAAATCAAGTGTTCATAGATGAAGGTTTATTTCAGGGTCTCAATACAATTCTATTGATCACCCAGTCTGTTTCTATACCAATACCATCCAGTTTTTATTACTATTGCTCTATAGTACAACTTGAGATCAGGGATGTTGATTCACTCGGAGGATCTTCTATTGTTCAAGATTATTTTGTCTATCTTTGGTTTTTTGTTTTTTCCATATGAATTTGAGAATTTTTTTTCATGTTCTATAAAAATTGTGTTGGAATTTTGATGGGGACTGCTGCGAATCTGCAGTTTGCTTTCTGTTAGTCCTACATATCCATGAGCATCTATTTGATATTAGTCAAGTTCTTTCTCATCTTACAAATCTTTTACTTGCTTTTTTTTTAGTTATACCAGTATATTTATATTATTTGTCACCATTGTGAGGGATATCGTTTCCCCAATCTCTTTCTCTGCCTGTTTACCATTTGTATAAAGGAAGGCTACAGATTTCTTTTAGTTGGTGCTGAAGATGGTCATCAACTGTAGGAGTTCTCTGGTAGAATTTTTGAGAATGCTTAGTTATACTATTATATAGTCCTTGACTATTAAACCATCCCTGCATCCCTGGCATGAAGCCTATTTGAGCATTGTGAATGAAGTTTTTGATGTGCTTTTGTGACTGCTTCTGTTTCCTTAAAGATTATGGGAGTGTTTAGATAGTTACCTACTCTTGATTTAATTTTGGTACATGGTATCTCTCTAGAAAGTCCTCCATTTTGTTTATATATTGAGTTTTGTGGTGTACTGGTTTTGTCTTTTGAAGTAATATTTTCAAAAAATTTAAAAAAAATTTCCTCAGTTTTTGTTGTTATGTATCCCTTTTCATTCCTAATTTTTTGATACAGTCTCTATGTGTTTTAATTAATTTTCCTAAGGTTTTGTCTATCATGTTCACTTTCTCAAAGAACCAAATCTTGGTTTTGTTGATTCTTTGCACTGTTCTCTTTGTTTCTAATTGATTGATTTCAGGCAGGAATTTCAATGTTTCCTGGCATCTACTCTTCTCAGATAGGTTTGTTCTTTTCTTCTAGAGAGTTTATGTGTGTTGTTAAGTTTCTAGATTGAAATCATTCCAATTTACATTATGTAAGCACTTTTTCCTATGAATTTTCCTCTTAGCACTGCTTTCATTGCACCACATACGGTTGGGTGTTGTGCCTTCATTTGATTGAATTTCAGAAAGTCTCTAAGTTTTTGCTTTCTTTATTCCCTAACATGTGATTATTGAATAGAGAGATGTTTTGTTCCATAAATATGTTGCCTTTTTGTTGTTTGTGTTGTTAAATTCCAGCCCTAATCTGATGATTTGATAGAAGGCAAGGGATAATTTTAATCTTCTTGTATCTATTGCAGCTTGCTTTGTGCCTGATTATATGGCCCATTTTGGAAAAGGTTCTGTGAAGTACTGAAAGGAAGGTATATTCTTTTGTTTGGGGTAAAATGTTCTATAGTTATCTGTTAAAATATTGAATTTGAAACATCTATTTGTTTCAATGTTTCTCAGTTAAGTTTCTGTTTCATTAAATGTGCACTGTGGTGTTGTAATCCCCCATTATCACGGTGTAGGCTTCATTGTGTGATTTGTGCTTTAGTGCTCTAGTACAGGTTCTTTTATGAATGTAGTTGCACTTTAAATGGGCATAGATGTTGGAAATGGGAAAGTATTCTTGGTGGACTTTCTCTTTGACATGGATGAAGTGTCCTTTCCTATCTCTTTTGATAGCTTTTGGTTGAAAGCATATTTTATTAGATTTTATAATGGCTATTCCAGCTTGTTTCTTGGGTCTGATGGATTCTATTCACATATCCAGTCTGTTTGCCTGTGTCTTTTTATTGGTAAAATTTCTCCATTGATGTTAAGAGATATTGTTGA
Source organism: Arvicanthis niloticus (assembly GCF_011762505.2). Taxonomy (NCBI): domain Eukaryota; kingdom Metazoa; phylum Chordata; class Mammalia; order Rodentia; family Muridae; genus Arvicanthis; species Arvicanthis niloticus. Next base: position 104,794,688 of record NC_047679.1, read on the forward strand.
CCAATGATTGTTGGTTCCTGTTAGTGTATTGTAGAAGGTCTCTCTCTCTCTCTCTCTCTCTCTCTCTCTCTCTCTCTCTCTCTCTCTCTCTGTGTGTGTGTGTGTGTGTGTGTAAGTTCTTCTTTTGGTTTTGCTTTGAGATAATTAATTTCTTGTGTTTTCTTGGGTGCAGTTTCACCGCTCATGTTGGACTTCTTCTAGTATCTTCTGTAGGGCTAGATTAATAGAAAGATATTATTTAAATTTCAGTTTTATCATAGAATATCTTGGTTTCTGCACCTATGGAGGTTGAGAGTTTTGTTGGGTACATTAGTCTGGGCTGTCATCTTTGCTGTCTTAGAGTTTTTAAAAATCTTCCCAGGATCTTCTGGCCATTAGCTATTCTGCTGAGAAGTCACATGAAATTCTGGTAGGTATACCTTTATGTGTTACTTGGTCTTTTCCCCTTACAGCTTGCAATATTCTTTCTTTGTCCTACACATTTTTTGTTTTGACTATTAAATAGCAGAAGAATTTTTTTCTGGTTTAAACTACTTGGTATTATGTAAGCTTCTTGTACATTTATAGCAATCTCATTCTATAGGTTAAAGTTTTCTTCTGTGGTATTGTTGAAGATATTTTCTGGTCCCTTGAACTGAGAATCTTCATCCTCCTCTGTTCTCATTATTCTTAGGTCTGGTCTTTACATAGTGTTCCTAATTTCCAGGATGTTTTGAGTTAGAAACTTTTTAAATTTATTTTTAATATGTGTGTAGCTTTGAATCTAAGTGTATTGTCAGGTTTAGAAGAAAACTGGTAATGAAACAATTTAGTAACATCAGTTTATACTTGAGTGTGTGTACATGTATGATCATGTGCTCACACATATTTCTACTAATTACCAAATAATTGCTAAGTAAAAGAATTTTTAAAAAGTACATGAAGATAATTAAATATAAATATGGACTAGGAGAGTGGCAACTGAGTAAATTTGTGATAACCTTCAGATACAGAGATAAAACAAACTTGATATATAATTAATATTGTTAGAGTTCTTGAATAAAATATACATTGGGTTGTATATAAATCTAAATTTTGATGCATTTAAATATATTGGGGTGATTAAATTAAAAGTATAACGTTAAAAAAAATTTAAACATAATGATGAGAAACTGCAAGTGTTTTAAAAAGAAATGATGTGTTTTGGTTGTTTTAAAGTAAAAGAGTATTATACTGAGTACAAAATATTAAGAAAATACAAGAAGTAAGTAAACAAACTACATGTTTTTCATAAAATTAAACATGCAGTTTGAAAGGCCTTTAACTTCACATATCATTGTCTTTCCTAGTGCAGAATATCCTAATAATTAAATGAAGCTCAAAATTTTTAAATGAATAATTTTATATTCCAAAGAGACAAAGGTTTAAAGGATTTAAGGAAATGGTCTTCTTGTTAATCTCTGCTTGACACATTACTATAATTTGTACTAAGAAGTTGAAATTGAATATAATTTTTAATTTCTTCTGGGTTTTAGTTATCTTCTGAAACTAGACTTACCTGTTTAAATAAATATAAGTGGCTTCTAAAAAGTGTAACTTAAATTAACTGAATGATGTTGTGCTAAATAAAATATGTTTGAAACCAATAAATGGTGTTGGTAGAATAGAAATATAATCATTTTATTCCTGAAAAAGTGGCATTAAAATTTATTATATTAGATGATTTAATAGCTTTCTGTGATGACCCAAATGTCATTCATATTAAAGTAGTAAGCCAAATAGTGAGTTTTAATATGCCACAATGATAAAAATAGTAGTGATTTAATTTAGCCACATGTGGTTTACTTCAAAATATTCCCCCTTATGGAAGAAGTTTTAGATGAAAATATAGAAGATTTGAGATCATACAAGATAGTGCTTGCAACATTTAATTCTATGTATCTTTCAGTCAATGTAGAAAGTAATAGAAATGAATAAAGGTAGATACCAGGGCAAAGACAAAACAGAAATTCTCTTTCAAATACACAAAATATGAATTAAATAAAAAATGTACAAGCACAAATGCCATGGATTTCAACAGATATTTAGGATGAATAATAAATGGTGAGTTGACACCTTTATTAACAGACAGACAAGTTGTGTTAATTCTGTAGGGTTTGTGCTTAAGGACAATAAGAAACATGTCATAAAGAAAACAATTTATCAGTGTGTTACTTCAATTCCTTTAAAATACTACAGTCCTGGATGTGAATAATGTATCTAATAAGAAATCATTACAATATATGACACAGAAAATTATAGAAAGTAAAATAATTTATATTTATTATTATTTTAATAGTAATTAGTAGCAGAAGAAATATAATTATTCTCAGAAATTTAAAAAAATATATATTTTAAATAAAGACTTGATTAACATATAGGAACTCTCCGTTAAAAAGAGGGGTTTTCTAAGGGGGGGGAATGGGGAAAGGGGATGGCATCTGAAGTGTAAATGAAAGATCTAATAAAAAAAAAGAAAAATAAACATAAATGGAAAAAAAATGACATGTTTCCTTTCATATTTATATTTCTAATTTCCAAAATCAATCACATTTAGAGACACTCAGAATTTCTAAATAAAGGTAAAATATTAAAGACTTAAATTATAGCTTTATTAGAAATAATATTAAAATATGCATCATCATATAGTCAGGTATAAAACACAGAGATTAGAAAATATTTTGCACAAAATATAAAAAGTTATGTCAAGCATGCTATGCTCACTTAGTGTAAAATTATGAAAGCAAATTGTATTTACCTTAAAAAGCTAGAATGTCTAAAACATATCAGTTAGTTCACCTTAACAGTATAGGAAAAAAACAAGCAAACTAAATCTAAATACAAATAAAAATAGTGATAAGAAAAGAAATGTGAAACAGAAAATGAAAGGATCAAACAAAAGGAAAAATGTTTGTAAGAAAGAAACTTAAAAGGCCAAGAAAACTGGCAAATTTGTAGCTGCATGAATCAGTATACAAACATACAAAAAACCCGAAAATATATAGTAGACATGGAAAACAGAAGGAAGTAGACATTCAATTAATATTTAAATGATAGACAAGGGAATATTATCAATAAGTAAATATGACTTCAGTGGCAAAGGACCCATTGGTTGCAAAAGTAGAAATTACAAACAAATCAACATATCAATAATAGCAAAAAGTAACATATTATATGACCACCTCAATAAGTACCAAAAGAATAGCTCATAAATGTCAGCACTCATATAATGTAAAGGCTCTTGCAAGTCTAGGAATAGTAAGAAAATTACAGGTGTTAAATAATGATGTGTACACTAATCTGCATCTAGTAGAGAAGCACTGAGATATTTTCCCTGAGAATTAGAAATAGAGAATATATTTTTTCCAGTTTAAATAATGCAAAATACATATTATATAACATCACAGAGTTCACAATAAACATGTACATTTTGGTTTTCATGTATCATTATTTTTAATGAAGCCTTTCAGCTCTAATAATTTCTATTCATCATAGTACTATAATTTCAATACAAGAATAAAGGCAGAAAATAAACCAAGCACATACAAATTGAATACAAAAAGGGATATAACTATTCCATCAGAAAACAACATGATTATACACATTATAACAGCACAGCTGAAACTTACTAATTGTTAATACACAGATATTTATTTCCTACATTTCTGGATACTTGAAATACTAGTTCACACAAACATCTAGAAAGACCTTTCTTTTTTCTTTGCATGGTAGAAACTGTTGAAAATGTAAATATGTGAAGAGAGGGAAAACAAGGAAAAAGTAAAAGATAAGCTTGATAAAACAGAAGAAGGGAAGAGTAGGATAAAAGGGATGTGAAATATAGACAGATAAAAATATAAAAAAGAACATTTGAACATTATGGATGTGTTTTTATTGAAACTAATAATGGGAAGAAGACATCTTAAGAAAGGAAGGGTGATATAAACAGGAGGAGATAAAGAGAGGCATTGAATATGAAAAGCAAGAAGAGATTTGCAGGAAGGTTTTGAGGGATAACAGAAAAGTGGGAAACAATAAAATGAATAAATAAATAAATAAATAAATAAATAAACTTTTCAGGGAGAGCATCATTAAATAGTGAGGATTAGAAAGCACAAATAGGGCTTACATAAGAAGATAACAGAATTTGGATATGGCAAAAAGGACCAGGCATAAATAAGAACAACATATAAGAACAACATCTAATCACTCTCAAATACGTGCACATGCACGCACACACACAGACACACACACACACGCACACGCACATGCACACTACATGAAAACCCATTACAATCTACTATTTTAGTTGTCACATAATGAGGAATACTCCCATATACTGTGTTAGCATACTAGCATATTGATAACCTCTTTTTTAAAAAATTGTTCTTCCACATCTCCAAACCTCTTTCTTTTATCTCATGCTACAGTATAAGCACTACATGATGGAGTCATATAGCTTTACATTTTTGTCATTTTCTACTTTTTGAGACTCAAATACTATCACCACACCACTTTCTTTCACCTTGACACCATTTCCCAATCTATTCTTTCTCTTTAACATTCTCAGTAAGTTCTTTCGGAAAGCTGAATTGTGTATCTATTTTATAATGTTGTCATTGAAAATATATCTTCTCTATTTCATTAAAAATTAAAAAGAACCAATGAGATGTAAGGAAAATAGATTTATTTCTATTTTCTCTTTGCTTGTGAGAATGATTTATGAAGTATGAATTCATTCAGAAACTAATATACCCAGGGGAAAATACCCCTAAAATTTATTCCTTTGCTAGTAGTACACATTATGAAACGTTCTCTATCAAATTTACATGGTAGATTTAAATCCCATTTAACCAGATAATGTCATATAAAATGAAGAAAAATGAGATTAAGCAAATATCATTTGTCATCCAGATAAGAATGTTTGCCATGAAAGGGAATTGTGTGCCTATTTTATGTGGTTGAATCTAAAATATTACCACAACTCAATTCTATCCATTAATGTGTATTTATTTAGAAAAGCATTCTTCTGTGGTTTAGATGAGTTATTTATTCAATGTACATCATCACAAAATGACCCAGAAAATAACCTCAAAGAGTTGTATGTAATCTGTAATTATTATCAGTTGAAAACTTTAAAGGAGAAGCTGCATATGTTGAAAGAGGAAGGGACTTACTTGACTCTAAGTTAGGTACACAGGTGCTAGGTAAGTTCTATGTCTACAACTATCTTCAGCTCCAGCAGTTACTACAGATCTATTAGTTACACCAGTTCTGAATCACATGCATGTCCCTAATCTCATCAGAAAAATTCATTTATGTAGTTGATGGTGGTTAAGAAAGAAATACACAACTACACAACGTAAATGTCAGTGGAGTACTCCTCTTTAAATGGGACATCTATATTACTTCCCCCTTTTAAGACTCAGGGATCATCATAAAATGCTGGAGTAAAAGACTGTGAAAACCAGAGGTCAGCGGGTAGTGGAGCTATTTTTTTTTTGTTGTTGTTCTGGACATAATAAGACCATGGCACACATAAACAAACTGCATCTGTGCCTGTCTATATAAAACCTTCACAAGATCAAGCATGTCTGTCCATGAGCCTTGGCCCCAATTTAAGGAGCTATTGAAAGTTAGTGACATTTGCAATACCTACTGTTATAGCTTAGATATGATATCAATAAAGAATGAATAATATATATTTGCAAATCCCATAAGTGTTGTTCTTCCCTCACCTAGGCCACAGAGAAGGATGCCAAATGAGCACTTTTTCCTTGCTAATATGTGCATGCACCACAAGAATAGCCTAATCCTTATATAGGACCTAAGAAACTGAGTCTGCTTAGTCTTACTGCAATTACACCTCTTTCACTGATTTATCAGAGCTCCTGGACAAATTTTGAAGACTAAATAGAGTAGGAATAAATTCCAATGTGCCCTCAAAATCACATTCAAAAATACAACATTCTCTGGAGAAAATACTTTATATAAAAAATCTACTTCTTTAAAATTGGTAGATTCAGGTGTTTTGGTAAATTTGCAAATATTAACAAAGGGACAGACTAAGCTAAGAAAAAAATGCTTCTCTAATGTCTCTGCTGAATAATAGTAACTTTACATTAATCCATTTATTTCTGAGATTAATAACATAATTAAATCATTTTCCCGTCTGTCTCCCTCCAAACACTGCCATATGTCCCTTCTGGTTCTTTTTCAAATTCAAGGCCTCGTTCCATAGTAATATACCTAAAGAAAATAAAGTTAAGGAACTGTGTACATATACTTCAAAATATTGTTTCTAAAAGCAATCAATGAGGTAGAATAAATACAGATAATTCAAAAAATTAAGAAAACTATTTATGGTCATAATTATATATATAATTATAATATATAAAAATATTGAAATCAATAAACGTAATAAAAAATAAATAGGAGAGCACAAACAATTAAGTCAAATAAAAAATGAGAAACTCTGAAGTAGATGAAATTAAACAGGAAAATACAATTTTTTAATTTGAAAAAGTGCTCTTGAAAGAAATCTGAAATGATTAGCCTCTGAGAATTATAGTGCAGCATAATTCCAATAAATATTTGAATTTTAGGTACATGTAAGAAAGAAGAGAAAATAAAACATAGGGAACATATTTAATGAAATAATAGCTGAACATTTGCTCAAAAGACAGGCACATTTAAATATAAGAGGCTTACAGCACCCTTATCCCCCTGAATAGTGTTTTATCTAAAAAGGTCCATTGTGAGATACATTTAACTCAAACTGTCAAAAGTGGAAAGCAAGAAATTTCTAAAAACAGTGAAAGAAAAGTACCAGGCACATTTAAAGGAACCTTCCATTAGACTAATGACAAGTTTTTAAGCAGAGACATTATTGCCCAGGAGAAAATGGGTGACATTTTCAAATTCCTGAAGTTAAAAATAAACTGCAAGCTGCCAACTAAGAATGCTAAATCCAGCAATGACATACTTTAGACGTGAATGATAAATAACATATTTCTAAGAGAAGCAAAAACTGAAGGAATTAATTATCATTTGAATGGCCTTACAAAGGATATTTAAGCATTTCTACAAAGAGCAGAATGAAAGATAATTTCCACCTTTAAACTACATGAAACTATAAACTACAAATAATGTGCTCTAAGAATATGAATGTCAAAATTAAAACTTATGAATAAAGAAAAATTATCAAATTCAAGAAAAGGGGAGAAGTAATAAAGGACATACAAAAAGTAGAAAATAAAAAACTCTAGGAATAAGTATTATAAAATGTAACTAGATAAAACTTGCTGATTGCAGTATTTGAACATAATTAGTGTAACAAAAATTAGAATCAACGAAGCTGCATCAGACTAAATCCAAAGTGGGTAGAAGATTTTTGCTTTTCATAGATAAGTTAGACTGTGACTCAGTAACTGCAAAACAATAAATAAAAACAAACATTATTATAAACATGTTGTCAAACACCAAAAGCTATTAGAATTATAGATACATATGTACTCAGTGACTTAAATATAAATATGTAAATTAAACATTAATTCTAAGTTTAGAGTTCAATACAAAATTAATTGAGGATGTCATTCTATTAGCATCAATAGACAGATCACTCAGAAAAAAAAAAAATAACTAGTAAAGGACCTCCAGAGTTTATCTCTACTGTACATTAAGTTGGTCTAACTGGTATTAATCATAAACTTCCTCTAATACTTGCAAAATATTTTTATAAGTATATTGGCCATTACCTTAGATGTACTATATGCTTGGGCATAAAATATGTTTCAACAAATGAAAAAAATATGTAACTTCTATACGTATATAGTAAAACTAGGAACTTAAAAAGGAGAACATTTTGAAGCATAGTAATACATAATATTTAAACAACATACTTATAGGAAGTCAATAAATATCAAGATAAATTTAAATAATTCTTACAAAATATAAAAAAAAATACTTCTCATTGGGAGGTTATGGAGAAAGAAGTGTATACCAATAAGCAACATAAAACACTTAAAATATTTAAAATATTTTAAAGAAACTACATAATAATCAAACTCAATGAACAAGAAAGTAAAGAATATACCAGTGCTAATTTACCAGAAGAGGAAAAGATGTGATAAAAAAAACTGAAAACTATAGTCTAAATATAAAGAAGAAACAAAATTGTGTTTTTAGAAGGTAAACAGAATCTCAATGAAATTAGTAAAATAAGCCAGCAGAAAAAGGAAGTCCAAAAGTAATTCAAATCACACATGATGAAGAATATTTTACAACTTATATGATAGAAAAAGAAAGGATTACCAGAGGCTGTGACCACTGTATACAATACTGAACTAAATAAATAAATCTATAATTATCATGGTACCTAATTCTGAAATATACTGCTTGTTAAATATGCATAATAACAGGACAATAACATCAAAAACAACACACCAACCAACAAAACAAAATTAAGTCTTAGAAATGAATGCATCAGTACAGCTGACCTGTTTTTGTCTAAAGTTATCAAAAACATACAAAGAAAAACAAGGACAATTTATTCAATAATTGGTGACTAGACTATCACCACTCACAATCAACAAACATCAATTTAAAATTAATCAAAACTCTAAATTGTAAAACATAGAAATGAAAATATTATAAGAATATATATGAGTGAATTTAAAGGTATCAGTATAGGCAAGATATTTTTATATGATCTCAAACACAAATCCAATAGAAGCATAAATTGACTATATTAAATAATGAGTTTCTGCTGAGTAAGGAAAATAATGTTTATAATACAGAGATAAATTTTGGAATTGGAGAACATATAGAAATATGATTGTTTGATAAAAGATTACTATCCAGGCTAGCAAAAGAACTTAAAAAATTAAAGACAACCCAAATTTGAGCTAATTCAATTAAAACTTGATAAATGAGGTTGGTATATATTTTTTGAAAATTAGAAAATACTAACAAGTAATATATAAATTGCTGAACATCACTGTCTGTCAGAGATATAAAAACTACATAACCCCCAAAAGCATCATCTCACCCTAGTCAAAATTACTGTTATTTAAAAAATGTAACATTAGCCAAATTAAAGTGGATTTTGAGGAAAAGCTATTTTTGTACATGGTTGCTTTAAATGCAAATTCATATATTCATTATGCAAAAATCAGGGAACCACTCATTCACACACTCAGGAGTCCAATAAAAATGTGAGACCTGCTTAGTTGATTCAATGGCCTTCTCCTGGTAACCTTTATGCCCTCTAGTTCTAAAATTCTTTCCACATCTCCTTCTGGTTTTCTTAGGGCTTTCAAATATTTAGTGGTTTTTCTAGTTCAACTTCTATGTGATAGGGTTGTTTGTTTGTTTGTTTGTTTGCTTGTTTGTTTGTTTTTGTCTTATTATATTTTATTTTGTCATGTTTTACTGTTATCTCTTAAAACCCTGTTGTGGGGGATAAAATGTTTTTTTTTCTTAAATAGAAATACATTCTTCTGTCATACAATACATCCTGACCAGTTTTTTCTCTCTCTCTGTCTCTATTCTTTCCAGCTCCCACCACCACCACCCTTCTCCCTCAAATTCTTTTATAATGAGAGAGAGGAAGGGAATGTGGATCGAGATCAGAAAGGAAGGGCAGACGGACTGGGAGGAATAAAGGTAGGGGGAACTGTAGTCAGAATATATTATATGAGAAAAGAATCAATTTTCAACAAAAGAGGAAAATATACTGGTTATGTAAAATAGTATGTCAGTTCCAAAAAGTATGAAAAACAGAGCTGATAAAATGAAGAACTATAACATCTCTGTGTGTGGGATCCCAAAGAAAAGAGTACTTATCAAAGAGTTCAAACCAGTTAAAATCTCCTCATAAAGAAAGAGGTTGACATGAAGTCTCAGCTCTAATCAAGAAGCTATTTGCAATACTTATTTTAATTTCAGTGTCTACGTATTCATTACTACATCTGCATAAGTTATATTTTATAATCTTTTAACAATTATGAATTTTATTAAGATGAATATTTTGCATATTTTTGAGTTAAATATTAACAATCACAATTCTAGAGAAGGATAATTTTGTGTTTTTCATGACATTTAAAAAATATTTTCATTGTTTGATCATACTCTATAGGACTCATCACTATGTTGAATGAAAAGGTGTGTCTTTTTAATCTTAGGGGGGAAAATGTCCATTTCTTACTCTTTAGTATCGAGGTAAGTATAGGTCAGTCAAGATTTTAAAAAATCATAATTCTTCCTCTTTCTTAAAAGACCTTATAGTGGGTATAGAATTATGGATTGATAGTTCTTCCTTTTGTTTTAATCATAGTATTGGATTATCTTCCATTGTGAAAAATAAAGATTATTTTTCTTGGTTTTTTTGAGATGTGTTTCCATTGCTTTAATGTTTAGAGTTTAATTATGATAATATCATGCTGTTTATTCTTTTTAATGTCTTCTACCTAATGTCAAGTAATCTGTTCTCTCTTCTGTCTGCCTCTAGCCTTTATATGTCTCACTTCTAAGCCATGCCTCTAAGTCACACCTTTAATCATGCCCTTAGGTCTTGTCTCTAAATCTGATCTCTAAGTCACACTCTTAAATTACACACCTTTAATCTCATACACTTTTAATCTCACACACCCAAGGAAAGTCCTGGGTATCTAAAGCAAGATGTTATCAGAGTGTGCTCAGCTGTTGTAGGCTATTGTAAAACAAGTCTCATGTCAGGGTTTGTGGGTCAAGATGGCTGCAAAGCTGATAGCAGCTTTCTGCTAAAAGTCGGCTCCCAACAGGACAAGCAATATGTTATGTATCTTTTCATAAGCCCCAAATGTGGGGAGCCCTCATTGCCTAAGCATCTATGAAGTCCTTGGCTCTTAATGCTATTTTGTTAGAAACACCTGAGTTTCACAGGGTCTTAAAGAATAATTAAGCAAACACATGCACAATTTATCATCATGAGTGGACTATAAGTATATAATTGTGTTTAACAGCACATTTCAGAATGATTTCAACATAGCATGTGTAAATGTTTAAAATATTCAAAAGCAACATTTTATATATGCATATATATGTATATATATATAATACTTTACACATTATGTATTACATATTACACATTACATATTGGATATTGCATATAGCATATTGCATATTATGCATTACATGTTACACATCACATGTTAAACATTACATATTACATATTACACATTACTCATTACATGCATAAATATATATTTTTATATTTAGCATATACACATATTATAGACAGAGATAATTGCATGGACAAAGTTATCCTTATGAAAGCTCTGCATCCTACTAGCTTCATCACTTTGGTAAAGTACATTATTATTCCATCTTAAAACACTCATATGTAAGGGATGAATCACCATAGGGTTTGAAAAATGTTAATAAATTTTTCATGCCAAAGGTTAAATACTACAAATGTGTTTTCTGAGTAAATACAAATAAGAAGCTATAAAACTTGAGCTCGACTCATACTTATCTAAGCATGTTAGTTTTTGTGTGTCTTTTACTCTAAGGACATGAGGAAGTTACTTAGTGATTTCATTAGATGCTCTCTCCTTATTAGTGCTCTTATATGCTCTCATAAATGATTTTAAATGTTTGGTTAACTGTTAATTCTAGATGGAGTAAAAGTGAACAGTATCATATTATATGCATGTTTTGTTATTTTAAGTATTTAAATTCCTAGGAACTGTAATGTTAAATTTCTAGTGTGAAAAATGATAATATGTTAAAATCAGCATTAGGCTAGATGATCTTTAATAGTCTTTATGATCAATACAATGTTATCAGTCACTAATTGTATTCTTGGCTGTATGCTCTATTGACTCACACCAGCAAGACATGAATGAATTGCCATATTATGTTTGGTTTTTTTTGTCATCTATAGGAAATGACCTTCAGAAAAAGTTCATTGACAATGCATATACCTGATTCTATATGCATGGTCTAAAGAACAATATATTCCTTGGCCGTGATGATTGACATTTAAAATACTAGATTACTTTGTAATCTAAGCAGAATCTCAAATTATTGATGCAAAATACCTATTTTGGTAGTTTTTAATTTTGAATGCTTTAATGTATTCATATCTCAAAGATTGGAGGTGCCAAGTTATCATTTATTACTCAATCGTCAGCTGAAAAAAATGGAAAAATACAACAATAACAAATGCTAGGACTGTAGTGCTCTGCCATTACTTTGACTTGTGTTTTTCATTTTGAGACTGGGTGACTCACCCACAGAGAGTTATAAAGTAATACAAAGAAGATTCAAGATTTTAATAAGACATTACCTTGAGTTTTTTACACTGAAGATAGTATATCTCTGTCTGGATTCATATGCTTATATATGAGAACATTTACAGAAAGATAGAGAGCCCAATAAATAGGAATAATAAAATTGCTGTGTGGGTGAAAATAGAAGCCTGCTTATTTCACATTTCTCTGTCTCTCTGTCTCTCTCTGTCTCTCTGTCTCTGTCTCTCTCTGTCTCTCTGTCTCTGTCTTTCTCTGTCTCTCTCTGTCTCTGTGTGTGTGTGTGTACGTGTGCATGTGTGTGTGTGATAAAAATCTCATCATTCTTCAGAGGCCTTGATCATCAAACCTATATTTATATCTTTTGGTTTTTTTTACAAGAAGGACCTGATCTAATTACAATGCCTGTGAACTTTCTCTTGAGGAGTAAATACTTCTTTAAAGAAAGAAGAAATGTTACCAATTAGCTGTATGTTTTCCAAGAGATTTCACTTTTTATAATAATACTATATTCTTGGTTGTTAAAGTCAAACTTTTTAGAAGAATTAGATGAAGGAGGTAAGTGAGAGATGGTTTAAAGCACTGAATTGTTGATTTTGCTCATATTATTTGTAAATCATTGACTTAATTGAACCCTTATCAATACATTGACTAATCTACTTAGAGCTACATCAACCAGGACATTTTGAAATGTGTCAACATCACAATTATTAGATAAAATCTAGTGAAAAGCTACTTAGCTTTATTTTTCCAGTGCCAAGAATCTGTGATATGTAATTGAGGATTTGTATTTGGCTTGTAACACTTGTGGGTGAGAATGTGTAGATAAAAGAATCCCTATTTTTTAACCTGTGAGGCATAGTCAGTAAATATGTTCCTATGTATAAAAGAGGTTATAAACAGTATATTCTAATTACAAACCATTAAAAATCAAGTGTGTTATCACCTAACCTATAAATGAAAGATTTTGTAAAGAACCTCTCTTCCTTTTGTGGACTATGTACCCAATAACTCTTTGTAAAAATGGGAGGAATTACTTTTTTTCTTTATTCTTTCTAGATAGTACTTTTCTCTTTGTCAACCAAACAACAAAACTGGTAATTCCATGTTTTGTCACAGGCAAGATGAAAATAGCACAAGAATAGCATTATCCATTTGTAACTTCAGCAATGGGAAATAAAATAAGTATTAATGCAGTAAGCAAAAGATTTTGTTGATCTACTTCACAGCTAAAACCTACTCTCATCTATTGAATTACAGCTGAAAATGTTGAGACTAGGTAAAATCAATGGATGATGTGTTGTTATAAAGACTTGAACTAAAATTATGGTCATATAACAAATTGAAATATCTTAGAAAATATTTTGAGCCCCTTCTGTCCCTCTCCCAGATCTGAGGCCATGGACCAGACCTCTGCCCAGTCCCCTGTTGTGTTGGACCCCGGATTCTGCCCGAGACATCCTGGAGGCTCCAAGGATCCCACAGCCAACCTTAGGTAGGAAGGACCCACACACTGCCCTAATAGCTGGTGCTGTGAGCGCTCAGATTCCATTAGATAGCCCCCCATCCCCCACCAGCCCCTGTGGACTAGCACTCCCTTCCTCCCCTTCCTGGATCTAAGGCCTGGACCAGAACTCTGCATGGTCCATTGTTGTGTGGACCCAGGATTCTGCCATAGAGATTCTGAAGGTCCGCTCAACCCAGAGTCACAGAGGAACAAACTGAACTCAGAGCATCCGACAACATATCCTAAGATATCCTAGAGGGAGACATTGCACCCAGAACAGCAGACACCTAGCTGGACTGCTACCTTGGAGGCACCATATCCTGAGGCATCCTAGAGGTACACTGTACTCAGTGCAGCTGGAGAAGATCACAGAGACATCTGGACCCCAAGGAGATCAGAACAAGGGAGATAACGGAAAGCAGGCTTTCAATCAGAGACAACAAGTACAGGAAGCACTAGAGGTAACCAGACGGCAAAAGCAAGAGAAGAACGTAGCAACAGAAACCAAAGTTACTGGCATCATCAGAACCCAGTTCCCCCATCAGAGCAAGCCCTGAACACCCCATCACCAGAAAACCAGGATTCAGAATTAAAATCACTTCTCATGACGATGATAGAAGACTTAAGAAAGACATAAATAACACACTCAAAGAACTTAAGGAGAACACTGGTAGACAAATAGAACCTTAAAGAGGAAAACACAAAAAATCCTTAAGGAATTGATAAGAAAACACAACCAAATGAGGGGAAGAAATTAAACAAAACCATCCAGGATCTAAAAATGGAAGTAGAAACAATAAAGAAATCACAAAGGAGGACTACCCTGGAGATAGAAAACCTAAAAAAAAAGATAAGGAGTCATAGACACAAGTATAAACCAACAGAATACAAGAGATAGAAGAGAATCTCATGTGCGAACATACCATGGAAAACATGAAACAAATGTCAAAGAAAATGCCAAATACAAAAAGCGATAACCCAAAACTTCCATGGAAAGCCCAGACACAACGGATGAGGCTAAAAAACCTAAGGATAAGGGTATAGATGAGGGAAGACTTCCATCTTAAAGGACCAGTAAATATCTTCAACAAAATTAGTAGAGAAAATCTTCCCTAACCTAAAGAAAGAGATGTCCATAAATATACAAGAAGCCTACAGAACTCCAATAGTTTAGATCAGAAAAGAAATATCCCGCCACATAAAAGTCAAAACATCAATGTACGAACAAGAAAAACATTCTAAAAGCAGTAAGGGAACAAGTCAAAGTAACATATAAAGCAGACCTATAAGAATTATACCAGACATCTCACCAGAGACCATAAAAGCCAGAAGATCCTGGACTGATATTCATACCAAACCTAAGGAGACAACAAATCCAGCCCAAACTACTATACCCAGCAACAACTCTCAATCATTATTGGTGAGAAACCATCAATAATATTCCATGACCAAAACAAATTTACACAGTATCTCACCAAAATCCAGCACTTCCAAGGATAATTGGTGGAAAACTCCAACACAAGGAGGGAAACTACAACCTAGAAAAAGCAAGAAAGTAATCTTCCAACGTCCCTAAAAGAAGGTAGCTATCCAAAACATAACTCCACTGCCAAATAACAAAAATGACAGAAAAAGCATCATTTTGCCTTAATATCTCTTAATATCAATGGACTCAATTCTCCAATAAAAAGATATAGATTATCAGACTGAATACATAATCAGGACCCAACATTTTGCTGTAATTCAGGAAATGCAACCTTGAGAAAAAGGCAAGACACTACCTCAGAGTTAAAGGTGGAAAAAACATCTCAAGCAAATGGTCCAAGGAAACAAGCTGAAGTAGCAATTCTATATCAAATAAAATAGTTGTTCAACCAGAAGTAATCAAAAAAGATAAAGAAGGACACTTCATACATCAAAGGAAAAATGCACCAAGAGGAACTCGCAATTCTCAACATCTATGCCCCAAAATGCAAGGGCACCCACATACATAAAAGAAACTTTACTAAAGCTTAAAGCATGCTTTGCACCTCATAAATAATAGTGGGAGATTTCAATACCCCACTCTCAGCTATGGACAGATCATGGAAACAGAAACTAAACCGAGACACAATGAAACTAACAGAAGTTATGAACCAATTGGACTTAACTGACATCTATAGAACATTTCATCTTAAACAAAGAATATACCTTTTTCTCAGGACGTCATAGTACCTTCTCCAATATAGACCATATAATTGGTCACAAACAGGCCTCAACAGATACAAAAAGATTGAAATAATCTCTTATAACTTATCAGACAACCACTGAACTAAGACTCGTCTTTGACATGGACACAAACAATGGAAAGGCCACATACACGTAGAAACTGAACAATGTTCTACCTCAATGATGACTTGGTCAAGGAAGAAGTAAAGAAAGAAATTAAAGACTTTTTCGAATTAAATGAAAATGAGGACACATCATATCAAAACTTGTGGGACTCACTGAAAGCAGTACTAAGAGGAAAAAATCATAGCTCTAAGTGCCCACAAAAAGAAAATGGAAAGAGCATACATTAACAACTTGACAGCAAACTTGAAAGCGTTAGAACAAAAGAAGCTAATATACCAAGAGGAGTAGACGGCAGGAAATAATCAAACTCAGGGCTGAAATCAACCAAGTTGAAACCAAAAGAAATATACAAAATATCAACAAAACCAGGAGCTGGTTCTTTGAGAAAATCAACAAGATAGACAAAACCCTTAGCCAGGACTAACCAAAGGGTGCAGAGACACTACTCAAATTAATAAAATCAGAACTGAAAAGGGAGACATAACAACTGAAACAGAGGAAATTTAAAAATCATCATATACTATTACAAAGGCCTATACTCAACAAAACTGGAAAATCTGGATGAAATGGACAACTTTCTAGACAGATACCAGGTACCAAAGTTAAAGGAGGAGCAGATAAACCATCTAAACTGTCGCATAACTCCTAAAGAAATAGACACAGTCATTAAAAATCTTCCCACCAAAAATGTCCGGGTCCAGATGGTTTCAGTGCAGAATTCTTTCAGACCTTCAAGGAAGACCTAATACCAATCCTCTTCAAGCTATTCCATCGAATAGAAACAGAAGGAACACTACCCAATTCGTTCTATGAAGCTATATTATGCTCATACCTAAACCACAGAAAGACCCAACAAAGAAAGAGAACTACAGACCAATCTCTCTTATCAATATTGATGCAAAAATACTCAATAAAATCCTCACAAACTGAATCCAACAACACATCAAAACAATTATCCATCAAGATCAAGTAGGCTTTATCCCAGGAATGCATGGATGGTTCAATATTTGGAAATCCTTCAATGTAATCCACTACATAAATAAACTCAAAGAAAAAAAAAACCACATGGTCATCTGACTAGATGCTGAGAAAACATTTGACAAAATTCAACATCCCTTCATGTTAAAAGTCTTGGAAAGATTAGGAATTCAAGGTCCATACCTAAACATAGTAAAAGCAATATGCAGCAAGCCAGTAGCCAACATCAAACTAAATGGAGAGAAACTTGAAGCAATCCCACTAAGATCAGGGACTAGGCAAGGCTGCCCACTCTCACCTTACCTATTCAGTATAGTACTGGAAGTCCTAGCCAGAGCAATTAGACAACAAAAGGAAGTCAAAGGATACAGATAGAAAAGGAAGAAGTAAAAATTTCACTATTTGCATATGATATGATAGTATACTTAAGTGACCCTAAAACTTTCCACCAGAGAACTCCTAAACCTGATAAACAACTTTAGCAAAGTAGCTGGATATAAAATCAACTCAAACAAATCAGTAGCCTTCCTCTACTCAAAGGATAAACAGGCTGAGAAAGAAATTAGGGAAATGACACCCTTCACAATAGCCACAAATAATATAAAATATCTTGGAGGGAATCTAACCAAGCAAGTGAAAGATCTGTATGACAAGAACTTCAAATCTCTGAAGAAAGAAATAGAAGAAGATCTCAGAAGATGGAAAGATCTCCCATGCTCCTGGATTGGCAGGATTAACTTAGTAAAAATGGCCGTCTTGCCAAAAGCAATCTACAGATTCAATGCAATCCCTATCAAAATTCCAAATCAATTCTTCATAGAGATAGAAACAGCAATTTACAAATTCATTTGGAATAACAAAAAACCTAGGATAGCAAGAACTATTCTCAACAATAAAAGAACTTCTGGGGGAATCACCATCCCTGACCTCAAACTGTACTACAGAGCAGTAGTGATAAAAACTGCATGGTATTGGTACAGAGACAGACAGGAAGATCAATGGAATAGAATTGAAGACCCAGAAATGACACCCTCACACCTATGGTCACTTGATCTTTGACAAGGGAGCTAAAACCATCCAGTGGAAAAAGGTCAGCATTTTTAACAAGTGATGCTGGCTCAACTGGAGGTCAACATGTAGAAGAATGAAAATTAATCCATTCTTATCCCCTTGTACAAAGCTCAACTCCAAGTGGATAAAGGACCTTCACATAAAGCCAGATACACTGAAACTAATAGAAGAGAAAGTGGGCAAGACCTTCAAATACCTAGGAACAGGGGAAAAGTTCCTGAACAGAACACCAATGGCTTATGCTCTAAGATCAAGAATCTACAAATGGAACCTCATCAATTTGCAAAGCTTCTGTAAGGCAAAGGACACTGTCAATAAGACAAAATGGCAACCAACAGATTGGGAAAAGACCATTACCAATCCTACATTCAATAGAGGGCTAATATCGAATATATACAAAGAACTCAAGAAATTAGACACCAAACAACAAAAGAACCCCATTAAAATGGGGTACAGAGCTAAACAAAGAATTCTCAACTGAGGAAACAGGAATGGCCGAGAAGCACCTTAAGAAATGCTCAACATCCTTAGTCATCAGGGAAATGCAAATCAAAACAACACTGAGATACCACCTGACACCAGTCAGAATGGTTAAGATCAAAAATTCAGGTGATAGTAGATGCTGGTGAGGATGTGAAGAAAGAGGAACACTCCTTCATTGTTGGTGGGGTTGCAAGCTGGTACAAACCACTCTGGAAGTCAGACTGGCAGTTCTTCAGAAAATTGGACATAGCACTAACTGAGGACCCAGTTATACCACTCCTGGGCCTATACCCAAAAGATATTACTCAGCTATTAAAAATAATGAATTCGAGAAATTCTTAGGTAAATGGATGGAACTAGAAAATATCATCCTGAGTGAGGTAACCCAATCACAAAAGAACACACATAGTATTTACTCACTGATAAGCTGAGATTAGCCCAAAAGTTTGAAACAACAAAGATTCAACTACCAGACGACATGAAGCTCATGAAGAAGAAAGAACAAGTGAGGATGCCTAGGTCTTTCTTAGAAGGAGTAACTAAATACCCAAGGGAGCAAATATGGAGACAAAGTGTGGGTTAGAAACTGAAGGGGAGGTTATATGGAGACCATTCCACATGGTTATTCATTCCATGTGCAGTCACCAAAAATAGACGCTGATAGGGATGTCAGGATGGGAACGCTGACAGCAGCCTGATAAGGCTGTCTCCTTAGAGGTCCCCCAGATTCTGACATACCCAGAGGCAGATACTCACAGCTAACTATTAATCTGATCAAAGGTTCCCAATGGAGAAGTTAGAGAGTAAACTGAAGGAGCCAAAACTGTTCGTGACCCCATGAGGAGAGCAACAGTACCAACCAGCCAGAGCTCCCAGGGTCTAAATCACCAGCCTAGGAGCACATAAGGAGGGACACATGACTCCAGCTCTATATGTAAGGGAGGATGGCCTTGTTGGGCATAGGTGGGAAACAAGATCTTTGGTACCATGAAGGCTGAACACTGAGTGTGTGTGGGAATCTGAGGGTGGGGAGGGTGAGTGGGGAGTAGGTGGGTAAACACCCTCATAGGAGCAGGAGGAGGGGGGATGGAATAAGGGGTTCCTGGGTGGTGGGGGGAATGCTGTAAGGGGATAAAATTTGAAATGTAAATATTATATCCAATAAAAGAGGGGGAAAAAATAAAAAGTGGCTAGAACCAACATCCTTAATAAAATGTCAGCCCTCTTAAAAAGAAAAAAACTATCTTGATACTAAAATTTCTTTTGAGATTGTATATTGCAGAATGATCAGCCTTGGTGTATCTACTCATCAAGCAAGCTGGGCAGACCTGCTCAAAACTCTGAGGTCCAGGAATTCCATCTGGATGCAATGAAGACACAGCATCAGAGGCTTATCAATTTGCTCTTCCCCAACTCCTCTTCTAATATCTCAACCCCCATAATCATTTTGAAGAAGCTTAATGAAGAGTCAGCGCCCCTATTCCCTGGGCTTGGGGACTAAGGTGGTAAATGTTGGGCTGTCTTTCTAGGGAAAAGTAATGGTTTTGTGGGAATAGAGAGGATTAGCTAGGGTTTATTGCATAGCCATAACCTATTAGTAGAAACCTGTATAATTAGTATCAAGATGAAGATATAAATTCTTATATGGCACCAATTTACTTTGATTATAAATTTTAAGGTTTTTATTGGTATGAGCTTCTTATTGATATAAAAGTTAGATGAATATTGTTACTCACATAGGCATTGTACCAGTATAACACATTTAGGGATACAAGGCTTAGACCCAGTCCTTCTTTAACTTTTTTAACTGATTTGAGATGGACAGCCTGTGAGTTAAGGGACTATAGCAAATTCATGGCTTGGAGTTTATTGTTAGGGTGTTTCCTATGTTTTATTTAGAGATAGCTAAGTGGAGTTAACAGACAACAGTCCAGATTACCTTACATGGATAGTTGGTTTTCAAAACATCAGAAATCCACAGAATTGACATGACAAACATTTCTGTATTAATGTTCATTTTGATTAGAGACATGTCTGCTCCGGACAGCTTCCTATATTGAATTCTAAGAAGAAATTGAGCATCCTTGGAGTTACTCCAGTTGTGGTGAGACAGCCACTAGGCAAGAATTGCCACTTTCCTTCTACAGAGGACACACTTGCAGAATAGTCGACTGATTATATCTGCCTAGACAGAGTAATCATCCCTTAGGCAAGAATTGCCTCTTTCTGTCCACAGACAAATTATTGTCCAGAAAAGGACACATTTGCAGAATAGTCGACTGATTATGTCTGCCTAGACAGAGTAATCAGCCCTTAATAATTCTGCAGCACTAAGGTCTGTCAGATGATCCTGGGCCAGAAGGCGGAAGAACAGATGCTCCAACATTTTGTAGTAGAGGGAGTGTCCAGGTGTTCAGAGGTCTCTATAAATTGGCTAAGTTTTAGAAGCTATGCTTTGTGGTTCCTACAATTATAGTTAACTCAGTCATTCTGGAATTCTGAC
Source organism: Arvicanthis niloticus (assembly GCF_011762505.2). Taxonomy (NCBI): domain Eukaryota; kingdom Metazoa; phylum Chordata; class Mammalia; order Rodentia; family Muridae; genus Arvicanthis; species Arvicanthis niloticus. Next base: position 104,815,875 of record NC_047679.1, read on the forward strand.
GGGGTTGAAAACTTATAACCTCACAGCCAATCCTGGCTATTTACCTTGAAAGAAAGATTTGAGTGAATGGCCGTCAGCTGACATTCATCCTAAAGCCAAGTAAAAAGCCAGGTTCAGAACTAAGTGTTTTAGTTAGGATAGACGACAGAGGTTCTGGTTAGTCAACAAAATGATGGACTGGGTATTAGGACTATCTTGTACCTCACTGGTACAAATTGGCATAAATATGCTCCAATTTTATTTTGAGAGAAAAGTTTCATTTTACCAGGAAGGGTGATATGTAGGAGGAACTAAGGTGGGAGGAGTACTGAGAGGAAGAGAAGGAGTAAGAAGAGGAGGAGAAGAAGGAGAGGAGAAGTTAGGTGAAGAGAGAGAGAAAGAGGGGGGAGACAGGGAGGCAGATGTTCATGTATCTCCACCAGTCAAAGATAGTTGATATATCTAGGTTGGGTTGTGGGTTACACCTCTGATTGAGCAATACCAATCTTATAAAGCCTTTGATTAACATTTTTTAAAAATGTATAAGTGCAAAAAAGAAAAGGGAGCATGGGATAGGGGTTTTCTAAGTGGGGGAATGGGGAAAGGGGATGGCATCTGAAGTGTAGATAAAATATCCAATAAAAAATAAAACAAACTAAAAAAAGAAGAAAATATTTTGAAACTATGTAAATAAAAAGAAAAATATCAGGGAAGATTTTAAAAATCACTGAGTTTTCCAATTGATATGTATGACGTGATATCCTCTCTGGCCAGGAATTAAAATTATGATTCTGCAGCCACTTTGTGACTGTGCTTATACAAATCGTGCAGTGTTTGAAGTTGATTTGGCTGAATAGTTGAGAAGAGAATCAGAAAGTCATGTTACTGCCTGTAATTGGGCTTTTGTTCATCCTCCCAGCCGTATGCTAGCAGAAATAAGACTCAGACTAAAACTATATTTACCATACATTAGCCATATATATATATATATATATATATATATATATATATATATATATATCATATAATACACATATAAAATATATATTATATAACATATATTATATATATAATATATAGTAGACATATGTAGTCTACTCTGACTAGATCATAACTTAGATAACCTAACTATTTTAACCTACCTTCTGCCACTTGGCTGGTTACCTATGTTCAAGTAATATTCTTATGTCTTCTCAAATCTTCCTGGGCCTATCTTTTGCCTGGCTTTTTCCTAGAATTCTTTCTCTGATGTCCCACCTCCCATTTCCTGCCTAAGCCCTAGGCTATAGACTTTTAATTGACAGATAATGAAGCCAAACAATACACAAATATTCTCTCTACCACTGCCAGATATCTGTGATGGGGAAAAAGTGTTCCATAATCAATCAGTGTTATTTACCTACCTTTAGAGAAACTATCTGGCTGGTCAATCACTGCTCCCATTGTTCTTACAAAATGTCTCCATGAACTTTCACACTGCATTGAGGTGAATTATTTTATCTTTATTCTGTTTCACATCCTTGATGAATTTTCTACCATAGATCACTTTCCTTCATTCTTTCTTCTTCCTCATCCAAGCCAGGATTAGAAAACTGTCTTCACTGATTTTTTTCCTTTCTGTGTTCTAAAGTAATGAATACCATGGTTTGAACTGTTACAGTATTTCATAAATATATGACTTATATAATAAATTTACTATTCCATACCCATCTATAAATAAATGTGCTATTAATATTATTGTACATATTATTAGATTTACAGCATGATTCTTCTTTTTTCCATTTTCAAAGAAAAATGTGATTATAAGTGGTATCCTGTTTGCATGTCAGTAATCTTGCCTAACAATAACATTAAAACAGTTTAGACTTCCAAGTACAATAAAACATAGCTGTAGTATTTATTTTATTAACTGTATAATATTCCTCATTATGACAGAGAGCCTAAATAGCCAAGTGAACATGTACAGTTTGTTAATGGTGGTTGTGTTTTTTTTTTTTTTTTTCAAAACTAGACTTGCTTTCAATGTAGAAGTACAGAGTTCAACATTTAAAAAGAATTGTCTGTGGATGCTGGCTGCTAGCACAAAGGTCTTATAACTGTGTCTTAGGTTTGTGTTCATATTTCTGTTTTATCTGTCAGAGACACTCTCTACTTTCTCATTTTTATTACACTGTTGGAATTTTGGTATAATAACTGTCTTCCTCCTTATTGTAGTGCTAACATGTTTTTAATATAAATGCTTTTAATAAACATTATTAAAAGATCCTAAGGAAGAAGGTACCAGAAATGTTATCACAAAAGGTATAATAAATTTTTGAATTGATAATTAAAGATTACACTCCATTGTTTTGGTATATATAAAATTAAAGTAACTTCCTGATACATTCTATTCCTTTAACTTTTTTCTTTTGACTTTAGCATCTTATCCATATAATATTAAAATACCCTCATTTGTACATATTAATCATGCACCTTCCCTGACCTATCTTGCTGCTTCCCAGATGAATATACTTTCATTAAAGAATAACTTTATTTTTAAGTGGTACCTTTTACTTTTCATGTACTGAAAAATTATGTTTAATGTTTTGCATTATAAATCAAGTTATAATTTTATTTATAAGTAAAATAATAATTTGGAGGAAATGACCATTTTTCCTATAATAACTCATTTATTCTTACAGCCATGAAAAATGGCAGTCCAGTGGCACTGATGTTTGAAATGAATATAGATTAATTAACTGAGTGTGTGCAAAACAAGGCAAAGGGTAGGGTAGCACAACATGTGGAGATCAGCACAGGTGGTGAGGTAATGGTCCAACTTTGAAGCTGCAATGATTTTTATGTTTTCAGAGATGCTGGTGTTGTGAGTACTGGGTCTGATACTCACTGTTAGAATTAGTTGGCTGACAATACTGAAGATGAAGCCCCGCTTTGAGATCTAAGTCCAACTTTACATCCTTCAAGAACGCAAGGCATCAACACTAGACCAATCTGAGCAATCCTAAGAGATATTGAATAGTACTGAAGAATTTTAACTAGGAGGCATACGATCCTTTAAAACTGTGATCAAGACTTAAAGTTACAATATCACTATTGAAAAAAATATCTTTTCGAGGTCATGACGGATGTCACAACATTTTTGTAAAATAGGGCACTTTTATTCACATGTTTTTTTATTTAAAAAATATTTTTAATTAATTAATTTATTTTATGTATATGAGTACACTGTAGCTGTCTTCAGACACACCAGAAGAGGGAACCAAATCCCATTACAAATGGTACTGAGCCACCATGTGGTTGCTGGGAATTGAACTCATGAATTCCCGAAGAGCAGTCAGTGCTCTTAATTGCTAAACCATCTTTCTAGACCCTCTTATATGCTTTTCATCCTAATTACTTCCTAGCTTCTTTCCTAGACATTGTGTTGTTTTCCTCTAAAAATAATAAATTGCCAGCATTTCTCAGTACTTTCTGTCTAATACTGAGAAATCACATCTTATCCTTATAGTCACTTCTTCATTGGATGTATTAACGCAATACGTGTCTAAAATTCAATATTCTTAGCTTAATTTGTCAGCTTCCACTTGTATCTTCTATGCTAATTTCTCTACATTTACTTGGTGCCACAAATTTTGTGTACAAGGAAGAGCTTCAGAGTTTACCATTTTAGGTTTTTTCACCTCCAAATAAAATGGCAAATAGTATTTTTTTTCACTTTAATTCCCCCTCATTCTTTCTAATAACCTTTCTATCTTTCTTGGAATTCATTAAATAGCATCTGATTAATTATAAATAACTGAAATTATGGTATCATAGACAAGGAAACTCAAATAATTACAGGTCCTCTTGTGTAACTTAATTCCATAAATGCAAGGTGAAGCCTTTCTCTATTTGTCTGATAGTATTTATATTGCTTCTCCTTATTTCCTCATGTTCTAAATCATTTTTTTAGAAGTTAGCCTTTACGATGACCATAAATCTCATTAAATTAGCCATATTGGCATTGAAAGTATCTAGAAGTGATGGATACAAGAATTTGAAGATAAACTGTGGAAAATATCATGGCAGACCTCCACAGATAAATCATAATAAAAAGGTGATTTACCCAGATATTTAATTTCTAGGAATTCATTTGTACATATTCTTTGACAAGTGAAAGCATATATGCAGCTAAATACTTACCACATCAACAATACTTATCAAAAGTACATTCCAACCAAAAAATGGAATAATATAAAATAAAAATTAGTTATATCTGTATGATTTTTTAAAAATGTATATATATATATAGATAGATAGATCTAGAGTTCATTCTATCATTTATATGTAAATAAAATATACACAGCTATCCCTAGGTATGCATAAAATCTTTCTAAGTAGTACATATACACACAAAGTATCTCTGTAGTAAACTATGGCCATAGACCAGAAATCCAGAAGTGAGAGACTTTTACTACCTATCTTTTTAAAAACATTGTCCATGTATATGCTTGTGTGTCTTTTTGTCTATCATATATGTTTAAGGGTCTTCATGGGCCTGAAGAGGGTATCAGATCTCCTGGAGCTGGAGTTAAAAGCAGTTATGAACTTTCAGACATGAATCCTGGTGACAGAACTCAGCAACCCAGGAAAGGCCAAACAGAACAAGCTCTTAAGTCTGAGCTATTTATTGTCTCCATGTCCAGTATCATTTATCTTTTAATCTATAAATGTTTCTTTTTTTAAAAGCAAGTGTGCAAAATGAAGTGTGCATAGCTGAAGCCAAGTGTCCTCTCCTAGGAAATTTTGATTTAGATATATACACTTGCAGAAGTACAAGTAAATATAAAATCACATTTAATCATTTTAAAACTTATTTTAATTATTATGGTGCTGAACACTATTTTTTTAACAACACATCACTCAAAAATGATCCAAATAAAGTAACTATATACGTACCCAATACAAGAATCAAACTGTACCCACTCTGACCATTGAAAATGGCTAACTGAACTATGTTTCTTTAATGTTAACAGGAAATGTTAATCCCCAAAATAACTTTCTAATTATCCTGAAAATTTACACCAGATTTCATTAGCTACAAACATCTTTAACATAAATGGTTCTCAGGAAAGCAGGTCATAATACAGTACTTTAAAAAAGAAGGCTTTAGGGCTAAGCATGGTTATGCTCAGGTTTTTCTGAATTAAAATTTTGTTGATTAGTAGTTTGAACAATATTGTATAATTCCATAAATAAGATAATACATCTTAAATCACTTTATACTCCCACAATGTTCAAAGCCACTCCTGAATTTTCCTACATTCAAATGAAAGACACTCAAAATGGTAATAGCCTAAAACTTAAAGTATGTTTTTCAAAACTTCGATTAGAGCTTTAAATATTTTTCTAAGATCAGCCCAACAAACATTTTAAAATATCTTCTATCAAAATGGCATGTCCATGGAATATTTAAAAGACTTGAACAGATTATTGAAATGCTGGTAAATCTCTAATGCTGAATTGCACTGAAAACAAAGCAACAACTGCATTTGCCTAAAGAAAGAAAATACATAAATCACTGCAAAAAAATAAAATCAAGACGTTTTATATGATACAGCAAAAACGTAGTGCTCTGAGAAAAAGTGCCAAAGTCAAACCAAGGAATATCCCTCCTTTCCCTCTCTCTTTCTTTCTTCCTCCTCCTCTTTTTCCCCATCTTCTTCCTTCTCTCTCCTTTCTCTTTTCCTTCCCTCTGAAGTTGAGCACTAGAAAGTTGGGTCAACTCCACTTTGAAAATAAATCACATACACAGTCATGTGCATACTCACATCACACAAAAGCACATATGCAAAGAATGTTAGCCTAGACTTGAAGATAAATCTATACACTTTCTTAAGAGTACAGAGGCTTTAGCTCCAGAGGCCTGCATAGTTGCCATGGAGGCCTGAAGGGAGTGGACCTCCACCCACAAAGAGTTTCATCTCAGGCCAGTTGTAACAGTGAGTGTAGAGTGCATTGGGGAATTCCTCGGTGCCACCAAAGTAATTCACCCAGAGTTCATCTTGGTTGAGCCAGCCTCTCCCACAAGTGAGTTTGAGCTTCCTCCCTGTGCGCCCAAGAAATGAGTCTGGACTAGCTGAGGCCCTTTCCTCCAGGAACTTCTGGGCACGGATGTCATAGAAGAGCAGAGAGCCATGTCCAGTGCCTACGGTGATGATGTGCTGGTAGAAACTGAGAGAACGCACACCTGTGCCTCCCTCTCGGGAACACAAGGGCTTGATGTTCTGCTGACGTTGTCTTGGATCCAGGAATGAAACGTGAGACTGGGAACCCACAGCATAGAGGGACAACTCATCACAGTAGGTGAGACACACATTCTCCCGGCAGTAAGGCAACCTTAAGGACAGCAGCCTGGACAGGGAGCTTCTGGCTTTCCACAAGTGGAAGTAGCCATCCAGGGACACAGCTCCAAGTTCCTGGTTTCTGCCACTGAATGCAAGGGCTCGCACTTTGCGGTTGCCCGGGTTAGTAGTTGCCCTCGGGATGGCCTCCATGTCCCTTGGACGAATGTGTGAATACCGTGGAATTCCTGAATTATTGTGCCAAGGAATGCTGCCATTGAACATATCAGGATCCACCCGCCAGAGTGCCACGGTGCCATCACGAGAGCCACTCACAGCCACGGTATCACTCATCCATGCAATGGCGAAGATCCAGTCCCTGTGGCCTTGACGGTCACCTAAGCACACAGGGTCTAGAGTGGGTAGCTGATAGACTGCTAGACTGTTGGGGTTTTCACCTCCTGTAGCTAGCAGGGTCTTAGAGGGATTCAGCTGGATGGCGTGGATGCCACAGGTGGGTTGGGCACGGGTTTGTCCAGGCCCCCTGTCTCGCATCAAGGGAATGCGAGTGATCCGGCCAGTCTGGACATCAACCACGAAGAGCGTGTTGCACTTGGTGCCACACACCACCTGCCTGGCATTGAGCCACTGCGATGCGAACACCTTGTTGAGGGGGCCCAGGGTCAGCTGGCGCTCCCTCAGCAGCTCGGGCAACCTGAGGACCCCGTAGCTGCGCAGGTCGCCTTCAAAAACCGCGAGCCCTGGGTGGCCATCGGCGCCCAGCGTGCGGCCCTTCAGGTAGTGCACCAAGGAGCGGCGAGCCACGGGCCGCCCTCGGCCTCTTGGCCAGCAGCAATGGCCCATCCGCTTGGCCTGTCCCCGCCACCTCAGCCGCCCGCCCAGGCGACAAAGAAGTCCCGGCGCCCTGCTCGACCTCAGAGGCTTTCCGCTTCCTGCTACCTGTTTGCTGAGGGGCCATAGTGGGCGGCGGGCGGGCTGCAGAGGCGGCGGCGGCGCTGCGGCGGCGGCGCGTGGCACCCTTGTTGGCCGTGGGGGTGGCTATGTCTCCGAATCAGCGGGGAGGGGGGGATGGCACTGAGTCCCAGGGGCAAGGAGGCTGAGTGATCCCTAGGGCACCGAACGTCCTGGGTCCTGGGTGCGTTGGTAGCCAAAGAGGAGAAGGTGGCAGCGTGGCTCTGCAAGGTTTGTGCTCTTGGAAGGAGCTGGATGCGGGCTGATTGCAGCGTTGAGTGTGGTGGCAGTGCTGAGGGCGGGAAGTGCTGCCGTCTGGGAGGTGGTGAAGTCAGTGTGGGGCTTGAGAGTAAGCTAAGAGACCTGAGGTTGAGAGGCGGAGAGAGTGGGAGGGGCTGTTGGCCATTGGGTGCTGGGTAGCACAAGCCAGTCTGGATGGGGGTTGGGAAGAAGCAGAGGGGATGGGCGCGGAGGAAGGCTGTGTGGAAACTCTGAGGAGATTCCTAGAGGGCTGAGCTCAAGTTAGCTCAGGACCTCACACAAGTTTGTTGGGGTTTTGTGTGTGTGTGTGTGTGTGTGTGTGTGTGTGTGTGTGTGTGTGTGTGTGTTTTGTTTTCTCTATCAGACCTACAACAGCTCCCAACTAGTGTAAAATCAAAACCTAAATGTAGTCAATCAGGATCAAAAGGAGCATCGAACATGACACCACTTGGGAAGAAATAAATGCACACTTTCTATAATCAGAGGACACTTTGACTAAGGTTGTTCTTTGAACTGGACTAGGCATGGAGGCGTTGTAAAGTGACCTCTGTAGTTTGTTTCTGCGATTTCTGTGAAAGCCCCTCTGCAGACTGCTTTTTAAACTAATCCAGCCTTACTCTGTTCTTGTTACTTTTTGTGTACTAACTCCTCAGGAACCTTAGAAGCCTGAGATGATGGGGTCCAGGGTAAGAGCAAAGAAGAGGTCCTTGAGAGAAAGGCATCCCTGTATTCTCCAGGTGGGGCAAGTCCAATTTATGAAGTGAAGACCAGGACTCCTGCAGAGTTCTGTCTTGTATGAAAGGCCATCTAAACATCTGGAAGGGAAATGAGATATCTGCAGTCAGATATCTGCAGTCAGATGGCGAAGAACTTTTCAGAGGGACAACACGACGCAATGGTGAGAGGGCAGATTTTAAGGACTTGGCAATCTCAAGAGTTAAGAGATCCATAGCTACTTTGAGGCTTCAGTGTATCCAGCTCATTTGCAGTTGTATACTGAGCAAGACCAATTGCAAAGCATACCTTTGAGTGGGAGATTGGTGGCTGTTACCAAGGCATATGGATACATGTGATATGAGGGTTCTAATTTGACATATCTGACGAGTTATATGAAATAACAGGTATTTTGTTGTTCTTTCCAGTACACAGCCATACAGGTTTTGTAAAGTTATCTCAACTCTACAAATTTCAGGTTCAAAATTCCTTGGACCTTTTTAACCAATCCCCAAAGTTCCCAGGGACTAAACCACTAACCAAAAAATACACATGGTGGGGGGACTCCTGGCTCCATCTTGATATGTAGCAGAACATGGCTTTATCATGGAGGCCCCCTTGACCTTGTGAAGGCTCGATGACCCCAGGGTAGGGGAATGGTAGGGTGCTGAGGCAGGAGTGGGTAGGCAGTTGAGGGAGCACCCTAATAGAAGCAGGGGAAGGAGAAGCAAGAGAAGGGGGGATAGGGGTTCTGTGGAGGGGAAACTGGGAGGGGGAATAACGTGAAATGTAAATAAATAACATAACCAATAAAAATGAAAAGAATAAAATATTGTTCCTCATGCTGGGTTTCCCACTATGATCGCTCTACCAAAGTTATATCCTGTTGGATAAAGAAAGAAAGCAAAGGTTAGAGGGAATTTTGCTTCTGTGACCTCTAATTAGTGTCATTTCTCTCCATCTTCCTAAGCAAAAGAAATGTGTCATAGTTTTAGTGTGGTCTTTTTAAAAGAGAGGAGGTTCAGTGCTGGCTATATGTTTTGCAGGAGGCACAATAAGGTAAGTAAGAGAGTGGGCTAGGGAGCCAGATAATGTGGTTTTCATTTTGGCTCTATGACATGAACACCTTAAATTAAACTAGTTTTTATATTTTTATATAATATTTATTTTGTGTTTATTACCTCATATATAAAATGGTGCTAGTACTACCCACAACACGGTCATTTATGGCTAAATGATCCTCTTTCTCTGTATATGAGCATGGGTATATGCTTGTTTTTGTGATAGAAGTGAGTAAGCAGGAGGATAAAATTAATAATTCAGATAGTATAGATTCTTAATAAAATTATCTTTAAAATTTCTGACTTTTTTTCCTTTCTACTATTTACCATTACACAGGTAGTGTGGTACTCAGGAAAGGGAAGATTTTGAGTGCTTACTATATTGCAAAACAAACGTATATATCATTACTAAAAGGTAGTATATTCTGAAACAAAATATTTCTAGAATTGGCCACTTTGTACTTGTATAAATCTCAATTGTACTGTGAGTTTAGAGATGAATATTCATAAAGGAAGAATGTATTCTAGGTATAAATTTACAGTGTGCTAGTGGATCTTAAAGGGGGAAATTTGGAAAGTTTCTTCTATGAAACACCCAGATTGGGGCTTTACCTTGAAACAGTTGCTGATATAGATGCATATTCCAAAAATCATTGATATTATTTATACATAGGGCATTTTATATATAGTTATTTTAGGGATAACGAATAGAAGTGAGTGAAAAATCATACAACACATTCTTTGATATCAGGCAGTTATGTAAAAACATGGATAAACTTAAGCCAGTGAAATAGACTTAGAAGATAGTGCACAAGGTACTCTATAGTATTGTAATTGTTATTTTCTTTACCCTTAATACCTTAATATCACTCAATTCAAAAGCACCATGAATGCCAATGCTTCCTGGTTTTATATCTCCACCACAAACTTTTGTTCTATCTCCTGCTTGACACATTTTATATCTCAAAACAAAATATCAAGGCCAGCTTATATAATCCAGAAATCTTGATATCAATGCTCATATTCTTAAACTGTTCCCATGAATTGTACTGCCATTTATTCAGCTGTTCAAACATAATTTCTAATAATTATCCTTGACACACATCTCTCCAATGTGTTTAGTTCCAATATTTTGTCTTCTAACATTTTTACATGCATCCTGGTCTCAATATCTCAGTGCTACCCCTAGATCTCCAACCACTACTTAGTCTTGATCATATAATAGTAATAGCAGGCTAAGTTATTTTCCAGAGACCCTTTTCTCCTCTCCATTAGGTCTTCCACACTCGGGTCAATGAAATTCTTTCTTGAAAATCCCCTCTTCCTATTGCACTGATTTAGACAAATAAGAACTTACCTGCACTCCTAAAATATAGACCAAAGCCTACAAAACATTCTACCAGGCCCAGCATGATATAATTTATGTTGCCATGCCAGAGTTCTTTTTTTTTGCTCATTATTTTTATTCTCTATCCACAATGGACCTTTTAAATGTTCTCAGCATTGCCTCATAATGTCATGCCTCAGATCTTTTTTTTTTTTTTTTTTTTTTGCATTATGTTCTCTCTGCCTGAAATACTTTCTGCCTCTAGGTCATCTACCTTTTACCTCTCACAGATACATGAATGTGTTAGCTGCTTATTTTTAGATCATAGGTAAAGTGTCACATTTTGAGGGAAAATCCCTTGGTACCCCACAATTAGATAGAGCACGGTACTCTATTATAAAGCAATGTCAATGTAAAATTCCATGTCTTTTGTCATATTAAGATTGCATGCCTATATTTATGACACTTGATAATAATTTGCAACTAGAACTCTGCCTGAGGACAGGAGAGACAGTATCCAGTTGGCTTACTTCTACACCCTAGCCTGTCTTACAAAACAAAATAAAACAAAACAAAACAACAAAACAAAGAAACAAAATACTAGTTTTTGCTGAGTGACAATTTAAAGCTTCTGGAACTTTTCAACCATGTCCTTATTTAGCAGAAGTTGAAGGTACAATCTTTTGCTACATGACATTTGTTAATTATTTAAAATTGTTAATTCTTCAATTATTTCAGTCACAATTCTTTCTGGATGGACTAAAAATACAACCCATAATAGTCTATTTCTGTGAATTTCAAGATTGACTGATGTGATAGGCAGCTTCAGAAAACATTATACAAATAGAGTAGAAATATAATACAATACCGTCAAACGTTGCTACATTCTTTTTCGGCTGTGGAGGTATGCGCAACTAAACACAAAAGAACATTTCTAAATTTCTGCTGTTATAACTTCAGTGACAAGCACCAAGAACAACAGGGTACTATGGTTTTTAAATGGAAACTCAGTCATTCAGTTCTTTCCTAAAATGAACATAACAATCAGAAGGGAGAGCAACAATTCCCTGAAATACTTTTTAAAAATATTTGATGTGTAATGCTTATAATTAGTTAGGAGGTACAATATTGTAATTATCTATATGCACATGCATACATATATGTACACATATGTATACAGACATACACATACATATGTAAAATAACATACAGCAGATATTTTTAATGCATGATTATAAAAACAGTAATTTTATCACCTTGAATATTATCAGTTCTATATTCAGTGAACTTTGAAATTCTTGTTTATATACTTTGAAATCTATAATTATTATGCTAAAACCATTGGTATTGAAAATAATTTTCCAAAACTCAGATGGTTAATTCAAATTTATGTTTTGAAGCATAGATACTTTATGGAGTGTGGTGTATTTGGCAGCTGATGTCATAAGAAAACTCGTGACAGTGAGTTCCTGCTGTTTTAAAGACTTCACATAGATTTTCAACATTCACAGAACATGTTTTGATCATTTCCTCAGCCAAATCATTGTATGCAATAGACTAGGATTTAAAGTAGAAGAGGAACATTTGCTCAAATATATTGTCATTGTTCTTAATAGGTTTCTTATGTGACTCCTGGTTTTTCCTGAAGATACTGCCACCAATTTTCTTAATGAAAAAGTAGAATGTTGTTTCCTCAGAATGGGAATATAGCTCAAGCTTCTTAGCATTGAGAAAATGGAAAGTTAGTCATTGTCATGGTACTGTAGATAACAGCATGGTCCTTTTGGAAAAAAAATTACATGAAACCTTACAAAAGTTACTGAACCTCTTTATTATTCACTTTACCACTGAAAGTTGTAACTTTTTATTAGAATGATATATAAAAAATGATTGACAAATCACAGATGTTTTTAAGTACTTGGTTTTCCCAAGCTTCTTGAATGATCATAATGAGCACAGGCCTCCAGTACTTCAGATTTCTTCCAACAGTATAACTGATACTATCCCTTTTCTCCAGGGAGCTCACCATGTCCTAGTGTCCTAGTATACCTTTTAAAGTTGCTCAGCTCTTTAAGGCCCTATGTCAAGAAATACATCCACTACGACAACTTACTTGAATAAAGCTCTAGGTGCACTTTCTTTTGCATAGCATATATAATTTGATTACAGTAGTTGATTTGCTTTGCTTCTGAAGTTGGCTTGGGTTATACATGAACTAGAAAAACTTTTTAGCACACATATAAACACTAAACACACACACACACACACACACACACACACACATTCACACACACTCACACATATACCTAGCATAGTGTCTGGCATATCAGTTGGAAAAATACAGTTGCTGATTGAATGTACAAGTGAATTTTCTTCCATGAAGACCATTGTTAATACAATATAATATCATTCTGAAGGTTGGTTCACATACTCTCACATTTATTCTTGAATCACCTTAGGCTACTGTTCCATGGGATTGTATTACCTTAGTATATGCTTAATCAGTTTCACTCACTTGCACTTTAATGTTATCCTTTAAATGGTTCTCAGAGGTCATTATAAACAGTTCTATGAATATCCCTTCTGCATTTATTGTAAATGTGTTATGAAGGACACTTTTCATCATATTGCTAAATGTCCCCTTTGTACAAAGTCACACAGTAAATTAACTTTTATAATTTGATGTCAGAAGCCTTTATCTCTATGAAATTATTATATTTTCTCATTTCTGATGATGTGAACTGTATGAGAGTAGAAGCTGTGAAGTGGGAGAGACCTTGTGGTTCTGCCTAGAAGTTCAGTTAATTTTGTAAACTCATTAACCTTACCTATAAAATGAGGATGAAACACTCTCAATGAATATATGCATATATGTATGTATATATGAAATTATAAAATATCAAAATATCTAGAAGGTTTTTGAAAATATGTGTTCAATATGTAAGAAAATATTTTTGTTTTTTTTAACTTGGTTTATAGGAAGCAAACTGACAAATTGCATGCTGAATCATCGTTACACTTATATCAAAAATTTTAATTTCCTTAGTCTGATGTTTCATCTTGGAGTTTCATGCTGAAAAATATTTTCCAAGGAACTGAAGATATGGGCCTAGCAGTTTATTCAGAGGACCAGTTTTCATTCCCAACACCTACATTGTGGCTCACAGCCATCTATAACTCCCATCTCAGGGAATCCAGCTCTCATTCCTCCATGGGCATTAGATATACATGGTATATACATACACACAGAAACACACACACACACACACACACACACACAGAGAGAGAGAGAGAGAGAGAGAGAGAGAGAGAGGGGAGAGAGAGAGAGAGAATACATACATACATGCACACAAAGCAAACACATAAATAAAAAATAATAGGAAAAATGATTTATCTCCATTGATCTCCCTATAGGTTTCATAATTTCACTATTTGCGTAATTATCTATTTATCAACTGATGACCATCTAGGATTTCCCCATGTCTTAGCACTCATGAATAGAGCAAAGTTAAACATGGATGGGCATTTATCTCTGTAGGATAATATATAGTCCTTAAATGTCAGTGGAGTGCTTGGCTATAAACATGATATCTATGTCATAAACCTTTTCCCAAAAGGCCCAGAGACCTTTCTAAGAAGTGGGTGCAGAAATATTATGAGAATCAGAAGTCAAGGAGGTTCAGAGAGAATCAGTGTGTTCTGGGCTTTATACACCAGTTTACTCATAAACTACAACTAGATTTTGATGAATGTGCAACACCTAAAGATGATCAAATCAGTCAATGTTTGAGCATGGGGAGGGAAAGGCTTCTGAGTGTCTATTTTTAGCTGAGGAAACTATTGATAGTTGATGGCTAATCAGGGAGGAGCCATCAATCTTCTTCACTAAAATATAACCTCTGGTGGGTACCACATTCTAGTCTCACAGCATATTTCCACACTAATTGATATATGAACCTCAAGAATTGGACAGAGGAGAGTTGGTGGTTTGTCTGTCTGTTTGTTTAATGTGATAGATGGTAGAAGTAAGGAATGAACCTGGGAGGTCTTTAAGGGGGAAGTGGGAATTAATATGATAAAAATACACTGTATATACATACGATTTTTCAAAAAAACCTATGCAACTAATTAGAACATATAGAAACTACATAAACATGTTATTCCCATTTTTGAAAAATATAGCCTTAGTTACAAAGTCTAGTTATGATTATTATGGTCTTCATTATGAACGTAGCAGGAAATGTTGAAATGTAATTAAGAGAGGGACAAATTGTATTGTTTTTATGAGTGTTTCTTCTGGGTTTTCCATGGTAGTGTACATGTCACATTAAAAGATTATTGTAGTAAATCCTTATCTGTTTAGAATTTTGAAATATATATATATATATGTATATATATGCATATATTACGATATCATTGACTCTTTACCATTAAAGAAAACCAAAGATGGGGTTACTCACAGAATAAGGATATGAAGAGAACAATAGAAAAAATATTAAAACAAAATGAAAAAGAAAAGTAGAGTAATTTTTTTCAGTAATTTTACTGTGCTATCATTCTCTGAAACATAACCTGAAGAAGAAAAAAAAAAATTGATGGTCATCAAGGTGGTTTGAGGGGTAAAGAAGCTTGCCATTAACCCTTACAACTTGAGTTCAGTTCTCAGAGAGAACATATGTCCCTCTCACTGTTTTCTGGTCTTCAAAAGTGCAGGTGTAGGTATGTGCATATACATGTGTATTCATACATAAATGCACATGAACAAATATTTCTGTCTAGTAAACAAGGAACAATGACTTTCCAATGTTTTCTGAAGTGGAAACGAGCAACTACAGAACACGCATTTGAATTTCTTATTGCGGTGTCTTAGAACAAAATGAAGAAAAGTGGGCATAATATAATGGTAATTAAGTTGATTACAATATAAATAATTAATAATTAATTGTAATTACTCAAAGAAGTGATTAATTAGATGCATGTAATATGCTTAGAATACATTTGATAGTAGGAAATACAAAGATTAATGAGATTTGAAGTCTTTGCTTTAAGTGGATTGGCATTTGCTTATGACAAAAATGAAAAATGGATAGATTGTAAAAGCACATCAAACACATTCACTAAATAAATATTGGATAAGTTCTGCACATTAGGAACTTGTCTTCAACTTGTAGGAACAGTATATACTTATAAATTTCTTTATGTATATAGAATCACATAGGAAGTATATTTACCTAGACATAGATGATTATATAAGTAAAAATTATTGGTACCATCTTTTTTTATTTCTGTTACTAAACCATGCTTTCAGATTTTGAAATTATCTTATTTAATGCATCATAAGAAGGCAACCTCCATAACAGTATAATGGTGTCTGACTAGGTCCCTTTATTATAGAAGCTCATCCAAATATAATCAATCAAAAGATAGGATATTGTGTGCTTCATGAGACTAATGATAATATTTGATGGTGGCATGACTGCAATTTCAACACTTGAGAGGCTGGTGCAGATGGATCATGAGTTCAATGCCATTTGACCTCTACACTGAAATCTTGTCTCAATATCCAACAACAACAAAAATATAGCTTGCATTTATCCTTGACATACATTGTACTATACATTTTACATTACAAGCTCCATCTTACACAACAACCTTCATCAAAAGAAGACATTGTAAGGATAATGTACAAGTTTATTCTTTTATATTCAACAGCAGAACCCATCTCAAGGAATATATGCTTTAAACTCAGTTACTAGAAAGCTGTCTTATTATATTATCTACTAACCTTAAGATAACTAAGAACCGTTTAAATTCTATGCATGTTATGCTTGTGTTTATATAAAATATCATTTTGCAAAGAGGGAGTGCCAGACTCATTTCTATTGCCAACATACATGATATTAACATAAATTATCATATATGACACTCTCTATGGGAGGCTATTCTGAGATTCTCTAATTCCCTGTATGTCTTCCTTTCTCTTCCAATCTAGAAAGTGATAAGCTCCCCAAACCTTTACCTATAACTATAAATGTTAATAAACCAACAAGCTACTGTCATGCTCACACCATACCTGAAATGTGTGTGTTGTGAAATGTCTACATAGAAACTCACTCTTCTATGGTTTATAATGTCAGAGACTCACTCTTCTAAGGTTTGTAATGTCATGATCATGTGGAATGACTAGAAACCATGAAACTATTAGATAAGTTATATCTAGGACAGAGTAAAAATTGAGACATAAAAATGGAACTAGATAAAAAGATACACTGTAGTTCTAGTTCCTATTCATTGATTGATTTGGAAAAATTAATTTATTCTAGACAGCACAATATGGAAAATGTGACAGAACAAAATCTTGCATGAATGACTTAAGAAAAACTACATCTGTTTTACCTTATCCATTCATTTCTTATTTCTTGACTTTTTGATATATCAGTGGATCATTCCGAGGGAATGAAGCTGCCATTTTGGGAATACCTCTTTGAATACCCATGATGAGAAAGTTATGTGAGCCCACAGCTAAGAAAGGCCTGGTCCTGATCTTATCTTCATATGAGTGTTCTTCAGAGTTTATTTTCCACTCTTACCCTAGGAGAGCTATGATATTATATCATTATATATTATATCATTGTCTTAATTGACAATTTGCATACACTTATTGAAAGATTATATCACTCAGAAATATTGTACTAGAATCTCTCTTGGTTCAATGTAAGTATTATGGAAAGATTGTTCTTTCTTCTGATGGTTGAAGACACAAACTGATGTCTCACATATACTAGGCAAATAGTTTATAAGAGAGCTACATGTGCACTTAAAAGGATTGTTTGCTTCTCTGTTTAAATTATCTTTTCCACAAACCATAACAATTACACAACAGGAAAAATCTTTCCAAATAAATGACATTGACTTGAGCTGGGCAACTCACTTAGCAAAAACCAAATACTTACATTGTTCTAGCCTTTGATATACACTACCATTTGCTTAGCCTAAGATTAGGGGTTTAAAGAGCTCCTCCTCAATCTATGCTAAGATTTTTAACTGCTTTAAATTAGTAACAGATATGTTCGAGGTCCCCATATACACTATGAGTTATTGTAGAATACAGCCATATCAATATGCAAAGGACAACATTCTAAAACACTCCTCTGCAACTTTTCAAATGCAGGTTTTACAACACCAAAGATCATATCACTCTAGTTAGAAATATTTTAAGAGACTTCCCTACTTCAAAAGTATGTGAATAATACTATAACAAAACAGTGCAACTATACTGTGTATCATTACAAAACCATACACTTCAGAATGTAAAGGCTACACAATGCACTCACAAACACCACAAATAAAGACATAACAGATGTTTTTAAATTTTTTAATCGGATATGTTTTTTACATTTCAGATGTTATCCCCTTTTCCCATTATTCCCCCACCAAAGAAACCCCTATCCCATCTCCCTTTCTCCTGCTTCCTTGAGGGTTTGCCCCCACTCACCCACCCACTCCCACCTTCCTGCGCTCAAAATCCCTCACAATGGGACATCCAGCCTTCACAGAACCAAGGACCTCTTCTCCCACCTATGCCTGACAAGGCCATCCAATAAGTATAAGTGGTACAATGCATGCTAAACAGATGATAAATACCAGCTGCATAGTACACAGAATCACATGATGTTGAGACCATTTGAATTATTTGCTCAGTTTAGTAAAGTTTTGTAAGTGAATAATTTAAATAAAATATCAAAGCATTTTGTTTTCTTATGAATTAATGAGAAAAAATAATTTTATTTAATTCTTATCAATAACCAGATTAAACAGAATATGTATGTACATATACATACATATATATGTACATATACATACATATATATGTACATATACATACATAAACACATGCATATATGTATATATACATACACATATATGTATATATATATTTATATATTTATATATATATTATCTTATAAGAAAATTAAGAAGGAGATTTCAAACCATATGTTGTTTCAGGAAAAGACAGAAGAATTTATTGAAAAGATGTGCCTTCTTGAACCTCAAAGTTCATTTACATAACAGGGGAACAGAGAGTAGATAATAGTGTTGTAACATAAGGTGTATAATTGGAGTGACATAGAACTCTTTCAAAATAGTGTTCAGTGGTAGAAAAATGCCCTAAAATTGGAAAATATTAGGGGATGATGTTTCATTTAGTGACTTGGCTGAAACAGTGAAGAATATTGTGAAGAAAATTAAGCTACACTAACAAAAATCACAGTGAAATTGGGTTTTAGAACATATTTTAATTTCCTGATATTTTTCTCATAAAGACTGCAGGATGTCTGCCACACTAACTCCATTATAAAAATGAAAACCAACTTATTTTCAGAGCATAAGATTTAATGAGAAAGAAGTAGCCACAAAACATTGAAATATATAAAGTTTTGAGCTTAAGAATTCAGAAATATGAACACATACAAAAGAAAAAGAAGAAGCAAGATAAGACAGGTATTTACAGTGAATCAATAATTGACAGATTGACTGAAAGTGAAATAAAAATAGTGAAAACATGCCGACTTATAGCTTGGCTTCCTCATACTAGAATCTACAACTACAATACCATAGTATTATGAGTTTCTTTATCTTTAAATGTAAAATAGACAGTGTGGACTTCAGACAGTCCTTTTTAAAATCTTAAAATAATCATGCTGAAGTTCCTTGAAATGTAAACAAATAAAATATCCAAGAAAAAAAAGAGAGAGAAAAAAGTCTTGTAGTTGGCATAGACTGAAACTAGTTTGACACCATAAGCACTCTCAATCTTTGAAAATTAGCTATTCTAAAGTCCTATTTTTTCATTTTTTATTTTTTTATTTTTTTTGGAATTAAGATCTAATTGTATCATCACCACTCCCTTTTACTTACATCAGTCCCTTAGACCCCCCACCCATCAAGGTACAGGCAAATGGAAAATAAATTACTGAAAATGGTAGAAATGAATGAGCTGAAAGGGCCTTATCTGGCATCAATGGGAGGGGAGGCCCTTGGCTCTGTAAAGGCTTGATGTCCCAGTGTAGGTGAATGCTAGGGTAGTGAGACAGGAGTGGGGGATTTGGGGGGAATGAGGGAGCACCCTCACAGAGGCAAGGCGAGGTAGATGGAATAGGATGTTTACAGAGGGGAAACCAGGAAAGAGGATAACATCTGAAATATAAATAAAAAAATCAAATTACAAAAAAAAAAAACATTAAAAATTTTTAAAAATTAGAAAAGATAGATTGAATTAATAATATTTGTAAGTGCTACAAACATGGTCTCATTACTTCTTGTTTGGCCAATACATTTTGTTTAATTAAAAATGCAATAGCTTTCATCCTTACTGTTTTTTTCCAGGCTGATCTATTTATATTATACTTAGGTGACACTAAAAACAGAGAGATTTATCAGTACTAGAAGTGGCATGCTACAAAATGTGAATACTTAAAACTAAATATCATGAAGTTTTCACATCTAATATTCTCTATAATTATTAGTGATACAACAAAATATGAAAAAGAAAATTCTCAAGAAGTTTGAATTTCTAGAACTTGGAGTTATATGTCAGAAAAACTGGATTAAAATTGTGAAATAATCACTGAGGTTTGTTTGATATACTTTATTCCAAGATTAGTTTGATCTATTTTCATAGAGTGTTTTGCTGAAAATTCCAACATTGCAGCATGTTTGCTTGGTAAGAAACTAAATTCTTGTACTGTACTTGTAAAAACATTTTCTAGATATCAAGACTGACAGTGAACTTATGATACTGATCCCTTTAAAAGTATAATTTACCCTCCCCATTTAGAGTGTATACAGCCCTTGTTGATACAAAATGGATTAAACAAGAACATGGATACGTTTTAAATTTATTTTGGCCTTTATCCTTTGAACATATTGGCATATCCAGGAATAGAAAGATAGAGAAAGTAATACATGGAAATAAGCCATTGATAACAAAAGAAAAATCTAATAATTTACCTTAAATATCTTGAAGCTTTGAAACTGAAAAAAATTTAATTTATCCACTTAATATTATACATTTAAATGGGTTATTTTTAGTGTTCTGCATGCAGTCATTATCTTCTGTTCCTGCTGTGTTCCAGAGACAAATCAAAATAAATTTACAGTAATAAAATTAAGGGCTTAAGCATGCTGTTCTTGTGTCTGTCCCAAAGTTTCTTTTCCCTCACCTACTGATATTTAATATGAAGTTTCAAACACTGTTGACTTAGTAGCCACACCATTTTATACAAAAGTATAAAAGTGTGATTTTGAAATTATAATTATTTTTAAAAATTATATTTCAGGTCCAAAAGAATGCCACAATTTGTAGTTGCAAAGAGCACTGAATATATCAAGTGATCATATATGGAAGCAACAACAACCCTCCTTTCTACCTTAACATTCTTCCTGAATAAAAAGGGTTTTTGCAATTTCAGAGGCAATCATGTGCTGAAATTTAAGTCATATGCTTTCCTTGGCATGAGAAATCTGCTGACCTTCTTTAAGCACATAAAGCAGGGAGTCTCATGTCTGAAGATATTTTCAGTTTTTTTTTTTTTTTTTCATGTGAGCTCTACGTGAACAGGGAGTCTTACTTGACTGTGTTTTAAAAGTAGAGAGTGATGCCAGATCCTAATTCTCAAGTGGAGAGCTGGCAAGTTGCCCTATTCAATATTCATCCACTGCACAGAAAAGTATTAATGCTTAGGGAAAGAAATAGAATATGCATTTAAAATAGACAAATATAGTGTGCCACTTTTATAAGCATTTAATGAGTTGGAGAAATCAGGCATCTCAATATTATTGACTCATTAATACAGCAATGTTCAAAAAGAAAATGTCATAAAGTTTATATAGTTTACAGACTCTTGAAATTCTTATATGATTAGAAGTGCCCTTACTAGAAGCACAAAAAGATGAACATTATCTAATTTCTTAAACTTTGTCATTAAAAGAATGATTTAAGTTTAATTCATTATTGTACAGAGAGTGGCATTGAAGATGTTTACAGATCCCTCTTAATCTTGTGTTTTTCTTATGGGTTAATTTAGTTATACTAAGCTATTGACTCATTGATTTGCATAATGCAGCATGTGTAAGATGTTTCAAATAGTATTTTATATGTTTGCAAGATACACAACAATAAAGACTGCTGGAATAAGTTAAAACATAAATATATAAATAAATTATTAAAAAAATTGTATTTCCTACAAAGTATAAATTGATACAAAATATCATCTTGAAATTCAACTAAACCCAAGCATACTTTTCTCTGTAATTAACAGCCTTAACAACAGTATGTCACTAAAGAAATCTGAGGCAGATGCTGATTCTCAACATACATTCATTATATAACTTGAATGAGAGAAAATAAAATTGCTTTTTGGCAGCATTTAGAAATTGTTCTGCTAACAAATATTTTTGAGTTTACATGAAAGTTTAAAAATGAAAGTGATGAGCAATTAGAACTTACAGACTATGTTTCTCACATTTTGTGAATGATTGATCTATGTCAGTAGAAATATGTCTTTTTCTTTGTGCACATCTAATACATATTCAGCCTAAACTTCTTAAATAAATAATGGATTTTCTTCTTAAGACAATGGGCCATAGATTTAACCTCTCTTCATAATTTAACCCCAGAGGAATGTTTTTAACAAAAGAAAAATTTAGTTCATTTTTGTTTATTCCAGAGTATCTATTACTCTAGGCACAGATTTTATCATCCAGTATTAATTATAAGTCTCTATCTTGAGCTAAGACAATGAGAATTCAACTTAGAGTCATGTTACATATTTACTAAAATTATTTATGTGTGAAATGGGTAGTATTTAGCCAAGGAAGCTTTTAATAACAAAATTGCAATTTCTTAGTCTAAGAGGCATAGGGAAGACTAAACCCTTAGCAAAAGACAATTATCTGTTTGAATCCTGTCTCTGGCAAGGTGATCTGTACAATCTGAGATGAAGCATTAGCTTCTTTTAACTCTTTTTGTATACAAATAAAGTATTATTTAAAAATATTTATTTAAGGTAACTAAATAATAGGTAGGTAAGGTTGAATTTTTTTAAAAAAATGCAGGAATAGACAGATGATACTAAATTTCCACAAGCTTTTTTTTTTTTTTTTTTTTTTTTTTTTTTTGGTTTTTTGAGACAGGGTTTCTCTGTGTAGCCCTGGCTGTCCTGGAACTCACTCTGTAGACCAGGCTGGCCTCGAACTCAGAAATCCGCCTGTCTCTGCCTCCCAAGTGCTGGGATTAAAGGCATGCGCCACCACCGCCCGGCCACAAGCTATTTTTTGCTTTATTATTTATGACTTTAAGAGAACTGCAAAGATATAATTAACTACAGTGAAATTATTTGAGAACTGAATTTCGAATTTTTATATATTATCCAATTGGAGTGTCACTGTGCTTTAGTTTAATGAGCAAAGTATTTAGTAGTAAAAATCTAGATTAGACTTTTAGCTGATCCACTATGCAGTGCCATGCCTTTGGGGATATAAGGAAACATATATTAGCTCCATTTTTTCATAACTGTGATAGAACACCACAACAAAGAAAGATACAAAAGAAAGAATTTAACTGGGGCTTACAGTTCTCAATATTTCAGTCTGTGACAGTGGACTCAAGGGATGTAGGGAACAATAGCTTGAAGATCATAACTTGTGCTAGGAGTCAGACAGATAGCAACTTATGAATGGCAAGACTCATTTGACACCCAAAGACTTCCCAGGTGACATACTTCTTAACTATAACCATACCCAGGTGGTTACCTAATCTTCCTCAAATAGTCACCAGCTGGGGGCCAAATATTACCAACCCTGAGGTTTATGAGTGATATCTCATTCAAACCACTCCATAACCCTTTTATGTGTTATTGTTTCTAATTCTAAAACAAGGATAATAATCTTACTACTTATTTGGCAAAACACATGAATATGAAAATATTTTTATAGTGAAAAGCACAATGTGTTTGCTATTTATTATTGTTTCCTTATTTCAGACTCAGCCTGGTAGTTGTGTTCACTGATTTATCCGAAGCTAATATTTAACTTTAGGGACTTGACTGAGAAGAATGACGGAAGTTGATCTGGAAAAAAAGGCACACATCACTATAAATGATAAATGTAAATTTTAGTCTCTCCTACAGATGTGACGTGACTTTGAAGAATTATTTAAATCATTTATTCCTCAGATATTAAATTGGAAGCAAAAACAGATTTCAACTAATACAGGTTAATATGTGCATTCCAAACATGATCTCAGATTGTGTAATATTGGACCAAGGATAAAGTAATTGGAAATATGTAAGGGTGTTTCCCCCTTAACAATAAGGAATTTTTATTATCCAATATTTTTTTGGCTAAGAAAAGCACTGATTCAGACTTTCCAATTATTCCACCATTTACTATTTTATTAAATGGAGCTTGAGATGTTCCCAAATGTCAGCATAAATAGCTCACTCACAGGGAATATATTGTAAACTGGTATAAACCATTTCATAACCAAACCTTTAAAATTTTATTGTATAAAATGTTTCTAAAATGTATAATTGTTGAATAACATGAAATTTAAAATTATTAAACTTGTGTAACTTTAAAAAATGAAATATTGATTTAATATAATTTTCAAAAGAAAAAGTATCATCATTTCGTACATTATCTAGAATTAATTGCTGGAAGCATCCCAATGAGTAACATAATGTTAAATATGGTGTTTCAAAAAATAATTTTTCTGATGGGAGTTGTAAATCGTGGCTCTCAGGAAAAGCAGAGAAGGTTGTAAAGGAATACAATAGCGTTTGTAATAGATACATTTAATAGGAAACAATTGCAACTAATAATTGAAAATAAATCTTGATCTGTTGTAATCAGACTCTTTATGAAGATAAGAGATTTGTATGGGTGGCAAAAAGATTGAAATCACTAAACGCTTTCAGCCATAACGGAATGGTACATTGTAAGTACTCAAATCAAGATCTTTCATCCATGACAGAATGGCTTGTTATGTTGCACCAGGAACAATAAACTTGCTTATTAGCAAAGTGAGTAATTTTTTAAACATGTCATTCAATGTATAATAATCCTTATAACTCATCTACCAAGACAGTCATGTCTAAATGCTAAGGAAAGTAAAAGGTAAATCATAAGACCAGGAAAGCTAGGATAAATCTACTGCAGAGTTTGAATAAATATTGGCTTATATTTAGGAAGTCAAATGGGTCCATTAAATAGGTGATCACAAAATCTGACAAATAACCTTTGTGATTGTGCACATCTAGAATGGAAAATGTTGTTGAAAGATTGCAACATCTATTTACTGACAGGCAGAAGGCTGCAGCCAAGTTTTTCTTTCACTATCATTTACCATATTTTGCTAAATATTTGCTCTAAGCCAATATAAGACTGACATCTATTTTTAACTTCTGTAGATTCAAATAATGCATGTTTAACATCATAAAGAAAGACAGGCTCATAATTAGAAGCTTACTTATACAATACAAATACGAATATTTTATGCTAAGGAGTATACTAATTTTTTTCCAATCAAAATTAATGTACCTTTGGTAAGATATTGGAGAATAATAATCATGAGGTGGAGGTGATGAGGAGGAGGAGGAAGAGGAGGAAGAGGAGGAAGAGGATGGTAATGATGGTAATGTCTACAAGAAATTCTTTTCCATTGAACAATTATATAGTTACTCTTTTTAATGACTCTATTAAATTATTTGTGATTGAGTTCAAAACATTTTCCAAATAATTTTTAAAATTCTCAATAAAATGATACATAGCAAGTTATTAATAATTTGTCATAATTTATCTAATAGGAAAATTCATATTTATAATGCTTAAAATATTTTTTTTTGCAAAGTTGACAAATTAAAACCTCAATTTTTATAACTTTAAAAAAATAGGTTAAAAGATTTTTGTTTATTTGTTGTTGCTGAAAATTTTCATTTTATAGTCAAATCTTTTGCTTAATAATAAATAAATGATAGAAATATAGATACATGTGTGGCAAGAAGCTAGGTAGGTGGAAAAGGTGATTCATGAATATCACAGAAGGAGAGAGAAAGAAAATAATTATATATTTTCATAAGCACAAAGTTATATTATTATTTCTTTTGAAACAATCTTGATACTCAACCTAACACAGGTAGGCATGAAACATAGGATCCTCCTGCCTCAGTGTACTGAATACTCAAGGTATAGGTCTGAAACACTGATTCAAGCCAGTATTATGACTATTTTGTACTACAGTGTAGAATGAAAAATCAAAATCATCTCAAATGTTTAATAACTTTTGTGATAATATAATTTGAGGTCCCTCTCCTCGTGCATTGTGATACTGCTCATTGATAAGCTACAATTTCAAAGGATCAAAGGAATAATGAAAGAACAAAAGAGAAAGAGAGAAAGAGAGATAGAGAGAGAGAGAGAGAGAGAGAGAGAGAGAGAGAGAGAGAGAGAGAATAAAGAAGAGTGATAGACAGCAGACAGATACATGGAAACAAAAAAGCCACATAAAAATAGAAGTAGAATTTTTGGACAGTGGAACACAGGAAGAGGGGTACTTAGAAATGGATAATAGAGAGTGACATTATATTCCTTGACCAATCCCTCTCCATTCCCCTTCTTGCGTTAATACCCTCAATCAATTGAAGCTACTATCCTCCTATCTATTTCAATTAGGATATTCTTTTTTAGATTCCACTTATGAAATCAGGTGGTATTTGTCCTACTGTGTGCAAAAACCTATTCTGATTTTGATGTGATGTAGATGTAATTGGATCTTATCAAGTTTCTGAACATGTCACATTTCTTGTCTAAACATTACAATTATTGAAATGAATGTTTGTAAAAGAGGAGGTAGGGAAAATTGGTGTCAATTTCAGTTCTTTCTGACTTTATCTAGAGTCTATAACAGAATTTAATTCAGTATCTTCTTATTATAAAGTCTATAACAACAAAAAATGCCCTGATTCTTAAAGATCTTATTACTGACTTCTTAGAAATGAATGCACCCACAGTTTATTATCACAAGGATGAATGTTGTAGTTTCTACTTGATATTTTTCATAGTACTTTACTTGCATTTTGTTATAATGATGTTTCAAAATGTGGTTCAGATTTCAGGCCTTTTAAAATTTTTTTAATTGTCTTATAATACATTTAAAGAGATAGCCCTCAATTTAACTCTATCTGTTCATTTGTACTGCTTTGCTTGCTGTTCCATAAAGTCCCACCATTTTTGTCTAGATCTCTTCCATTCATCCTTTGCGTGCCTAGATATTATGATTCTCATATTTATTCATTATCCTTCTTTCTTCTCAAAATTGACAGAATCACTATCTTAAGACTTGTCCATTCCAACATGTCTTTTTTAGAACCCGCAACAAAGTTTATTATAATAATCTATTTCTTTTTAGTCTTCAGGCACTATACAATTCTTATGTTATATTCTCAAACCTGGCGATATTGTACAGAAAGAAACATTTGGTCAGTTTGTTTTCAATGAAATAGAGCTTTGACAATGATTCAAATGACATAGCCTCTTGGCAGTCTTTATTTCCTTCTAAAGATGTAAAGGTAACATCTGAATTTTAATATTGTATACAATTATGATACATATGGTAAATAAAACAACATATCAATGTAAGGTATTAAATTTAGGTTTATACAAACATCAGCTATTATATACCATTAGCATTAGAATAGCAATGTTTCTAGTGTTGGTAAATTATACATTTCTCAAAAAAGTATTTTATTAATATATCTAAAAAGGGTACACTGAACTGTGTAGTAATTCAGTTTTGGAAATTTAACCTTTAATCAAATAGGAATTCTCATGTCATATTGATGTTTCCATTAGATCAAGGAATTCACTAAAAATTAAGTATTCTAAAGAGGCTAGTGATAAATTACAGAGGAATATGGGGCTATCTCCCCAAGAATGGCTTAAGTAAATACTAATGTAATAAACAGAATCTAAATTGAAAGACTCTTTTAACATGTATACTTTCTGATAATATATTGTTGCATTTTTTTAGCTATGACAAAAAAAAAACTGTTAAGATTTACTTGTGCTTACAGTTTGAGAAGCCAAGATGGAAAAGGAGTCTGAAGTTTCCAGGTTATATTACATTGACAACCAGGAAGAAGAGTAAAAAAAAATTGTACTGGGGTATAAATCTGCCACAAGTGTTCCATTCCCTTCAGAAATGTTCCACTTACAAAAACTTAAACAACTATTTCAAAGACTGTTACTACTTGGTGAACAAATATTTACAAACATGAGCCAATGGGGGCACCTCACATTCATACCACAGCAATAATAAAGTTGAAACAAATCTATAAAGAAATCCTGTAGCTACTTTGAAGCATATCTGTTTTCATCTTAATTTCTTCCCCTTTATCATTCAAAATCCCAAGCATTTTGATAAACTCAAAGTTAAGAATTGACATAGGAGATAAACAATATATATTTCAAGAGCCTCCTTGAACATGATAAAACAGAGAGAAACTGGGCTATATGGTTCATTCAGACTAAAGCCAACAGGCATACATAAATTAATAACTCTGAGACCATGGTTGAAAATTTTTTTTTTACATGTTGAGACTAATAAGAGATCTGTCATCTTCATCAAATCACTTCCAGTTGTAATGAATATAAGGAATTAAACTAGAAATGATCTTTTTTGTTGTTGTTGTTAAAGAATTAACTATTCAAGTTTTTTGGATATTTTATTTATTTACATTTCAAATGTCATTCCCTTTCCCCATAGCCCTCCCCACTAGAAATATGCTACCCCATCCCCCTTCCTCCGTTTTGCTTTTATGCCACTTTAATTACATGCAAGTATTAAGGTCAGTTCTAGGTTGAGGAACCAGCAATACAATAGATGCAAATAGTCAAAGAACAAGCAAGACAATAAACACAAATAGTCAAAGAACAAGCAAGGCAATAAACAAAGTTCCTTGATTACTCACATGATCACTATTTTTAAGGGCTTATCAGGATGATCAAAACAACTGAGCCTACTTCCCTGTCCTAGCCCAAAGTCATTTTCATGAATGATGCTTGCTTCCTTGTTGTAGCCTAAGATTAAGATTCCTGCCTGAAATTACTTTTTGTTATAGCTAAGATTTAGATTCCTGCCTGAAATTACTTCTTTGTACCAGCCTAATGTCAGATTCCTGCCAAGCACCCACTTCATTGTCCTTGGCCAATGTCATATTCCTGCCAAGCAGACCATTCTCTTGTCCCTGACCAAGGTCAGATTCTTGCCAAGCAACCCCAAAAGCTCTCTCCACCTCTCCCCTTTTTATTTAATAAATAAGACTGAGCCCATCTTAGGTCATTCTGAAGAGAATGTGTTCCTTATCAATTGTGAAATACGCATTATCAAAAGCAATGCTCTTCTGTAGTAGGTTAGTAAGTCTTTGTGCAGAATCTTACCTGTCCTTGGCTTGCTAGCCTGTTAAATAAATAACTCTGTCTGTGTGTGTGTTTGGGGGGGGTCCATTTTCATTTTCAAGCCATATACTTTGGCTGACAACATGTTGATGTTGTTAAAGACAAGTTTTAACATGATGGGCAGGAATAAATGTATTCCCAGGGCAAAAAGGGCTACCATGATCAAGATATATATATGTCATTCTTGAAGCTTGAACAAAATGGAAATACTGACCTCAAATCATAGGTAATTTTATCAGTGGTATCTGCAGCATCAACACACAGCAGAGCAGCATTCTTTAAATTCATAATCTCAGTATGCAAAATTAAAACATCCAGAGAGGGTTTAGAATTATGCCAAATAAACTGCAAGTGTCTTTAAACTTTTTCCTAATTATAATGACTATCACTGTAAATTTTAGAAGTAAC
Source organism: Arvicanthis niloticus (assembly GCF_011762505.2). Classification (NCBI taxonomy): domain Eukaryota; kingdom Metazoa; phylum Chordata; class Mammalia; order Rodentia; family Muridae; genus Arvicanthis; species Arvicanthis niloticus. The sequence continues at coordinate 104,845,436 of NC_047679.1, forward strand.
ACAAATCCGATGGTATTTGGCATGACACTGGAGATGGTTCCTTACTCTTAAACTCTGAATCTCCTTCCAATAATTTGAATAGGATAAAGAGCATCAATCCATTCTTCCAAATGCCTATCTAAATCCACTTGTATACTCAACATATTAGTAACATTTTTTGCTAAGTGATTAACAAAAAAAAGCTGTCTTAACTTCTTGTGTCAAAGCAATTGCAGAAGCAGTGGTGCTAGCAATTAATGTAATTAAAGCTGTTATACCAGCAATAATCAAGCCCATTACCCTCTTGCTTCTGCTTAAAACCTGAGTCACTTCTTCCAGTACTTGCAAGTTTCTTTTTCAGAATACCATGGGTTCTGTAATACTCAGGGCAATAAAACAAAAGCTGATTGATAGACCTCCTTAACATACATGCCAGGTTTCAGCACACTAACACAGTTAGAAAGTGTACAATTAATGCAACTTACATTTAATACTGTAGAAGAAACAAAAGTCATTTTAAGTTGACAATTAAAAGTGCCTTATCACATGTACTAACTAACACCTGTTTGAAATCGAGATTCTGTCCCAACTTAATCACTTGCTAACATAACATCATACAGAACCACAGCTAACTTCCAAATATGTCTCTGAAAATGTCTACAACCAGCCTTCCAAATGAAGACTTTTATTTCCAATATTGGATTGATTTCAAGACTAGTACATGATTGAGTCAGAATAACTTGTCACATTTAAGAAAAATACAAGAGTTATTATAACTTCTCTTTATGATTCTCTGTTTCACAGGGTCTAAAAACTTGAGGCAAGGCAGCTTGTCCCATCTGGAATATAAGAAAACAAAGGTGAGTCAGGAATATCTCTCCAATACAGCTTCCCAGTAACCATTGTCCAGACACTCAGCAGGCTCACAGGTCAGCATCATTCTTTGTCCCAGCATCAGCATGTCACACTCATGACTCTAGCAGCCACCATGCTCCTCTAGCATCCTGCAGAAAAACACAAACATGTTCTCCTCCCCATATTGAATACCTGATCTGGATCATGCAATATGCCAATAAGTGGATCCTTCCCTTTTACCTATGCATAAGCATTCCTAATTGTATACTTCCATAGAAAATTAGAAGAAAGTTCTTTGGTGTCCAATTTTTTTTAGAAAAAAATTTAAAATAAAAAGAACATAATTTAAATAAATTTGTAGTGTATGGGGATATACTTCCCCTTTTTTATTTTATGAAGATATTGTTTTAAATTTCAATGGGTCCCTTAAATAGTCCTTTGTCCTTTAGGATTATAAGGAGTCCCAGTAAGATGGGTAGCATTAAATTGTTGACAAAAAGTCTCAAATGTTTGACTGCAATAGCCAGTTCCATTATCTGTTTTTTGTTTGTTGTTTGTTTTTGTTTTTTATTGGATAATTTATTTATCTACATTTCAGATGTGATCCAAATTCCCCATTCCCCCGAAGCCCCTTATCCCATCCCCCGTCCTCCTACTTCTATGAGGGTGTACCTTCACCCATTTACCCACTCCCTCCTCCCTAGGCTTCAATTACCCCACACTGGGGCATCCAGCTTTCATACGACCAAGGTCCTCTTCTCCCACTGATGCCCTACAAGGACATCCTCCACTACATATACAGCTGGAGCCATGTGTCCCTCCATGTGTGTTCCTAGGCAGGCTGTTTAGACACTGGGAGTTTTGGTATTGTCAGTCTCCCCATGGAGTCTCCCCCTTCAACACCTTCAGACTTCTCTCTAACTCCTCCATTGGGGACCCAGTGATCAGTTCAATGTTTAGCTGCTAGCATCTACCTCTGATTATGTAAGCTTTGGCAGAGACAGAGCCACTTAGGAGACATGTATATCAGGCTAATGTCAACATGCGCTTCCTGGCATTTACAAGAGGGTTTGAATTTGGTGATTGCACATGGGATGGATCCCCAGTTGGGTGCAGTCTCTGTACATTCCGTCCTCCAGTATATGCTCCACACTTTGTCTCCTTATTTGTTCCCATTAGCATTTTGTTACTTTTTCTAAGAGAACCAAAGCACCCAAACTTTGGTCTTCCTTCTTGAGGTTCATGTAGTCTGTGAATTGTATCTTGGGTATTGTGAATTTTGGACTAATATCCACTTATCAATGAGTGCATACCATGTGTGATCTTTTGTGATTGGGTTACCTTACTCAGGATAATATTTTCTAGTTCCATCCTTTGCCTAAGAATTTTATAAATTTATTGTTTTTAATAACTGAGCTGTACTCCATTGTGTAAATGTACCACATTTTTTGTATCCATTCCTCTGTTGAAGGGCATCTGGGTTCTTTCCAGCTCCTGGCTATTATAAATAAGGCTGCTATGAACATAGTGGAGCATATATACTTGTTATGCTATTTACCTTGAGAGAAAAGATTTGAGTGGATGGTCATCAACTGACATTCATTCTAAAGCCAGGTTCAGAACTAAATGTTTTAGTTAGGATAGATGACAGAGGTGCTGGTTAGTCAACAAAATGATAGACTGGGTATTAGGACTATCTTGTACCTCACTGGTACAAATTGGCATAATTATGCTCTAATTGTATTTTGAGAGAAAAGTTTCCTTTTAACAGGAAGGGTGATGTGTAGGAGGAGCTAAGGTGGGAGGAGTACTGAGAGGAAGAAAAGGAGTAAGAAGAGGAGAAGAAGAAGGAGAGGAGAAGCTAGGTGATGAAAGAGAGAAAGAGGGGGGAGACAGGGAGGCAGATGTTCATGTATCTCCACCAGTCAAAGATAGATATAGCTTCCTATATTGAATTCTAAGAAGAAATTGAGCATCCTTGGAGTTACTCCAGTTGTGGTGAGACAGCCACTAGACAAGAATTGCCTCTTTTCATCTACAGACAAATTACTGCCCAGAAAAGGACACACGTGCAGAATAGTCGACTGATTATATCTGCCTAGACAGAGTAATCAGCCCTTAATAATTCTGCAGCACTAAGGTCTGTCAGATGATCCTGGGCCAGAAGGCAGAAGAACAGATGCTCCAACGTTTTGAAGTAGAGCAAGTGTCCAAGGGTTCAGAGGTCTCTATAAATTGGCTATGTTTTAGAAGCTATGCTTTGTGCTTCCCACAATTATAGTTAACTCAGTCATTCTGGATTTCTGATGGGGTTGAAAACATATAGCTATTTACCTTAAGAGAAAAGATTTGAGTGGATGTTCGGCAGCTGACATTCATCCTAAAGCCAGGTTCAGAACTAAATGTTTTAGTTAGAATAGATGACAGAGGAGCTGGTTAGTCAACAAAAGGATGGACTGGGTGTTAGGACTATCTTGTACCTCACTGGTACAAATTGGTATAATTATGCTCTAATTGTATTTTGAGAGAAAAGTTTCATTTTAATAGGAAGGGTGATGTGTAGGAGGAACTAAGGTAGGAGAAGTACTGAGAGGAAGAGTAGGAGTAAGAAGAGGAGGAGAAGAAGGAGAGGAGAAGCTAGGTGATGAAAGAGAGAAAGAGGGGGGAGACAGGGAGGCAGATGTTCATGTATCTCCACCAGTCAAAGATAGTTGATATATTTAGGTTGGGTAGTGGGTTTTACCTCTGATTGAACAATATCAAACTTATAAAGCCTATGATTAACATTTTTTAAAAAAATGTATAAATGCAAAAAGGAAAAGGGGGCATGGGATAGGGGTTTCCTGGGGGGGGGAATGGGGAAAGGGGATGGCATCTGAAGTGTAAATAAAATATCTAATAAAAATGAAAAAAAATAAATAAGGCTGATAAGAACATAATGGAGCCTGTGACCTTGTTATATGTTAGAGCATATTTTGTGTATATTCACAGAAGTGGTATAGCTTGATCCTCAGATAATACTATGTGCAAGTTTCTGAAGAACTTCCGGAGTGATTTCCAGAGAATTTGTACCAGCTTATAATCCTACCAACAATGGAGGAGTGTTACTTTTTCTCTACCTCTTTGCTAGCATCTGCTATCACCTGAGTTCTTAATCTTAGGGATGTTTTAATTTGCATTTCCCTGATGACTAAAGATGTTGAACGCTTAAGTGCTTCTCAGGCATTAGATATTTCTCAGTTAAAAATTCTGTGTTGAGCTTTTCACCACGTTTTTTAATAGTGTTATTAGATTGTCTGGAATTTAATTTCTTGAGTTCTTTGTATATTTTGGATAGTAGCTCTACATATGATATAGGATTGGTAAAGATCTTTTCCCAGTCTATTGGTTGCAGTTTGTCCTATTGACAGTGTCCTTTGCCTTACAGAAGCTTTGCAATTTTATGAGGTCCCATTTGTCAATTCTTGATCTTAAAGGATAAGCCATTGGTATTCTGTTCAGGAACTTTTCCCCTGTGCTTATGTTTTCGAGGCTCTTACCCACTTTCTCTTCTATTAGTTTCAGTGTAACTGGTTTTACATAGAGGTCCTTTATCAACTTGGACTTGAGCTTTGTACAAGGAGATAGGAAAGGATCTATTTGCATTCTTCTACATGCTGACCTCCAGTTGAACCAGCACCATTTAGTGAAAATGTTGTCTCTTTTACACTGATTGGTTTTAGCTCCTTTGTCAAAGAATAAACGACCATAGGTGTGTGGGTTCATTTCTGGGTCTTCAATTCAACTCCATTGATCTTCCTGCCTGTCTCTGTACCAATACCATTCAGTTTCTTATCACTATTGTTCAGAAGTACAGCTTGAGATCTGGGATGGTTATTCCCATAGTAGTATTTTTATTGTTGATAATAGTTTTTCACTTTCCTGGTGTTTTGTTACTCCAAATGAATTCACAAATTGCTCTTTCTAACTCTATGAATAATTGAGTTGGACCTTTGATGGGCATTGAATTGAATCTATAGATTGCTCTTGGCAAGATGGACATTTTTACTATATTAATCCTGTCAATCCATGAGCATGGGAGATCTTTTAATCTTCTGAGATCTTCTTCAATTTCTTTCTTTAGAGACTTGAAGTTCTTGTCATACAGATCTTTCACTTGCTTGGTTAGATTCACACCAAGGTATTTTATATTATTTGTGACTTTTTGAAGGGTGTCGTGTTCCTAATTTTTTTCTCAGTCTGTTTATCCTTTGAGTAGAAGAAGGCTACTGATTTGTTTGAGTTAACTTTATAACCAGCCACTTTGCTGAAGATGTTTATCAGGTTTAGAAGTTCTCTGGTGGAAGTTTTGGGGTCATTTAAGTATACTATCATATCATCTGCAAATAGTGATATTTTGACATTTTCCTTCAAATTTGTAACCCCTTGTCCTCCTTTTGTTATCCAAATGTTCTGGCTAGGACTTTGAGTATTATATTGAATGTTTAGGGAGAGAGTGGGCAGCCTTTTCTAGTCCCTGATCTTCGTGGGATTGCTTCAAGTTTCTCTCCATTTATTGTGATGTTGGTTACTTGTTTATTTTGTATTGCTTTTACTGTGTTTAGGTATGGACCGTGAATTCCTGATCATTTCAAGACTTTTACCATGAAGGGGTGTTGAATTTTGTCAAATGATTTCTCAGCATCTTGTGAGATGATCATGTAGTTTTTTTTTTTTTTTGAGTTTGTTTATATAGTAGATAAAATTGACAGATTACTATAGATTGAATCACCTCTGTATTCCTGAGATAAATCCTATTTGATCATGGTATATGGTTGTTTTGATATGTTCTTGGATTATGTTTGCAAGAATTTTTTTTATTAGATATTTTATTTACACTTCAGATGGCATCCCCTATCCCCATTCCCCCCATCCCCCTTAGGAAACCCCTATCCCATGCTCCCTTCTCCTTTTTGCATTTATACATTTTTATGTGTATTTTATTTTACTGTGTATTTTTTATTGATATTCATAAGGGAGATTGAAGTTCTTTTTCTTTGTTGGGTCTATGTGTGGTTTAGGTATGCGCACAATTGTAATTTCATAGAACATATTGTGTAGTGTTCCGTCTGTTTCTGTTTTGTTCAATATTTTATAGATAATTGGTATTAGGTCTTCTAAGAAGGTCTGATATAATTCTGTACTAAAACCATCTAGTCTTGGCCTCTTTTTGATGTGGACACTTTTAATGACTGCTGCTATTTTGTTAGGAATTATAGGACTGTTTAGATGGTTTATCTGATCTTAATTTAACTTTGGTACCTGGTATCTGTCTATAAAATTGTTCATTTCTGTTGGGCTGTAGAAGGATATCTTGATTCTTGGATGGACATGGGCCTTGAACCCTGACTCCACTGGAGAATTGGCAGGTTTTCAACCATGCCTCCAGGCTCCTACACATGGTCTAGACCTCCATTTGATCTGCATCTTGCAGTCATGTAGGAGTATAGGTATAGGGCGTGACTATAGGCTTCAGCCTCAAGAGACTTCTATATTAGTGAGTTACCTAAAGGCCAGAGGGTGTAGCTAATTATGTTATTCCCTCCCAGATCCTTCCTTCTCCCCCTCCCTATTTAAGCCTGGCCCACTCTGGCTTATGTGGGAGGTGCATACCCAGACCATCTACCATCTGTCATGCCAATAAAGAATCCTGGACTTCTCATGTTATTAAGGCCTGTCATCTTGTGGCCCTCATGTTGGAAGTCCCTGCATCCCTCCCACTGGTTCCCACTCATTTCCTCCAGATTTTCCAGTTTTGTTAAGTATATGCTTTTGTAGTGGGATTTGATGATTTTTTGAATTTTGTCAGTTTCTGTTTTTATGTCTCCCTTTTCAGTTCTGATTTTATTAATTTGGATACTTTCTTTGTGCCCTCTGGTTAGTCTGGCTAAGGGTTTACCTATTTGTTGATTTTCTCAAACAATCAGCTCCCAGTTTCCTTGATTCTCTGTATAGTACTTTTGTTTCTACTTGGTTGATTTTAGCCCTGAGTTTGATTATTTCTTGCCACCTTATCCTCTTGGGTACATTTGCTTCTTTTTGTTCTAGAGCTTTCAGGTGTTCTGTCAAGCTCTTAGTGTGTGCTCTCTCAAGTTCTTTTTGTAGGCACTTAGAGCTATGACATTTCCTCTTAACACTGCTTTCATTGTGTTCCACAAGTTTTAGTATGACGTGTCTTCATTTTCATTAAATTCTAAAAAGTCTTTAATCTCTTTCTTTATTTCTTCCTTGACCAAGTTATTATTGAGTAGGGCATTGTTCAGTTTCCACATGTATGTGGTCTTTCAGTTTTCTTTTCATTATTGAAGACCAGCTTTAGTCCATGATGCTGATAGAATGCATGAGATTATTTCAATTTTATTGTATTTGTTGAGTCCTGTTTTGTGACCAATTATATTGTCTATTTTGGAGAAGGTACCATGAGGTGCTGAGAAGAAGGTATATTCTTTTAGTTTAGGTTGAAATGTTCTATAGATATCTGCTAAGTCCATTTGGCTCATAACATCTCTTAGTTTCATGGTGTCTCTGAATAGTTTCTCTTTCCGTGATCTGTCCATTGCTGAAAATTGTGGTATTGATATCTCCCACTATTATTGTGTGAGGTACAATGTGTGCTTTAAAATTTAGCAAAGTTTTTTTTTTTTTTTATGAATGTGAGTGCACTTGCATTTGGAGCATAGATGTTCAGAATTCAGATTTCATTTTGGTTGATTTTTCCTTTGAAGAGTATAAAGTGTCCTTCTTTTTTATTTTCTATTCTGATTATTTTTGTTTGAGTCGATTTTATTCTATATTAGAGTGGCTTCTCCAGCTTGTTTCTTGGGACCATTTGCTTAGAAAATTGTTTATGAGTCTTTTACTCTGAGGTAGTGTCTGCCTTTGTCACTGAGGTGCATTTCCTGTGTGCAGCAAAATACTGGGCCCTGTTTAAGTATCCAGTCAGTTAGTCTATGTCTTTATTGGGGAATTGGGTCCACTGATATTAAGAGAAATTATGGAAAAGTGATAGTTGCTTCTTGTTATTTTTGTTATTAAAGTCTGAGTTTTGTTTGTGTGGCTATCTTATTTTGGGTTTGTTTGAAGACTATTTTCTTGCTTTTTCTAGGGTGTAGTTTCTTTCCTTGTGTCAGAATTTTCCCTCTATTATCTTTTGTAGGGCTGAATTTGTGGACAAATACTATGTAAATTTTATTTTGTCATGGAATATCTTGGTTGCTTCATCGTTGTTAATTGGGAGTTATGCTGGGTATAGTAGCCTGGGCTGGCATTTGTGTTCTCTTAAGGTCTGTGTGACATCTATCCAGGATCTTCTAGCTTTTATAGTCTCTGGTTAGAAAGCTTGTGTAATTCTCATAAGTCTGCCTTTTTAAGTTACTTGACCTTTTTCTCTTACTGCTTTTAATATTTGTTCTTTGTTTTATGCATTTGATGTTTTGATTATTATGTGATGGGATAAATTTATTCTGGTCTAGTGTATTTGGAGTTTTGTATGCTTCTTGTGTGTTCATTGGCATCTCTTTCTTTAGGTTGGGTAAGTTTTCTTCTATAATTTGGTGAAGATAGTTACTGGACCTTTAAGTTGGGAATCTTCAGTCTCATCTATACCTATTACCCTTAGGTTTGGTCTTCTCACTGTGTCCTGGATTTCCTGGATGTTTTGGGTGAGGCGCTTTATGCATTTTGCATTTTTTTGTCAGTTGTGTCAATGTTCTTTATGGTATCTTCTTTACCTGAGATTCCCTCTTTTAGCTCTGTAGTCTGTTGTTGATACTTGCATTTATCACTCCCGATTTCATTCCTATGTTTTCTATCTCCAAAGGGTAGTCTCCTTTTGTGATTTTTTTTATTGTTTCTACTTTCATTTTTAGATCCTAGATTGTTTAGTTTAATCACTTTTCCTGTTGCTTGAGTTTTCTTGCAATCCTTTAATGGATTTTTGTGTTTCCTCTTTAAGGGCTTCTACCTGTTTACCTATGTTTTCCTGTATTTCCTTAAGGGAGTTTTTTATGTCCTTAAAGTCCTCTATCATCATCATGAGAAGTGATTTCAAATCTGAATCTTGTTTTGCCAGTGTCATGGGTTATCCAGGACTTGCTATGGTGAGAGAACTAGGTTTTGATGATGCCAAATAACCTTGGTTTCTGTTGCTTATATTCTGTTCTTGACTTTCACCATCTGATTATCTCTAGTGCTACCTGTACTCACTGTCTCTGACTAAAGTCAGTCTCTTTTGCTATCTTGGTTGTGTCAGAGCCCCTCAGAGTCCAGCTGTCTCTGTGATACTGTGATCCTGAGGGCCTGCCTGTAAGAGCTCCTAGGATTCAGGCTGCTTCTGGGATCCTGAAATCCTGGTGTGACCAACCTCCTGAGATCCTGTGATCCTATGAACCTATGTTCCTGAATGTGTTAGAGCTCCTGGGAGTTTAGCCTCCTCTGGAGGTTCTGGGATTGGGTGCAGAGCTGGCACCCTATGTCTGCTCAGGGCACTGGTGCAGACTGGAAGAATCCATCTGCAGGGAGGGAGTTCCTGTGTCCCTGCTGCTCCCTGTTACTCCTTGTTTGGGGGAGGGTATGTTGCAGCCCCCTCACCTAAGATCCTGTGCTGTAAGAGCTCCTGGGAGTCCAGCCTCCTCTGGGGTTCTCGGATTTTCTGCAGAGCTGGTGTGCTAGGTCTGCTCAGGGCACTGGCACAGACAGAAAGGCTCAAGTTTTTACTTAAATGAAAAACTGCATTATTATATATTATAAGAAAAATAAGAATCTTTTAACTCTCTTTAACTGCCTGTAAGATTTCTTAAATTTTTAGAATTCCTATAGTATCTTTAAATGATATCTTAGATTATATCATTTCTCCATTATAAGAAATGGGGATACACGTGGCATAGCTATCCAAAGAACTGTCAAATTAAGAGTGTAAAAATGATGAATTAGCAATATTAGAGTTCAGGGAAATCATGATGGATTTAGAAGAACACTCTTAAGTATAACCTTATAATAGAAGAATTGATGTACATGTTTTGGTCAGAGAATAACTGGAGAATTGTTTACATTTCCTGAAAATAATAGCATCTTCTAACATTAACTATATTCATTGTTTCACAGCTGGAGTTTCACAGAAAACTACTACATTAAGTAGTTGATTCATTTTTTTTCAATTCCCATTATTTGAGATGTATCATTTACATCTGTAAAGATTTTCTGAAGCTACCATTTCAGGGAAAATAAGCCTGTTTGATTGTGTGGTTCAATTCTTCATGGATGATGGATAATTTTGGAATAAGTATGACACACACATGTGAACAATGTAAGCACACAGAGTGTATAGAAAATTTTTTCTGAATGTCACTATCTTGGACCATTTTTAAAAAGCAACTTCACCTTATGATGAAAGATATGTTATAGTGTATTTCATTACTTTGTTCTTTACCTTGTTCTTTCTTTTTATTTTATAATAAATGATGATGGTTTCAGTGAAGATTAAGAACTAGTATGTAGTAACTCAATGGTCCAATCACTTTTAAAATTGGAACCTCAAATCCAGTGGAAATATAAGAAATAAAATCACTAATAAAATATATTTCTGAGAAAAAAAACTGTTTCTATCTGCTATGTTATGATACTGGTATAAAAATAATATTTTTATTTTTCTGTAAGTATCCTATGAATATAATTGTGAAATGTTAATTAGTAAGCAAGCATTAAAATTGCTAAGATTAAAAACTAAAGTGATAGCACCTGCTCAAGAGGATGTGGAGCAAGGGGAACAATTCCTCATTGCTGGTGGAAGTGCAAAGTTGTATATCCACTTTGGAAATCATTTTGGTGGTCTCTCAGAAAACTTGGAATACTTCTACCTCAAGACACAGCTATACCAGTCCTGGACATATACCCAAAAGATGCATCAGCATACTATAGGGATACTTGCTCAACTAGGCCCATAGAAGCTTTGTTTGTAGTGGCCAGAAACTGGAACAAACCTAGATGCCTATCAACTAAAGAATAGATAAAGAATATGTGGTACATCTACACAGTGGAATACTATTCAGATATAAAAAAACAAAGACATCATGAATTGTACAGACAAATGGATGGAACTTGAGAATATCATCCTTCGTGTGGGAAACCAGACTGAAAAAGACATGCTTGGTATGTACTCACTAATTAAGTGGATATTGACCATAAAATACAGCATACTCATGCTACACTCTGCAGACCTAACGAAGCTAAACTAAAAGGAAGGCCCAAACAAAGATTCTTGACTCTCACTTAGAAGGGGTAATAAAATAGTAATAGGAGGCAAATGGAAGGAGGGGACTGGGTGAGAGAGGGCATAGGGAGAGGAATTTGAGAGGGAGCAGAAATTTCAGATATGGAGATAGCACAGAAGAAAAGCCCAGATAGCCATGAGGATGAATGGAAGTTTGTAACCCTCAGAGATAGGGAATGAGAGGCATCTTGAGTGCTTACTAGAGACCTAGGTAGGGGATGTGCCCAAGAATCAATAGGGGTTGTCCTTATCTGAGTTTCTTAGCATTGGGGAGATGGAACTTGAAGAGACCACCTCCTGGACCTAGGCAAAAACCTCAGTGGAGCAATAGAGACACCAACCTACCCACAAAACATCTGAGCAAAAATTTATTCTGTCTACAAGAAATTCAGGGAGTAGGGATGGAACAGAAACTGAGAGAATACCTAACAATATCTGGCCAAACTAAAGACACATCCTATGGATAACCACAAATCCCTGACACTATTAATGACATTCTGTTATTCTTGCAGACAGGAGGCTACCGTAGCTGTCTTCTAAGAGGCTCTACCCTGCAGCCCACACAAATCAATGCAGACACCCACAGTCAAAGAGTGGATGGAACTTGGGAACTCTTATGGAAGAGTTTGGGTAAGGATTAAGGGCTCGAAAGGGATAGGAACTCCAGAGGAAGACCAACGGAGAGTCAACTAACTTGAACTTTTGTGGTTTTCAGAAGCTGAACTACCAGCCAAAGAGCATACAAGCACTGGAGCTAGGCCTCCCTGAACATATGTAGCAGATGTGCAGTTTGGTCTTCATGTGGTTCCTGAACAGCTGTCCCAAAAGCCTGTCTATGGGATATGTTTTCTTGTTTTTGTTTTTTGTTTGTTAGTTTGTTTTCTTTTTAGCTGGGCTGCCTTATCTGGTCTCTGGGAGACTGTAGTGGGAAATATTTGAGTCTCCAGCCCAAATATGTCCAGTCAATAAAAACACATCTCAATAATTATGAATATATTCTGTAAGCCTAGATTGGGCAGATACCCCAACACTACTCTGTTCCCCAGTTATGAGACCCTCATAACTTGAGGGTTTTCCAGACCCTGCATTTGTCCTTCTACCTCTTGCTTCCCAGTTGTCATCTTCCATCATCTTCTGACATCTTCTCTCTCCTCTTTTCTCCCTAGTCATCCTCTCTCTTCTCTCCCCAGTCGTCATCATCTCCATTGACTCCGTCTTCCTCCTCCCATTCTCTTCCTCCAGTCATCCTCCAGTTGTCCTCTCTCTTTCTTCTCTCCCCAGTTTTTATTTCTCCACCTCCCCTTCCTCTGCCCAATCACTGGCTCCAGCCTTTATTTTACAAATTAAGATGGGCAGAAGGTTCACTAGAAATCACCTGTGTAATGACTCACACCTCCTCTGCAGTCCTTCACAGGAAAGGGGAATCAGTATCAAAATACAAGGTCGGGGCTATCCACAACAGGAGAGGATGCACCTAGCCCTGCAGAGACATGATGTAGCATGGTGAAGAGATACCCAGAAAGGAGTCCACCCTCTCAGAAGAGAAGGAAAGGGGGTATGGGAGGATGGTGG